>NC_135536.1:183807365-184414859 GCF_045843805.1 Urocitellus parryii
ACCAAGCAATTCATTTCCCTGTTTGGGGAGAACATACAAGGAGAGGTAGAACTGTCCTGATTAATAAATCACTAGAAATGAAAAGTATATCCAATAGCGGGTCTAGAAAGATATTTTTTAAATTAAACAAGAGAGAATGAAGTATGGCAGAGAAAATATATTTTTCTAAAATGATTTATTGCATGAAATACCATTAAATTTTAGACTATCTCCTTTGTGTTCTCTATAAATTCAAGAAAGCTTGGTTTCTATAACAAAGTATTTTTTTTAAGTGGGTAAACAGAGATGAAAAAGAGATCTGACTTAAGAAGCTAGAAAAAATTCAAAGATAGGTAATTAAACCGAAGAAAGCATGTTTGGAATTCAATAATTGATAAGAGAATTTTAATGTACTTAAAAGCCGTAGGGAGCAGAGCTGTGGAATATGGAAGAAGCAATATGTAGAATAAAACTATCCAGAGATGAAGAAGAAAAGCAGGTGTCGGGGAAGATGATCCCAGTGTTGCTGGTTCTCTGGGAACACACCGACTTATTTTATCCGCCATTCCAAATGGACCTCTGCGGTATGGTACCCTGGCTCAGAAATGCTGGATATTTAAGTTATAATGTACAAGTGAGTGCCTATTGGATATGAAAAATGAGATGTCCCTGTATAGAAAGACCCTAGTTATATTTGGCTAGAAGGAAGCGTAGGAGTCCTAGACTAGAAGAGAAGGTTAGCACAACATTTATCCACACAACTGACCGGCCATTAAGATAGGCAGAGATTGCACATGTGTGCCTCTGGGACAGGGGACAGGGAGGACAAGCTCAGCTGTCTGTCTAAGGGACAGTGGTGGTGAGAGGGGCCATGAGCACCCCAGGGAAAGGTACTGTGGTCGGCTGAGTAACAGTCCCCTAGAGACAGCCACATCCTCATCCCCAGAACCTAAGGGTCACCTCGCATGTCAAAAGGGATTCTGCAGCTAGGATTAAGTTAAGGATCTTGAGACAAGGAGATTATCCTGGAGTCTATGGTGGGCCCACTGTGATTCCAGGGTCCTTATAAGGAAAAGGGGGAGGCAGGATAGTCAGAGATGTGCCAACAGCAGACATGAGAAGGCATAGGGCTATGGGCCCAGGAATGCAGGTGGCCACTAGACGCTGAAGAAGGCAAGGAAACAGATTCTCCTCTGAAGATTCCAGAAAGAACACAGTTCCACTGATGCCTTGATTTTAAACTTCAGCCCTTTGTTGCTGGAAGATAATAAATCTGTGCCCCTGTTTTAGGCTACTAAATTTGTGATAATTTGTTACAGCAGCTATTGGAAACTTATACACGTGCTTTATTAAAAAGAGGGGAAGAGATGCAGACATAACGCTCAGCTTCTACAGCTTATGCCTGGCTACAAGGCTGACACTTTCCTATCATTAGCGGAGGTACCAACCTCAAATACGCTAATGTGTGTAGAAGTTCCACAGAGAGCTCACACTAGTGGGCCTGTTACCATAATACCAGAGCAGAGGGAAAGCCCCCAGTGATAAAAATGACCAAAAAGAAAATAAGAAAGAGGACAAGAGACATGTATTGCATGGATAATGAGAATTCCTAAACAAGACATTAGAACAGATAAAATAAGCTACATGAAGTTCCTAAACATCTGAATAACATTTTTCTACACTCAAAGAAGAAAAAGCAAGATATGTATATGGTTTCACATTTATGTAGATAAAGGACTGATCTCAGACTTCTCCTCTACAGTACTAGACTGAAACAGCAAATGATTAAATAAAGACAGAATTCTGAGCATTCGTTGCTCATGCATGGACGAAGCTGAAAGATATTTATGAATGCAAAAGGACTCTACCAATGCCACCACCATCTGCTACAAGTAGTTAAAGGAACACCCCAGCCAAACGGGTTTGTTTTTAACAACTAAAGGAGGGGTAGATAGATTTTCAAAGGCCTGACACTGAGAACCTAAAAAAAGGTAAATATGAATCTTCTAAAAAACAGATGTAAATCAACAAAATATAAATGCAATTAAAAGTTCTTTTTAAAATATATATACACATATTATGGAAAATGGTATGGGGATTCCTCAGAAAACTTGGAATGGAACCATCATTTGACCCAGTTATCTTGCTCCTTGGTTTATGACCAAAGGACAAAATATGAGCATATTACAGTGATGCAGCCACATCAATGTTTACAGCAGCTCAACTCAAAACAGCTAAACTATGAAACCAACCTAGGTGTCTTTCAACAGATGAATGGATAAAGAAAATGTGGTGTATATATATGGAATATAATTCAGCCATAAAGAAGAATGAAATTATGGCATTTGCCTATAAATGGATGGAGCTAGAGAATATCATGATAAGTGAAATAAGCCAATCCCCCCAAAAACAAAGGCAAATGTTTTCTCTGATATGTGGATGCTAATTCATAATAAGGGGGCTGCAGATAGGGAAGAACAGAGTCACTTTAGATTAGATGGAGAGGAGTGATGAGAGGGGAGGAGGCAAGGGGGGAGGAAGGATAGTAGAATGAATCAGACATTATTACCCTATGTACGTCTATAACCATATGACTGACGGATTCTACATCACGTACAACCAGGAGGATGGGAAATCATACTCCATCTATATATGATGGGTCAAACTGCATTCTACTGTCGTGTATAACTAACTTGAACAAATAAAAAAATATATATATACTTTTAGAAAATATATACACATATAATTTTAGATATGAATGATTAAATTAAAATGCAGATAAAAATTTCATTCTATACCATCAATAACTGAGGAAATAAGTGAAACTATATAAGGGTACATAAAACTATGCTCCTTGCCTGCATTGCATAAGGGAAAGCCAATGCAATTTTTAGTTTTTTGAAAACAAAAATTATATTTTTAGGAAAAATAAATAAATTTAAATGTGATTAAGGCCATTAAATGTATTCCACAGTAAAGGGAACCGCAGGCTCCAATGTGAATACCTAATTAGAAAACCAGGAAGAGGAAACTCTTTCTATAAAGGCCAGGTAATGAATATTTTAGGCTTCTGGGCTACACACAGTTACTGCTGGAAATCCTTGCTTTGTTTTGTTTTGTTTTGGTTTGGTTTTTGTTTGTTTGTTTGTTTTGAAACCTTTTAAGAATGTAGAAGCCAATCTTAGCCTGGCGCTGTCAGAGACAAGGCTGCAGGTTGTCAACCTTCGCACTAGAAGGCAGGCAGGAGGAAGACACACTTAAAAACAAAAATAAAAAATACAAAGCACTACGTGAAGATGTATAGAGTTGGACAAGATACAGCAGTTATGCCTTTTCATAGAAACAGCTTCAACCCCCCTAATCAAAGACAGTTTGACTTGCACACTGAGCCAGAGACTGGGTATATCTAAACACTTACCATAAGACATGGTCTTTGGCAATTAGATCCCAATAAAGGTTACATTTGAAAGAACAGGCAGGGCTAATAGGCAAATGCCAATAGGAAAAAAATGCAGGTGTGCCAATATCCATATCAAAGTGGAATTCAAAGACAAGGCACTAAATGGTGTAAAGAAAGCCACTTCACCTTGATAAAAGGTAGAATTCACAAAGAAATCTTAACTCTCGTGACCTTTTCATAGCAAGTCAAACTGCACTGAAATATATAAAGCAGATGCTTGGAAACTAAAAAGTCGACAAAAAGCACAATAATCATCTGGGAATTGAGCACATCTCTCTAGGTTCTTGGCACATGAAAAAGAGAAAATTCAAATAAGGATAAGGAAGCCCTGGCTAATGTAATTAACAACATGGATTTTAAAAACATACCCACCAAACGGTTTGTTCCTTCAGAAAACTCTTTTTTTCCTGCACTTTGAGTGTTTTTAAATGGTTTTTGAAAATAATAATGACAAACAAAAAAATCTCAACAGAAGATTTTAAATATTTTATAAGTTGTATTATCTGATCGTAAGGCCAAAGGTCAAAAAAGCATTTTACAACTGATAAGTTTACAGGAGTGAAACAATGCTATTCGTTTTACAGAGATTTCTGTCATAACCATTTTACCAAAATTGACAAAAAAGAAAAAATTATAAAACTTGAAACCAACATGATGTTCATAAATATAAATATTTTAAAATTAGAGAGCCAAGTACTATCTATATGAAAAAATATGACATCACCAAGTAAATTTTATTCCAAAACTACAGAATTTTAGCATTAATAAATTTAATTAATGTATTTAATCAAGAAAAAAATATATATTCAAATTCAAAATCATGTATTTGTTGATATGTAGATGCCAAAATGATGCCAAATGATACCTAGATGATATATAGATGCCATACAGATGCCAAGTATGTTTGGTTAGGACAAATATCCATTTTTAATTTAAATTCTTATAAAAGTAGTTCATCATTATTTAAAAGTGATTATCTAACTAGGAAAGTCAAAGTAATCAACAGAAAAATAATTGAAATGTATACTCAAATTCAATAAAACATCCAGTATAAAAATGAATAACTCAGCATTTTCACATAACCCACCAAGCAAGACAAAAATATAAAGCCAGGAAAGATGTCTCCATTCCCATTCACTAGACATACAGGCGTCACTCAGTATTCCTGGGCACTGGTTACAGGAACCCCCATAGATACCAAAATCCATGGCCGCTCAGGTCTCTCCTCTAAAATGTTGGAGTATTTACATATAAACCGCACACAGCCTCCCATGTGCTTTAAATCATCTCTAGATCACTGATAGTTCTTAATATAACATAAATGATTTGCAAATAGTTGTCAGACTGTATCGTCCAGGGAATGATGATAAGAAAAACAAATGTCCATGTTTAGCACAGACACATTTGTTTTTAGAATATTTCAATCTGTAGTTAACTGAATCTACAGATGCAGAAACTCTAGACCTGAAAGGTACACAGGTACACAGGTACACAAACACACACACACACACACCATGACATAAATAGACACTCCTATAGAGACAGAGGTGTGCTTATAAATGTTTAACAACAAGCTCTCTGGGAAAGAAAAAACCCTGTCTTATAGCATTTGCTGATTTCTGTGACTTGAGTATTTCCATCATGACTTATTTCAAATGACCAACATGGTAAGAACTCAGGAGAGACATGCAATGGCATATCATTATGCAGAGGCTCCTTGGCTTACAATAGGGTTGGATCCCAATGAAGCCATCAGAAGTTGGAAACATCATTGAGCCTAAAATGCATTTAATACACCTCATCACTGAGCATCCGAGCTCAGCCACCCAGCGCTGTGGACTATCAGCTGCTCACCCCATGTTGTGTGGCTGACTGCAAGCCCAGCATCTCAAGAGAGCATCGCTTACTGCATATCACTGGCCCAAGAAAAGCTCAGAATTCCAAGTTGGAAGTACACACAGTTTCTCCCGGATGTGTTATCACTTTCACATCATCAAAGGGTCAGAAAGCCCTACTTGAAACCATCAGTCAAAACCTGGCTGCACACTCTTCCCCACCGTACAGCTAGCTACACAGCAAACGTGAATAACTTCAAGAGCACGGGTAATAAAAAAATATGTGGTAAAATAATTAGGAAGTCAAGAATTTTGAATACTTATAAGCTTTGTTTAAATACAAATTTAAAAGTTGTTGATTTATAAAACTTAAGTTTTAAGAATGTCTGTTTAATGACCACCTTAGAGAAGTTCTGAACATTTAATAACCAGCTCTTGGAAGCAGGAAAACCTCAACACATATGCTGATTTAATTTTCTATGCTGTCAATGAAGGGAGAAGCCTGACAAAACAGTCCTAAGTCTGATCCACAAAAGTAACTATGCAAGAAAATCTAGGAAAAGTCTACAAAGACAATATAATAATATATAATAATATCCAGGGGTACTTGGCCTATAATGTATTACAGGACTAAAAAGTTCAGCAAGGTGTGGTGAAGACAGAAGCCTGGTCTCAGTCCCACTGGATAGGAATCTACCCAAATAGGTCATTCTGACTCCCTGTGTCAAACCCACTGATGGAAACAGTCACAAGGACCTGGGGAACTGAGGAACCTGGGAATAACTCAGAAAAGAAGTGGCTCTAAATAAACGGGTTTGCCTTTTGGGGTCTTTTGGACCTTTCATGAAATTGCCTTTAGAAAGCTGATACAACTCCCATTTCTGCCACCCGCAGTGTGTGCAACACTGTCAGTTTCTTAACATGCTGGCCAACATGGGGTATTATACTATTTTTACACTTTAGTCTTACCTAGTTTGACAAGTGAAATGGAAGCACATCTTAAACCACCTGCCTCAGATCTGATGAAGGGGGTAGATGTATTTCATAGAGGTACTGGCCATTTCTATGTTGACTTTAGTGGAAGTCCATCTCTCCTCTGTGGTCCCTTGGCCCATGGACCATCTAATCATAGCCCTCTATGTACCATGTCACACCGCTCTCAGGGCTGTGAGTAGGTTACCCCCCCCCCCAAGAGTACAAGCAGGGACTGTGTCTATTTTATCCTGGCGTCTGTGGCAGTGATATGACCATATGACAGTACATGCTCTGCCAACATTTGCCAAATGCAGCAGACATTGGGTTCGGGGGCACCTTCCCCTGGGCCAGGTGGTGGCTGCATCTGCACCTCGAGGTTTGGGGCTGCCTTCCCAGCAACACAGAGTTCTGCCAGCATGGTGAAGGACCAGGAAGTTCAAACAAGGAGAAAAGCAAAAAGAGAGCAAAGCTGTGGTTTGTTCCAACGTTGTGTGATTGTCAGGTTGAGAAAAGTTTTGTCAAACTCCAGGAGAATTTTCTTCTGAACAAAAATACATTTTGCTTAAGAGACTGTTTGAATGTACCTGTGGAACTGTCAGAGAAAATTAGATTCTCTGCAAATAACAGTCACTTGAATCTCTACTTTCGTTCTGAGAGGCTCCCTGCTCTCCCTTCCATTTGTTGTGCCTTTATAACGCCTTCAAGAGAAGCACTTGGTCTGGTATTATCTACTCAAGAGACTCGGGGACGGTCTTGTGGGGAGGAGACGGGACGCTTGAGCACCCCAGGGTTTGTACAAGTCTGTGGCGACATTCGTGAGAGAGCCCAGCCCTTCCCTCCATAGCAACTTTAAAGCACCCTGAGAACAGGCCCTACCCTACCCACTCTGCAGCCACAGTGGGTCGAGTGGTGGCCCCTGGAAGTTATAGCCACCTTACAGCCCTGGTTCACCCAGGAAGGCCCTAAATCCAATGACAGATATTGTTATTAAAAAAAAAAAAAACAAGGAGGAGATCCAGTGTTTTAGTTGGCTTCTTGGTCACTGTGACCCAAAGACCTGACAGCAACAGTTAGAGGAGGAAACGTTCCTTTTGGCTCATGGTTTCTGAGGTTCATTGTGGTCGGCCAACTCCACTGCTCCCACTGCTCCGGGCCCAAGATGAGGACGGGCATCATGACGGAAGGAAATGAAGGAGGAACGCAGATGGGGACAGGGCAGCCCAGAGGCAGAGACTCCGCTCACCAGGGGAAAATAGACACATCAAAGGCACACCCTCAGTGCCACCCTGCCAGCCTCCAGCCACTCCCCACCCGCCCACAGCCACTACCCAATCAGTCGATATCGGTGGATGCAGCCATTGATCAGGTTATAGATCTCATAACGTGATCATTTTGCCTCTGAACATATGAGCTTTGGGGGGGCGGGGGGACACCTCATAACCAAACCCTAACACCCAGACATCCGGAAAGGACGGCCACATGAAGACCAGGCCAACCACACGAGAGTGCCAACAGCCACCGGAAGCCGGAAGGAGCAAGAGACAGATGACCGCCGAGCCCCTGGGGACCTGCGGAGACTGGGGTTCCAAGTTTTGTCCTCTAGAACTGTGAAAGAAGAAACTTGCATTGTCCTCAGCCACTAGGAGCAGGAATCTCCTAACACGGGGCCTCTCTCATTCGCCAGCCACTGAATTCCTCTGCAGCATCTGTGCGCCCCCAACCCCCATGCCACTTCCTCCCTTCCCAAGATGTCACTCAAACCATTGGGGCACTCTCCTGGTGGGCCTCCCTGCCTTTGGCTTTGCCTCCTCCAACATCCCCCTGCCACCACATGTCAGGGAGAACCTCAAAAATCTCAAACCAAAGACGGCCCGCCCCGGCCTGAAACCTGCCCTCGGGGTCTGGCAACCCAACCGTGGACATCAGGGTAAAACCCAGGGGGCGGGGTCTGTGCCCTCGGACCCCCAGCACCTGGGCCCAACGTGTGCTTCTCACCACCATCTGCCAAGACGAAACCCCTCCAGCCCCCCGAACAGGCCAGGCTGGTGCCTGATGCCCAACACGGGGTGTGACCTACCCCTTTCAAAATTTCTGCTCAGGTGCCATCAGCTTTGTGAGGACTTCCTTGACCTCTTCCCTCTACCTCTACTGCCACCCCCAAAAGTACAGAGATCTCTCATGTCCCCACTCTCTGCAGCCTGCCCCTGAGTGACAGCACCAACCACACCTGATAACACTCACCTGTGAACCTGCCCAGCTCCCCTTACCTGGTTCACCTTTGGATCCCAGAACCGAGCCTAACACCTGGCATCCAGCAGGTGGATACTGGAGAGACAGAGACGGACAAACGGGTCGGGGAAGGCACGATGTAGAGATGTCCACACGCCCCACAAGGTTCCCAGTGAACTAACCAAAGGACAACGTCTCAAGAAGGGTGTCAGGGCCCAGGAGGGACGGCTGAGCTCCGGGTGAATGAATCCTATGCAGCAGATCAAACGCCAGCTCCAAGATAAAACGTCCCAACAAGATGGCATTTCCTGGCGCTTCCCTGCTGAGACACCACTTCCACCTGCAGGGTCACTTACTGTTCCCAGTGGCCTGGGGACATAAAGAGTCACTATCATCTCTACCCTCAGGGAACTTGTGGACAGGAGTCGAGGTCCCCCAGTGAGTGACCGGCCGGGGTCCCTGACTGTCCACTTCTTCAGCCCACGCCCCGTCCGTCTGTCCATCACGAGTCTTAGGACCCCGCCACCCTCCAGGACTGCTCCCGTGGGATCCCCCAGGGGCTCTATTCTGAGTCCAGGGGACCCATGCAGCACTTAGAGAAATCAGGGGTGCCGTGGCCGTCTCCCGGTGCCCATGTGGAGCCCAGAGACGCACGCCGTTGCCTGGCGATGACTGATAGCATTGAAACTGACAAGCCATCACCCGCTCGTGGCGCCTCCGACGACTGGGTGACGCGAGGACCGTGTCGATTCCCGCTAGATGGAAGAAGATGTCACTTATCGTTAATGGAGTGTCACCCATGCACTTGCCTAAAGAGAGATGCTCTTTTTAGTTCTTGTTGTTGTTGTTCTCAATTTTCTCCTCATTTCCCAGCCATAAAAAAAAGAAAGAAAGAAAAAAAAAGATTCAGCAGGAAGTATGATTCCACCTGGGGAGGGCATCGTGATGGATTATTTTCTTCTTTCTCTTCTGGAACAGACAAGAACCAGTCAAAACGTAGCTACGCAGCTCTGACAGCAGCCAGCTCCTCGGGGCTCCCGACCATGACTTCAGGATCCAGCCACGAGGCTGGGGCTTCCAGCCAGGACCACGCTCAGGGACAGCTACGTCCAGCCCCGCCCAACTGTGGTGACTTGAAAATACATTTACAAATCGTAACGGGTAAGATATCGAGCACTTCACTGTGTAGTGTGGAAAGTACTAAGTGACCATTTACTTCCACATGAGAAATAAAATCATCCCAGGACGGGGTGTACAGATCCACAAGCCCTAAGTATTCCAACTCCTCAAAAGCTTTGAAAATTAAAAGATATTTTTCAGAAGTCTGGTTCAAACTTATTTGGTGCTAAGACTTGAACCAAACCAATGAATTTTTACTATCTCCTTCACAGTGTTCATATCCAAGCTTTGGGCGACAAAACTATCAACATGTTTAATTTGAGGGTTCTACCCCCAACCCTGCTAGGGCTATGTCCTGTATTTCCTGCCTTTAAAAAAAAAATTGAGTAAATCTGAAACATATTTGACCCCAAGGACAGCAAGTAGGGGGTTGAGGACTTATTCAACCTATGTTATAGATGAAGAACAAGCTCAGAGAAGCTAAGCAACTTGCCTGAGGTTACACAGCTTAAAAGCAGCTGATTAAGGTATGCACAGAGACAGCCTGGCTGCTGACCGGGTGGGGTTAACCACTGGGCTTTGCTTCCTTCAACAACTGCCCCTTCAACTGGTCTCCAGGCCCATCCTTTAAGCTCAGCAGCTCATCCCCTGAAGTCTCGATGTGCCTTCTTAGGCAGTCAAAATCAAAACCATAGTGAAAAACGCATTATTAAAGCAAATCCTGGGAAATGAACCTGTGTTTCAAATTCAACTAAAGCATCAGTCATAGTTAGGAACTATCTATCAACAATCAGGATCCAGACTTGAGTTGCCAAAAAGCAAAGGAAGACATCTATCAATTTGCTGTTTGGTCAGCCAATGCCAAATTATCACATTTTCTCATATTAGGGCAGTCAGACCCTACAGCCAGACAACTTGTGTTGAAACACCGGGTCAGCCAATTCACAGTTGTGTAACACTGGGCAAGTTACATACCCTCTCTGTGCCTTACTTGGTGGTAATAATAGTATCCACTTCAAGAGCTCCCACAGAATTAAATGAGTCTACACTTAGAATACAGCAAGTCCTAGATTCACTTCTGCTTCATGTGTTAATTAGCTTTCCGTTACTGTAATAAAATACCTGAGGACAATCCACTTAAAAAGAAGAACCATGTATTTTGACTCATAGTTTCAGAGGTTTCAGTATATGAGCAGTTGGCCCTGGTGCTTTGGGAGATGGCCAGGCAGCACACTGTGGCAAGGAATGCGTGGCAAAGCCACCTGCTCACCTCATGGTGTCTTGGAATCAAAGAGAAGGGAAGGAACTGAGGTCCCAAGAGTCCCTCCAAGGGCATGTCCCAAGTGACCTAATTTCCTCCCATGAGGCCCTATCTCCCAATACTGTCACAAGCTGGCAACTGAGTCTTTAATATAGGGGCCACTAAGGGACACTTGCCCAAACCATAGTATTTCATAAGTAGATAGATACAGGATGGATGAATGGATGGACAGATGGATAGATATACAGACAGACTTTACTACCTATTTTAGCTTCTCTGAAATTGGAGCCATTCTTGCCATTGATGTATACTTTGGGGGGCATGGGCGACTGGGGATTGAACTCAGGGCACTCAACCACTGAGCCACATCCCCAGCCCTGTTTGTATTTTGCTAGAGACAGGGTCTCACTGAGCTGCTCAGTGGCTCCCCGTTGCTGAGGCTGGCTTTGCGCTCACAATCCGCCGGCCTCAGCCTCCTGAGCTGTTGGGATTACAGGCGCGTGCCCCGCGCCCAGCATTTATGGATATTCTAATGTAACATTTCTGTTGCTGTTCCCCAAAGTGGCGGCTTACCCAGTGGTGCCTCGATTTTCTTTACGGCATCTCGGGGTTAAGGAAAAATAGTAAATATTTCTGTAATAACTGGATGAGCATTTTTTTTCCTTTGGTCTCAAGAGGAGAAAAACGAGACAAGAGCAAGTCACAGAGTCAAGCTGCACTTGCGCCCATCTCTGGGCAGTGGCGGTCCCAGGTTTCCTTGGGCAGGTGGAGGAATTCCAAGAGAAAGGGCCAGCCCAGGCCAGGCCCCGGGTCCCTGCTCCCAGGGAAGAGCAATTTTATTTGCATTTCAAAACCCTAACAAAGGGCTGCAATCCCCTGCTTTGGATTTTTCCTAATTAGTCTTAGTCTGTGTTTCTGTCACCTTCAGGAGAAAGGCAAGGATTTTTAACCTTCAAAATTAGCAGAAATACATGTCACAAGGCATTTCAAAGAGTCAAAGTGTGTTTGGAACCTGATCGCTCAGCCTGAGGACGGTTGTCTGAGGGGCTTTTTCTTTTAGTCCTCAGCGAAGCCAATCCCCACCCCTTGAGAAAACTAGTCTCAAAATTCAAAGTTTCCCCAAATCGAATCCCTGAGAAAAATGTTCACACACATTTACCATAAAGGCCAAGAAATAAAACCGCGCGAGTGAATCGTGAATCAGACGTGTTCCCCGAAGCCTTCCTACTGTACTTGGGATAAATTACAATTTCCCTCCCCTGGCTTCCTCAGCCTCTCCCCATGCTTTTCTTTCCGTGTCCCCTTCACAAACTACACCCCAAACCTACCAGCCCTTTCTGTTTCCCCTGCAAACCTGTCAAACACATTCCTGCCTCTGCTACTTTGCACCGGCTATCCCTCCTGTCGGGAAAGATCAGCTCCAACCCCAGGACTGCCAGGCTCAGTGGTGCAGGATGTTCACTGGGCAAGTTAGCCAGAACAGAGGGCACATTTCTCCAATTCAGACAAAGGAAACATATGGGCTGACAGCAGCCCTGTTTCCTTAGGGGGATTCATTCCTTCTTAAAGCCAATATTGAGCACCTGCTGTGAGTCAGGTGCTGTCCTAGGCACCAAGAACAGACAAGTTTTCTGCCTTTGGGAAGCCCCCATCCCAGAGGGCTGGGGTACGTATTTCGATATGGAAATGGAAACCCTCCTTATGAGCCCCCAGCATCAAGACTTGGCTTGGGTTGGGGAGTGGAGGCAGGGTATCCCCTGCCAAAGGAACCCAAGTGTGAGCTCTTGCACAGCCCCAGGGGAGAGAACAGTCTCTGTGTTCTGGAATGGACAAGTTGGAGCATGGCTGCAGAGTAACCATAGAGCAGGGGAGAGGAGAGAGGCAGGCGGGATCAGGGGGAAGGGGCCAGTTCGTGAGACCTAGGAAGTCAGAATAAAGAGTTTGGCTTTATTCCCAGTGAGCTGTAAAGATGTTGGAGGACTTAAGCAGGAAGAACATGAGCTGGTGTCAGTTTTGGAAAGATCACTTCAGATGAACTTCCCACCACAATAGAAATGTCCTGGATCGACACTCTCAGGCCCAGGAGCCACCTGCCACCTGTAGCCATCGTGCCCCGGAAATGCGGCAGGTGTGATCAAGAAGCCGAATGCCTAATTCTATTCTCCAATTGTGGCTGGAGAAGGAGAGAAGAAGACCCAGGCTGGGAGTGTCTTTCAGGGGGAGAGTGTGTGGTAAGAGAGGGAAAATAAAGAATCTGCAATGACACCTAGAGTTTTTCATTTTAGCAACTGAATGGCTGGTGGCGCCATCTTGGTGTGGGAGAGACTGAGGCAGAAGCAAGACTTGGGGAGGAAACAAAAGCTCCGCCACAAAAACAGGGCCTCCCCCCCCAACCTGCACGTGGTGGGCTCACTCCTGACATCCGGGCTTCCAATGTCAGCTCCAGTGTCAGATCCTGGGGGGACCGTCCCAATCTCTATCCCTGCCTTCTTCCCACCTCTTTGGGACTCCCTCTGATGGTGCCCTGGCATTTCCTTCCCGAAATGTACTTGCAGTGACTTGACCACTAACATGCCGCCCCCTCCCCACCCCACCCACACTGCAGACTCTGATCCTACCACACCCTCGTTCCCCCAGGGCACGCCAGCCCTCCATTCCCTGAACAGGACCTGGGACTCAGCAGGTTCCTAAATACGTATTAAGCTAATTGAACAAACATGGATAAATACTTTTATCTGGCCAGCCAAACACGGCTGAAGCCTCAAAGGGTAGGTGCCTTGTTTGAATTTCACACAACAGAAGATAATAGAAAGTAAACTGCACTGGCTCGCACACCTGCCCCAGGTATAAATGAATAAATTCTGTTTGGGAATTATTTACCAGGACTCTGTTTATCCTGAAAACGGAGGATAATTTCCAGGTAATGAGCTGCATCATCTGACAGGTGCAAACGTGATATGCTAATAGGGATGGGGATTCCCAGCGCCAGGGTCCCATTGCTCTCCAAGGTGCTAGAGGGAAGAGCCGGGGGTTGTGTGAAAGGAAAGCAGGGTGTCTCCTGGGCAGCTGGTTGTGAAGTTCAGAGAGACCTTAAGTACCTTAGGAACAATTCGTCACCATCACCCACCGATGTCCCCAAATAGCAGCAAGATGATCCCAGCTGACCAGGTGCTACCTGGCAGGATGAGGGGTTTGCCATTAACAGATACTGATTTGAATTCAGTTGCACAATCCAGAGAAAGTTGATTTGTGGCTCTGGTCACCTGTCGATATTTTCTCACCAACTGCAGCTAAGCTATGCCACCTCCCAATTTTTAAGCCCCAGAGTAGATCTTTCCATTCATTCCCTCCAGCAAAGTCCAGCAGGAGTTTCTCACAACTTGGTTATCAATTCCCACCAGATTCTCCCTCCTAGACCGAGTTCTCTCTGCAAACACATCACCACTCTTACAATTCCTCACCCAAAGATACACGCAGAGATTTTCTGCAGCTGCTTCCGCTCTGCATGGCCTCGCAGTCCTGAGAGCACATTTCCTTCTCTTCATAGGCTCCTGAAATGAGATCCCTCCTGCTCAAAGCAACCCTAAGCACTGGATGACCAACTCCAGAAAATTAGTACAAGTTCTATAAAGGCTAGAGAGAGAGGGGAGACACATCTGTTTCTGCTTCGACTGCTTTCACAGTACCCACAAAACAGAGCACACGCACCCTTGTTCACTAGTCCCAAGCCTAACAAAAATTAAAACAAAACCTCTTCCCCACCCCAGTTCCAGAGATCACTCCAAATCAATAATGCTCCGTTCCCCTCACTTTGTAAGCATGACTTGATCAGGGCCGTGGTACCACCTCAATTTCCAGTGGAAATTATGGACTATGCTGTCTTCAAAAAATAACTAGAATGCATTAAAGATTTAGCCATGAGTCATTACAGACATTGAACCAGAGTATCATTCTGCAGCCCTGAGCTTGATATATAGACATTCTGAACAAGGAGATAATTTGAGGAATATCTGATACTGAAACAAAGGATAAAAGACAGAATTATCAGACATGAAAAAAATAATATTGTTTCCCATTGACTTGAAAATAACCGAAATGAATAATTGTCTAATAGCTACTGAATGGAGTATCACGCAGCAATTCAAAGCCATTTTAACAAAGAGTTTTTAATAACATGAGAAAAATGCAGATTATATGGTTCAACGAAAAAAAGCAAGATGCATGACAATATATACAGCACGATTTCAATTACATAAAAATTGCACAACCTTAAATGGAAACACATGAAAACTCTACCAATGGTTATCTTTGGGTAATCAGAAAATATGTAAATCTTTGTTTTTAGAGTCTTTCTACTTCCTGTATTTTCTAGATTTTGTACACTAGGTACTTATTTGCTGAAAAAAAAAACTTCACTTGTCAAATTTTTATTTAAGACATATCTAAAATTTATGAACTTCCTTTATTTTGTGAACATGTTTTCTGTAAAAAGCTTCTGTCTTAATAACCCTTGTAGCATCGTGATGGTGAGGAAATTGCCACCATGCCTACATTCGCCACCCCCCAACTTTGGAGAGAGAGCTGAGGGTCTGAACAACACTGCTTCTGCATTTGACAGTTGTGTGTGGGGGGGGGGGGAGTCTGACAGCCAGGCTGTTTCTCCAGGAGCCCAAGAGAATCAACACAGAAAGCAAAAGCACCCAAATCTATCAATCCACTTCAATGACTTAGATATGGTCTTGTCACATGCATTCTCTTCTCCCCCACATGCAAAATTCTGCAAGGCTAACATTATCATGCCCATTTGGTGAATAGAGAGGAGAGACACCTTGCTCAAGGTCACAGATCAGTCCCCTGTCAACATCCAGATGCAAATCCACAACTGTGGATGCCAATGATCAGGCTCTCGGCATTACACCACTTGCCATCTTTCACCTAGATAACAGTGATTGACAGAACTGTGTCGATAGGTACAAATGACCACCATTTGGACAGACCTGCTTGGGCCCTTCTGAAAAAGGAACCCTAAAGAACGTGAGCAGCTAAGTTTCTGTCTTATCCCTCAAGTCCTAGAAGGGACACATGCTTTAAATGAATTGTAGAAAACTTATGATATGCATCTGCTGTTTTTTCTTAGACATATTCTCCTAAACACGGAATTCCTGAGTCAAAGACATGAAGATGCTGAGAGCCTCTTTTTCTTTTTAAATTAAGGATTTTGCTAATTTTTTTAAAATTTGTTCTAATGCTAATTAGTTATACATGACAGGAGAATGCACTTTGACACATCATATATAGATGGAGTGTAATTTCTCATTCTTCTGGTTGTACGTGATGTGGAATCCCACCAGTTGTATAGTTATATAGGTACATAGGGTAATAATGTCTGATTCATTCTACTATCCTTCCTCCCTCATACTCCACTCCCCTCCCTTCACTCCACCTAATCTGAAGGAACTCTTCTTCCTTAGCACCCTCATCGTGAATTAGCATTCACACATCAGAAAAAACATTCCACTTTTGTTTTGGGGGGATTGGCTTATTTTGCTTAACATGATGTTCTCTAGCTCCATCCATTTATAATTTCATTCTTCTTTAAGGCTGAGTAATATAACTATAACTATATATATAACTATATATAGTTATATATATAGTTATATAACACATTTCTTTAACCCATCATCTGTTAAAGGGCACCTAGGTTGGTTCCATAGTTTAGCTATTGTGAACTGAGCTACTATAAACATTGATGTGGCTGCATCACTGTAGCATGCTGATTTTAAGTCCTTTGGGTATAAACTGAGGAGTGGGATAGCTGGTCAAATGGTGGTTCCATTCTAAGTTTTCTGAAGAACCTCCATACTGCTTTCCATAATGGTTGCACCAATTTGCAGTCCCACTACCAATGTATGAGGGTGCCTTTTCCCACACATCTTTGTCAACATTTATTATTGTCTGTATGCTTGATAATTGCCATTCTGACTGGGATAAGAGGAAATCTTTGAGTGGTTTTGATTTGCATTTTACTAATTGCTAAAGATGTTGAAAATGTTTCATATATTTGTTGATTGGTTGTATTTCCTCTTCTGTGAAATTTCTATTCAGTTCCTCAGCCCATTTATTGATTGGGTTATTTGTTTATTTGGTGTTAAGTTTTTTATGTTCTTTACATATCCTAGAGATTAATGCTATATCTGAGGTCAACGTGGTAAAGATTTTCTCCCATTCTATAGGCTCTCTATTCATGTTATTGTTTCCTTTGCCAAGAAGAAGCTTTTTAGTTTGAATCCATCCCATTTATTGATTCTTGATTTTACTTCTTGCACTTTAGGAGTCTCATCAAGAAAGTGAGATCCTAGGCCAACATGGTGAACATTTGGGCCTACTGTTTCTTCTGTTAGGTGCAGGGCCTCTTGTCTAGTGACTAAGTATTGAAATTACTTTTGTGCAGGGTAAGAGACAGTGGTTTAACTTTGTTTTCTTACATGCAGATTTCCAGTTTCCCCAGTACCATTTATTGACTAGGCTATCTTTCCTCCAATGCACGTTTCTAGTGACTTTGTATGAGACAACTGTATTTCTGTGGTTTGTCTCTGTCTTCTATAGACCACACATAGGCCACTGGTCTATGTGTCTGTTTTGATGCCAATACCATGCCATTTTTGCTACTATGGCTCTGTAGTATAATTTAAGGTCTGGTATTGTGACGCCTCCTGCTTCATCCTTTAAAAAAAAACATTTTTAGTTGTAGATGGACAGAATGTCTTTGTTTTATTATTTTTATATGGTGCTGAGGATCAAACCCAGTGCCTTACACATGCTCAGCAAGCACTCCACCACTAAGCTACAACCACAGCCCCCTGCTTCACTCTTCTTGCTAAGGATTGATTTGGCTATTCTGGGTCTTTTTTTTCCAAATAAATTGCATGATTGCTTTTTCTAATTCTATGAAGAATGCTGTTGGGATTTAAATTGGAATTGCATTAAATCTGTATAGCACTTTTGGTATCATGGCCATTTTGACAATATTAATTCTGCCTACCCAAGAGCATGGGAGGTCTTTCCATCTTCTAAGATCTTCAATTTCTTTCTTTAGTGTTCTGTAGTTTTCATTGTAAAGGTCTTTTGCCTCTTTTGTTAGATTGATTCCCAGCTTATATATATATATATTATATATTATGTTATTGTGAATGGGGTAATTTTCCTAATTATTTTTCAGTAGATTTGTCACTGATATATAGGAGCCTGTTTGATTTATGGGTGTTGATTTTATAACCTGGGACTTTGCTGAATTCATTTATGAGTTTTAGAAGTTTTCTGGTGACATTTTTGGCTCTATTAAATATAGAATCATGTCATCAGCAAATAATGATAGTTTGAGTTCTTCTTTTCCTTAAAATTTTTTCTCCTGTCTAATTGCTCTGGCTAGAGTTTCAAGGATGATGTTAAATAGAAGTGGTAAAAGAGGCCATCCTTGTCTTGTTCAAGTTTTTAGAGGAAATAATTTCAGTTTTTCTCCATTTATAATGATGTTGGACTTACGTTGAGCATATATAGCTTTTATGATGTTGAGGTATATTCCTATTATCCCTAGTTTTTCTACTGTTTGAACATGAAATGGTGCTGTACTTTGTCAAGTGCTTTTTCTGCATCTATTGAGATGATCATATGATTCTTGTTTTTAAGTCTATTGATGTGATTAATTATGAGAAGCTTTTGATGTATCCTCCCAAACTTCACAAAAGATTTTACAAGTTTTTCCAAGAACATGATATGCAAACAATTGTTTAGTTACTACCCCTGGGAATGATGATTTTAGAGAACTCTAACAATTTGATAAGAGAAAGATGGGGGGAAAAATGAAGAATCTATACCCCATCTTTTGAAGAATCATGCGTGATATAATCTAAATATGCCCATTCAATTTTTGTTTAACACAACAACACAGCTAGCCAGCCAGTCTGTCTTAGCCCTTATTTGGGAAAACAAGTGGCTGTGGTTAAACAAGAAAAAGTCAGAACAAACACAAAATCTCAGACTAAACTTCAAAGAAAAAAAAAATCAAGAACCTAGGTTCCAAATCCCAAATTACAGGCAGACCAATGGGGAACTCTGGCTAATATTTACTGAGAGTTTATTCAGCACTGCACTCTTTTCCCTGTGTTCTGAAGTTTCTATCTGAACAATCTCATGAGAGCCTATATCTACCCCACTCTCCAGACAGAAAAGAGGGAAGAGGGTGTCAAAATGTCAACAAGGGCAACCAGTTTATAAATGCTCAGCCTCGTCCAGCCTAAATGTCTTGACTTTTTCTCCTTTGTTTTTGTCAGAGTCTCTTATTTCCACATCACTTATTAGAATCTCTGATTTTAAAAGATGTATTTATTTGTAGTAAATATGAAAAATACTTGGGGAGTTCCTTTAAAGAAAGGAAGAATTGTCCATAACACCAAGAGACAACAATTGTGAACACATTTTTGTTTTCCCCCCATTCATTTACATGTTTATGTATAATTTAAATTAAAATCAGTAATATAGTACATATAAAGATTAATTTACTAATTTTTAAGCTAAACCTAGAACGAGACTTTTCATATGGCATTCCCTATTATTTGAAACTACCATGATTTTCATATCTGCAAATAATTGCAAAAAAAAAAATGAAAGCCACATAATTACTTTCGCCATTTTTTCTGGACATTTATATTTATTTCCCTCATTTTTGCATCCCGAATACTGTGATCTCATTTTAGATTTTAGAGATTACCCTTTTTTTTTGTAAGCATCACTAATTGTTTCCATGAAATAATAAATTTCTGGGAATAGAGTCACAAGGTGAAAGGGCATGTACATTTTGAGATTCTAAAACTGCATGTAGTCATAGCGACATTTCAGCCAGCAGTGGACTGCAGAGTATACAGTGGTGATCCCATAAGGTTATGATGGAAATGAAAAATTCCTATCACCTAGGTATGTCATAGCCATCGCAACGCCATAGCAGAATGCACAACTCGTATTCTGTGCTGTCATAGCAGAATGCATAACTCGTGTATCCACTCTGCCAGTCATGTAAAATTAGAACACAGACAACTACACATAGCACCTCCTATTGATAATGAACATGAGCAGCCATGTTATTGGGTGATACATTCACTATGCTTTTTTCAATAGAGCCTATTCCTTTTGCCTAATAAAGTGTGCCTATAAAAAACGTGCCTGACACATTTTACCCACCACCTACTGTGTCTCATGTTTACTGCAACTTTCTGATTACATCAAGAGGCCACAGCAAATGACTGGCCTACACCCTCCACGTGGGAGTGCCCTCGGGGCCAGTCACACGATGATGAATTTCTCAGAATGTGCCCTGTTGTTGAGAAATTCAGGCTAGTATTAAATTGCCCTCCAGAAAGGCAGAAGGAATTTACTTTCTTTGGAGAATCACATCACCTCACCCCTGCCAATATCAGTGTTTAGACGGTTGTCAATGTAAATGGAGAAAAATGATACCTCTATCTTTCTTAAATTTATATTCCCGTTGTAAAGCTGATTGTTTTCTTTTTTCAGATTTTTATTGACTGTGGCTATTTTTTCTTACGAGAATTGTCTATTCGTGCCCTTTTTCACTTTTCTAGCAAGACACTGATCATTTGTTGTTTATTAGTGTTTTTTATATATTACAAATAGTCCACTACTGTGCATCTTATATGTTGTAAATTTTTTTTACTCTGATGGGTCTTTTTGTGATTGTATTTTTACTTACAAACATTTATGACTTTTATGTAACGAAATTCATCATCCTGTACCCTTATAATTTATTTGTTGGTTTGTATTTGGAAAGCCCCTGCTCTCCCCCTGAGATCAAATAAATATTCACCTATGTTTTCTTAAATTCTTTGTCTTTCCCACTGCACTGTGTTGATTCTTATTTGGTATGGGTGAAATGTCAAACAATAACTGAAATATATTTAAGGTTTAAAAAAAATAAAGCAAGAGTAAATCCATCCAAGAAGACACATTCATGGGCAGATAAATTATGGATGATTCTGCCCTCTTTGTAATCGCAGGGATGACAACCACTGTGTGCATCAAACGCCCTTAGAAGAGAGCCCTAAATCCCCTTATCCCAGGTCTCCAGTCTGGGCCTTGTGGGGCTCTTAATACTGGGATTCCTCCAAAGGAGATTTTAAATTTTGGTCCAAAGGTGAGTGACTATAAAAGCAGGTAGCTACCGTCCCCCCATCTCAAGTCAGTCAGGTGTTCCCAGAACATCCCAACCCCAAATCTCAGCAGAGGGGCCAGAGAGCACACAGGTATGCCGGGAGGGGTCTTTCCACATTCTAGAAGCTGGGGGACTTTCAAGTCTGCCTGGAGGGGTCTTCCAGAGAAAAAGCAATTAAAATTCACATCACAAAAGAAATGAGGCTTTTTTTATTCTAAACTGCAAAACGGTGGTGTGGTTAATCAGAGCAATTATAAATGGTAACATCATTATTCAAGCTTCTATTTCCAAACGAAGTCATTTAAATGAATACATTTTCTGCCTTGGAGCAGTAGCTGCCAGTGAGCCTTTAAAAAGAAAGAAAGGAGGGGAGGGGGGGGACAAGGAAAACAGGAGAAGCCGCTGGTGCAAAGCCCCCCGAGAAGGAGGTAGAAAGAACTCAGCATTAGAAACTGGGAGTTGGGAGCCCTGGGTGCAGCCCCTGATTCAAAGAGGTCTCATTCTGTGACCTTGGACAAGACCTCAGTTCCCACTGGTACAGCCAGGGGAATAGAGAAACTTGTATTCATGAGCCCTTTCTGGCTCTGACATTGTGGATCTAGAATTCTACAGCTTATTTTAAGATCTAGTTTTTCTATACGTTGCATCTGTAATTTTCTAGGATCTATCCATGTGTTAAATGCATTCTCTTATTCAAATAAGACGACAAATTCTTCAGACACTGCCCAAGCTGCCTCTAAATGGAGGCAAAGTCACCTCCCCCAAACCGCAGTCTGTGTTGTGAGGTCACGTGAATCACAGAGGAGGGAGCACATGGTGTCGGTACAGATGGGTTCAAACCTGGGTAACCTCAGTTCTGACAAACGTGCCTTTAATATTTCCCTCCATTCAACTAAACTTCAAATCGATTTCTTCCTGACCACGGACCCCTGACTCTCTCTTCTCAAAGTATGTACCTTATGAAACTAGTCATTGCAAATTCTATCGGTACATTTGAAATATATGCAGATCTTCTGATCTCTGACCAGTTTGGCAACCTAAGAAATGCCTTTCCTTAGGACCTAGGAAGGATCTATTTGAAATGGGAGTATCCCCATCTTCCAGTGTCTGTGGGAGGGTCGGAGCCTAACTTCAATGCCTTGCTCCAACTTTAAAACTATCAGCTGTCATGAAGATGTGAGGAAGTTTACGTTTCTTTCGGCAAGGCCAATTAGCAACACAGGTGACCTGAGAATTCCACCTCTTGAAAACTCTCCAGCTTTTTGTTTCATGAGGGTTGAATTGGGTCCCTTTCCTATTGTAATTAGTATATTTTTTTTTAATGGTGAAAGGGATTGAACTCAGGGGAGCTTTAGCACCAACCAAATCCCCAAGCCCTTTTTATTTTTTTGAGACAAGCTCTCACTGAGTTGCTTAGGGTTTTGCAAAATTGCTAGGCTGGCCTCAAACTTTGAATCTTCCTCCCTCAGCCTCCCAAATTGCTGGGATTACAGACAAGCAGCACAGCACCTGGCTGCAATAGTCCTGAATTACATCGTTGTTGCTTCTTTAAATTCATCTGGTACAATTTTTCCATAGACAGTTCCAACTGTGTGAATGTACCTCCTTCAACTTCCTTGAACCTCAAGCTCCCTATCTATGAAAAGCAAAACATAAAATCCTTTTTTAAGGAGAGATGAGATCTTTCAAGGAATGAATCAGACCATGCCTGTGACCACCTGCACAGGGCAGAGTGGTAGATTGTTTGCAACATCTTCCTCCCTGTGACCACAGCCTGGGGTCA
Organism: Urocitellus parryii; assembly: GCF_045843805.1. Taxonomy (NCBI): domain Eukaryota; kingdom Metazoa; phylum Chordata; class Mammalia; order Rodentia; family Sciuridae; genus Urocitellus; species Urocitellus parryii. The sequence goes on from NC_135536.1 coordinate 183,830,229, forward strand.
TCCCTTCCCACAATGTCATGGGCTCTGCCACTGAATTGCTTTGGTCACAAAGACATTAACAGCCATGCCAGGAGCAGAGGCTTTACCAAGTGCTGTGTGTTGGGCTCGCCCTTGGAGGCCTGATGAACCTAAGCTAGTCTGCTGGAGGCCGGGAACCCACAAAAAAGAAGAACCGAGGCAGCCACATGACAGCCTGCTAAATACCAGAGATGTAAGGGGGTGTTTCTGAGAGCCTGGCAGAGGCCAAACCAGCTGCCCAGACCATAAGTGAACTCATAAGTTTGTAGTGCAACAAAATTTATTGAACTCCATTAGGCATCGAATTTGTGTTCACTTTCTTTTTTTCCCCCTTTTCTCAAGATGGGTTTTGGTGGTGGCTCGGAAGGCTGAGCACTTGTAAGCAAGACAGTCACGGACCCAGGCAGGATGCTGCTCCCTATACATGTTGCTCTTCCCAGTTGCCTCCAGTCCAGAGGCCAAGGTTAGACCCACAGGAAGAGTCTATAAGCAGCAGGGTCACCAAGGCCCTCAACTCTTCTGAAGGGAGACGCGATTTCCTATCAATTTTAGGCAGCATCGCCAATCTGTAGGGTTCCTGCTTTGGGTTCATGCATCCCTGGAAGGACACTGGGTCCTTGGTGGACTAAGCATCCTTCCTTAGATGGACCTTGAGATGCTCCCCGGTGAGATCCACCATTGGGCCATCAGTACCCATGAGAACCCAAATAACTCATCTATACTGGGCAGCACTACTTGGCAGGCACCAGGCTAGGGGTTGGGAGAGCAGGCGAAGGAGCCGTCCATCTGTCCTCGGGGAGCTCACAGAGTGATGTGGGAGGCAGACACAAAGGAGCAGACAAACAGTAACACAGGTACACCACATGACAAAGAGGACAGAAGAAATAAGCACAGAGCTTGGCAGACCGTGGCTGAGACTTCCAGGACGAACAGAGAAAGCCTCTCCAAGAAGGTGAGATCTGGAATGGAAGAAGCAGGTCATCCAAAAACTGAAGAAAAAAAATATTAGGCAAACAGAGCTACAGGAAGGCCCCCAGAGCAGCAAGTACCTTTGAGAATTCAGAAGATGGCTGGGGCAGACAGATTCTGATGAGCAAGGGACACAGAGGTGGAGAGGAGGCCGGGGCGGGGAGCAGGGTCAGCTCTGCCCTGCTTAGCTTTGTTGACGTGAGTGACCTCCATCCTTCCCATCCTCTCTCATGCTGCCACCTGGGGATACCCTCCAACTTATCACCACCGCTCTTACCATGCAGAGGTCAGAGGTCAGCCATGTGATGACCAGAGAAGCTACTCCCCTGTGCCAGGCACAGGGTACATCTCATAACCTGTGAAGGAGATCTCCCACACCCCAGAGGTAGGTGACCTGTCCAAGATTGCACGGCAGGCCGGGGCCAGCCAGCAGCGGGGACTGGTTTATACAGATTTGGTCTCCAGGCAGATTCTGAGGTTCCTTGGGGGTGTGGTCACTTCACCTTCCTGGGGTCGTATCTCTTCTGTTCTTCTTTATGTCAAGCTTGTCCAAACAGGGTTTAGTGAGGACTGTTACTTATTCCTAGAGCCCCAAAGGAGGCCCGTACCCACCTCCCTTCAAGCCATGGTGCAGCCTATCCAGGCCATGCTGAATCTCAGGGTTGGAAACACCAGTGGAGGTGAGTTGAGGAGGAGGAAAGAGCTCATGTTGCTCGAGTGACACTTCTCAGCCAGTCATGGAGCTCAGCTTCCTGATACTTATTTGCATCCTCACACTGTTTAATCTTTTACACTGACCCCAGGAGGCTGAGTGACTCTCCAAGGTCGCCGAGCTCACTACCAAAGGCAGAGCCACAGTGGGAGTCCTGGCACGTCCAGCTACTTCTGCCTCCCTGGCAAAGTCCTCCCAGGATGCAAAGTCTGCTCTCAAAGGGACATCTCCACACTGTCCATGTGACGTTAGGGCAACAGCTGCTTGCTGGGTCCTGGCCTCATCCTGGGATCTGGGGATGTCCAGGTGACACTCTGGGGACAAGTACAGTCTACTGTGTGGTATAACCAGAGCTCTGCCCACAACCCACTAGAAAAAGGGTGGTGGTCTCAAGACCCTTGGAGTTGCTGCTGGCTGGCTTCCCCTGGCACGAGAGGCCCATAATTCAGTCCATTTCCTGCCTTGCTTCTTGCAGCCTGATTTTTGGTGTCTGGGACTTATTCCGTTTTTCCTATTTCACATGGGAGGTATGTCCCTGGGCCCACCAGCCCCATCTCCAGCTCCCATGGGTCCCAAACTGCCTTCCAATAGCACCACCCCATTCTCCCAATCAGACAGTTCCACTTTGTTCTCAGCCCTCGGGCCGACAGCTGACTCAACAGGTCAAGCACATCTACCTGGGCTTTATGTGCAGCAAAGCACCCCATTCTCCTCCAATAACATACCCGTGTGCTCACCTGCACCAATCCACGCATTGCTAACAGATGTGCATTTGCCCTCATGTGCCCCGGCACATAGCTTGCAGGTATAAGTAGGAAGGTATATTCATACATTTGTGCACATAAGTGTACAAACATGGTTGTATATGTGTGTGCACACACACACACACACGCCCCTCTATTCACAAAGAAATTACTTAAATGCCACAGAAGTCACCCAGAAGCCAAGGCAAGACTGGAACTGACAGACCATATAAAGAGACAGACAGAAAAAGTCCTGAGCACGCTAGTTAAAAGGCCTTGCTATTGTCTATCACACAGAGGCTTGTAAAAAGCCTGCATTATCTCTGACACAAATACAGCTCTCCTCCTTCGGTAGAAGGATTCCAATAAAGATAAGAGCTTTCTCATTATTCTAATGTGGAACAAAAACAATCTCCCATTCTAAAATCAGCATGCTGAAGTAAAATATCTTTAATTAACACTGCAGCTCCCCACCCCAACCCCATGACTCTAAGCTCACTCAACCGTCCCTCAGTACCTTTTATTGAGCAGCTACTATGTGCTTCCAGGCATGTCACATTATTACAATAACCTCTCAGGTAGGGATCATTATTCATACTCATATAGATAAGAAAATAGGCTCAGGGAAGTTCTTCAACTTGACCAAGTATTATGAGTAGTAGAAAAAGAACCTAGGTCCTTCTAATACCAAAGTCCTTGGTGGAATACCCAGCAGAAAGAGTTAAAGAGAGACTCGAGACCTGAGAACCACCCATAGCAAGGGTGTGAATGAACACCACATGGCAACAGAGCCTGTGAGTGACGAGGACAGAGAATGGCAGGATGGCCGAGGGGAGACCTGGTGAGCGGGTATATCATCAGCAGAAGAAATAGAGGAAGACAGCAGTAAATTCAGGCAAGAGAAATGAGGGACATTAAGGACAAGGGAATAGGACTCACCCGGGAGCCAGCACAGGAGGGACCTGGACAGAGTGGAATGTGAAGGCCTGACGTGATGCCAGTCAACGTTTCACTGCCCGCATGCTCTCCCGGAGGCCACAGGAAGCAAGAGGACCCTCAAGCCAGGTTGTCTGTTCTATCAGAAGCGCTTGCAAGAGTGCCACTGGGTGTGACAGCACAGACCCCACAGCGTTCCCACTCTTCCCAAAGCTAACCGACTTCCTGGTACCCCCACACACACCCCCACCCCTTTCAGGACAATCCCAGGCATCTGATGCAAATGGACCAAAATGTTCTGGCACCTTCCTCCAACCTGCTCCCCCTGAGCCAGTGGCTCCCCTCTGAAGCATCCCCCCAAATCCAATCCCAACTGTCCCCTGGGAATCAGCCTAAGAAGCAGCTTCTGGAGGGGGCCCTGTCTACTTCTGGGGGTTCAGATGAGGTCAGCACAAGTAGCTAGAGATTCCTGACTCAAGACAAGGCTGGTGACCACGATAAAGAGAAGAGCAGCAGAGAGTCATCAGCTCTACCATGTGCCACTCACTATCGAGCGGTCTCCATAGGCTCATGTCATCTGGGGCTCATGTCATCTGGGGCTCATGTGGGGCTCATGTCATCTGGGGCTCCTGAAACACCTGTGAGGCAGAATAAAGAAACCAAAGCATAAGCAATAAGTAGCCTCCAGGTACAACGGTGCAGATACCTAACGCTACTTGAGTCTTAGAAACTGAGTGGAAGAGTGGGCACTGCTGTGAGCACCAGTGGCTGGGGACACATGGTCCTCTGGGAGACGGTGACCAATCCATCCTCAGCAGCCACCAGGAAACCTCTGTCATGAAGGCCACATCCCTGCATCAGGCTAGGCCAGGGGGACATGGACCACACTGCTGCCTCAGCTGCTCCAATCCTCACCTGGTCCTGGGGCCCCGGGAGGGCACAGGAGGCCTCAAAACTCAGGGTTTCTGGTGGAGAACCCATCGACTCTCTCCTGGACCTCTCCTCCTGCCTCCCTCTGCCACCTTCCATCCATCCTTGCCTGGCCACCAGGGAGCTCTTCCCACCAACTCCCAGGAGATCCTGCCACGGTGCTGCTGGAACTTCCTCCCCAGCGTCCCTGGGTACCGTCCACACGGCCCCACACCCAATCCACCAGCCTCACGTGGCCATTTAAATTTAAATCCTCTGACACTGAATGAGTGTCATTTTGAGTGTGCAGCAGCTCAAGAACGCTACCAGGACCGCAGAAAGTCCTGCATGAGATCTGGCTGACACAGGGCCTCAGCAGCCCACGCCATCTGGCCCCTGTTCACCTCCCCAGCCTCCTCTGGTGGAACACCGTCACACTTTTGCTCCAGTGACCTGCCTGGCAGTTCCTCAACCGCTGCCCACCTCGGGGCAGCCTCACCCCCTGCCCATCTCCTCAGCCAACTCCACCAGAGGCTGCAGGAGACACTGCCAACGTCTCTTCCCTGACACCCCCCAAACCCAAATTCACAGAGACATTCATAAATTACAGTAATTATTGTAATCTCTCATCACTGCCTGACTGCCCTTTCATGGCACTTATTAAGTTTGTTCCATCGGAAGGCGACATCCTCTGAAATGGCACAGATGTGCTTTCTGGTGGGAGGTCACATGGACCTCGTCACAGGACTGCTCAACACGGTGCTTCAGAGTGAGGGATTCGACAGAGAGCGAGACCAAGGTGGCACCGGCCCTTCTTTATTATCATCTGATCTTGGAACAAATCTTCTCTTCTGCTGAATTCCACTGGTCTCACCTCCACCTTGGAACAATTTGGGAGGAATTTCTCAGGGCAGGAGAACCAGGAGGAGGGATCTAATTTAGGGCCATTTTGGAGATGGGCTCCTACGGACTCTCAGTCCTGCTTGTCACTGTGTCCCCAGAGTGTGAGCACAGAGTAATTGGTCCATAAATATCACTGCAACAAAGGTGCCCTTGTCCCCCGATAGGCCTCACTATCCTCACCAACAAAACTAAGAGACGGGTCCCCAAATATATGACAATCCTTCCCAATCACAATACCCTTTGGATGGTACAGTTTCTGTGCTTATCTTGCTCTTAAATGGTGACATTTAAAGGAGGAGGTGTGGATCTGTGTTCCATGGGGCTGCTCTCTCAGGGACAGGGCTTGGGGTGGCGGGAGACAGATGGGATTCCCCAGCTTTGACTCTGGTCTAGTCCAGGGTTCCCAGCCCCCATGGGACCAAGTAACCCTGCATTATATCTCAATGAAACTGACAGATTCATGATGGTCAATGAAATTATACACCTCATGAGCAGAGAAGCATACACTCACACGGGACCAGCAGAGCCATTGATTTTTATAAGATGCTTCTCCCAGGCAGTAAACCAGGAGAGACAGTGGCTGCAGGAAATAACAGCTCCTGGTCAGAACCCAGGTTTGGGTCAGTCACTTGCAGCAGAGATGTGCCCCGAGTCTTGATCCCAGGGGCAAAGTCAACTGGTGGGACATGCTAGGAATGAGGGCAACCATCTAACGAGGTGACAGTGTGCCTTATGACTTGGGATTGCCAACACCTGTGAGCAGCAGGGTCCTGGGCTAGGACCAGCTCCCTTGTACTAAGCACCTGATTCTTCCAACATTGTCTGGACAGTAAGTCTACAACTATCACTTATCATGAGGTCTTAGGACAGCATCCCTAGCATCTGGTACAAGTAGGTACCCAATATCCACTGTGTGAATGAATCAGTGAGTGAATGGGTAGATGCCATGAGATGGGTATTATGATGTCCAATTTATGTTCTCTATATTTACTCAAAGTCATGTGGGATGTACTGAGTATACAGAGCTTGTTTTGAACCTTCACCTCTCTGATCCCAACACCAAGACCTTTCTCTTATGATGCTAAATCCTTAAAGATTTTGTACAGGGAACAAGTATGACTTCCCCACGATAGCATGAGTCTGCTCCCCTCATCCAGGGGTGGTCTACCACCAATCTCTAAACTTTTTAATTTTATTGAAGACAGGGTCCCCCTAAATTGCCAAGGTTGGCCTTGAACTTGCAATTCCCCCACCTTCTGAGTGGCCAGGAATCCAGGGAGCACTACTGCAGACAGAGATAGCATGGTTCTTAGTGAGAGTCCAAGACATATTCTAGAACAGTGAGAGATGAGAAAACCTGGCCTTGCTGTGGTCTTGGGGAACCTGGGGACCAACATCAATATGACAAGTGACTGATAGTAAAACCATCTACTACATATGGGATTTGGGTTTTGGTTTGTTTTAAGAGAGCAAAGTGTTTATTTTTTTAATGTATGAACTTACAATCAAATGGGTCCAAAGCAATAATGACCAAAACTAGAGAGGGCCACAGCATATATTTAAAAAGGCCACCATAAACCTGGAAATTTCTGCCCCATTTCCTGACATGATCTCTCACCAAAGAGTACATTCAACCCTTCCACAGGAGGGTGAAAATGACGAGTTTGGAGAAGGACAGCAGATAGTCACCTGACTTGTATTTTTAAACAAACACAGTAAATTGAGAAATGACTTTGAAAACAGGTACTGTCACGGATTTAGAACTCTAAATCGAAAGTCTTATTTCTCTTCATGGAAAAGATAAAACGATAACACAAAGAAAGGTCAAATCTAAATAAGGAGAACTAATTCATTACTCACCCTAAGGAAAAGGGAGCTTGCAACGTTAGATGATTTAGCAGATACTGTTTCACAACTGAGAAACAATTGTGGGAGGTGGGCAGGGGCAGCCCATGGAAGAAGGAAAGGCATAAAGATGACCTGGTAGAAATTCAGGGCATTAAATTAGGAAAGGCAAGATGGACAGGGAGCTTTACATTGGTTAGACCTTGGAATGGGAAAAATAAAAATAAAATAAAATTTTAAAAAAGGGAAAGAAAGCAGGCCGATGTGGAGGTGGTTCGCCCTCTAGTTCTTTTAAAGTTGGGTTTTATTCTTAATGGACAAATAATTTATGGGGTGTGATGTGATGTTTCGATATATGTAAACATTCCGGAATGATCAGTTTAGGGTACCTGGTATAGCCATCAACTCAAATATTTATCATTTCTGTGTGATGAGAACATTTATATTTTTCCCTGAGCTATTTTTAAATAACACATTATTTTTATCTATCGTCGCGAAACTTTTAACAACAAAAATGAAGGAGGCTGAACGCAGTAGGAATTTCACCAAGTTGAGTTCAAGATCTAAGTTACATTTCCACTGCAAAATTCCATCCCCAACAAGCTGGAAACGAGGCTTCTCTCCCAGGCTAATGAAATAATCATAGAGGTTGGCCACCCCCGACTGCATTCAGGGTTCTGCAAACTTTTTCTGTGAAGCGCTGGAGAGCAAATATTTTCGGGTCCCCAGGATACACAGTGTCTGTTGCGGCTATTCACCTCTGCTGTGTGGCGTAAAAGCAGCCAGACAATACATAAATTAATGAACATGGCTGTGTTCCAATGCATGTGTGTGTGTGTGTGTGTGTGTGTGTGTGTGTGTGTGAAGGCTATCTGAAAGCGTGTCTGATTCCACGTATACAAAGTGTCTTAAATAAGCAAATTCATAAAGCCAGAAAGCAACATGGTGGTTGCCAGGGGGTGGGGGGAAAGGGGACATATTGTTTAATGGGCATGATTTCTCTGAGGATAATGCAAAAAATTCAGAAAATAGATAGTAGTGATGGTTGCACGATATTCTGAATGTTGTTAATGCCACTCAACTATACACTTAAAATGGGTAAAATGGCAAGTTTTTGTTATGTCCCTTTTGTCTGTTTCCTTGTTGCAAATGTGTGTCTGACCACTGGCATCCCAGTCAGATCTTCTACTGGATAGAGGGGAAAATTTCATAGGATGGCCTTAGCATCTGGTTCAAACAACTTCCATCAGTAAAAAAAATGTCTTAGGATTGCTAGCAGGTTGAAACGTTTTCCCAAAATGATCAAGAAATTTTTAATGCCATTAATTTTTTTTTATGTTGGGATGAATGGGAACCAAAATCATTCTTTCATGGCTAAGTAATATGGGGCAGGATTCCGCTGGAAATTGTGTTAAAATGTTTATGATATAACATTCAGTAATTTAAAACACACCTGTCCAAACTGGCCCCAGATCGAAGTTTGTCCTCCCCTGCAGCAGTTGACCCCTAGAGGCTAGTTAAGGGCAGGGTTTCTGTGACGCATCAAGGGGAGGTCCTGAGGGAAGGAACTTGAGGTCTTGATAAAAACCAGGGCATGGAGCCTGTATATTAGAACAGTCACCCCACTGATTCTCCATGGGTGGCTCTGTGCTCCACTCACCAGTGCCCACTGCTGGAAAACGGGAGAACTGGAGGAAGTCAATCTTTCTGGTGCTTTTTGGTGCTGGATCCAAGGAACCCAGCACTCTCTACACTTTCTTCTTGACAGCAGGAGGAGGAGGAGCAAAAAGGGGAGTTAGTACTCCTGCCCAGCAATCAAGGCAAAACAAAATCTCTTCGTATTTGAACAGTACGTGTCAAGATGGTGGAGCCAAAATAGGAGTTTTAGATGGTTAGAGTTCATTAGGAGGACTATTCCAGTTATCTGCTGTTATGCAACGAGTCACCCCAGAATTAGCTGTTTAAGACAATTACAACCATTGATGTCTCTCGGGGTCTCTGCTGGGAATCTGAGAACAGCTTGGCTGGGCAGTGCTGGCTGAGGATGACCTGCATGGCTGTGGTCATTAAGGATGAGAGCAGCTAAGGGCCCGTGTGCATCTCTTGCTCTTTGTGGGGTCTCAGGTCCCTCCAGGTGGTATTTCCATGTGCAGTATCTTGGGCTCCGGCAGAGTGTAGCTGCTTTACAGATAATGTGGTGGCTCAGAGCTCCCCAAGTGAGTGTCCCAAGAAAAAAAAGAGAGCAAGAGTTGTATAGCATCTTCTCCAACCGCACCTTGGAAGTCAAGCTGCACCGCTTCCACTACATTGTCTTTGTCAAGGAAATCACAAGGTTCAAGGGGAAGTGACACAGACTGACCACGGGATGGGGGCACAACAGGATCCTGGATAGCTTTTAGGCCTGTGGCTGGGGAACAGCACATCAGGGCGGGAATGTGTCACCAAGCAAAACAGGAAGTGAATGAGAGGAAGTGGAAAGAGCTGGAGTCCTGCTCTTCCCTTCAGTGCTACACCCCCAGTGACCTGAACACCTCCTCCTAAGCCACAAATTAAGAATCCCAACCCTGAGGTGCTACCAGAACTTAGGAAAATTCGACCTCTTGTTACACAGCTGTCCTCCAGCTTAGAGGACGACTAGATGCCAGGCACACTCCCCAGTCAAAGCAGCCACTCATATTTTGGAGTTTGTTATTGCAGGATAACTGAGATTAGCCTGACTAACAATATTGTGTTAAAACCAACATGAATATATTTATGAAGAGAATTAAAAATTCACATTGATTTTTAAGTTAAAGCATGAAACTGTAAAGAAATGTCCTGCTTGAGGCAGGTTACTCTGTCTGTGCCCCGGACCCCAGAGAGCAAACGCACATTCTCTCCTACTATAAGGAAAACTTCAATGGAAATGTCTAAGAAGCATCCTAAGGCACTTGGCAGAGGCCGTCTCTGGAGCCAGATGAAGCCCAGTTAGGTTACTTACCAACTCTGAATCAGTGAGCATGCACTTCCCCTTCCCATTGAGTCTGGATTACATGATGGGGAACAGCTGCAGAACTCGCTTACCCCTCGAGCCGGCTGACCTAGAACAGCAGAACTGGTCACAGGGAAGCAATGGCTCTTTGTTTAGGGAAAACCCTTTATGTGTCCGTAAAAGGTGAGGCCTATCTGGACCCCGCTGAGAGGAGAGGTTTGATTTTTTTGAAGAAGTGAAGATCTCAAAAGTAAATTTTTTAAAAAAGCAAAATTCTTCATTACATGAAGTCCTAGGAATTCTGGAGTGCTCGGTCATCTCTTGAGAAAGATCCTGAAAGGACAAATGAAAAGAAAAGGACCAAGAAAGGGGGACACAGTGATGTGGTAGGAGGCCAGAGCCTCTAGTGGGTAATAGCCAATGAGAACTTCCTGTTGTATTAGCTATCTACTGCTACATAACAAATTACCCCAAATTTAGTGGCTTAAGAAAACAAACATTTATCACTGCATGGTTCCTCCTGATTGGGAATTTAGGAGCAGCTTAGCTTCGTGGTTCTAGTGCAGGGCCCCCCATGGGGCTGTCCTGGAGACTAAGGAGTGAACAGTAAAAGCAGACTCCCTAGGAAGGGCCTTCTTAGTCTTCTTCTCTCACTCCCAGGAGAGAGGATCTGGTCATCAGATCCACCACATTTCAGCCGGGTGCAGTAGTGTACATCTGCAATCCCAGCTACTCAGGAGGCTGAAGCAGGAGGACTGCAAGTTCAACACCAGCCTGGGCAACTTAGCAAGACTCTGTCTCAGAACAAAAATAAAATAAAAAGGGCTGGGGATATAGCTCAGTGATAGAGCCCCAGGGTTCAAGCCCCAGGAATTCGAGAAAACAAACAAAACAAAACAAAACAAAAAAACCTATCTCCACTAAGAGCAGAAATCCATGCCTCAAAGCAAAAGCCACTTGTTCTTTTTCTTTTTTTTCAGTCTAACTCACTGCCACTTACTTAAGGCAGCTTAAACCTCCTTGGGTTCTCATGGCTGAGCACAAGAAGGACGACATCTGAACTCCAGGTGTAAGAGGACCAAAAGAGCTCCCAGCCTCAAGTGCACTTCAGGTATGGAGAGGGGAGGGAGGGAGGAAGGCAGCCACTGTGCTCCTACTATGTGCCTGTCCAGCATGTGCAACTGTTAATTCCCACAGCAAGCCAGCAAAGCGACCACCTGCTGCAAGTGAGAACAGTGCGGCTCACTTGGAGCCATCCCTTGCAGCAAGTGCAGGTAGAGGGTGGGATGTGAATGGCACGTGTGAATCCAAAGCTGCAAATCCTTCCTGGGATAAAAAAGAAAATAAGGAAGTGGGGAGACAATCAGAGAAGCTGTATCCAGGAGTGTGGAGGAGCAGGATGGCTAAAAGGTCCACCTTCTTGATGCACTGGGTTGATGCGTGTGAGGTCTGGACCACTTTGCACGCACAAGCTCCACCTGCTTTGGGGAGGGTGGGGGGCAGGATAGACTACTATAAACAAAATTCTTCCTGTTTTTGGTGTGGAAGGAAAGAGGATCTCAAAATGGTCATGATAACCCACTTGCAGAGTAACTTGAGAACCATAACTGTATATTGTTAAGTGTGTGGACTTTGGAGGCTGTTAGAATCCCAGCTAGAACTCTGATCCATGTGACCTTGAACAGGCCCATAATAGCTCTATGACCTCCATGTCATAATCCATAAAATCAGGCTAATAAGGGTATCCACTGCAAAAGCTTGTTAGGAGGGCAGAGTTGATTAGAAAAGTAGGCATATAGGAAGAGCTCCATAAATGCTTGTTGTTATGATAACAAGTGGCAATGAATTGTCTTTCAGAGCCAGACTCAAAGCCACTCCACCAGTCACAAGCCTTTGGCCATGTAGAATTCACATAGCCAATGTCGCTCCCATTTCCTCATGTGTAAAAGATGGGAAACACTTCTGTCTCAGAGGAGTTGGGGACGCTATTTTCCAAAGATGGCTGCAACGAGATCTCCTACATGCTCTCCCATCCGGTAACTCTCACACAACCCCATCAGTATGTGTTCCGTCCCTTCCCCTTGAACCTGGCTGAGGCGGTGAACACTTCCACAAACAGGATGGATGGAGGAGAAGCGGTTCTCTGTAATTTCTGAAGCCAGGTTAGCGAAAGCCAGGCAGTTTCTTCCTATTCCCTTGCGATGCTCATCTCCATGCTGTGAAGGAGCCCAGGCAGCGGCACACCCAGAGGCCAAGCTAGGCTCACCTGGCAGTCAGGTAACTAAGCCATTCTCCAGCCCCCAACTGTCCCAACGGGCCCTGTCTGGCACAGAGACAAGCTCCTTCCACCTGACCCAAAATATATACGCCTGAGCAAAATAAATGATGGCTATTGTTTGGAGCCTCCAAGTTTCCAGTGGTTTGTTATGCAGCACCAGTAACTGAGCAGGAACACTGGGAAAAATCACCAAATGCAAAAAAAAATGTTCTCCTCTGAGTACCTGAAACATGCGATTCAGCTGTGCTCAGTGCTGGTATTGCTCAGTAACTTTCCAAAGTGACAGAGCTAAGAAAGGTCAGGACTCCATCCTGGGCCTTCTGGGTACATCATACAATGTCAATGACCAGGAAGGCCAGTAAACCTAGAGTCTCTCCCTCTCCTGCCGCCCAATGGGAAGCTGGGGAAGGGAACATGGGAGATGCCTCTTTAGGGCCTCTCTCCCAGGGTCTGGATTAAAAACAGAGAATCAGGAGATGCTGCAGGAGAGAATGATGGCTAACATTCTTTCTTTTAACCCAAGAACCCAGAGTCTGGGATAGCTGTTTCTCAAGGGAAAAGCTGCTCCCCCCTCCCACCTGGAAAAGCAAAATATGCAAACATTGACCGGAGGACAGACGAGAATGCATAATTCACAACTTGCTGTCTCCCTGGATGGAGTCGGGAAAGAGTTGGTTGAACTTTGGGTCAGAAAAAAAAAAATCTTAGCAGTTGCATCCCAGCACCTAAGTATTCAATTACCAAAACATTTTCTGCCCCTGGGGAGACCACTGGAACCTGCATCAGCATCAAAACCTCCTTAATATGATTCTGCAGGAAGCTGAGATATGCGGCACCCTGGCAATTGATATGCAAATTAAATAAACAAAACGACATAATAAATAATTAAATCAGTCTAACATGATGAATGAATTAATCATATCAGAGTGATGAAAAGAAGCTTGCACTGTCATCCTGAAGATCATTGATTTGAGAAAAAATGAAACATTCATAACAAGGCCATTTCAGGAGAAGGTGGTCCCCCCTCTATTGATCACCCTCATTGGCCTCTGCACAGAATAGGCGCTTGGTAAATATTAGTGGAATCAAACGGACTTTTGCCACCAAGATCATCCCTCTGCAGTAGATGGAATTATTCATTCAATAAGCAACTGCACTGACATATTTTCATTTAAATCTTATGTAGAAATAAAGTAGCTCTGGAAATTATGCAAGGGTGGGTGCTATCCTTCCTTCTGGTATAGTTGAGAAAAATAAGGCTGAGAAGCTCAGTGATTTGGCCCCAATCACATGGTTGGGACGAGAGGAGCTTAGACTCAGTTTGTGACTCCCGTGATCTGGATTATCACCACCCTCTATATCCCACCCATGGGCATTTTTGTGTCTATATGAGAGAGGGGCTGGGGAGAGAGAAAATAGATGATACAGCCACCCACTACTTCCCCAACTATTTCTCATAATAAATCTATACTTGTTTCAAGTTAATACCTTCATACATTTGTACCTCACCCCTATTTGCCTTTTGTTTAATTACTACACATAGCATCTCTTCATGGGCAACTAAAAACCACAGGCACATACAAGATAAGTAACTTGCTGCCATAAAAATAAATGATGAAGAAGAAAATTTAGCCACATGGGAAAAGGTTCCCAAATCACATGTCAATTGTCCACCTAATATTAATACACATACACAGACACACACAAATAGACAAGACTTTTTTTTTTAAGTATGTGTCAAAAAGTGAACAGTTGTTATTTCCACATAGTGGAATTAATAGGGGCTTTTGTTTCCTTCTTTGGGTATTTTAAAATACTTTCAGAGATTTATACAATAAGAATGTATTACTTTTGCCATTGAAATTGTTATTTGCAAAACTAAAGCAAGTTATAGTGACGGGAAGGGAATAAAAATGCTTCTGAGCTCATAGAAGTCCTATTAGAAGTCAGTGTTTGCTTTGTTTTGTTTTTAAAAGAGGATTACTTACCACTCTGGTTAGATTCTGAGGCAGCGTGGGACGGGGAACAATTTTAAACCTCATCCCATTATGAGACAGGATATGTACTCAGATCGCTGGCTCTGACACATGATGAAATAATTGTGAAAAAGGAAAAAAGGAAAAAAAAATGGAAAGCCTGCACAGACCCATCTCTGTCTCCTTCCCCCATTGCCCACGGGAATAAAGGACTCGAAGCTGAACATAAGCCTTTTAGACAGCCCTCATCTCCGGTTCTATAGAAGAGTGGACCCTGCCTAGGAAAACCATCCAGACTGCTTCAGAGTAAGTAAGAGACGTGAAAATATATAGTCCTGTTTCAAAATGAGTTTAAAAAGCAAGAAAATGTAGGAACCTCTTTCCTACAATGCTTCTAAGGCAGAAAAAAAAGTAAATAAAAATTTTAAGTGAATTACAGGTTTGCCTCTCTAAAACATATGTGTGTCATGTAGAGTTACTCCGGAAGACAGACAACCAAGTATGATGAACAATGGCTTTTGTTTTTGTTTATGTTTTTTATTGGTACCAGAGATTGAACCCAGGGGTGCTTAATCATTGAGCAACATCCCCAACCCTTTTTTATTTTTTGAGACAGGGGTCTCACTAAATTGTTTAGGGCCTTACTAAGTTGCTGAGGCTGGCATTGAACTTGAGATCCTCCTGCCTCAGCCTCCTGAGCCACTGGGATTAAAAGTGAGCACCACCACATCAGTCTGATCACAATGATTTGAAATTTTAAAAAATGACAGAAATAATAAATCTAAAATGCAAAATTATGAGACAAAAAATGTGACATGATAAAGCTAAGAAAATGGGATAAAGAAAAATTAAGTCCACTGTAGAAAATTACTCAACATGCCAAGTCAATGAAAATCAAGAAAAACATGCTTGAGATCATCCAATGGAATGCAAAAGTATATAACTTGATAAGAACAATGTGGAAGATAATGTTAAATGCAAAAGGTAAACAGCGGTCCAGAATGGGTGGGCAAAAACAAATGAATTAAGAAAGCAAAGCAGAAACTACAGTCAAGGATACAACAAAAGAACAGACCCATGGTCTTAAATAAAAGCATCCAGGGAGATCTGAGGGGGACAACGTTCTTCTACACCACACTCTCAACAACCAACAGCTCAAGAAAAACGTCGATCTTAGACTTGAGATGGTCATGATAGGAAAGTCCGTGAATTCTTGATGAAATTCAAAAATAGACATGAGAGTGAAAAATTGTAGTAAACAATTATAAACCATTCTAAATCATAAAGGTTTGTTATTTTTAGTAAGCTTTTTTTTTTACTTTTACATTTTTACCAAATAGTTTTTAAGAAAGCAACTCCAGTTAAGGGGGGAAAAAAAACAGACTATAGGTCTTCCCTGTAGCAAAGATAGATATTCATAATGAACAGAACATAGATTTAAAAGCAAAGATACCAGTTAAAACTAAAAGACAGATAAGCTCCACAATAAGATGTTTTCAGAATGAATCCCAAACCAGCAAAAGCAAGTACGCTGCATTTATCAAGAAAATCAAAGCTGCAACTTATAGATGGAAAATAAAGACCAAAATATACCAGATAACATGAGGAAAAACTAAAAGCAAAAATCACTCCACTATAGATGATTAAATTGCTTTCATTAAGGGGAATGATATTGTCATATTTTTTTTAAAAAAAGGTCACTCTGAAATTGACAAATGGCACAATCTACCATAAATACCTAAATGTCAAAACATCCATAATCTGAATTACATATCATCAAATATTTAAAGAAAAAAAATCTTCAAATTCAAGGTTTAAGGATAAAAGAAAATAGCAGGGACTAATCAGGAAAATAATAAGAACTAAAGTAGGGGCCAGGAATGGTGGCACCTATCTATGATCCCAGCTACTCAGGATGCTGAAGCAGGAGAATTGCATGTCCAAAGCCAGTCTGGGCAACTTAGTGAGCCCCTGTCCCAAAATGAAAAATTCAAGGGCAGGGGTATAACTCATGGAAAAGCATTTGCCTAGCCTACATAAGGACCTAGGTTCAATTCCCATTATCATCAAAAGAAAATGATAAAAATAAAAATAAAGTAGGGGATTTGATGGATATTATTAAAATCCATTTTAGAATTTTATTCATTCTTTGTGTATTGCAAATAAGGAATTTAAAGCCCACTCAATAGATTATATACTCAACCAATATGAAACCACCAGGGAAATAAAACCAAAATTAGAAATTAATATCATAGATTATAGTTTTCTCTCACAATTACAACAATCCAGATATTAATTTTTAAAGTAGGAATAATAATTATTTAGACAAGCTTGGAAATACTTCTTGGGTCAAAAATGAAACCAAAATAGCAATTACAGAATTTTAGAGAATAGCCATAATGAAGCCAACACATATCAAAATCCATGGAGAGTGGCCAAGGTACACTAAAAGTAAGCTTCAGAACCTTAAATACTTTAGTAAGTCTGTAAGAAACAGAAAAAAGAATTAACAAGTCAACTCAAGAAGTGAGCAAACACGGTGGAGGAAAGTCAGAAGGAGGGAGTGAGAGAGATCAAAGCGGAAATCTATTCATTAAAAAATAGAGAAACACCAGAATTAATAAAAAAATCTAAGTGCAGGTTCTTTGAGGGAAAAGACACTAAGCTAGATAAACCATGAATAAATCTAATCAAAGAGAAAACAGAATAAAAACAGGAGCAAAAGTACACATGAGTTTCAGGAAAAAATTCAAATATGCATTAGAAAATACTTCATTGGCAAATACTTCCTCTGCCAACATATTTGAGAACTGAATACAATTGTATGTATTATTACACACACATACCTCTCAAAAGAGCACTGGATGCAGGCACCGTGGGGGGAAATCCTGTGCTATTTTAAGTTTATTTGTATCCTGCTACTCAAACCGTGGTCCATGTATCATAGCAACGTGAGCATCCATGGGTTCCCTGTGGGAAAGGCTGATTGTCCAACTTCACCCTGGCCCTGCTCACCAGCAACTGCACCTTCAGATATCCCCAGAGGATTCACAGTCAAGTTTGGGGAGAAAGGATTAGATCAGACAAAAAAAAGTAAAATGTCATAATTCATTAAAATAGCAAATACATACAGTTATTTGTCTTATATAGATTAAATGCAACTCCTAAACAAAAGAATCCAACAGCTTGTTAAGTTACTACCATATAACAAAGAGGGACAGTTCATTCTGGGTGTTCGACAATAGTCTATTACTAAATTTATGAATAGAAAAGAAAAATAGGGATGAATTTTTTTATTTTTATTCTTTGGCTGAGGGAAGTTTTTTTAGTGTAACTCCAAGGCCAGAAACCAGAAAAACAACCATTGAATCGCTTTATAAAAGTTTGTAAAAGTCTGTATTGAAAATAAATTTTCAAGTATAAACAAGATATAAATAAAAATGACTAACTAGGAAAATACATTTGAAGCTTCAAACAAAGGGCTGTTATCCATAAGGTAAAAAAGCTACTAAAACTCGCCAAGAAAAAGACAACCATTTCAAGGAGCAATGGATGGAGAATATTAAGCAATTACGAAAGAAAGGCACATGGTCAACAAAGACGTTCATGTCTTCATGCAACCAGCATTATATGGGTCTCAACTCATCACTACGCACTGTTCTAGATTTTGAAGCAATAGCAGCAAAGAATACAAAGGAACTTCTGGGAAGTAAAAACCATGTAACTACTGAATAACCAGAGATGCCAGTTAACATATATGCAACTCACAAACTGGCAATGATTAAAAAAAAATTAATACACTGGGTTGATAAAGATGTCAGGCAACTTTCCTTCATCTGCAGTGGGGATTTCAATGATACAAAACCGTGCTGGAGTTTCACATGGTAAGGTTATTCTTTTAAAGGCATATTTTCCAACAGAATACATCCAGGGAAAATGGACAAACACATAAAAGATCTTCCCACTGCCTGATTCACAACAGTGAGAACAACCTAAATGTCCCCTCGCAGGAGACTGGGTTGGAACCTCCACCAACACTTCTTGATCGCTTACAAATTGTTCGTGTATCAGGCACTTGTGATTTCATTTCAACAGCAGAATGAAGTGCTATTTTGGAATATGTATTTCACAGTATTTCAGACATAAGGCTAAGATATTTTACAGGCAAGAGAAACCCTAATACATTTTAAATGACGATAATGAAATAACTTAAGTGAGAATTTGGCCCTTTGTAAAATATGCACCTGTTAGAGGGGTAAATGACTCTGGAAACTTTCAGAAAGTGAGATCCAGGGCTGTCTAAGTGCCTCTGACCACTGAAGCGAACAGTTTGCAACACAAACTCCTACACATGCTTGGCCCTTCAGAGACCTCGTCATTATGTTCCAAAGGATCCACAGGGCAGCCAGGGGCTCCTTCTAAACATGTCAGTTAAGTCCTGGTCTCCTGCCATTGGCTGCTGCTTACTCTTAACATGAAAAAGCAAACTCTCTACTATAATAGCTATACTCACTGGTCCTCTTCTTGTAAAGATATTACCACTTCCTGTCTCTCCCTCTCTCTCATGACATCGCCATGGGGGGAGGGAGGATTAGCCAAAGTTTTCGTGTTGATTATTTGTTTAGTATTCCTCTCTGTCCCACCTGGAATGAATGCTCCTTGCTCCAGAAAGTAAGCCCTGTGTGCATTTTTTTCTTCACAAATCCCCAGAAATCTCGCTCAGATCCTGCCACACGAAGAGCATCCAAATGCTACTAAATGAACAGACGAATGTGGACAAAATTTTGAACAATACAATATGCACATCTAAAAAACAATAGTCTTCATCATCTTTTCCTATTGGTTGCACTCCACCCTAAGGAAATGATCCCAGGAAGTACACAAAGATTAATTTCCAAAAATTTTTCATGACATTTGGCCTCTGGTTTTTTGGGGGGTACAGAGTGTCAAAATGCATTCCATGGTCATGTATAACTAATTAAAACCAAAAGAGAAAAAGAAAGAAATTTTCATGACAACCATCTTAAAATTGCAAAAAACTTGAAATGACCTACATGTCCAACAAAAGAGAAATACTTAAGTTGATACAGAGAATTAAATGATCGATGAAAACATGTATGGTAATGTAAGCACTTTTAAAAGGAAAAGTAAGAAATTGAATGTACAGTTAGCTGCATCCCAAATTTCTAAAATCAGCATGTACTAGTCTACATGTAAAATGGACAAAGGAAATAGTCTCAGAATATGAGTCATGGCTCTGTTTTCTACCATGAATTTCCTACATTTGCCAATTATGTATATTTTCTATTTTTTGGCATTGAGCAAGAAGACACATTTTAAAACAGAAATGCAAAATAAACCATCGTTTATTAAATTTTTTTAAAAAAAACAGGTTTCTCCTTCCCATGAATATAATCTTTAGGTCTCATGGGAAAGGAAACTTTTCAAACACATTTGAAAATAAAGCAGAATGGCTATACCTAATCAAGGAAGATTGCTCTAGTTAAAATTGCGTGAGATTGTATCAGCATGTGAAGCATAGTAATAGCATGGGATAATTTATTCTGATTCTCAAAACTCAAGGAAAGAATCACTAATATAGGCTCTTTCACCTCAAAAAATCTATGGAAACTCATAACACTCTCCAGTTCTCAGTACCTATATCAGCCCACTCTGGTCTCTCCATCTGCATCCCTTTGTTTGAATATTTCACACTCAAGATTTCCTGGATTTGCCCTTGAACCTGACATCTTCGTTGCCCTTATTCTCTCTCCCCAAAAGATGAAAATATATGAGAAACATAGTATCCTTGTTTCCTCCCATTATATAAGAATCAGATATAGTGAAATTATTTGTTGACATTTCTCTCAAAACAAACTAAAAGTTGTTTTTGCTTCTACAGATCCTGAGCCTCAGTAGCCCCAAGGCCCCCATAAAGAGATGCAACCCTTACAGAGAAGTCTGGCACCTTGGCACATGAACAGACGTGGATGATAAGCAGATTAAAACATCAAAAACCTGCAAGACAAGTTGTGGTGGGGCCATACCATCAGCCCAGACATCTCTGGACCCCAGTAAATGTGAAGCCTCCAGGAGGTCAGAAAACAATCTCTCATTCCAATTCAAGGCTACAAACCCTCCATCAGCATGGACTGAACCCAGATGAATTTTGCAGGAACAATCATAGCAATTGAACAATCTGAAGTCAAGAGCAGCATAAAAAGAAGTCCAGAAAGAGCAGATCCCAGTGCATGACAACACCAGGCCAGTCAAAAGGTGGAAACATCATCACTTAAGTAGAAAATAAAATACCCAGGAGAGTAAAAGTGAGAGCTGTCTGTTAAATAAGCAATTCTGCGCTTTCCTTAGACAATTCCAAGAATTCCAAGGGAAATGCAAAAATCTAAGAAACAGTATTTTTTGGTTCTGATTTTTTACTTGGAAACAGAAACACATATTTGATTTTAACAGTTCTTAGAATGGAAATATTGGCTCCTCGATTTAAATACATGCAGCGTCAGATCTTATTATTCTATCTTTAGCCATTTTTGCCTTCATGAGTTATTTATCATTTCACTTTCAATAACTTTGATATGTAAATGAAAGCCACTGTACCAAATGTTATGATTTTGATAAGGATCTGGAAACACTAATATTTCTCATTACAGATTATGCTTATCCAACTGAATGCCACAGAATCACCCAATTTGAACCATGTAGGGGGAACATCTGAACAGAACTCTGTAGCTTTTGGAGACCACCTAAAATCGAAACCCACCAAAGATTCTGTATCATATGTTCATCTCAATTTTTTATCATGGCACGTTGTCCAACAACTTCAAAAGCATATGCAAAGTTTCTGTTTCAAATGTGAGCAAAATCCTGCTGTGGCCCAACTTGAAAAGTTCTGAGTGTTCAAGCTCAGAAAGGTATTTGGCATAGTAGTCAATACCACAGGCATTATTTTAGCTACCAGCTCTGTGACCTTGGCTAAGTTACATCTTCTCTTTGCATGGGTTCCCTTAACTATAAAAGGAGCGAGCTAATAGAACCTGCTAGAACCTGCAACATGTATGAAATAAGATAATCCAAGCAGAGGTACTTATCGCATTCCAGGCACTGGGACAATCCTGGATTGTCCCAATGCCAGGAATGTGATAAGTACTCAATCCATGTTAGTAAATAATGGTTGCTTAGGCAGAAAGCTGTAGGAATGACTTTGCCATGAATTTAAATCATTCTCCTTAGAGATTAAGAGATGGCCATATAGTCCATAAAGGGTAAATGACTGAATGTTTATGTCCCTGCCCCAAAATTCATGTGTTGAAATCCTAACTCCCAGAGTGATGGTATTAGTCTTTAGAAGATGGTTAGGTCACAAAGGTTGAGCTTTCATGAATGCATCAGTGCCCTTAGGAAGGGAACCCACAGATGTCCCTCATTCCTTCCACTATATGAAGGTAGAATGGGAAAACCATCTAAGGAAGAAGACCCTCCCCAGATACAGAATCTGCCTGTGCCTTGGTCTTGGACATCCCAGCCTCCAGAACACTGAGATATAAGTTTTTCTTGCTTGTAAGCCACCCAGTCAATGGTATTTTTCTTATAACAGCCCAAATGGACTAAGGTCCAATGTCTTATGACATTAGGAAGTTGACGCATGACTATTTTCACAGAGTCTCACATCCTGACCATCCACACTGCCCATCCTCACCCACATCTCGGGCTCTGGGATGGGAGCCACAAAGCTACTCTGGTCACTCAGGCACATCTCAGGTGACAGCTTGGGTCCCTCCGTCTGATCTTACAAGTCCAGAGCTTCCCTCTGGAAACTTTGTGGCTCTCCTCATGCTCCACCAGAATGTGGCAGGTATTCTGGGAGCATCTTGCTGTTGAGCTAATGATCCTAATTACTTGGGAGCAATGACAGGAGCTATGGGCAGGAATGGTGGGGCAGGACAAGGGACAAGGAGGCAGGAGAAGACCACCTCAAGGTGACTGAGTATTTTCTTTTTCAGCAGTCCCAATGTTTCCCAACCTCCCTCCCCCAAAATCACCACACTTAAGAAGTGGCGTCTCCGAAAAATGACTAAACACAGCAGCTCATCTCTCTGCCTGTCGGCTCACTCACTCACTCACTCATTTACTCCTCCATACCCTGTAGCCAGCCCTGTGAGTGAAGATGAGGACAGAGAGACACCCCGGCCCTTTGTCCTTGAGGAGGCTACAGGCTTTGGGAAAGGGCCTGTCGATCGGCACCTGCAGTCCAGAATGAACAGCTCTGACTGTTGAGCGGTGGTGTTGAGAGGCTGGAGAGATGGGCACAGAGGAGTGTCCAGGAGAGGGTGGTGGTGGGTTCAAACTGCAGGAGTGAGAGGGGTCACTGCGCATGCTCCAAATTGTACCAGGTCCAGAGAGGCTGAGGCGAGAACGGCATAAGACGGGCTCTAGGCCTGGAGGGGACTTGTCAGCAAGCTAAGGAGCTGGACTCTACCCTGAGGCCAAGTGGGGACCATCCTCTGGAGGGTATTTTTGGAGAGCAACATGGTCAGATCCAAAGATGGTCCCACCACCTTTGCCTCAGGAGCACTCTTGACATCCGTGGCCTGGCATCTGTGACGGTGGCTGTATTTACATGAATTTTGAACATCTGACGCCCACAGAGAGCAGGGCTCCTCACACCTCAGTGGCCTTCCCTTCAAGCAGAACGAAGAGGAACAGCCTCTAGAGCCAGCTGCAGACCCACATTTCCAGCAGCCTGATAGGTATTCTCCAGTCTGCCCTCCCAGAGCAGGCTGAACTCAATAGGCCCAAGGCCAAGGTCATCAACTCCCCCACAAAACCAGCTCTTTCTTCTTAGTATCACAGTCACCCAAGTTCAGAACTTTCTTCTTGCCCCAGTTGCATCCCATCTCTCAACACAGCTGGCTGTGTCTTCCTTTAAAAATGTCCACTCCCCCCACCAAGTCCCAGCACCCCACCCTCGTTCAGAGGGTACTGAGCTCAGTCATGAACTCCTGCCACAGTGACCAACCTGAGCTGCCCCTAGGCTCCCCTCTTGTCAGCCCATCTCACCATCAAGTCACTCCCTGCCAAAGCCAGCAGACGCCAAACTCCTCGCAGCTTCAAGTTTGTAAGGGGTGAAGCACCTGGGCCCCAGGTAGGGGGCTCTCCAGCAGGACCCCCTTCCTCACGCTCCCCTTGCCAACTCCTCCCTGTCGAGCACGTCTCCCAGCTGGAGTTGCACTCCCTGCCCTGGCTTCAGCTCACAGTGTACCCTGTCCCCCAAGAATCTGTACCCAGCTGGAACCTCAGAACATGACCTTATCGGAAAGGAGGGTCTTTGAGGTATAATCACTTCAGTCAATGGAGGTCACACTGGGTCAGGGCGGCCACTAATCCAATGACCGTGACCTTGTAAGAAAACAAAGATCCACAAGGAGACGGCGGAGATGTGAGATGGAGAGAAACTGGAGCATCCACCAGCCAAGCACCATGGACAGCTGCCAGCAAGGACCAGACGCTACGGGAGCAGCAGGACACAGAGCCTCCCCAGGTCCAGTCCTCTCCAGTTGCTCATGGGCCACCAAGGAGCTTGGACTTGCTCCCTTTGCTAACGCGGGCTGAGGGGAGGGGTCACTCAACCTCCACCAAGAAGGTCACTGTGTCACTGCACGGCTGCAGCCTTCCCTCCTGATTCCAGCCACCAATTCCCCAGGGTCTTCTGGTCATCAGGAGAGGCAGGGAAATGGTGCTCAAACTCTCCGCTGTTTGGCCCCAACCATCTTTTGTACTCCTGTCATTCTATTTCACTCTCTGTGCCTCCTCTGCCATCCACCCACTCACACCTGAGTTCCAGACAGACCTCACACCCTCGCTCAGCACCCGCTGGACTGCCTTCCCTTTAGGGAGGGCTCAGCTTACACTTGGTTAGGGAGACTTTTCTTACCATGTGGTACACGCAATCATATCTGTAAAAGTCGGCCCCTTACCAATGGTGTGACTTTGAGCCAATCACTGACCTCTTAGACCTCAGCTTCCCCATCTATACAATGGGGACCCCTATACCACTGGTCTTGTGGGTCATGAGGGTTGGCTACAATCACTCAAGAAAAGCATTTAGCATAGAATCTCATCCTTAGTCACGCTCTGTGCATTTTGATTGACAGTATCATCACCATCACCATCATCATCTCATTATCATCAAACTTTGTTTTTTAATACTTTGCATTAGCTAGGAACACAGTCTTGCATAAATTCACCACTTGCTAGGAAAAAAAAAAAAGAACAAAAAACACCTTTCAAAGTTAATGCCCCCACTAACTGTGAGTACCAAGCAGGTTTCCACGTATCAAGGACAGCATATTATTATCCTCATAAAATTCCTTTCTTTCTAAAAGATTAAAGAGCTCAGAATATTTCATTCCACTCAGCTTCACAAGTCCCCTGAGAGAGGCAACAGGTAAGCAGTGATTTTCTATCGCCCTCGGGTGTGTCAAGGCAAAACAAGCTGGCCGCGCTGGGCGCTGGGGGTACCCTCTCCCCGAGTCTGGGGAGTTAAGGGGCACAGACCATCCTCCTGCTTCTTCCATTGGGAGATGTCCTGCGCATACTCGGAAGGACATCATGCTGTGTGCTGTGGGCTCAAATCCAGGGTAGAGTCACACCCATGTACTCTTGGACTCACTTATTCAAAATCATCTGATGAGCCCAACTGTGGTTCCACACATGCTACAGAGAGTGGGAGGAGCCAGTTGCAGCCACCTAGAAAATGTCCCAGGCAACAAAAGGCCATGGTCAGTCCTATGTACTAAGTCAGAAGGGAGAAAGGATGCTTCCAAAACCCCACTGATTTTAATCCCCCCTTGTAGTTTTCTAAAATGAAAGAAATAAATGCAACTCAATTTCTATAAATACTACCATAAGATGAGCCTCTCCTCAAAATTAGTATCTCTGCTGAAGCTACTGTCTTCCAGAATCAAAGATATCAGCCAGGTTGAGGTTGATGCCTCAGTTGAAGATGCTCCTAGGAACCAGAGCCCCCGAATGTGCCCCCCAGACTTCAGTGCACCTGAGCATAAAATAAGAGGAAGCAGATAGATATCTGCATGCGTATATTCATAGCAGCATCCTTCAGAACAGTCAACAGCTAGAAGTAACCCAAGTGTCCACAGAAGACTGAATAAACAAAATATGGTAGATGCCACAATGCGCAATGGAATATTAGTCAACCTTCAAAAAGAAGGAAATTTTCACACACACCACAATCTGGACGAACCCTGGAGAGAACGTAAGTAAAATGAGCCAGTCCCAAGAGGACAAACATGGTATGCTCCCGCTTTTATAAGGCACTCAAATTCATGGACACACACACACACACACACAGTGAGTGTTTCCAAAGGTTGGTGGAGGGGAATATACAGTTTCAATGTGAGAAGATGAAAAGGTTCAGCAGATAGACATTGGAGATGGTGGCACAGCAATGTGAATGCCCCTAATGCCACTCAACTGTACACTTTAAAAATGGTTAAAGTATCAATTTTGTTACGTATATTTTGCCAAGATTTAAAAAAATATATTTTTGAGGAAGCAACCAGAGGACTTCTTCAAAGCCACAGATAGGTGTCCGTGACAGAGGACATGGATGGTCTCCCTCCAGGTCCCCTTTACCCAGCTGCTGCATTCTACCCCGCCCTGGAAAGTTGGCTGCTGAGGCTGACAGCTGCCACCTCCTCCAGGAAGTCCTCCTAGCCAGCCCACAGGAGCCACCTGGGAGGGCATTTCTCCACAGACCCTGGCCACGGGGATGGCCAGCAGCTACAAAAGTCTGCAAAAGGTCTCTCGCTGCCAGTGAAGCCCACTCTGTTGTAGGACTGAAGCTCCCGGGTCCATGTGCATCAGGCTGAAGACTGTGACCAGCTGAGGCCACTGTCCCGCCTCACTTCCTTCCCTGCCCTGTGTGTCCCTCGCTCGCACCCTCTGTCCCTTTCCCAGGAAGCCCTGCCCCAGGACCACACTAGGCCGAGGTTCCCAAGCTTTTATTCTCTACTGGGATCCTAAGAAGGCTTCCGAGCATCGTTCCCACTCACCCCATCACATCTGGAAGCCACGGGTAGACCATGATCTAGGTGCCATATGTATACCACGCTTTTTGCATAAAAAGAGCAGGATTCTGTCTGCTCCCCACAAACTCATTGGTATCTTCACAGCACCCAGAGAGCCCAGGGTCTAGGGTACCTCAGCTAACAGGGCAGAGATGCCTGAATGACTGGGGACAAGAGGGGTACGGGATTCCTCCTCAAAGCAGGGAGCGCTGTGGAATGATTTCCCCCACTACAAATGCACTGCACTCATCCCAAGCCACCTTCAAACCAGCTAGTCCAAGAAAATACCAAACCTGCCACCTTCTATGCGCCCAGAGGCCGTGATGGACAGGAGATGATCAAACCATGAGTAAGTCTGAATCTTGAGTGTGCTTTCCCCCAAAATAAAACCGATGACGAAAGAACAAAGATGAAGCAGAGAGCAGGAGAGGACACACACCTGGAAGTGGGGCGCGCCTACAGAGTCCCTGCCTTTGAGATACCGGGACAATAGCAATTCATTGTGGCACCACAGGGTACATGGGTCATGAAGAAGAATGAGGGCCTCTACTGATTTCACGTGCTTTCTCAACTCATTTCCTCAGAAAACATTTTTGAGCAGCTATTCTTATGCCCTGCACCGTCCTAGTCCCGGAGATACAATAAAAATGCAGTAAGAGATGTTTCTTAGAAGAATAGGCTCAGGGCAGACAGAACTGAGCTTGAGTTCTCCACTGGCTTTGTGATCTCGGGAAAATTCTTTAGCATTTATTTTTATCTATAACAGCAGGATAATAACAACAAACTATTAAAGAAAACAGCATCAAGCAACCCAGCTCATTGACTAATGCGTACGAGGTCTTATTTCTTCTGTTACCAACTGGCTACGTTTCCTTCCCTCGTGTAACTGGTGCAGAGACAGTGGTTAAAACATAGTGCTCTGGTGCACCGTGGAAAAAGTGCAGTCTGCCCCTCGCTTTTGGAAACGGAGCTCCCCTGGAGGACCCGGCTTCTGAGTGGCACTTTGCTGACATGATTCCGGGCCACTCACTCTGATGGCTGGAACCTTCCTCCAGGAGTCTGTCACTCGGTGATCTGCATATAACAAGATAAGCCTACACTTCCAGCTCATTTGGCAGACACTATGAGGAACTAATGCCGACAACTGTCACCGTTTAGTGAAAGATTTAATAAACGGGGTGTTTTTCCAAGTGCAGCTTCACAAGCCAAGCGGAGGTTTCATTCCCCCCAGCATTAATGCTGGCACATGCCTACCAAATGGGCACCCAGGGACAGAGCATGATCCTTCAGCCACGTTCAGATGTCCAGTGACTTCAGAGGCCAGAGCCATATATCCACAGGACCAGAGGAGGAGAACAGAAATTAACATTCCTCGGATGACATCACCAACTCTGAGTCTCAGGGGGTTATTTATTTATTATACGATAATGGCCCAAATGTATACACTACTCCAGAATCTGCCATGCAAATTCAAACATCTTTGTAATCCCTGTTTACAAAGCACACAGAGAAATTAAAACAGGCTTAATCGAGCAGTGTTTGTGCATATTAATGAACCCAAATTCTAAATCTGGATTTTGGAAATAAAAAGGGTAAAAGGGGATTCATTTCAGACTAATTTGCTTTTGAATATGACACTTTGCATGTCAAACAGTAGAAGGGATGTGGAAATGGGGGCCTCGGCAAGCATTGGAAAGCATCTGCACACAAGTTATGGAGCATAAGATCTTTCAAAGGAAAAAGACCACTCTCCGTGTTCTACCTAAGACTTGTACAGAGCACAACCCTCTCCAGTCAGCTGCATCCCACTCAACGAGGGAACAATAAGAGTCTTACTCTCCTTCCCTTTTATGATCCACAGAACCTTTCTTTGGCTGGTCCCATTAGCACACCACCAGGAGAATGCTCAGGGCCACAGGAACAACTTGCACATGAAAGCCCGAGAGCACTTGCTTCTAAGAAGATGGGTAGAGGAAAGCCAGACCCTGAACTAAGAATCAGACAGACGCAAGTTCAAATCCCAGCCCTGCCTCTCACTGACTCCAAGATACAGATACTCTTCTTGCCTCACTTCCGACCTCTGCAAAATGGAGTGATAATTCCTTCTAGGTCAAACATATTTTCCAGAACACGAGGCATTCAAAACTGTTACCTCCTTTTCTTGTTTCTTGGTTTGTTTGTGCGTCCCTCTACCCAGCAGCATTTTACATACGTAATAATTCAACAAATGACGGACACCTAATTTCCTGTGCTCCAGGTCTGCAGGAAAGAAAAGACATAAAAAGGTCCCACAGGAAAGAGCTAGGTGTGCAGCTCAGTGTAGAGTACTTGTCTGGTGTGTGCAAGGCCCTGGGTTTGATCCCCAGGCACACACCCACAGAGAAAAGAGAGAAAGAGAGAGAAAAAAGTAAATGGAAAAGAGAAAAGGGGGGATCTCAAAGGAGGCATGTGGGCCAGGGACGGTGTGCGTATGAGCGTGCACTCTGGCTCGCGGCCCTCTGGCTACCCAGGCCGGCCAACCTCCAGCACTGAAGGATGCATGTGGGCTGTGGAATCAGACTTCCTGGGCTGGCCTCCAGACTCTGCCACACACAAATGACTCTGAGCAAGTCACGTCACCTTCCAGAGCTTGGTTTTTCTCAGTTACACATGGGGACAAGCATTGCTCCAACCTCCCTAGGTGTGCCACGTTGGCTAAGTTGCCCCTGTGGGAAGATTCCTTTGGAGATAAGGACAGAAGATAAGGCACATGGCTGGGAAATTATATCCAGATCAGAAACGTTCACAAAAGAGAGCTATATTAAGCATTCAAAAAGAATAAGGAGCCGCTGGGCGCGGTGGCACCCGCCTGTAATCCCAGTGACTCGGGAGGCGGAGGCAGGAGGATCACGGGTTCACAGCCAGCCCCAGCAACAGTGAGGCACTAAGCAACTCAGCGAGACCCTGTCTCTAAATAAAATACAAAACAGGGATGGGGACGGGGCTCAGTGGATGAGTGCCCCTGAGTTCAAACCTGGTCTCAAAAAAGGAAAAGAAAAAGGAGAAGAAATCTCACCTCGGTGCTGAAAAATGTCCCCTCTCTTAGAATCTGGTCTTAGGGATCCCAAATGGCTCTAGTCCCTGCCCACACTGAAAGTGCTCTGCCCCCTGCCCTCTTCCCTACAGTCCTTCCGCAGGGGTCTGCAGACCATCTGAGCGGCCACCGCTCCCCTGCTTCAGGAGCCTCTCTCCCCCTCTTCCCTCTGGCCGTCCCCAGGGTGCTGGTCCTTTCTCTGAGGACTGTGCCCTCTGCTCTCCTCCGCTCAGCCTGGAACACTTCCCTCCCCTCCCTGCCACACGCCCTGCACCTCTGTCCAGCTCACCCTCTGTCTGTCCTTCCCAGCCTGCTCTCAGGCTGCTCCCTGCCCCTCCGGTCCTCTCTGTTCTCACACCTGATTTCTCTCACCACCGTCTCCTCTTCTCTGCTCCCTCCTCTCTCTCTCTCCCCTGCTCCCCCCGGGGAGTTTTCTCCCCCATTTTTCCCTTTTAGGGCAGGACTAGGGAGAGGTCAGCGAGCCTCCTGCCTCCGGCATAAAACCTAAGGTGCCAAAATACTCCGGAACTCACATAAATACTAACAATGCAATTGTTTTTTAAAAAAATAAATGCTAATGTCCAAAAAATGCATCATGAACACAGAATCAAAAATTTAAGTAGGTGGGACCTTTCTGTTTCCTCCCTCCTGCCCCCCTCCAGTCCATTCTTGCTCTGAAACATTACTTACAAGGACAGGTAGCTGGCACCTGGGCTGAGGATGCAATTTGGATTTTTTAAAATACTGCATTAAAATAGTGCCCATTTCAAATACTGAGTTTTGGGGCACCCTCCTAAATTCTGTGCAGAGTGGCATGCGCCCTGGGTTGGGTTCTGCTCCTTGCTGTGAATTTCCCTCTCCGTCTCTTCCTTTCCTCTCCTCCTTTTTTCCCTGTTTCTGTCCAGCTGATCCTCCCTCCCTCTTCTTGCTCACCTTGCTCTCTCTTTCCCTGCACTGTTTGCCACCTTCCCAGTTGCAGGAAAGCCACATTTGGAGCTCTTACCCCCAACCCTGTCTTGCCCCAGACCTCCAAACCCACGCCAGCGGCTAGCACTCTGGGAAACCTATCCTGAATAACAAAAGCCCCCTGCCCCAGAGTTAGACAAGAAAGCAGTTGCCATTGCTGGTGACCCAGCCATGGAAGGAAGACAGGGGGCTTGGAGGCTGGGTGAGCCCGACAGAGGAAGCCAGTTGGCAGCTGCACTTGGAGGCATGGAGGCTGGGAGGAACCAGGCTCCCCAGGACAGAGCCTGACACTCCTCATGTGGCCTTCTTTGGACAGCAATCTGAACAGTGAAGCAGAAAGGACGTCCCCATTGTCTCTGGATGTGCCAGGGGCTATCGTGCTATTTGATTTAATCCTACACTCCACGTTGTCAGGTATGATGATTTCTATTTTGCAACGGAAGGAACAGGGAGATGGAGTGATTTGCCCGAGGGTTCACAGCCTGGCTCCAACTTAGAATATCTAAGAGTCCAGTGGGTCTCAAGGACCAGCCTACGGTCCTTTCCTTCGACTGTCTTATTTATTTAATGAGCAAAATTTTTGTCACATACCCAGAGGAGTGAGAAATATAAAGTAAGCTGATGATTCCACATTCATTCTTCTCTCAATTGGTTAAATGATTCGGAAAAAATAAAGTCAGGCCCACAAATCACACCACACTCAGAATAAATTGCAAAAGAATTGAGTAATGAAATGCCAACATAAAAACATAACTTTTCTAGGAGAATGTACAGGCCCACATCTCATGGTCTGAAGGATTAGGAGACTGTTTGGGGTATGATGTAAAACTCACACAGGAAAAGGTAATTTCTTAAAAATAAATAATTTTTATGTTGTAAAAGTTACCCTAAATAATATTGAAAAACAAATGGAAATCTGGGTGGGGGGACATGTGTGCAATCTATTTGACAAGAGGTGAATAAGTATCCTTCAAATGTGAAGAGTGTCTATCAATCAACAAGAACTCAAGTACCCCAAGAGAAATATGGACGAAGGATTTCAACATCTGAGAACTCTTACAGAATTAGAGTGGAAGTTTCTACAGACCTTGACTGACAAATACGCCAAGACATTGAAATGCACCTTCCTTTTGATCCATCTAATTCCACTTTTAGGAGTGTATTATACAGAAATACGTGGATATAAGGTTATTCTTCATAACTCTGTGCTTAAAAGAGTAAAATCTGAGAAATATCTTCAATGTCCCATAATTGGTACTGAATAAATTAAAAACCATATCCAGGTAATAGAAAACAATACAGTCAATAAAAAGAATGAGGCACAGCTATGTGAACTATTGTAGAAAGGCACTTGTGACAGTTGGTTCTGGGTGTCTGGGGCTGGATTAAGGGACACACAGATAGCTGGTCAGGCATTAATATTCTCCGTGCTTCAGTAGGCAATGAGAGGGTGTCTCCCTTCTGCTGAACAGGAAACCCAGGTGGCCTGGCGTTG
Organism: Urocitellus parryii; assembly: GCF_045843805.1. Classification (NCBI taxonomy): domain Eukaryota; kingdom Metazoa; phylum Chordata; class Mammalia; order Rodentia; family Sciuridae; genus Urocitellus; species Urocitellus parryii. The sequence continues at coordinate 183,862,127 of NC_135536.1, forward strand.
GATTGAAGTGGTTGGGCTGCCCCAGGTGCTTGTGTGAGGGTGTTTCTGGAGGCCACCATTTGAGCCAATGGACAGTGGGGCACGAACCCTCCACTCAGCCGAGGTCCAGGTGGAACTAAGGGGCAGGAAAAGGGCAAATTCATTCCCATCCTCTCATTCTTTACCTTGCTCCCTTCCTCTCTCACCCCTGCACATCAGAACTCCAGGCTGGCCAGCACCTCCTCTGGTGGCCCCAGGGTGCTCAGGCCTTTGGTCCCCATCTAAGAGTTACACCCTCAATTTCCTGGGTTCTGAAACCTTCGGGTTTAGAGTGAGCCCTGTTACTGGCTTCCCTGGTTCTCCAGCTTGCAGACAGCCTATTATGGGATTTTTCAGCCTCTATAATCAAGTGAGCCAATCCTCCTAATAAATCCCTCTCATCTCCCTCTCTCTATATATATCAGTCTGCCTCTCCGGAGAACCCTGACTAAAACAACACTCAAATGATGAGAATATAGAAGGATATAGATACCATGATTCTTTTAAAGTGTGTGTGTGTGTGTGTGTGTGTGTGTGTGTGAGAGAGAGAGAGAGAGAGAGAGAGAGAGAGAGAGAGAGAGAATGTGTGTGTGTACAGAAACAGAACTGGAAACCAGACACCAAAAGGCCGTGGTGGCTGTGGCTGGGAGGGAGGGACAAGGGAAGACTCACTTTACATTTCTACAAGGAGCACCTGTTAGCTTCTGAATTCAGAAAAGATATTTCCGTAATTTGAAAAACTTAGCCAATGTGATTTGAAATAGAGCAGTTTCGTAAACTCAAAACACTCTTCCCCTTTGCCCCACCCCCCCCCACCCCCCACCCCACCCCCCGTGTCCCCAAACCCTCAGGTCAACAACGGGAGCCTGCCCTAAGCATGCTGGGAATCTGAGACCCTGGTCTCTTGTAGGGATCCGTGTGACCCACATTTATTTGTAATTAAGTTAAACCCAATCATGTTTTGAGGTTCTCCAGGACCCATAACACATTTTGAACCAAAGCTAGGAGGGGTGCTGCCATTTCTGCATCAATGATTTCCTCTGTTTTGTGCCTCTTCACCTGTATGTCACCATTGTCACAGTAATCCTGTTAAGGATGAGGACGTCTCTTCTACAGGAGAATGGGAAGCACCACTGTGAGGCAGGATTTGAAGGCAGGGTGTATTGGTCAGGAAGGCCCACATCCATTTCAACAGCAACCCTAAGGGGGGCCAAAATTCCTCAGGCCACAGATGCAAAGACGCTGCACCAAAACCACTCCCCAGAGTGCCACTGAGGTCGAGAAGACACAGTCAACCTCTCCTCAAAGGAGGCGAGAGCTGATGGGAAGACGTACTGTAAACCCAGCTCTGCAAAGTCCTGCTCAGGAGGCGCTCCCTAAAGAGGCTGAGCTCAACTTGCTGAAGGAGCCGAGTCTGTGGCTACAGAACATTCTCCCCTTTCCCTCAGGTTAGGATCCTCTCTCAAAGACAGGAAGATGCTTGCTTTTGCCCAAGGCCCACCCTGGGCTCCACCCAACCTGGAGTCCAAGAATGGATTTGAACTCATTTAGATGAAGTTGGTCCCACTTCCAGAAAGACAGGGCAGCAGGTCAGGCACCAAGGCCCGGCTGGCAAGTTGGCTCTTCTGTCCTCCCAAGTCCCTGCCACATGAGGAAGGCTGTTTGGGGGAGCAGATCTTGGGGACCCTACCTGATCCTGGCCATGGTCCTTTCCAACGTGGGATAAAAGAAGAGGTGCAGACAGTTGCTGGATTCATACCTGAGAAGCGTTGTTACTAGGAATAAATCTTCACACCTTTGCTCACTGCAACAGAAACCCAAATCATGTGGCCTAAGTGAATCAGGGTTTTATTTTCTCATATAATAAAAGGAACAGGGGAAAACAGCTGCTAGCATCGAGTCCAAGGCCTACAGTGGTGGGGCTAGAATCTCTGCAATTCTCTTGTCCTCATGTTTTCCTCACTGTCACAGGAGTGACAGTGTGACATCCCTGATCCAGTGAGGAAGCAGGAGCAAAGAAACCAGGAAGTGAGCCCCGAGAGAGAAGCCTCCCCCCACGGCTTCTCCTTCCATTGCAGGGGTCAGAACTGTCACCCAGTCACTCATCCTGCAAAGCATGCTGGGAAAAGCAGCTTGTAAACTAGACACACTACCCAGCAAATTTAGGACTTGGTAGTGACACATCGGGGAAGAATAGATATCAGGTAATGGATGTTAGGTAAGCAACTTAGCAGAATCTCTTTTGTCAGATAATTTAATGAACTGGATTCCCCGGTGTGGCTCATGATGAAGTGTTTGGCATCCAAGTTCAGAAAGTCTTGGGATTGTGGGCCATGGAGTCCCACTCCCCCCAACAGAAGGAAGGTAGTTAAATGTCGCACTCAGGGCCATCTGTGCTCTCCCCAGTTTGATCTCTGTCCTACCAGAAGCTGGATGTCAAAGAAAAAAATGAGGCAGGATTATGCTAAGCCATCACAGGCCTTAGGTTCAAGTCATTTAAGGTGTCGGAGCAGCAACAACCCAAGCACAGCGATCCCATCCGGAGGCAGGGAAAGAGGAGCGTAGTCACCAGACTGCAAGCGCTGACGGGGTGCACGTCACCGCCGGGTGAGGAAGGGTGGGCAGAGGAGGCCGTGGCAGGGGAGAAGCCAGGGGGCTTTCAGCTGTTGCCGACTTGACTTCTGCCTGGCTGGCACTGTTTTTGAAGAGATGGCAATAGGGGTGCCCTGGACCTGTGAAAGGGTCACTTACAGGTAAGAGGAGGATATAAGCAGATCTTCCTGATTCCCAAGGGTACCAAGGATGCCCCAGAAGACCAGGTGGTGCAGACAGAAAGGCCCTCACAGTGAAGAACAGGTCCCGCCACCCTTCCAGCCCACCCCTCCTGGAAGAAACAGTCTTGACCTTGGTGTGAAGAGCGTCCCCGGGGGCCTGGTGATGGCTGAGGTCTCCATACACAGACTGCAGGACCAGTCCCAGCCCTGCTAGGAAATTGCTCCACACCTCTGCAATGAGCCAGCTGCCCAACATCAGCTTCTCTTTTAAGCAACTATTGCCCAAAAAACTTTGACCTATTTGGCATCATAATTTTGATGTGGCCTGAGCATCCCTCCGGGCTTGTCGGCAGCTGGCTTCAGATGCACAACTGCAATCAGCCACAAATGGGGTTGCTCTACAGGGGAGAGGCTGGCTCCACCACCAAGCTGCTCACCCTCTTCTGACAAACATACCACAGGGTGCTCCTCTCAGGGACTGCCCAGGCTGCCCATGCCAACGCTGTCCTCACCACACAAGACCCAAGAAATGCCACTCTGCTTCCCTATTGCATTGCTTGCCTTCCTGAGTTGAACTGAGACAGCAGGCACCCCAGGATGGGTCACGTGGCACCTTTTCCTACCAATGCTCTTTAAACATCCATTCAACATGTACTTAGAGAAGCAGAGAGGGGCTAGAGCAAAGGCTGGGTGGCCACAGGCTGCCACGTCTTGCCTCTCCTCTCTTCACTAATTCCGTTCTGGTCCAAACCCTCATCTCTTCTTGAGAAAGCTCTACGGTGGCCCTGACTCCTTATCTGGCAGCTTCAAAGGCTTTTCTTACTAAGAGTAAAATCACCTCTTGGCCTCAGACTCTACCCAGGTGTCTTTATCACACTCTCCCCTCCGCCATGCAGAGCTCCCCTGCCCAGAGACACTATTCTGGTCAACACAGGAGTTTTTCCTTTACGTTTTGTTTCTAGGGGGGTCTGACAGCCCTGGTTCACTTGGCATCTCGACTCTGCCACCTGCAGCAGATGCATCTCTAGGGCAAGCAGGCTCCCCAGCCCCAGGCTGTGCAGCATCTCAGCAGGAGCTGGAGTGTTAGCACAGTGGCTCTGGGCACTGCCTCTGGGCCTCAAGCCTGGGTACAAAGCCCATCCGCCACGGGCTGGCTGCTGGAACACAGGATGCTACCGTCCCTCTCTGGAGACGGCTTCATCTACCTCCTGGCAATATTAAGGCCACGTTTTAGGGTTGTGAGGAGGATTCAATGAGACAATATGTGGATATTGTCCATCAAGGCAGCGTTAGCTCATAGCATTAGTCCTGCAGTTCCTACTTTAGGTCGTGAACAACACCTCCAAACCATCTGACTCACAGGGAGTGGCACTCATAAGAAATTCATAGACATTAAAGGACAGACTGGCTTGGCCATGATTCCATGAGGCTCGCCCAGCGTCCAGTGTCAGATCCCAAGAGCTGGGCACAGGAAATATCCAAGGACACTCCCAGTGCCAGTTCTCAGGCTGGCACCTTCAGGGCTCATTACAGCCTCACACCTGCCAGGGGCTCCAGCTCCCATTTCCAGCCCACTCCCAGGGAGCCAAGTCTGCAGGCCGGGGGCTGCTTTGAGAATTCAGAACTTTAGAGACTTCCTAGGCTCTAACCATGTGTGCCTGCTGTTCCCTTGCTCCTCTTTACCATCCAGAGAAGTTAAAAACTTTAAAAGATCATTTGAACATTCCATCTCTACAATGCCTTCTCTGACGGCCACAAACAAAGGTGTGTCCTTTCCGTGTTCCAGAAGCTTTGCTGGCACCTGCATCCGCTCCCAGGATGACCTGCTCTCTCACCAGTCAGGGAGCCTATTGAGGAAGATCTCTTAGCTCACTGTGCCTGACACTTATTAAATTCTGTATAACTGTGTGCAGACTTCAAGTAAGAAGTATCACACACAATGCCTCCCAATGACCACTTGAATTTCAAAGTAGGAAATGAAACTATATCATAAAATTCAAGAAGTCATGGAACCCACCTTCCAGAAAGTAATCCAGCCTTTTACTGATGGTGAAAACATTAGCAGCACGCAGGCTTATGTGGTACTTAATAATACTGTGCCAAGAAAAGACACTCAGGGTTAGAAGACACTTAACAACATCTGACCTAACTCCCTGGGGAGACAGGATTCCCCAGGCAAAATCACCACCATGGGGTCCTCCAACCTTTTGCCTAAATACATCCTGGGACCAGAAGGTTCCTATCTTCTAGAACCGTTCACAATATTTTTAGAGATTTCTGATCATTCAGATGTCCCTGGTTTACGTTGACTTAAAACCTACTTCCCACATTTTCTAGTGTTCTTAGAAGATCTTCAGGAACACATGAAACTTTCTCATGGAGCCCACTGGAATTCCAAAGATGCCCTCATGCCCTCTCCAGTCTCCTCTCCTCTAGGTGACCTATGCCCAGCACTTCAGTCTCCTCCCCTTTGACTTAATTCAGACTTGCCACCACTCTGGCCACCTTTCTTGGGAAGATGCTAGGCTACCCATCTTGAAGGGCTGCCAGAAACAATCAGGTGATACCCACAGAGGTGCCCGTCTAGACACAGGCACCACCCGACATGGGAGTCTGTCTTTCAGGACACAGTTCTATGTTACCTTACTGTTCTGTGTCAAATCGTTTGCCTCTGTCCCAAATATGCATATTTGGAAGCCCTAATCCCCCATGCCTTGGAATACGACTCCATGAGGTGTTTTATTTCACTGCTATGACTTGGAGACCCAACCAGAACAATTACAGAGGAGGAAAAGTTTATTTGAGGGCTCACAGTTTTAGAGGTCTTAGTCCATAGAAGACCAGCTCCATTTCTTGGGGCTTGAGGTGGGGCTGAACACCATGGCAGAAGAGTGTGGCAGAGAAAAGAGGCTCACACGGTGATCATAAAACAGAGACAGACTCCACTCACCAGATACAAAATATATACCCCATAGCCACACCCTAATCCCCACCTCCTCCAGCTACACCCCACCACTTCAGTTACCACTCAATTGACCCCTATCAGGGGATTAAATCACTGATTGGGTTAAGACTCTCACAACCCAATCATTTCTCCTCTGAACCTTCTTGCATTCTCTTACCTGTGAGCTTTTGGGGGACACCACCTCACATCCACAGAGTCTTTTAAGAGGTGATTATATTAACATGAGGCCAGTAGTGTGGGTCCTAATGCATTCCGACAGGTGTCCCTATGAGAAGAGGAAATCTGGATACACAAAGAGACACTAGGTTTGTGTGGCACAGAAAACCACGTGATGAGACAGCAAGAGGCGTCACCTGCAAGCCGAGGAGAGAGACCAGCCCTGCTGATACACTGATCTTAAACTTCCAGTTTCCAAAACTGTGAGAAAATAAATATCCACCGTTGAAGCTGCCAGTCAGTGGTACTTTGTTATAGTAGCCTATTATGGTTTAGATGTGAGGTGTCCCCAAAAGCTCATGGGTGAGACAAGTGCCAGAATTTTCAGAGGAAATGATTAAATTATGAAAGGCATAACCTAAGCGGTGAATTAATTCTTGACATGGATTAACTGGGTGGTAATACAGACAAGAAGAGTGGAGGCAGTAGGTCCCTGGGGGTGTGCCTTTGGTGTTTATATTTTGTTCTAGGGTGAGCAGAGTGCTTTATCTCTGCCTCCTGGTTTCTACATCCTGAGCCGCTTTTCTCCCCACACCCTTCCACCATGATATTCTGCACCACCTCAGGCCTAGAGCTATGGAGGGGGCCAATCATGGTATGAACCTCTGAAACTGAGCCAAAATAAACTTGTCCTCCTCTTTTTACATTGTTCTTGTCAGGTCTTTTGGTCACAGCAAAAACAACAACAAAAGCTAACTAAAACATAATCCAAGCAAATCAGTACAGATGGAGTATTCCATATCTGAAATGCTTGGGACCACAGTGTTTCGGGTTGGGTTTTTTTGTTTGTTTGTTTGTTTGTTTTGTTTTGTTTTTGCGGGGGGGATGTTGGAATATTTGCAATACACAATGAAAATCTTGGGGATGGGGCACAAATCTAAACATAAAATTCTTTTATGTTTCAGACACACCTTGTACACATAACCAGAAGGTCATTTTATACAACATCTTCAGTAATTTTGTGCTTGCGATGAAGTTTCCTGGGTGTGGAATTTTCCGTCTTTCCACCTGTGGCTTCGTGTGGGTCCTCCAAATGTGTTGGATTTCGGAGATTTCAGATTTTGTATTTTTGGATGAGAGAAGCTCAAGCCATATGCTAACCACATGCGTAGCTTGTTTTTATTAGCCATGCAGCCCAAGAAGCATGTCAGCTGCTAATATCTGAGAAAGATAAGCAATGGGATACTTTCTGGAACAGACTCAGACCTGGGTTTGTTCCTCGCCGAGTTCCAATAAAACAGCAGGCAGCCCAGTCACCGTTCCACGTCCACACTGCCCATCTCCTGAAGAGACTTCCTCTCTGTTGAAAGGAAGTGAAAGGCCCTTCCTTTCAACACAGGCCAGGATTTTCTGGATGAAGATCATTGTTTTTAATGAACTATAAAAGGAAAGCAAGATGGTGAAATCCTAAGACAACGGAGGCCCCTGAGTTCTTTAAACAGTCATACCTGTTTCTGCACCAGAAAGTCTCACAGAGCAGAGACATGGCGCCCCACGGTTCCCACACGCGGACTTAGTTTCAGGCTGCGCTCCCCCACCTACGATGGATGTCAGGCCCCTTCCAATGCTGCAGGACACAGCACGCCTTCTTGGGGTTTCCCTTTTGCTTGTGCTTTGCCCTTAGAATTTTTTTTTAATTTTTATTGTTGGTTGTTCAAAACATGACATAGTTCTTGACAAATCATATTTCACACTTTGATTCAAGTGGGTTATGAACTCCCATTTTTACCCCGTATACAGATTGCAGCATCGCATCGGTTACACATCCACTGCTTTACATATTGCTATACTAGTGTCTGTTGTATTCTGCTGCCTTTTGCCCTTAGAATTTGATGAATGGCAATATTTCCCTAGTAACAGACTTGGTCCCCTCCCCACCCCCTAACTTCCCTAGAAGTGTCACAGCCACAAGTCCTCACTGACTCAACTTAATTCTAGAAGCTTCCATTGGTTTATCCTTGTCCTGAAAAAAGGATCTGGGTGCTATACAATAGACCCCCTTTTATAAATGACATGAGCACCTTGGTCATCCTCTCCAGGGCTCTGCTATCTCAGGGGAGATAAGCTGGTGTCGTAAAGCACCCAGGAAGTGAAATGCCAGGGTGGGGACACCAAAAGAGACATCAAGTGCTCCTTTCTACCTATAGCTCAAGGCTAATCACAGACCCGAAGGGGTTAGAGACTGAGTGAGTCTAATCTGATCCAAATGCCTTCAGAGCATCAGAAGCTATGCTTGAGAAACCTTCCAGTAAATGCCGATGCTGAGCACAAGAGAGAACTAAAACCCAGGGGCGAGGCTAAGGGGAACAAGTAAAGTGGAACAAGAGGGAGGCAGAGGACGGTCTAGAGACATGGGGTCAGGAAGACATGGGGTCAGGCTTCTCAGTTATTTCTTTGGGCATCCCCTCTTCAATTCCCTCACCCAGGAAGGCGGCTGTGCATCTTCAGGTCAGAGCAGGGAAGGAAGGAGGAGAGGGATACAGGCATCCATCAGTACCTCCTCTCGGCTGGCTGGCTGCACTTCGAGGTGCAAGTTTTGAATTCCATCACCAAACCACGAGATCTATCTTGTCACCAGGATTCTCTGCTCTTCCACAATTTATTCCATCTTGTGACTGATTGGAACCCGTCTTTAAAAAGAGCATTTTTTTCAAAGCCATGATGGTACACGAGTCATGCTGTCCGGTCCTGACAGCTCCAAACAAGTTACAGGCACTGAAATTACATGGAGCAGCCATCCATCAAGTGTCTCCATGGTCCATCGACTGCCTGTGAGATACAGTTAAGTCATGCGTACAGGCCACCACTGGGCCGGCATGATGGGAAGTGCTTTGGCTTTCATCACTAGCATCAGCCACGGAGAATCTGCATCACACCAAGAATGACAGCTCCCAGAAACAAATCAGATGGATCATGTGGCACTTATTCTACCTTTGATGGCCATACATCCTGAAAACTAGCTCCAAGAGGCCCTTGGGTAGTTATATTGGGTGCCATTTGTGTACAAGCTGGAATTCTGCGATATTTTGTAATCATTGTTCAAAATATTTTAACTGGTGGAGGTTGATAATTCCTCACCCCATTCATATTAGGTTTAATTATGAGGTTTGGGGTACCTCTCCCAGGAGGGTTACAGATGCCTAACCCAGTGGTGGAAGGTTTGGCCTCGGGATTTCTGGTATCTTTACCATTAGAAGAGCATATATCCTCAACTTCCCAACTTAAAAGTGCCTATTTGACTTGCTTTAGCACATTAAATGGACAGTCGTGAGTCATTTCCAGGAGGAAGGTTAAGATCCACCCCATGGTTTACCACTTCACTCTGGCTCTGCACTATAGACCACCTATTTCCCAGATAGAGATCTGGGTCTCAGATTAAAAGTCCTCGTGTATAGAAAAAACCAACCTGTGATGGATAAATAGAATGCGGGGAACATGAAGTTTTGAAGTAGTTAACTGAGATTTGGGGATCACTTATTATTTACTGGGGATCATTTATGGTTCCATAACCTAGTCTATCCTAACTAAAATACCTTCTCCCTTATTCTCTATTTCTTTCACTAATATTTATCAAGAACCTACTACTAAGAAGTGAGAATCTTTTATGAATTGAGCACCGACTATATGGCAGGCACTAGGTTGGCCAGGAAATGCAAATCAGAGACATAAAGAATTAGAGGACAGAGATGTTACATGGATACATCTTGATACACTGTGTCAAGTTTTACAGTAAGATGTTTAGGAACTTGGAGTAGTCCATTTTTCTCTCTACCTCCTTTACCAGGAGGAAAGGTGGCCAGGGGGCAGGGGGGCAGATTACAAAGATATCTGTCATATACAATGCTCCATAAATACAGTTGACAGAATGACCTTGACATGGGAATTGAAATTGAGAGGCAGCTTTGAAAGAAGAAAGGAATTAGCATTCCAGTAGTCTAAAATAGGGAAAAGATGTTTCAGGAAGGAAAAAAAAAATGGCATTAAGCAATGACATACATATAACCCTCGTTTTGCAGTAAAGATGGGGCTTAGGATGGACAGAGAGTGAGATAAAATGATTATAAAAAGATGCACTGGGATTAAGTTGGTAAGAATCTGGAAGGTCATGCCAGGGAGGTCTGAGTTAACCTTGGGTGGTTATAGAGGAGTACTCGGAGGCTTCTAGCAGGGAATCAGGTCTTCCTGCCGGGAAGGTGGTGTGGAGCAAGAAATAATGACGTTGGCTCTAGGGAGAATGGGATTACAACATTTTAAAACAGCAAACCTCCAGTGCAGGAAGGATAAAGCACACGCTCCATCTTAGATTGGGCTCCCCGGGAAGCGGGCTCTCAGAAGAAGAGGAGATTTGCAAGTGGGAACTTTACTGGGGAGAGTTGCTGGGAACATCTCCTGTGAAGAGAGAGGGAAGCAGGCTGGGTGAAGGAAGAAGTCAAGCTGTGATGTGCTCAGCACCAAGGCCCCAGCTGGTCATCCAGGGAGATCCAGATCCTGATCCTGAACCAAGGCAAGGGCACCAGACCCTTGTACTATCACCTCTAGACACTAGATATGGGAAGGAAGCCCCCAGGAAAGGATGTATTGAGCACTTGTTGTGGGCCAGTCATTGTGCTAAATGATGCACATGTATAATACCATTATAATATCGTTTAATCCTCACTGTTATGGCCCGAATAAAAAAAATTCATTATGGAACCTAATAACCAATGTGATAGTATGAAAGGATGTGACCTTTGGGAGGAGATCAAGTCATAAGGGCTCCTCCCTTACAGTTGGGATCATGAAAGAGGCTCCAGGAAGCTCCCTTGTGCCTTCCTCCATGGAAGGACCCAGCCACAAGGCGCCATCTTGGAAGCAGAGGGCAGCCCTTGCCAGACACCAAATCCAACGAAGACCTGATCTTAAGACTTCCCAGCCTCCAGAATGATAAGCAATAAATTTTGGTTCTTTATACATTAGCCAGTCTAAGCTATTCTGTTATAGCAGCCCAGTGGCCTAAGCCACTCACCTAAACCTTTGTAGTAGCTTCTTTTATTACAGACAGGAACGTGGAGGCTTAGTGAAGTTACTGTGCTCAAGTGACTACAGGATCAGACTGAAATTCAAGTTCAGCTTTGTCGGCCTTTATTCTTCCATATACACATACATTCCTCCATACACACATTGGTGTTTATCTTACAAAGGCTTCATCAACCAAAAGGACAATACATGGGTTTCTCTCTGTAGAAGAAGACGACCCCCCCCCCTCCCATGCCTTTTCCTGGATTCTCCAAAAAATTACCTGGGACCTGAGCATCAGAACTTTGAAATCCTACACAAGCTGTCATGATTATCTCTATCAGTCAACTCCGTTCACCAATCACTGGCCAAGGCTGTGCTTGACTTGGGAATGAGCTCAAAGAAGACTTGATTTGAGAGTTGGGCCAGAATGCTCAAAAATAATCACAGACAAGAGTGTTAATACTGTGCCATGCAAGAGTGTTAATACTGTGCCAGGCCCTATCACATGAACCACCACCACAATTTCTCCCATTTTATACTCAAGAATAAGTTCAGGAAGCCGAGTCCCTTGCTTGAAATCACACAACCTATATGTGGCCAATCCAGAATTTTGTTCTTTCCTCCTGGATCCCAGCAATGCAGAAGGTGATCCAGATAATTAAAAAATCCAATTTCTCAAGTGTACTGTTTACATTTCAAGTGTTCCGTGGTCACATGCAGCCAGTTGCTACACCGGCTACCGTATTGAGCAGCCAGTTATCGAATATTTCCTTCATTGCAGAAAATTCTATTGAACAGTGCTGAAAGGGCTGCTTTGAGGTCCTGAGGAGAGCCACCCAACCTCGATGCTCATTCAGATTTTCCCCACACCCCTCACTCACTGTCCCAAATCTTTTCATCCAAAAAAAAAAAAATTGTGGCAAATAAACCTAATTAATCCAAGGGAAGGAAACATATATAATTAATCCAGAAGGGAGAAGGAAAATCATTTTTGTACCTGTTTACATTCACTTGATCAACAGGGGAAAGCTAATGACTCTAGTTCCAGAAAAGTCCACATGGGAATTGGAATCTCTTATCTCAGCCCCCTATAGAGCAGGAGGGCCCCTGCTCCGAATCATGGCTGAGATCAAAGAAGATCCGTGCATATCATTACTGTATTTCCTCCCCTTTTCTCCTATATTTTTCAAGTCTTCTCAGTTCAGGAGACTGGCCTACATTAGCCTGCCAGTAAAGAGTGAGGCTTTTACTCCATAATACTAAATAATACTAAATAATACTAAATAAAAGCAAAAGAGCTATAGCTAGACGTCTAACTCCCCAGTTACCTGTACAACAGAAACACATGGTGTGCGACACAGGATGGTGGAGGATCTGCACAGCATCTGGTCCAACTTTCCATCTACGAACTTCATGCCAAGCCAATATCTTTAAACTTGAATTAATTTCAATGTATCTAGAAGTTGGGGTGCGGGGCGACTGAGGCTTCCCAAGGATGACAGCTCTATTTTTGAGACCTGTGACTATCACACTTATGGACACATCTGTTACACTGCACTGAAATCTACCTCTTTCTGACCACAGCCCACTTCTCTTAGATCTGCCTTTGGAGACCTAGAGAACAAGCCCAGGCCTACATGTCAATCATTTTAAAGGTAAGAATGACATCCCCTGGACATTCTCTTTGGAATGTCTCTGGGCCTCTCTCCTGATATTCTCAAGGTGTGCTTTCTAGATAGCGCCCTGCCTGGCTGCCACCTGTGTCTACATGGTCAGCTGCACCAGCCCATCCCCTGTTGACAGACGGACAACCCAACCTGAGCTGCAGCTGCAGGTGAATGGAAACTAGCCTGTATACCTCTGGGACCCACAACTGAAGGCACTTGGGGGATCGCACCCTCGGAAGCTGCCCCAGGGAACTGCTCTACCAGCTGCACAAGAGCTCCCAGGCACTGGGCACCCACTCCTGGATTCCTCCCTGGATTCTCATAATGAAAGCCAGGTTAGGAAGGAGCACCGTTAATTAGTTATAAATTGAAAGCTATTACCATAATAATGAAAAGATGAGTGAATGCAATATCCCCTCTTTCACAGTTGTATTTACAAAGGAAAGATTAATAAGGTAATTTCACCCCCAAATCTACAAGGAGTTCAGCAGATGAAGCTCATCTAAGAACAGAGGATGGGGCCAGACCCAGTGCCGCCATGATAGAGGGAAGGCATCCCGACTCTACAGGAAAACACTGAGCACAGAGACTTGAAGGAATTCTCAAGGTCATACAGCAAGGGATTAAAACTTGGAACACCTGACCCCGGAGCCTTCACACCCAACCACCTGCTGCCTTGCACTCTGCTGCTTTCACATCCATGATTTCAATACTGGGAAGAGGGCACAGACCCCATCTTACAGAGATAAAGGCAGGTAACGGATTTGCCCTAGGCACACAGCTGGAGAAACAGAAGCTGGATGATGCAGTCTATGCCTTGGAACCTGCTCCCGTGCCAGGCTGTATAGTCCGTTCTAGAAGAAATCTGTCCTCCTGAACCAGAGAAAGAGCACTTCCAGTCAGGTCAGGTAGAGGTGATGCAAAAGTGCTTGCCCCAGGCAGCCACATCCCTACAGCCTCTCCATACAAGAGCCCAGACTTTGGCATGAAGCTCAGGATAAAAAGGCAGGTGGGAGGAAAGGAAGAAGCCCCCTGTCAATGCACCTTGCAGAGACAGGGACAAGGGAAGCAAACCAGGAGCTGAGCCCCACTCAGGATGCTGTAGCACCACCTGCCAGGTGTGTGTCCACCAGGCCCCAGGGCAGGTTGGGGAGCCCAGAAAGACTTGGCACAGCTGCTGAGAATAAAGACAGGACCCTCTCCTCTCAATCCCACAATCCTCCAAGAGCCAAAGGGTTTTCTAGATGGTGGAATTCCGTAAGGCTAAGAGGCGGTTCTTCACTAATTAAACTTTAAAAAATAATTAAGCCTTCACTTTGGAAACTGCCCAGGGGTTCAGAAACCTCAGAGAGATACAGTCCCCAAAAACAAAATCTCAGAACTGTCCGTGCACATGTTAAAGGCAAACAGATTCTCACAGCAGAGTGAAGAGGGTGAAGAAACAGCAACGATCTGCCCCAAACCCAGCGGGCTCCTCACTTTAGCTCCAGAACCTGAAGCCTTTGCCATGGCTTTTGTCCATCCCTCTGTCCTCTCAGAGCCTGTACCCCCACCCCACCTTCTCCTCAGCATGGCTGAGCCCCGCCTACTTCCTAGGGAACAGAGCTGACATTAGGGGACTGGGAATAAGGAAGTCCTAGGGGAACTAACAGACTAAATAGAGGCGAAGGAGGGCAAAGTGCCACCCTCTGGCTGGATTTGGGCACCCCCAGGGCCCTCAGAGTGCCCCTGTCCTAAGCAGTGCAGACCTCAGCAAGCTGTTCCAGCACACCACCTTGAGTAGACCCCAAGGGACCCAGAACACCTCCTCAAAACCACCCAGGAAGTGGACCAAACTTTACCCAGGACCCTCAGAGCTCCCAGGCATGTAGAGCACTTGGGGTTGGTGTTCTCTCTGCCTGACCTTGACTTTCTACCCCAGTGGTCAGCAAATCGTTTCTGGGGAGAAATATTCAGCAGAGAGTAAATACTTTGCAATCTGTGAACCCGAAGGTCCCTGCCACGGCACCTCTGCTCTGCCAAGGTAGCACAGCAGACACTACCCAAGGAAAGGGTATGGCTGCGTTCCAATAAAACTTAATATTTACCAAAACAGTAGGTAAGCTGGGCAGGGACACAGAGCTGGATTTGGCTGCCATGGCTGTAATTTTCTGGTCTTGTTCTAGAGGACAATGGTTCTGTCCGATTCATCTTTGTTTTTGTCTTTCAATGTTACAGATGCTCCATGATCCTTTGTGGAAGAAAGAGGGAATTGGTACCCCAAACCCAGATGGTCAAAGATAACCGCGGAGGCTCGATGCATCTGTAGTGTGCAGGGATGCTGGCGCCCAATGATTAAATGCAAAGGAAACTGAATTTAAGTCCATGGTACAATTAATTCCTTTCCAGGGTCAAGTCTTTCTTTCCTGTGAGCTCACAGCAGGCCACCGCCCCGCTGAGAAAAACTCTAGATAAGGCACTTCATTGAAAATATTCAGGGTATCGTCATAATGTAAAGGACTGGTATCTATGCTTCCGTCTGGAAGCTGGGGATGGAGAGGGGTCTTCCCAGAACCACAAATTTACAATGCACCTGCCCCTGGACAAGCAGTTTCACTCCAGTGATTCTCTTCTGCTGCATAATGGTGAGTTTGTCCCCAAGTCAAATGAGGGGCCCAAACCTAAGGACAAAGACAAATAGATGCGGCTCAGAAGAAAAACTTCTTCTGGAATATTTTCCTTTAGAGTCAGCAAAGATGACCTTACTATATTTTGTTTTAACCTGTATTATAAGAATGAATGAGCCACCATGTACAACACATCTTAATTTGTTTGTATGTTGCACTCTTGAGAAGAGGGGGGGAGGATGTGACATATAATAATTAAATATGTGCACAACATTCAATTTTGTTGAAAGGAGCAATTTCAAATTTATCATAGTTTTAAGGGTTGTAGGGTGGAGGTAGAAGAGAAAATTAATTTTGTTTTAGAATTTATAAGAACCAAACATAAAAATAAATCCCAAAGTTAAATCATACTGGTTGTATTGTATGATCACAATGGAATAAAATTTGTAGTAATGATTAGTTAATATTTAAAAATTCAACCACTCAAAAGTGATCCAAAATATGAACTATTACATTAAAGAGGAAGTAAAATATAATTACAGAATACTTAGAAAATGGGAAAAGAAAATAGCATTTAAAGCTTTCAGGGTGCAGCCAAAGCTGCATTTAAACAAAAATGCATGCCTCAGATTTTTTTATTAAGTTAGAATGAAAATAACAGAACCGACCAAACAACTTATAAGTCTGGAAAATATCTAAAAGCAGGAGAATGAAATAATAAGATTAAAGGAGTATTTAATGAATGAGAAGAAATCATTAAACAATAGAATTGATCAAAGTAATGGCCAGTTCTTTTCAACAGAAAATTCTTTGCTTTAACACCCTTGGAAAGGAGAAAATGAAACTGATTGCATTTCTCAACAAAATACAGTTTTGTTTTGTTTTTTTTTTTAGGGAAATGTAAATTCAAGAACTAGTTTGACTAAATCCATAAGCATTATTTTAAAATTTAAATATTTCTACAAATTTACTTCCAAAAGCTGGGCCATGAGAGGTGACTCTGAAAACCTGTTTGCCTTGGCTTAGCTCTACTTATAGATAATCCAAAGTCCACAGATATTTTTCTAAGTCTGAGCCCTTTTTTCTAAGCACAGGGTAAGTTCTGCCTTTTTCTCACTTCTCTTGTGTTATATCCCTAGTGGAGTTTTAGAGTTCTTCTCTTTTAAGTCTTGCACATTTCTTGTTTATTTCTTATTCATATTTGATTCTTTTGTATATGAGATAGTAGTTTTGATCATGTTTTCTGATTGTCTACTGCTGGTATAAAATGATGTATTTTTAGGCATCTTTTATATCTGGCTTACATACTAAAAATCTTTTATCAGTTCTAACAGTTTTCAGTTATGCCCTTGGGCTTCAAGGTAGATAATAATATCATCTATAAATAAAAATACTCTGCTTCTACTTGTAAAAAATGTATATTTATTTTGTTTTTATGTTTTACTTGTGCTAGAAATACCAGAATGAGGTTAAACAACAGTGATAATAACAGATATCTTATTTTTTCTTTTTCCTCATTCAATTGCAATGCTTCCGAAATTTTATTAAGTCTGATGGCTATTTTGTTTCCAAGATAGATATTCTTTATCATGTAAACAGCAGCACAGATATTTTTTATTCTGTTATTCTTTATATCAGGAATAAAAGTTGAGATAGTCGAGTGTTGGCACCCCTCTGACCTATTATTATTACAAATTACATAATTAAATTTCCAAATATTAAACTATTGTTATAATTAACTTTAATTGGTAATGGTTTTTATTCTTTTAATATAGTGCTAAATTTGATTTGCTAGTATTTTACACATCTCTTTAATCCATTATCTGAACCCTTTGGGTGAAACATGTTTGTAATTCATGTTTTATTAGATTTTTTGGAAGGTAATGCAATGCATATATTGTATTATGTAATAACCCCATTGGAGTCTGGGGAAGTACCCCTGAATCAAAAACATTAATATTTATGTAGCCAAACATATGAATGCAAAGCTAAGTCAGATCAATAGATGCTATAAATACGCTCAGGGCAGGTGTGGCCACAAAGAGGCTGAGGTTTCCTAGCGTCCCGTGGTATGTCGCCTAGCAGCTGCCCTGGAGATAAGGGCTCATGTGAGAACAGCTGGTTAGAAAGTGTTCCCAGGAGAAACCAAGGGGAGAGTGGACAAATGGCCAGGAGGAGGAGGCAACAAGGATGCAATTTCAAGGACAGTCCCACAGAGGGTGACTCCAGCTCACTTGCAGAGGGAGTTCTGGAAACAGTGTAGATGGCCCTTGAGAGCTGTTGCCTTTGGGACAAGGGAGGTGGGATATTCATGCCCCTGGCCTCTCAGCTGTCAGTGTGCCCCACAGTAGAGGAGGGCTACGTGGGTGGGAGAGCATTGATGGCACAGGCCCCTGCCACCAAATGGGTTATGAGAAAAACAGAGTTCAGAGCCTTTTCACGTGCAGAATTCTGGTTAAGAGATTGTGGACTTGGATTTGATTTTGTCTGTAACCTACCAATGTGAATCTGTTTTAGCATCCTCTTGGTCATACTCTGGCTTGGTAGCAGAGTATTACCAGCAGCTTATAATGCACCAACTTGCTCTCACCATGAAGTAGTTTATAAAACATCAGAAGCATCACTTATTTGAAAGCTTTTCAGGACTTCTGGGGGTAGAGAACACCTGAAAAAAAATCAATCTAAAATTTTTCCTGAAAGAATAAGCATGCAAAACTTCCTGGGAAATGTGTAAGGCTTTAGAGTAAAAGGAGAACCATCCTCTCCAATGTGAAAGTATGTCATAGCTACAGCAGTAAACCATGACAGTATCCCTGGATGGACAGAAAGACTCCAAAATGCATGGGAACCTATAAATCAGGTGGCATTTCCTGGAAATAGAAAAAAAATGGGAATTATTCAAAAAGAGATTTTGAGACAACTAGCTACATCTTGAAATAAAATAATAAAGATCTCTCATTCTTTGTATTAGTCAGCTTTGTGTCACTAAGACAAAATACCTGAGAAAATCAACTTAAAATAGGAAAGGTTTGTTTTGGCTCATAGTTTCAGTGATTTTAGTCCATGGTCACGGTTTGAGCCCTGTGGCAGCAGGATAGACCATAATGGAAGCACATGGTGGAGGAGACTGATTAAGTATAAAGAGAAACAGTGGTAAGGTCCCAATACCCCCCTCTAAGGGCACACCCCAATGACCTAACTTCTAGTAGTCCCCCGCCTTAAAGATCCTGATAGTGCCACCAGCTAGTGTCCTTTAACACATGGGGGTTGTTTAAGATTCAACCGTAGCACCCTTTATATGAAAATAATTTTCCAAAGTCTTAAAGGTCTAAATAAAATTTTTTAAGAAAGAGGAAAGGATAAAGGAGGGGGGGAAAGAAGGGGAAACATAAAGTTACCAGGCGAAGGGCAATACCTTTCCATGTGTGATGAAGGCCTTTTGAGAACCACAAAACCAAAGAGCACTTACATACGTCATCCCATAAAAATTTAGAAAACACACGAGAAACCTTCCACATGCCAAACACGAAAACCTGTAGCCACGTAAAATGACAAGAGCCAACCACGTGAGGGAAAACTAAAGCCACACATGGGACACAGCTAATATTTCTGACATTCAAAGGGCACTTACCAATGACAAAGAAAAAACCTGAAAGAAAAAAAAAAAAACTGTGCAAAGGATAGAACCAACTAAGTCACAAAAATGGGAAAAAAATTCAAAATATCAATGAACCTTTGGAAAAAAACCAATTATCTACCTCACTAAAAACTGAATCACTGCTAATCAAAAATATTTCTCATCAATCCAATAAAAAGATCAAACAGACTGATGAAAACCAACCAGTTCTGGGAATGAAGAGTAAACTATAACTCTTTTAGATGCTGTTTGTTATTATTTAAAGTTATGAATTATGATTATCTATAAAGAGAATGCTGAAAAGGTACACCCCACAAGGCCCGTGGCGGTTACCAACAGAGTAGAACCGAGGAAGCTGGAGGCTTCTTTGACTGTGAACTCTTCTGAAACAACATTTTTTAACAATATGCCAGATATTAATAACAGTTAATACTCATTGGCTGTTTCACATATGGCAGCCTCAGCACCAAACGCACCTGACCTCATGACCCAGCCCACCACCATCTCAGAGGACTTCAGCAGGAGGTAACAGCTCTCCCTCGCTGTCCTTGGTCCTGAAAGACAGACCCTCCCTCTAACACAAAAGCCAGGAAAGTGTCCACGATTTTTGGTTCCTGAGGAGGCGGTGGGAATTCCCAGCTTCCCAAATCTACTCAGATCCTTGTTTCACAACCGCATCTGCTGGAAAATGGTTAAAAGCTGGAAAAGTTAGCATGCTCTCGCCCAGTAGTTCTCCAAGTGACGTCCCCGGGCCAGCAGCAAAAGCATCACCTGGAAACTGGCTAGAAATGCCAACTCTTGGCTCAGGCCCAAGACTCACTGAATCAGAAACTCTGGGCATACATCCCAGCAATCCGCGCTTTAACAAGCCCCCAGGTGATTCCCATGTAGCAGAAGTTTGAGAACTTCTGACAACTTAAGAGTTGAGGAAACAAAGACTCGGAGAGCTTAAAAGCCTTGCTCAGGACGTGCAGCTGGTACATATCAGGGCTGTGCTCCGACCCCAGATCCCCTCATTACTAAGCCACATTTTTACACACTGTGCTGTACTACTTCCTTAGGTGTTGCTTGTGCGATATTAATTTGGGGACTACAAAATTCCTCTCAAGCATACAAATGATGTTCTTAAATGTTGCTATGATTAGCTTTAGAATGGGCTTTTAAAATTTCATGAACGGGACAACAGAGCAGAAAATTATGCTAATTTTGCCCTCTTTCATTTAATTCCACCTACTTCACAAGCCTCCTATGTGGACCACAGGGACAAGTCTGCCCTGTTTCCCCAAAGGCAGCAGCATCTGCTTGTAGAAGAGTACCTACCTACAGCGCAGCATCCGGCAGGGTGGGGTGGCAGCGGGTGGGGGGAGGCAGCAGCAACAGGCCATAGACCTTGGGAGTTTTAGATCACTGTAGGAGCCCCAGGTCTTCTGAGAATCGTTTTCATCTGGAAAGTAAACCCAGCTGCCTAGAGTTACTTGGGCCAGATATTCTAACGCAAGGAATGGACAACTGCCGTCCACAAACCAATCTGGCCCATTAGGTGTTTTAGTACCTAAAGTTTTACTGGAACACAGCTAAGCTTATTTGTCTGTGTGT
Source organism: Urocitellus parryii (assembly GCF_045843805.1). Taxonomy (NCBI): domain Eukaryota; kingdom Metazoa; phylum Chordata; class Mammalia; order Rodentia; family Sciuridae; genus Urocitellus; species Urocitellus parryii. The sequence goes on from NC_135536.1 coordinate 183,882,604, forward strand.
TATAAACAGCTGCTTCCATGCTACAGCAAGTGTGAGTACATGTGACAAAAACTTTCTGTCCCTCAAAAACCTAAAATGTTTAACCCAGCTCTTAAAACAATCTTTGGTCTAAATGCTTGTCACTCAATGAAAAGAGAACAGATTTACAGATGTGTGCAATCCATCATGTCCGATTTCAAGTCTTAGGTCTGTGATGCACCATAGTCATCCCACAAGTCTCTTCACCTTCCTGAGCCTCAATTTCCCCATTTGTGTAACATTTTCTCCACAGGATGGTGGAAACAGTCAAATGGAACAAAATGCGCTAAAGGCCTGGCACACAGTCGATGCTCATTAAAGGACAGTCCCCTCCCTTCCCTCTTTAGATCTATACATTCCTTACAACAGCAGGGTCAAAGCTCCGGCACATCGTAGGCACCTGCCCATTTATTTAGGGCTGATTCCCTTTACAAATTCAGGACGCAGAGGCTCTGCAAAGTCCACAGGCTGCTATTTAAAATATCTCATCATCCTGTGATCCAGGGGATAATTTACTAACCAGGCAGTACACTTGGACACTATACATCATCTCCTAAGGCCAGACCTGTCCTGCCCAGAACCAACAGTCGGCTGGGCCCTGCAAATGAAAAATGGGTTCCCAGGGACATCAGATCCTGGCTACAGGAGGGAAAGAGGACAGAGCCTAACTGCAAAACGCTCCAGTCCCACAAATCGGTGCCTCAGGAAGAATCCCCCTTGGTGACCTGAGAATCTTTCATAAGTAGACGTTTTATAACCCCAGCGGCCTCCTACCAGAGAGCTAAATCTGCCTCTCTTCTCAGTCAAGCACAAGAATAACCGCACAGGAGAGCTGCCTGAGGCCAGGAGGGTGGCGAGGGCCCTCTTCAGTCACACACCCCTCTGCCCACCCAGGTCTCTGACGTTCCCTGCCTCACAGGCTCTGGTGGCCTAAGCCTGAGCTTCCAGCCTGCCAGGGCATCTCGATTGTGTTTACGGTGCCTCGTCTTTTAGAGTCCTCCTGTTTTGCCTGTGCTCCAACCACAGTACCACCCACCGTCACCATATGCAGCATGGTGATTCCCAATGCCACATACCCTGTGGCCAGGTCTGCCAGGCAATGGCCCTTGTGGCTCATCCCCATGGCCTATAAGAATGATGGAAGGGAGAAAGACAGTGAGTGCTGAATGAGAGCGAGCTGTTGTACCTCTGACATCCAGGACTCTGGTCATAATGACAAGAGCCTTCTCCTGCTTAGCCATGAGCCTGGGCCCCTCTCAGATTAGTGCCAACTGCAAATACATCCCGCCTGTGGCCGGGTCTGAAGGCCAGCAATGGACGCCTTCTCTGAGTCCACTGGGAGGCTCCAGGAGAGTTTCAAGGGCTGATAAATCTCAATATAAAAGGCAAAAGAATAAAGAGTTCTTTGTCCAGAGAAACTCAAGAGGGGAGGTCAGGAGTGAGGGCAAGAAGGAAAGAGAAAAGTCCATGAGTCACAGCGAAGGTTTAGCTCATGTTTCACCCGATTTTACTGGGCGCTAGACATAAGCTAAGGAATTTGCCCCAATTATCTTATTCAGTCCTCTCAAATAACCTTTGAGGAAAGTTCTAGAGCTGACCCTATCTTCCAAGTGGATGAATCAAGGCTCAGGAAACTTAACTGGTGCCGCAGTCTGGCTGGGCAAAATAACCAGAAGGTGACAAGTGACTTGAAGGTTGAAACGGGAACTGCTTTATTGCAGGGGAACTGCGCTGGATCTCAAGGTAGCGGGCACCCAAGGTAGCAGGAGCCACCTTACTGCAAAACAGCAGAGGTATATATACCTAACTGATTACACACAGCTTGACTCAATTAGCATCATCCAGTTACGGCAATCAGCCAGTAAGGAATCTCCACCAACTTAATGGCTCGGTGGCGTTGCTTCACAAACCACTCCTCCTGGCAAACTGCCAGGCGCCATCTTGACTTGATTTGCGGTCCCCAACAAACTGGCTTGCCCAAGGTTATGCAGCCTATAGGCTGCCAACTTTTGGCCTTAAAAGTTCATTACCACTTCATTCCTATACGTGGAAATCTGCTGAAGTTCAAGAACAAGACAGAGAACAGACAAGGAGAGCCTAGGCCACAGTCTGGCAAAACTATCAATTCAACCTTCCCACTTCACACACAGGTAAGCTGAGGCCTGGGCAGGAACATGACCTCCCAGAGTCACCCAGGGGGTTACTGACTCGAATAACATGCAGACAGCAATTTTAATGAGGTGCTTTCACAGCATATGACTGAGAAGGTGAAACTGTCAGACCCAGAGCCTCCTCCCTCCTCCTTCCTCCTTCCTTCCGTATCCCACCCTGGAAAACATACCCAAGTCTAGAATGGACGCTGAGTTGAGGGCACAGGGACACCCAGTACAATGTCTAAGAGACAGCATCACTGTGGTTTAAGGGGCCCATGGTGGATGAAGCAGGATCCCCAAAGTAGCAACAGCCCACACACAGGGCCAGAGAATGATTAGGCATCTATAGATTCTGGGGTTCCACCCAGCCTGTGGTCCTGGCAAGAGACCAGCATAAGGGAGTGGCTGGGAGAAAAGGCAGGTTTCACCAGGCAGCAGTTGACCAGGGGTGGGGAGATCACCTGCAGACCTCAGGGTCGGGGCAGCCTGCAGGTCAAGGGCACAGTGCCAGGGAGGTCGTCAGGGAAGGCTACAGTTGCCCAGTCTGGAAATCAAGACTGGGCAGGGGACAGAGTGGCTGCACAACCGTCCATTCTTTCTAGGATGTCATCCCTGCTACAACCCATCAGTGACAAATTCCTCTGGAGCAGACACACGGCATGGACATTTCCCCTTTAGGCACAGGTCTAGATTCAAGTCTCTGCAACCCAGGCCACCTCTGCAAGTCCTCCACCAACAGCCCTGACCTCCAAGAGTTGCTGGAGGCTGAAACCCAGTCAGGTGAGTGGCATGCTGGGCACAGTGTTCTTAAAATTGTATTTCGTCTCCGGGAGCTTTTTTTCAATAGAGCCTCCCACCGCTTCTGAACCAGCCTAGTGTGCAGTGTAGACGACTCAATAAAACATTATTGATCAAATTTAAAAATTCATACAGAACTCATTTAACTTGTTAAAGCAAGGAAGTGAGCAATTGTGATGCAGAGGCCTTTGGCTTTTAAGTACTTGAAATCAAATTGTTATTCCACTCTCCTATCCAGGCACTCGATGCTAAGGTTATTTGGTGTGTCTGGCGTGTGACTACTTAAGAAGGGTAACAGCCTCTAATTAAGCCTAAAAACGTCACTGAGAGACAGGCAGGCAGGGAGGAACATCTCTTCAGGAAAACATTTCTGGGGCAGGCTTGGGCCAAAGAGCTGTCAATCAAGAGGCTGTTATGTCTCTGAGCTTTCACACTCAAAGAATTTTGAGAGCCAGGAGGGAGGAACCTTGAGGATAATTTCTTTTAAAAACAAAGCAACCCAAATCCAAAGGGCCAGGAAACTTGGCTCAGGTCCCCTGAGTTTGCAGCATCCCTTCCCAACCTCTGGTCCCTAACATGCTTTCCCTCAGCTTGTTTCTTTGGAGCTATTTTGTCCTGCCCCAGCTGCTATGGGCGGATCAGGTCCAGGAACTCAACTTTAATTGTTTATCCAGCAACTACTACATGCTGGGCACTGGGACAAAGCAATAAAGAAGACAGACAAGGCCCCTGCCCTTGTTAACTCACAATCCAGCAGGAGAAGAAAGACAAGACAAATAAGAATTACAAATAGCAATTACAGATGACAGAGGGAGAGAGAGAGATGGGGATGGGGAGGCAAGTGCAGATGGCTAAGCAAGTGGTCCTAGTCAGGAGGACTGAGCCATGCAGAGTTCAGAGGTAAGTCCAAAGGGATGGAAGAGAGGGATAGAAATGAGGGTGAGCAGAGGCTAACAGCAGGGAGGAGTGGCCTGGAGGGCCACACTGATGATGTCATTCTAGGTACAAAAAAAATCCAGGTGCAACCGAGAGCCAAAAGGGTGACATGTTCTGTTTTATGATTTGAGATGTTATTACCCTTGGCGAAAAAAAAAAAAATGGCTGAGGGTGGTGAGAATATAGGCAGGGGTGTTGTGAATCCACTTGAGGCCCAGTCTAATGGCGCTACTCTATCAGTCCCAAGCAAAGCCCAAAAAGGCTATTGAGAGAGTTCCTCCCCAGGTTAAGATGGCTCAGGCACTGGGTCTGAGGTGGGCTGGGGTGGAGGCCTAGCACCTTACAATTCTCCTCAACTCATCAGGAACCCCTCGGACCCAAGGAACCAGTTATCTCAATCCCAGCATTCTGCATGGTTCCAATCCTGGCCCTAGACACAACCAGGGTTTCAATAAACACTTGTTAAACTGAAATGAACTCAGCACACAGTCCCTCAGGAGATACAAGTTGCGCTATTGACGAAGGCTCACAGTGAGACAAGGATAATGGGCTCGAATCTCGTTAGCAAAGTCAGAGAGCTGAGAAATTTCCAAGCTCCAAACCATCATTTCCCTTCTGCTTTCAATATTTTTTGCATAGTGAGGGATCATTCATCAGGGTGGCCAGGAATAATTCGTGGACAGTTACTCAACATGTCTTGGGCTAGTTTTGCTTCTTTTCATTGAAGTTAAAAATCATTCACTTGACAGTTTCTTCTTCATACAGCCCTCCCCTCCCCTCTCTGCTTCCTCTTCCCCTGAATCTATGGAATCTGCGCTGCAATAATCCATGTCTTCCCTGTTTCTCTTTCCACCTTCCTCCTCCACACTGGATGCTTCTCATGTTTCATCTTGCTTGGGAACCCACAGTGCTGAGTTTGAGCTCAGCAATCCCCAACTTTTTTTATTTGACATCCCAGTGTGTCTCCAGTCATCTCCAGGGGAGTTGTAAAATTCATTTTCATTCCCTTTAATTTAAAAAAGAAATATAGGCCATTTAGTTCTTTTAAGAGGGGGAAATGGGGTGTCACTCAACCAGCAGGGTGGTGAATCCTGACTTCAGCTATTAGCTTATTGGGAAAAATCAGCTCTCTTCCAAATATTCTTGGGTCTCTTCAGCAAGTAAAGTGTTTTGCTAACATCTGAGAAACATTCGCTCTTGGAGGGGAGAAGAAAATAAAGTTCAGAGAAAAAGAGAGACATGAGAAAAATTAATGTTCTTCTATTAACTCCATTTTGGGTAAAGCAGGAATTTGACAAAATAATTTATGTCACTTCTTCATTTAGGCATCTTAGTCATTCAATTCAATAAGAACATCTTGAGTATCTAGCATCTTCCAGAACTTAGTGGTGATGATGATGATGATGATGATGATGATGATGATGATGATGGCGGCAGCAGCATCTTACACCTGTGTAGCCTACCTACTCTGTGCCAGGTACAGTTCTACAGAATGACTTCGATTACTCCCCACAGCAAATTCATAAAATAGTGATTGTCTAGTTCCTACCGTGGAACAGAGATTAAGAATCATTAAACAAAAGTCACAGAGATGTAAGTGGAATGGCTCTACTATATCAGTCCCAAGCAAAGCCCAAAAAGCCTTTTCCTCCGCGGGTTAAGGATGGGTCAGGCACTGGTTCTGAAGTGGGCTGGGATGGAGGCATATCAGCATGTAATTCCCCTCATCACCACCGTGACACACTACTTCCTGGTCTCCAGAATACAAGAAGCAAGCAGAGCCTGCCCACAAGGATCGCACACATGCCCTGGACAAAGCAGACGAGTCAGCGACTGCGTGAACCATTTTTCAAAAGCAATAAGAATGAGAACCTGGGAGTACAGAGGAGGGTCACGTGCTTGGCTTAGAAGCAGAGAGCACACGAGGATGGATTCCCAGAAGCAGGCAAAGACCTGGGAGTTGGTTAGGTGCATGGAGAGAGATGGCAGGGAAAGGGACTCCAAGCAGAAGAGAAAAGGTGGGAGGAGGTGGCCTGAGAGAATGGGCCATGCTGGGGACTGAATATGAAGAGGAGGCTGGTGCCAGTGTTGGGAGGCAGACAGCCCAGGAGCCCAGGCTGGAGAAGCTGGTGGGGTCAAGCAACAAGGTAACGCTATTAGGCCACCAAAAGCCAGGGAAGGGCATGAGTATCAGTGACCCCGCCAGTTGCAGAGTCGTGGGCACAGTGTTGTGGCAGTGCCTGCTCACAGCTGGAATTCGGGAATAAGGAGAGAGGATGCGAAGAGCCCAATTAGAAGGGTATTTTCTGGGTGTCAGAGCAGGCACGAGGGGATGAAGGCTTGACCCCAGACAACGGCCATGGGAGGACACAGCAGATATTGGAGAGATGCTAAGCGGGCAGACAGAACCAGAACTGGTAGAATATTAGTCTAAGGAATATCAGCCATTACTTTTCCAAATTCTCCTGGGAAACAAACGTTTCTACTTTTATTTTTCGAGTGATGGTGAATTTCTAAAGTGTGTTTGCTCTCTGCTCCCTAACCCAGGCAGAAAAGACAGTGGCAACATTTGTGAGATATACAGAGGCACTGTTCCATCTTGGTCCCATGGGGAGCGAGAGGTGCTAGCGAACCACAGCCTTCCTGCAAGTGACCCCCACTAAGGTAGCCGTTGAGCTCTGCCTGGCCACGTTCCATCGTACGTCACACATCTGCCCTACAGGACGTCAACAGAGACAACTGAAGGCTAAACAAGACACTGCAATACGGCTAGAACAGCCTCAGAGGCCGTCACCCTGTTCATATCCCATCTCCCCAGTATCCCAGGAACATGGGAAAAGACAACCAGTCCCCTCTCGGTACCCACCATCCTTGATCAGGTCAACAGCGGCAGAGCAGGTGTGAGGGTTAATTCCCAAGATTGCAGCATTCTGTCCATCTTGCACTGAGAAAAAAAAAATTAATAGTCTTTGGAAGAAGAAGAGTCTGTTTACATATCTAATATATACCCACAGAAATACCTTGAAAGTTCAAAACACAAACCCACATGTCTACTATGATATCAAAATATATATATATTTTATTCAATGTATTTCCCAAGAGGCAAGAAGTCAGTAATAGGAATATAAATCATAGTTTAAAGTCTGTAACCTGATTGTCACCTTGTATCCAAACATCTCAGACACTGACGAACCCAGGGCATGAAGAATGTGCTACTAGTGGGTCACCCAATTCCCATCGCAGCTGCCACGGCTGCAGAGATGGGGGCAGACTAGCTCTGAGCTTACCCCCAAATAATGCCACAGACATGAGGCTCTGGGTTCTCACACCCTGTCTGAGTATTTCTAGGCAAATCCCTCTGACATGGAAGCTTCATCTTAGGGACAACTGGAACCCTCCTTTGCAACATAAAGCCTGTTCACCCCTGCTCTATCTCCTCAGTGGGATCCAGAAGACACACGGAACCATCACCAAAATGTATAAACTTAGACAAGCCATGGACTGTTTCTGGGCCACTGGCTACAATAAGAATGAATGCTGATATTTACGGAGTTATTGCTGTGCTGCTAGCTTCAGGCTGAGCATTTGACATGGCTTACTTCAGATAGTCCTCTCAAGTCTTTTATGATAATCACTTTACAGGCAAGGAGGGCAAGGCTGGTATGTGAGGCAGCCTTCCATGACTATCAGAAATATCTGAGAAAATCAACTTAAAAAGAGGAAAGGTTTATTTTTGGTTCATAGTTTGGGATGTTTGTGTCCATGGTGGTTTAGACGTACTGCTTTAGGGCCTGTGGTACGGTAGTGTCTCAGCAGGGGGCGTGTGGTGGAAGAAGCTCTTCACCTCATGGAGGCTGGGAAGCAAAGAGAGGGACAGGAAGGAGCCGGGGGTCCAAATATCCCAGTTAAGGGCACTCCTCCAATGACCGGCCTTCCTTCCACTAGGCCTCCTCCACAAAGTTCTGCCACATTTCCAAAAGCACATGAACTTGGAAGGCACTGAAGATCCAGACTACAGCAGCTGGTTAAGTGGGAGAGAAGGGCGGCCAGGCCCCGGCAACCTTGTGCAGCCTCGAAGCTCCAAAGTCCCACACGGTGAGCAGGGGGCTGGCTTGTTCAGCAGAGAAAATTTAGATAGATAGATAGATAGATAGACAGACAGACAGACAGACAGACAGACAGATAGATAGATAGATGATAGATAGAGATAGATAGATAGATATAGATACAGACAGACAGACAGATAGATAGATAGATAGATAGATAGATAGATAGATAGATAGATGATAGATAGAGATAGATAGATAGATAGATAGATAGATAGATAGATAGATAGATAGATAGATAGATAGATAGATAGATGGATAGATAGACAGACAGATAGATAGATAGATAGATAGATAGATAGATAGATAGATAGATGATAGGCAGGCAGGCACAGGCATTATATCAAATTTTTTCACCAACTATCTGCCTCTAACAGAATCAAAAGCAATTACCAAGAAACATTTTATTTGAAAATGTAGCTCTTTAGTTTAAAAAGCTAAGTATTGAAAGGTAATTTTGATTTTGCATTTTAAAGAATAAATACAAATGAATAAAAATTTCCTAAAACTACTTTTGATACTTGGACTGATGGCTTAATGGAAACCAAATAATGAAATATAGGCTTACTACAGCACATGTAACAGAAGAGTCCAGGGTTCCCATCAGGGGATCCCCAACTCCCCTGAGGACAGTCCACACTCTGGCAGCCCAGCCTCCCTTGCTGGTAGGAGGCAAGAGTGAATGGCCGGCCGCACAGTAGTCGGCTTGGCAGGAAATATAGCTGCACAACAAGGTGGGATTCCAAATGCAGCAGAAATTAACAAAGGAATATGTTTACTGAACCTAAAGCTCAGGACTCCTGGCATCATGTGCTGTGTATGATAAGCCAATTCCTGGAGGACAAAAGCGGCTCTTTCATTGACTCCATGAATGCTTTTTGGATGTTTAGTAGGTACCATGATCCATGCAAAGGGCTGGAAATACAGCATATAGACAAGTGTTGGCCCTACCCTCAGGGAGCTTTCAATCTTACTTCTGCAACAGCTGAGTATACAAATAGATGCTTAATTTTGAGCTGAAATGGTGTTTATGCATTTCTATCTACAAGTTCATTAATGCCATAAGAAAAACTTCTAATAGATTGAGGTCATTATGTTTCTCTTTTATTTACTTATTTTTGTGTGTGTATATGGTACTGAGGATTAAAATCAGGGATGCACATGCTAGGCAAATACTCGACCACTGAGCTACATCTCCAGCCCTTTATTGCTTTTTTTTTTTTTTAAGACAGATTTGTTAAAATACAATTCTCATACCATATAATGCACCAATTTACAGGGTACGATACAATAGTTTTTATACATTCGCAGATATGTACAAACCATTACCATGGTCAATTTTAAGAACATTTTCATCACAAGGAGAAACAGTGTATGCTTTAGTTATCACCCTCTAAGGCCCCCAATCTCCCAATCCAAAGCAACCACTAATATAGTCGTCTCTATAGATTTGCCTCTTCTAGTATGTCCTCATTTAAGTTCAACATAGAATGACCCATCAATTTCACTCCTAGATATATAGCTCCAAAGAACTGAACAATTATTCAAACACATACTTGTACACGACATGTTCATAAGAGCACTATTCACAATAGCCAGAGGTGGGAGCAACCCAAGTGCCCATCAACAGATGAACAAAATGTGGTATCAGTTGATCATCCCTACTCTGAAAATCCAAAATCCACGATGCTCCAAAATCTGCACCCTTTTGAGCATCATGTCAGTGCTAAAAATGTTTCAGATTTTGGAACATTTCAGTTTTCAGAGTTTCAGTGCAGGAAATAATCAACAAATAAAGACTATGCGAATTTTCCAAAATCTGAAGAACTCCAAACTATGAAATATGTCAGACCAGGGATGCTCAATCTGTGTATGTACATTTTATACACACGATGGATTCAGCCACAAAAAGGAATGAAGTACTAACATGTACTACCATTTGGATGAACCTTGAAAATGTATTAAGCAAATGATACTAGTCACAAAAGACCACATATTATGATTCCATTATTATCTACTCCCTTTGACCCAAATGATCTTCCTATGTCCCTTTTCCCTCTTCCTCGTCACCCACCCTCTCCATTCTATCTCCAAGGCCACTGTTCTAGATGCCAGCATAAGTGCTCACATCTGGATCACCACCACATACCAGTCCCCTCCTTAGGCCCTTACCCTTAGGTTTTCCTCTTGAAGCCACCCCATGCACAAGCTGCCAGAGTGGTCTCTCTAAATATACCCTTGAGTGGTATCCCCATCACCAACTAGATGATCCACTAGAAGCAAGCCCCTGACATCACGCAAACTCTCAGGCATTATTATCCACCCTTCACAGGAGAGACACAGAGCAATTCGGCATGGTGAATTGTGAAGCCCCCTGGTCCTTCACTCTTCTGCACACCTTCCGCTTCTGCCTCTACACGTTCCCTTGCCTACAATGCCCTTGCCATTCCTGCCTGGAAATGTCACTCCATCTTCCAGACAATGCAAACCGTCCACTCCTCCTCCAACACCAAGTTCTCCAATACCTTCACAGCCGTCCCCCAAGTGCCGACTGAATATGTACTGACCTTTGCTGGAAGACAGGAGCTGTATGCTCACTGCTATACCCCCCAGCCTGTCTCATAGAGCAGGTACTCCATGAAAATGAGGAGAAGGGGACAAGGAAATAGGGAAAGAAATTAATAATGATGTACCTCAATAACCTAGGCACATATTTATAAATTGATTAATGATTACTGTCTGAGGGACTGGAAAACTTCTGTCCTCCACAGTTTTTTTCCCTCCCAGACTCCTCCAGTCTGAGCAAAACCAAACAAAAAAACATATATCAGAGTTGATTATAACTGCAGCAATAGCAAGGAAACCCCCAAGAATCTTGCCTCTGCTTAAGCCCCAGCCAGGGTCATGATACAAAGTCCTACCTTCCTGGAATCTTGTTCATTTTATAAGTTTTACCTCCAGACCGACGTAAAGCAAAACAGGGACCTACCTGATAGAGAAGCGTTAAAGGCAGCTTCGAACTGAAGATGTTACAAAGGTTTTAGGTCCTTGATCTCAAAACGATGGCCCCTGGTCTCAACCTCACAAATCTGTGAGCTTTAGTCTTTTGCCTTCATTTCTATTTGCTGGGCATAAGCCCCACTGATGTCTTTTCTTCGGACCTCACGTCCCCAGAAACCCATGTGGACTCTCAGAGAAAAAGTCCACATATGTACCATGCCCCAAAGGTGAAATAATAGACAATTCATCTGCCTCTAGGGGGCGCAATGATGGGTTACACACTATTCAAAAGACCCATCTAGTTCTCATTCTCTATGATAGTTAGTAGGGAACAAAGCCGAATGAAATAATAGCAATATGCAGGAGTCCAATCAAAGACTTTCTGTTCAAAGATAAAAATGCAAAGGTGTAGTTCATGATGACTGAAGGCAAAAAATAATAAGTAGTGACATTCGAGATTGGTCTTGATCACTCCTAACTGATTTCTAAAATCTCCACATCACCCTAGCATTATAATTTCCTGCTAATTACTACAAGCAATTTTATTAATATACTTTTCAGCCTCATTAAATATTACCTTGGGCCTAACATTAAAAATGATGAGGCTCGGTAATCTTAATGAGCATCCAAGTTGCACCGACCCCTGAAAACCCCTGCAACAGAGAACTAAATTCACTGCTGAGCTTTTCTGTTCCCCAGGCATGCAGAAAAGCAACTTCAGAAACATGAAAGAAATGATACATACAACCCAAAATGAAACCTGACTTGGAAGCACACAAGTTGAGCTTGGCCTCCTTCACGTCCTGTCAATTAAAGGGGCAGAAGTGGAGAGAAGACATTTGGGCTTCACCTCCTCCTCCCCTTTCATCTTGGATGTAAACACAGCATCAATCAGCACGTTGTTAACCAATATTAAGTCTTCCTCGAGATTCTCACCCATAGAGCTATGAGTGATGGCTGGGCAGAGGGAAGGCAAGCTGGAAATGAGGAACTCATTGCTCTAGCAAACAGAATTGCATGGCTTTCTCCAAGAGGGTGGTGGGAGCACAGAGGATAGGCAGTCAGGGAGCAAGGAAGATAAATTTTATTTTTCTTTCCTCTCTGGCATGACTAGAATTGTCTGCATTCCTCAAGCAGCCAGCTAGGCAAGACGGTGAGACCAGCTTCCCAGTCCTCAAAGTAAATTATTTATCAGGAGCTGAATTTATTGCTCTCATGACCAAACTGTCAAAACCCTCCCATTTCCAATAGCAGTTGTGCTGGGTGGTCCCAGGGCTTCTTAGGTTTTAATTAGCTTCTTGGTTAAAAATGAATGGGCAGTAGTAAACATGGGGTTGGCCTAACAGACTAGCCCAGATTTACACAACCTACCCTCAACCAAGATGTCAGAGAGATTTTTCCACTCGAGGCCAGTAAATTAAGCTCAATATAAGACTCTCATGATAGACAGGAACCTTTGGAATTAATGAATTTCACCCAGTAATTATAGATAAGAAAACTGGGACTCAAAGAAAAATAAGTGATTTGCCTGGGTTCCCCGGGCAGAGTCAAATGCAGAACTTGAAATGCATCCAATACACTGCTGATACTGTTAAGTTGAAATGGAGTCTTTTAATGGGAATGGGAATGGAGACAGAGGCAACCCACTCACCAAAGAACAGTGATTTCTCTCTTCCATAGAGCAGAGGGCTCTGGGATGTGACCACCCACAAGGAGCTGCATCTTCCTGTCCTTCCACCCACTCCCATCCCACTGTCTCAGAGCTGAGGCCAGCCACAGGAGTGCAATCTGGCAGGCGAAATGGGACTGGAGTGATGGAGGAAGCCATTTCTAGGTTCAGCCCTTGCAAACCTCCAATCTCCTGCTCCTCCACACTCCACCATACCTGATGGCTGTACAGGGGGCAAGTTAAAGAATCAAAAAGATTCAGAATGAGGTCTCCAAATCGTCTTATGGAGCAAAGCTTTCTAAAGATGAGGCATGGTCACATTATAGTCTGTTGCTAATATGAGATATAAAATTTTATTGTGTGAAGCTACTAAAGTTTCGGAGATTATTCATTATAGCACCTGGCATTAACCTAACAAATACAAGGAACAACTTCATGGTTGAAGGGAGTTTCTTCAGTGCGATGAGACCAAAGTGAAACTGAAAACAACTTTGCTTTAACAGTGGGAAAACGATTACAAATCACATATATTAGTAATCTACCCATTTGCTAATCAGGCTCCAATAGATTAATTGTTCTGGGTCTCTGGTGGGGAGGGACCTGGTAAAGGTTAGCTTTGAAAACAAAATGATTATTTTCACAAAAGAATTTCTTCCTCGAGTGTCCTATTCCTGAGTCCTTTTATCTTGAAAGTGATGGAAAATGAACTATTGATACATGCAACAACTTTGATGGGTCTCCAGGGCATTATGCTGAGAGATAAAGGCCAATCTCAAAGGGTTACAGACTGTCTGATTCCATTTATATCACTGTTGAAACGGCAAAATTCTAGTGATGGAGAACAGATCAGTAGTTGCCAGGGGTTAGGGACAGGGAAGACGGTGACTGTCAGCAGTAATACAGAGAGATTCTTGGTGGTTCTGGGTCAGGTCTGCCTCCTGATGGAGGAGACAGTCACTTAAATCTACATGCATGATAAAATTTCACAGGACTATGAAAAGAGAAAAGAAGGGAAGAGAAAAGAGAGGGCATGTCAAAACTAATGAAGTCTAAATAATGTCACTAGTTTAGTTAATGGTCACCTTCTTGGTTTTGACAACTCTGATTATATACAGCATTATCATTAGAGGAATGAGGTGCAGGGTGCAGGGAACTCTCTATATTACTCTTGCAACTTCCTCTGCATCTTAGACCATTTTAAAATAAAAAGTTAGGATTTTTTCCTAAGAATGAGAGCCAGAGCCCTGGAGCATCAAGTACTGAGTCAGGAAATCTGCCTGATGCCTCCAGATTGAGCAACATGAATGTGATAACTACAGAGTTTTGGAGCTAGTCAGAGGACCCTCAATTACAGGATCACTTCTAGAACTGAAATGTTCAGAGGTCAAATCTGTTTTGTTCAGTGTCTCACCCCTTGCCTGCACACAGAAAACATCAGCAATTATATGCTGAATGAACAGATGAATGAGAAAGTGGGGAACAGGCAAGAAAGAAATTATTACCCATGCTTTTCAGAGAAGCAAAGGTAAGCAGAGACTCCGTACCCTGCCCTGTTCACAGAGGGCTTCTGCAGGGCCCAGTGGTCTTCCCATAGCACCGTATGTCTCTCAGCAACACAGATATCAGGTGCCTGCTTTATCTTAAAAAAAAAAAATAGAAAAAGAGAAGTTCAAAAAAAGCAGGTGCATAATAATGGGAGTGACAGAATGAGAGAGTTAAGAAAAAGAAAGTAAGGGGAGAGATATAAGAGCAAGAAAGATGAAAGGAGAACAAAGAATGGGGGCAAGAATTAGGGAGGGGGAAATAAAGATGGAAGGAAAGGCAGCAGACAGGGAGGACAAGAAAAAAAAAATCTGCCCCAACAGGAACAGTAACAAATAGATTCCAAATTTCAGCAGTCACACTCCATAGACCCAAGCCTCTGTAACGTCCCTAATGGCTCCAAAATGGCATTATAATGTGAACAATCTGTCATTAAATAATAAATACTTCATGCAAAACAACAAAATGGCCATCGGTGAGACAGAAATCAAGAATAACCAAGGGAAATTTTGCTCCACAATCTCACCATGCTCCAATTATCAGCCTGTGATCAGTGGTTCTCCTCCACTTTTGAGGAGATGCTGCGATTTTCAAAATAACATCATGTAAAATGCAATACAATGAGACCAACAGGTCCAGATTCAACTTCAGGCTTGGCAGCTGCTGCAGCCTGAGCTACACTGGACCCACTGGAGCCCACCTGGGTGACCGAGGAGTGGCACCAGATTGCAGCCAATGTGTCCCACCGTGTGAGGTGCTAATGAGTGAGGCATGTGGAGTCTTGCAGGTGCCAGCAGCCCTTCATTTAAAACCAGTCTGCATCCCACCCCCAACACTGGCACACTGCACCTGGGGCAGGTGCTCTCTGAATGGACGTGAGGGTCATGCTTCCATCATCTTGGAGAACAGCTTCTGGCTCCTGTTATGATGGCTGGCTCCTCCTAATCTACTCGTTGAATAGGCTTGGCAATGCCCTTGGTGTTCTACAGTTTTCTTCGATATGGACAGGCTGGGAATGTTCCTGATCTTTTAAGCTGTGCTTTCTTCTTGCTTACTAATGCCATTTTTAAGTCATTTCTCTCTTCTGGCACTTTCCCATCAGCAGTCAGGAGGAGCTGATCCATACCTCCAGCACTTTGCCTTAAAAATAGCTTCAGCTAAAATTTCCAGTGGTACCACCTGCAAGGTCTACCTTCCAAGGAAAGACCGGGAGACAATTCTAACATGAAGACAGTGCAGCCAGGTTCTCCGCCCCGGCATAACAAGGCTCACCCTTTTCTCTCATTCTCCAGGAACAGGTTCCTCATTTCCACCTGAGACCTCGTCAGAACGGCCTTGATCATCCATATTTCCACCAACACCGTTCAGGATGATTCTGGGGTCCTCTCAGAACACGGAGCTTTCTCTGTGGTCCTCTTCTACACCTTCACCAGAACTGCCTTTAAAGACCAGTCAAGACAATATATCTTCTAGCATGCACTTCAAAACCCTTCCGGCCTCATTATCCAGTTCCAAAGCCATTTCCACCATCTTTAGTGGGTTGTTAAAGCAGTGCTCCCACTTTTTACTACCAGTTTCTACCTTAATCTATTCAGACTGCTATAAATGGAATGTTCTAGGCTAAGTGGCTTATGAACAACAGCACTTTACTTTTTCATGAAGGTGGCCGAATCAAGGCTGCAGAAGATCCTGTGTCTGTGAGGTCCTGCCTCCTGTGTCGCCACATGACAGAAGGAACAAGGGAGCTCTCTGGAGTCCCTTTTATAAGGAGTCAACTTGTGGTGACCTAATCACCTTCCAAAGTCCTCCACTACAAACACCACATATTTGGAATTACATTTCAGTTTACATTTGGTCTACAGCAACCACTTTTCATCTGTGTGACCACAGACTTGTTATTTAATCACTTTGAACCTTGACTTCTTCATCTGCAATATGAGAACAATGATACCCACTTTGCAGGGTACTTGTGAAAACTGAATGAAATAACAGATACCAATATGGCTAGCAGAGTGTCCCACGGGCATTCAGCACTTCATGAAGGCCTCCACGTCCTCCCGCAGGAGCTCCTGAAGAGCTGTCGGAGCATGTGACGTTCTAGAATAGACAAAACCTATCAAACAACAGTCGTATTAAATGCTGCTTGGGAGAAGGAGAACTAGTTACAAAACAACACAAGGGAACATTCCAGGGTATGGAAATGCTCTGTGCATTCCCAAGACTATAGGCTTTATAGGAGTGTCTGCATTTATCAAATTGAACTTTGCACTTAAGGTCTATGGACTTTCAAGTGTGGAAAGTAGCTCAAAAAAAAGGTCAACTTAAGGACACAACTAGAAAATAAATGTCAGGATAACTACAGAGGTAACTCTACAGCTAGGTAGGTCGGTAAGTGAAGAACAGAGAGAGAATAGATACAGTGAAAGTGCTTCACATGGCATGTGGCTCATGATAAGCATTCTATATGTGTATGTGAAATTCTCTGACCAGAATGAATTCTTGTTAACTCCTTTCCACCCATACTCTTCCTCCTCCAAAGCTGACCTACATGGTTGGGGGATGGCACAAAAATTCTGAAAATGCTTTCCTTTCTGTTCCTGAGTCTTGGTCCCTGATACTCTCAACCAAGGGACCAGAGGATGAAGTAGATGACATCTGCACACCACCCCTTGTGACAGATCTGAGAAGTCTTGACCATGATGCATGAGGTTGATCATCTTTATGTGTCTCTGCTAGTCACTCTCAACTCTTCAAAATCTCTTTGGACCATGAGCCCAGGGAGGCCTCCAGACGTCATCTGTTGAGCATGTGTACTGGACTGGATGCTCCTTGCCACTCATGGCTCTTGGCTGCTCTACGGCTGTGATGTGGTGCCCGCCATCTTGAGCTCTTGTCTTTGGTCTGTAGTACAATAATTACCCATAGCTATTGATCCTTCCTCCACGCCCAGCTCTGTTCTCGGCACTACACGTTCTCATTTAGTTTGCACAATAAATCCACAAAGAAGTCGGTCATCATCCCGTACCCCAGACGAGCTGGCTACAACGTCAAGGTCCCGCTTCACCCCAGTCTCTTCAGATTCTATGAAGTCCTATCTGCAAATCTCATCTCCGTACCTTTATCCCACCCATCATATAAAGGAACAGTCATCATCCAGGGAGAACTCTCATCTGACATACACAGCCCAGAAGCCCAATTTAAAACTTGACAGGGGAGCTTGGGAGAAACAAATAATTGCTACGATGACATGGGTGAAACTCAGAAATGTTATCCTAAGCAAAAGGAGATAAACACAGGAGCAAATACCGCACTGTTCTGTTTCTATAAGGTACTAAAAAAAAGGTAAATGTAATCTGTAGTAACCAAAATCAGGTCATTGGTTGCCTGGGGCTGGAGTGGGAGGCAGGACCGCAGCAGGGCATGAGGGGAATTTCTAGGTGGTGAAAACGCTGTATACTTTGATTAGGGTGGTGGTTACATGGATGTACATTTGCCAAAACTCAAACCGTACATTTATAAGAACGTGTATTTTATTGAATGTGACCAAGGCTGATAGATTTGTGCAAAACTAAAGGAAAACCTTCAGAGCCAAAAACCTAATATAGAATCTTACTCTCTCTCTTCCTGGCTGGGTGACCTTGGGCAAGCCACTTAACACATCTGAGCCTTGCTTTCCAGCTGTTGTCAGGGTTGGAGATGATCCACGCCCAACACCTGGTAATAAACAACAGCTTCTATTACTGCTGTTAATTAATAACAATAAGAAATAATAATATGAGTAACAGCTTCAATTCTTTACTGGGTAGATGTGGAACTGCTAAATGTTCCTTTCTCACGGAAGACTGGCACACACTCTCTTTGTGACGAGCAATCATTTTAAGGTTATGCTAAAAGAGATAATCAGAAGTGAATTCCAAATGTATGTAGATTAAAGAATTCATGTTTATATATGAATGTGGGCCGTGGGATCTTGGATTAATTCAAACCTGAACATTGCTGACAGCTACCATTTTCCTTCCAAGGAATCAGATTTTCAGTCTAAGTAACTCCATAGGGAGTTTTCGACTATATTGTCACCCAGGGTATAATTTCTCTAATAAGGTCATTAAGGGAAAAAAAAAAAAAGAATTCTGGACTCTCTAATCCTTTATATTAGTTTTTTTCCTAAGAGTGTCTTTCTCTAGGGATAAGACATGAGTCAGCGGGGCAAATTTCAAATGTGTAACAATCTGGTTTAGGTGGTTTTAACACTAAAATCAGTGAGCTCATCTTGTTTTTTGGTCACTTCCCGCCAGATTCAGAAAACTACTTGGCAGAAAACTGTCCAATTCCATTTAAGCTTACAGATAATTGTTCCAGAGCTGGAACAAAGGTGAATTAGAAAGTTTCTGGATTCTCGTTAGACCGGAGACACTCTGCGTGAGGCGGCAGAAGACTGAAGGATCATGGCGAGTTGTGTGCAATGAAAGGGCCCAGGCAGCAATGAGCCCGACCCACCGTTCAGTAAATGCCTCTAATGACCCTGCATTTGGAGAACACCTTCGTCCCACTTTTAGTCATCCCGAGAACCAATTCTGCTAAATGCCATGCTGTTTTCATCTTGGTGTGCTCTCCATCCTTGGACGGATCAATTCAATGTCATGAACTCTCTCCCTTTTGGCAGAAATCTCAGTGCTATTATTCCATAATGAGTCCTCGGAAAGAGAGAGAGCCCTCTGAAGACTTATGGAAAGCTCCAAAGAAAAGAGGAAACAGTTATTACCTACATAGGCACCGTTCAAATAGGACTCCGCAACCCGACAGGAAGCTCCCCAAGTTTACCAGATACTCAGCTTCATCCCGAGTTCAGAAGAAACTGCTGAACTCACCCTTATTCAGAAGTCTCAGGGAATAAAGCTGAGAGTCCCACTTGGACTCTTTGGGAAGTCCACTTGGCTAATGGCATTATAGTTTCATGACCTTTTTTTATTTATTTACCCATCAACAACAGCTTTTCATAAGGATCAATTATTTTCTTCATAGCTTACCTATATTCCATGACAGAGACTCCCGCCTTTTCATCCTACCCGATCTCCCCCTTTTCCAGACCATGGAGAATACCATATTTCCCAGGATCCCTTGCAGTTAGGCATAATTTAATTCTGGCCCACGGAAAGTAGATGGGTGCCGTAATGGTTACTCTTATGCCTGGCCCATAAGAACCTCCCACCCTCTTCCACCCTCTTCTCCCATTCACCAGTTGATTTCCATGGACCTGAAACAACACAGAGCCAAAAAAAAAAAAAAATGGAAAATCTTTAGTCCTGAATGACTGTGAAGCACAGCTCATCTGCCAACCCACACTGAGTCTGATGGAAGACCCCCATCTCTGTTACCATAAGACAATAAAATGTTGAGGTTCTTCGTTATGAATAAGAGTTATCCTGTCCTGACTAAGGCCCTCCTCTACAAAATTCTCCCCTCAAAAACTCCATGGAATGATTTCAAATTGAGAAACAACAACCAAAGTTATTTCTCAATTTGAAATCATTCAACATGTAGCTCATGTAGGAAAATTGTTTTAATCAAATCCCACTGCCAGCCAGCCTGAGAGTGGCCGCATGGAGCTTTAAACTCTACGGATGTCCTCATCCACTTCTCCCCACAGACATCACGTTCAAGTCAGTCTTCTAGACGTTGAGAGCTGACAGGAACTGACTGGTGTCAAACAGGAAGCCCACACGGCCTGGGATGCCTCTGGGAACACTTCAGTCACCCACCACCTGCTTATCATGAGAGCCTCAGCAACAGCTTTTTCCACTGTCTCCCAAAGCAAAGGTTAATGGGAGGTGTCAGGATCCAAAAGACAGGAAAAGCCCAGCCCATGGCTGAGAAAACAGAAGCTATTTCTAGATTCTCTCATGGTTCTAGGAGCTAACTTATCTTACCCTGGATCCTCCTATCTTCACATGTTCCCTTCTGGTTCTGAGGAGGCTTGTCCTCATAGCTAAAGATGATCCTTCTACCCACAGCCAAAACCTCCTTTCCTCCAAGCCATGCTTCCAAAAAGCCATGCTCCAGACCAGAGGCATCTCCAAAGAGAAAGACCTCCTCCTTCCCTTCTGCATCCCCAACCCCAAGCACACAGTAGGTGCACTAGCCAGCTGTATCCAATAATCCTGGTATTTTGATGGCTTGAAGCAATGAACATGACTGCACACATGTGACAGTCCAACACAGATTCACAGATCCAGGCTCCAATGTTCCACAAAATCCTGTTGTTTCCTGCTTATGACCAGGAGAGGAAGGGACGTCACCCCCAGAGGGCAGTTAGTAAGGATCTATTGGTGGGAAAATGAAATTTCCCAGAGCTGTAAGAGCAATGCTACCTTATTAGCACAGTGACTCATGATGAGGGGTGTGGCCAGAGGTCCCTGCTGAACGGGACAGCACACAAGCTGAGTCTGAGTTGTCTGAATGGAGAGAGGCACACACGTATGACCAAGAAGACCAGGCAGAGGTTAAGAGGGAAGGCAGGACATGCTGCCTCCAGATCCACACGGTGGAGGACAGTCAGGCAGGCTCAGGACTTCACCCAGAGCCCAAGGACTCCCAGAAGAGGACATCTCCCTTTACAGACAAAGAAACAGAGGTGTGTGGAGAGGTAAGTTAATGTCCAAGTTGCACATCGAGCCCATATGGGAGCCGGGGCTGACACCCTTCTGTCACTCCCAGCGCACCATCTAGACTGTCTACAGAAGTCTGTGCCTTAAAGAAAACAGCAACCAGACAGACTCTCCTTTCAAACAAAGGATCTCTAGAAACCACTTCTGCCAGTCTTTTTGTTCTTCCCAGGTCTCTCCTTCCAAAACTACATGCACCACCCATGGCAGGTGCCGGTGTGAACTACCCGGACGCAGGCGCTCCTGTACCCACCACAGTCTGGGTCGCCCAGATGGCTTCCTGTTCATGCAAGAAGGACTCAGCTCCATTTTCATCCATAAACGCCTTTTAATTTGTCCCCGGAGGCCCTTCCGTCACCTACAGGAGCACTTCTTGGCAAGCTCTGTGAATTACAACTGTTCTAGAAGGTACGTTCCAGACCATGAACTTCTCTCCTTCTGTCTCTTCAAGGGAGATCAGCCTGAGAACGCTGCCGAGGACCCGTGAAAGTGTCCCCAGTGGTGAGCATGGCTCAGACGCCATCACAGGTGGGAAACCGTCCCTGGGTTGCTTTCTGGATCTGAGAAAGCTGGAAGGCCAGGCTCTGTCTGAAGAATTACAGGGGACAAGCACCATGGGGAAATACCTCCAGCTGCCTGCAAGTCCTTGAGACCACGGTGTCCTCCCCAGGGCTACTTCTGGCCACACTCCTCTACTCTGACCACGTCTCCCTTCCCTCCTCCCCATCCACACGGCCCCAGCCTCCACCCTCCACTCCTGAGAGCACCTCCACCTGGGTCAGTCTGAACTGTGCAGTTTGGCAAAGAGTGAGAGAGGGTAGGGAGGGGCGCCATCAGGCGGGACTTCGAATTCCAGGGAAAGGGGCTGCATCTTTGTTCCACAGAGGGAGACGGCAAGCTTCAAGGGCCAACTCTAGCCCAGGGCCTCTTTCTGTAAATAAGGCTTTACTGGAGCACAGCAGAGCCAGGCCCAATTGTCCACATATTTTCTACTGTTTGTGTGTGTGTGTGTGTGCACGTGTGCGCGCGTACGCGCATGTATGTACACACAACACTGTCAGAGTAGAGCCAATGTAACAGAGACCCTACCCCACAAGGCCTATAGTATTTACTCTCTGACCTTTTACAGAAAAATTTGCTGAGAGCTGTCCTGCAGCAACAGAGTCAGGCGCCTCGAATACATGTAGACCTACGGTCAGAGCAATGTTATTCCCACTAGCCAAAAGGTGGGGACAGCCCAAACAGCCATCAATAGGTAAATGAACCAACCGTGACACACACATACAATAGAATGCTATTCATCCATTAAAAGGAATGAAGTCCTGGCATGCTATGACATAGTTGAACCTTGAAACGTTATGAAAGAAGCCAGACACAGAGTGTCATACAGTGAGTGAATCCGTTTATGTGAAATATCCAGAAGAGATAAAGCCACAGTGTTACAAAGCAGATTAGTGGTACACACAGGACCAGGAGTGACTACTTAATGAGTATAGAATTTGTTTTTAAGGTAATAAAAGGTTTTAAAAGTCGATAGAGGTAGCTTTTCAACATTGTGAATGTCTTAAACACCAATAAATTTTCCCCTTTAAAATGGTTATTTTATGCAAATGGCACTTCCATAAATTGTTTAAATATTAAAACAAAAAAAGTTTTTGGTACTGGGGATTGAATCCAGGGGAGTTCTACTACTAAGCTACACCCCCAGCTCTATGTATTTTTAATTTTGAGACAGCATCTAAGTTGCTGAGACTCGAACCTGAGATTCTTCTGTCTCAGCCTCATGGGTTGATGGGATTACAGTCATGTGTCGCTGTGCCTGGCTAACACTCAAAAAAAATATTTTAAAACAAAAATTTTTAAGGGTGTCATCTCTGGAACTTTTGGAACAGGAAAGTGACATGATCTGCGAAGTGCTTTCAGGCCGACCTAGCAACACTCCCAGGAAGCGAGGTCCTCTACTACTCTCGGGGAGAGTGGAACCAGGAAGACAAAGAAATTAGAAAACCAGGAGAAAAGCAAGTTAGGAAAGGAGGCGCTCAGGCATGCTGAGTTTGTACACCTGTGGGACAACAGGGGAAATAATAACAGAAAGTTCTCGGGCAGGAGCAGGATTGAAAAGCAAGATCAAGGCCAGAGACAGAGATGCAGGGGGTCATTCTTAGGGAGGTGGTACTGCCATGGGAGAAGAGAAGAAGGCGTACTGGGGCAAATGTTGGAGAATCCCTATAATTCATTACAGGCAGAGGATGGAGTGCAGTCAGAAACAATATCAAAGAAGGTGAGGACAGGGGTCAAGAGGAAGCCAGGTAAGACCAAAGCCACAGAAAGAGTGCAGTTGGTAGCCCCCAAAGCTACAACTCGAGCAGGGACAGAGGTGGGGTGGGGGGGAGACTGGTGAAAGGTCCCTGGAGTTGCAGGGTAGCAGTCAGCTCAGTATCTACAGGCTGGTTCTCATCCTTTCCTCTGAAAAGCTGAGGATGCTGGGTAAGAGGCCGTGCATATGAAGTCATGTGTACAGATAAATGAGGATGCAGCAGCCTAGGACCCAAAAGGAAATAAGACTCTAAAGATGTGAGCTTCTCCACCCCACCCTGCCCATCCTCAGCCCAAAGCTTGGAAGGACAGCACAGGCGGCCCCTAGCCCATGCCAGGTCCCAGGCATGGCCAAGCTGAACTCACTGCCCAGCACACAGGCAGAATGTCTCTACCCCTGGGACAAGATGCATACACCAGAGATCCTCAGTGAACACATCAATCTGGCTGGTGCACTGCACAGTCATGGGGTGGTATTGCCACCACCCAGGGTCTCCAGGCACCAGCAGCTGCCTACTTCCTGGACAGCGCTGAGCCTGCATCTGCAGCAACACATCCCCTACAATGTTACATTAGCTTGAAAATGATGACATTTGGAGTATAATAGCAAATTGATTCCTTAGAAACAGAATGAATTTTACCTGCCATTATTACCCTAAGTGGGAATTCAAAAAGGCTATAATAAATAATATAACCACATTATATTTATTCACCCTTGATCTATCCTTTATAATATTAACTAAAGAGGTAAGCACTAGGGAGGAGGAAGAATTATTTCTGGTATGACAAGGAAGGGACACTGCTGGGGGGGGGTGCTTAATGAGAAGCAGAGGAATGTCTTTTAGCAAAGGCAAGTTTTGTAATGAGTATCGGGCTGACTTTTTTAAATAAGAGCTATTCAGGTGTGAAATGGGCTCCCCAAGAAATGAGGTGGGAGTCCCTCGGCATCTCTGAGGCCATAATAATGGGTTAGTCATGTATGACAGCTTGCATAATGGTTACTCGGGTTTAGGAGGCTTTGGACAGCCGTCCTGTGATTTATACAATATCAATTGTAAAAGCATCCTATTTTGCCAGGAAAAAAAAATGTTCTGAAGAACCAAACTCACTGCAGGCTCCTGCAAGGCAAACACCTCAGGCTAACTTTGGGGAGTTATTCAGAAGAAATTCACCAGCCCCAGAATGTGTGCCCTTATAGAAAGTGACTTAGGAAAACCCACAGCCCCAAAGCGCCAACTGTCAGCCTTTGAGCCAAATCTGACCTAGAGATGTGTTCAGAGAGTCTAGGAATTTCCTGATGGATGTCTTTTTATATATCAGGATCCTTCTCCCCCATCCTCCAAAGCTGAGGGAGCAGTGGCTGCTTCTGATACACAACCCTGGACATCTCTACCAGCAGGTGACTAGTCTCCAGCCTCTAATGGTTCACACCTGCCTCCTCTTCCAAAGAAATGCCCTCCACCAACGTGGGGCCACCACTCCCCCCCCACCCAGGGCAGTGACCAATGAATGACAACATGGGGTTGGTGGGTAGACAAAAGGCAGGGCAGAAAAGGAGGAGAGAAGAGAGACCTGGTAGGAGACATAGCCTTAGTTCATTTCACAGTTCAACACATGAGATCCTGGGGGACATTCCAGATCCAAACTACGACACCACATTTCTCCATTGGCTTACAGTCAGCCTGGGTCAGAAATACTAGCCTGGCCAGGGGAGGCCCATGTGAGGCGCCTGAGCTCAGCGTTTGCCTTTCTCGTCTCTGCATCCTCATAGCCTGGGCACAGAGCTGGCACTTAGGAAGATCTGAGTTGAGCTGAACTGAACCAACCCTGTCTGTTGAAACCAGGCAACATTTGTGAGACTCAGAGGCAAAATTCGTGCAATTAAGAACGCAAGAAACAACCCCTGCAACAAATTAATATAATGACCTGATAGACATTATGGTTACCCATTGGCTATAACCGCACAAGGATGTAATATGCAGCAGAAATCAGCTGCTGATTCACCTGATAGCCATGCTAAGCCCTGAAGCCTGCAGATTAATAACCCTTGTAATTTTATCCTGGTCCATGTAATTGCAGGTGCCATCTTTAGTCATTTAACACCTAATTCCTCAAAGTAGGTTTGCAGGCCTCTGACGCTTGGTTCAAATATTCACATTGTCTTCTTAGCCCAGAGAGACATTTTTTTTTATTAAAGAATCAAGCCGAATGTGAAATAAAACAAACACAAAATAAAACCTGGCTGCAAACCTAAGCTCTGGAAAAGAGAGCAGGGGACGGCGGTGGGGAAGAGAGAGAGAGAGAGAGAGCCATTTCCAACCTAGTGCTAGCTGGCTGCTCTCAAATTATCCATGTAGAAAATTGCCCAAACTTTTCTACCCAAACTGCATTTGTTTCTGATTTTAAACTAAGTTCCGTTCCTAATTTTTCTTCCTTTCTCCAAAGCTTCTATCTTTAGGAAATATGGAGCCCAAGTTCTATAATTTGCACTTCATTTGAACACTAATGAAAAGAAATGCTCTTCCCCTTCAAACTATTTCCTCAGTCAATTAAACAAATCCTCTAAGTGGAGTGTGTGAAGTGATTTGTGTCCAAGAACTTAATTAGTACTTAATTCTGGAATTTGTATCTTCTTAAGCCCACATCCTTTTAAGTTTCCACCATGCTCCAAAAATGTCCCAGGTGTGGTCCCTCACCATAAGATCAAGGCAGAAGCTGATCTAAAGAAGTCAAGAGGAATAAAAGACCATCCGAGTGTTTCAAAAGGCTTCCGTACGCAGCCCCTGGCCACCAACTAAAGGTCCCCCTTCGAGTCCACAAGAAGGGCAGGAGCAAATAACACTTGCTTGCTTTGCAGAATAACAGTTGTCATATTGCAAAGGAAATACGTGCTCACTGTAGAAAAACTAGGGGAAGAATACAGAATAACACAAAGGAGAAAATAGAATCAGCCACCTAGAGATAATGACTTTCATCACAGATTTTCATCTTTGATTTTTACATTTTAATTCTAATTTGTTGTATATGACAAAATGCATTACGATTCATATTACACATATAGAGCACAATTTTTCATGTCTCTGTACACAAAGTATATTCACACCATTCTCATCTTTGATTTTTAAAATGTTAAATACACAATGATGTAATCATGTGTACTTGATCTCCCTCCCATAGTGTAATGTTTTCCCATGTTCTTCAAAACTGCTTATTCCACACCACCTTGCTTGAGGTTGCCCTTCAGAACCTTCCGGGCTATTCCTTTAATCCCACATTCTGAAATCTCCAGGGGAGTGGAGAGTAGCAAAAATAGCTTACACTCTTTAATATGTAAAGCACAAGTGCGACATGCACACAGTGTATCTGTGGTATTAAAATTTTATGGAGGAGTGGCAATTAATAACAGAAAAAAATCTCAAAAGTTCCTTAAGAAGAGAATTAAATGATAAATGAGAAATTTCACAATAGATAACTACAATCTAGTTGACTTAACCAACCCTCTGGGTCAAAACTATTGACACACACTTATTACTTGACATTAGACTTAAGTAAAAGCAAAAAAACTAAACAAATTTTTATAATGTCTATTAATGACCATATGCTCTTTTTCAGTGCAAAAGATTGGTTTCCCTAAAGGTTTGGCTCTCCAGCAATCTGAGTCATGAAAGTAGGGGAAGTGAAACTCATCTACTGGTTGGCAAGCTGTATGGGACTTCCAAGCTTCCATATGTCCATCATTTAATTCAACTCTGCAGGAAAGGAAGTAGCGCTCAAAGTCCTCATGTACTCCCCTGCAGAGCACCGTGAGATTTGCTAGCATGCTTATCCAAAGAAATGATGTGACTGGCTCAGAGTCACACATTTATTCAGAGGCAGAGCCTAGATTGGGTCCTGAGGGCAGTCTGCTTTCCACACTCCCACAGGACTTGGAACTTTCTAGAACTTAGTTTCTCCACCTGTACAATGGGAGGGTTTTGAATGAGATTTCTAGCTGGAGCTTGCAATTCCCAGATTCCACATAAGCAGGTAAGCTGAGTGTTTAGGTCCACAGCTCAAATTCACACTGTCAAAACCACTAGAAAATGGAAGAACAACATTCTTCCTTCTGTGCCCCAGAGAGAATGAAGAAATAGGCCCTCAGTTGCCAGGTCCCACCCACAGAGCCAAAGTTCTCCAGAAAGGAGCGGATGTGCTGACTTCAACTTTGCCAGCACACATCTCAAGCTGCCTCTTCCCAGAGTTTTTCATGGGCTCATTCCCAGCACGGGCCCTCTAGGGAGATCTCTGCATGGATGCAGAAAATCAACACCCAGCCCTTAATGAATAGTGTTTTGTTTTTCTCCAGGCCATTGTCCTGCTTTTTAGCACTAAACAGCAGAGATGTATCAGCATCATAAGACCACTGTCTAATTAAAAGAAAGTTTTAAGAACTAGAGGCTGTCATGGGATTTCTCACCAAAGTGCAAGTGTCCCCAAGCTGGAAAAAAAAAAACATGCATATTTTAGAAGGTAGTGGGGAATGGCATCCTTTCAAGAGAAATGTGTCGCCCAACTGGGCATCCTTCTTACTTAATGTGAACTCCTGAATTTAAAGGTAACAGCAGGATAATGCTTTACCTGACCACCAGTGTGGTCATTCTTCTGACAAAATCTACCGCCATGTTGGGGGCTAAATCTGCAAAGCCCAGAGGACAAACTAATAACAAACAAAATCCAAAATGGAAAGCACGTCTTAGAATTTGGAAGAAAAATAAATATGCAGAACGTAAATTGCTACCAGAACAGGTGTGCGCACAGTTAGAATTTCACAAGCCTTTGCATAAAATGTTAATAGGGGCTTTGTGCTCCCTTTCAAAGCAAGAAATGTGAATTCCTAGGTTTCAAAGGGTTGGAACTCTTTTTCACTCATCAGAACTCTAGAATCTATTTATTATAGAGTTTTTTTAAAAAAAAAAAAAAAAGAACCCTCTGGCCAGAGGCTTAATTTGATCCATTTCTTGTAATCATACATGTCTATCAGGGAACTTAAATCTCCCATTTAAAAAATTATTTTCACCACTGTAATCACAAAAGATGATAATTACCAGGTTTAAAAAAATTATTGATTACCTACCGGTGACCACAATGTACCTAAATTCTTTCTCCCGTTGGGTGGCCAGATAGCATCTCTTTCTTCTATGCATGTCTTTCCCTCTCATTTTTCCAATAAAATCTCTACCTTCCCAGTTTCTTCATGACTCTTAGGGTCCAGTTCTAGGTTGGGGGCATCTAGCAACTAAAATCTGTGACTTGCCTGGAATACATGAGTCACTTGTATCAATGTTCAACATGAAGCTAAAATAAAACGCTACCATATTATACAGTTAATAATTGATCTTCTATCCTTGATTTTAAATGCAAGCCAAATGGGGAAGAAAAAAAAACTCTCAGAAAAGAAGAGCACTAATGAGCCTGCTTTTTACTTTGATGGGGTCTTCAGGTGACCTTTTATTGTAGACATGTGGTCCATAATTGGAGGAGAGAAAAAAATATTCTCAAGTGCCTTCTTGGTTCCCCAGAAAAGATCCCAAGGTTCAAACTTTCAACCCTAGAACTCCAGGTTACCTGCCAGTTGGGAGTAAAGAAGATTTGAAAATCCACAGCACCTTCCACCACGTGCGTCCTGTTCTCTGCCCTTGGCTGTAGAATGGTGTCACCCAAGGAACATTTTGATACCTCTCTTACATGCATGTGTCCCATAATCGATAGGTGCCTGGATCTCTGTTTAGGCACGGCTAAATGTCATCTCCCTTCTCTGGTCTCCTTTCCTCCCCAAGTCATAGCCTCCACACAAGGCCCCCCTGCACACTGTGGCCGGATTTCCACCCAGCCTCCCAAGGGGATTTCTGGTCCTCCCACCCCCCGGTCTCCAGAGCAGTGTTCCTAATCCACAATGGGCTATCTCCAGCCCCTTCTTGGAAAGCACAAGCTGGATCCCCTTTGCCGAAGGAGGAGGAGGAGGAGGAAGTTCAGAACACCCGGCGTGGCCTGGCCCTGGCCGAACTTCAGATTTCTCCTCCACTCAATGAATGGTGGCATTCAGCGACAGCTGATGAAGAAACAGATTCAGGTGATGAAGAAAAAGAGTGCCAGGTCATCACGATCATGGCACTCAACACAACAAAATGCTCACTTCGGTTAAGGCTGTCTCAAGCGGTTCCTTATATGACAGATCACACCGAATTTCACTAACAGCGAGGCAGGTCGTCTTCTGTGCCTCATTTGTCAACCAGGAAACAGTCCACACAACTCATCCGTGGACCAAGTACAAAGCTGAACCCAAGCAGAAATGATAACCAACTGCTCCCACATGCCATCATGGTGACCTAGTGGTGGTCTAGGTGACCTGGAGTATGTTGGTATAGGTCACAAATTCATCGCAGATACCACCCGGCTCTGCTCATTCCATCCACTTTAGCTAAACACCCTAAACATACAGGCAGCCCCTTGCTGAAGCCAGAAGCTCAGCCTCGAGGGTCCAGAAGACATCCGGAGTCTGCATTGCTCTAGAGCAGAGGGCCAGGCCCAGCCCCTGCAGAGAATCTAGAAACCACCTGCTCCAATTACCTTTCCCAATCATCCCCGAGTATGCGCAGAGGGGAAAAGGAGACTGAAGAGGTCCATCCCCCAGAACCCTTCTGTTGGGTCCATGCTCACCAAGTGCCATTCTAACCCCACGCTGGCATCTGGGTTGGGCAAACTATGAAAGTGAGGATGCAGGACACAGTAGGTCTCGGGGCCTCTCATGCTGTTCTTCTCCTACACGCTGCTTCCCAACTATAGACCCACCCTGGGGCAGACTTCATGGCTAGTCCACTTTCCTATCTCATCCGAAGCTTCATTCATTCAGGGACACCTTCCCGGTAGATCAAATCCTCCCTTAGATGCTCCCAGTATGCTTTTCTTCATGGCATTCAGTGACACTGCAATTTTACATTGGTTTTTGTAGTTACTTAAAGTCTTTCTCCACCTTGGCTCATAAAAGCAGGGACTGAGTCTATGGCAGAACCTGGCACACCGTAAAGGATCAATAAATCTTTGTTGAACTAATGCATGACCCAGCAATAATCATAACCTTCCCAGCAGTTATATTTGCATTACGAATGTGTAATAGTTTTTGCACCAGTGTCTTGTGAAGGTGGGAAAGGAGTCAGTCTCCCTGAAACTGGCCCTTCTGGAGGCCAAGAGTCAAGGAGTCTGTGTGCCGGTGAAGATAAGGAATTGAACTGAGACCTGGGTGACCCACCAGGCACCAGCTTAGGCGTCCAGGCAGCCTTTGTCTCTACTGTCCTCTCTTATCTCTAGCACCCAGAAAACCGCACCCAGGGGTGGTGACCACAGTACCTGTAGACAATGCTAAACACACAAATTTTGGAAGACGGTTCATGCTTCATGCAGACTGTCTTAAATCAAATGACAAATGCAAGGTGGTAAGGAGGGTTGACGAACAACCAATGCCATGAGCCAAGGAACAAAAATCTAACTCAAACAAACCTTTTCCCACTTAGGAATGATAAATACAACCTACCATGGCAGCATCAACCAGAAGCAGGCTGCCCCTTTAAAAATGTAACCATCAATCTGCTGTGAAGCCCACAGCCAGTTGCGGTATTAATCACACTCTCCTGGCAAGAGAATCCATTTCCCAATAAAGTTTGAGTGGCAGAGAAAAGGCAGAGCCAACAACCGGGAGATAAACTCTGCTTCCAAGTGATCGAAGGAAAGCTGCTCTTCTCCCCGGCTGCGCTCTCACCATCCTGCTGGTAGCACCAGGCACACATAAATACACATGCCACTTGGCTTCCCCCACATCGTATTTCTATCATTGCACAGGGCTCCGCAGTACTGTTCCGGGCCCATTTTTCACTTTGTGCCATTTTTGTACATTTTGAACACAGATCGCCCATAGAAATGAAGAGTCACTCCTTAAGCTCAACTGCCATCTGTAGTGTCTTACTCAGAGCTTCTCTCTCCCCCTTTCCCACTCTCTCACTCCCCACACTGGTTCCCTCTCCCCCTTCTGTTTCTCTTGGTGCATCTCACTCTGGGTCTCTGTCTCTCACTGTCCCTCTCTCTCTCTCTGTCCCTCTCTCCTGCCCACCCTCCTCTGCCAGTAACCTAGAACCAATCACCCTAAGTAACATTCCTGTTCTTCTGCCTCACGCCCTGCCCAGGTGCAGGGTACCACACCCGATGTTTGAGTTGATAGGACAAATATTCATTTTCTTTTGGTCTTTTTTCTTTAGGTAGCTACTTATGGGTATTGTCCTTGCCTACAGATGTTGGGATCTGTTTGACTAATATTGTCTGGAAATCCTTGGATGTTACTGTATCCACATGACAGGTGTACATTAATTTGGGATGAAGGACATCTTTATAACATGAAATCTTTGTTCCTATCCATAAACATAGTATAGCTCTCTGCTTATTTAGGACCTCTTTTGGATCCTGTAGAGTTTCTTAAGGTAAACCAGGCGACTTTTGTTTAGGCTAAATACTAAATTTGTTTTTGATGTCGTGGATTACATCTTCTATTACATTTTCTTAAATATTACTGTGATACAGAGAAAAACTGACTGATTTTTGTATGTTTATATAATCTGACAAATTTGTTGAACGATTGCTAATAGTTGGTCTGATTGCTATTTTTCTTCAATTAAATGATATTATGGGCAACGGAGACTGCTTGCCTTTTCCTTTCCAATCTTCATAAATTTCTTCTTATTTTGTTGTACTGCATTAGCCAGAACCTTCTTTAGTACATAGTATTAGCAATGAAACGGGTATCCTTACTTCTTTGTAACCTTAAAAAAGAATGCTTCTAAAATTGACCAAGTAAACACAATAATTAGAGTAAGCTTTGGAGGAAAGGCTTCTTTGAATTAAAAAAAAATTAACTTACATAATGGACTATAATATTGTTCTCAAGTATTTGTAGTCCCTCTCTACCAGGACTATTCCCACAGGGCCCCTACCTTTGGGCAAAATATAGACTCTCACATTAAAACAAACTTGGCCATATAGTTGCTTTGGCTGATGAATTTAATGTTATATTTCTCTGGATTTTTTTTGCCATAAATAGTGCCTTTTCTCTGTCTTTTGAGAACATCATATGGTTATTCTTCTTTAATAGTAAAATGATTTCTGTTAATAGGTTTACTAAAGTTAAACCTGTTGAAAATATTGGATGTCCATCAAAATAATAATAGGAGTGTTTTTCCTTTCATAATGTGGCATCATTTTTTAGCAATGGCTGCCTAACCTGGAGCTATACTTACCCACCTTTTTTTTGCATGTTGGTTTGGACATGTAACCAATTCTCATTAGTAGGACATGAACAAAATTGATATCTGTCACCTACAGGCCCAGAGCACTTATAAACCAGGTACAGATTCTCACCCTCTCTGTTCTGCTGCTGGCTGGAAGTGCAAGATGCTGAGACCTCAGTGAGTAGTCAAAACAAAGGACAGAGGGAGCCTGGGCTTAAATCACCACGTGGGTTACCTGCCAAGCACTGTACCATTTCATGAGCAGGGAATCAACCTCTGATGTATGAGGTTGATAGTAACCGCTGTCACCCTAATATACCACCCTTGCATCCAGGGATAAATCCCATGACATGTGCTACTTTGATATGTTGGATTTAGAATGTTAACGTTTTATTTAAACTTTAGATGAAACTAACCGGTCATTTTTCTCCTCTCGTACTATCCCTATCCAAAATTGATTCAGATAACATGAATTTGGTAGTGAGCTTCAGAAAACACTAAGACCAACTTCCCCCCCCCACCCCCATTATAAGTCTCTGGGAGACACTGTCATACGAAGGGATTATCTACTCACATAAAACTGTATGAGACTTGGGATTTGGGAAGGAGGAGGAAGAATGTGCCACTCTTTTGATTTCTTCAGTAGTAATTGTTCTAGTCAAATTTTCCATTTATCAACTGGTCAACTTTGGAACTGCATATTTTTTTTCATAACTCTTATTAATTTCATGAGTCTCCACATCTGTTTTTGTATAGTTGTGCATTCAACTCTCTTATGACATCTAAAGTATTTCTGTAGTTGTAGTTAATTTTATTATGTTCTCTTTCTCTTTTTATTCCTTGATGGGCCTAATTACAGACTTGGCCATCTTCCTCATCTTTCCAAAGAACTGGTATTTGGTTATTCTAATATTGCTACTTCTTCCTCCCCTCTCTTATTGATTTTTTAACCCTACCTTATTATTTCAATCTTTCTCATTTCACTGAGTCAGAGAATATGGTCTGAAGGAGATCAATGCATTGAAACCTGAGACTGACTTCCTTGCCTAGCATATAATCCCCTTTTGTGAAAGTTCTCTGTCTACACAAAAACTGCTTGCTAAATGTGTTTTCTGTGTGTAAAATTGTTAATCATGTTATTCAACTCTTCTTTTTTCTCTGCTTGATCTTCTTCCAAGAAGAGAATATTGAAATCTCTATCTACAATGGTAGATTTAGCTATTCATTACTATAATTCTTCCAATTATGTCTTTATGTAGTTTGAGGCTGTGTTGTTGGCTATATTTTCTCACGACTATTATATCTTCTTGGAATATTGTCGTGTTTCCAGAACACAGGATCACTCTTCTTCCTTTTTTTGATGTTCATCTTAAATTCTCCTTCGCCTGATATTGAAAGTGCTAACCTCGTGTTAAGGTGGTTATTTGGCTACCATGTCACTTTGATCCCTTTATTTTCAACCTTGCTCTGTGCTTTGGTTAATGTGACTCTCTTAAAACCCACCAAAAGTCTGCTGGATCACTTTTGTGAACCAATCTAAGAATACCTGTATTTTAATCAGTGAGATCAACCAACTTCTCCTGTAATCACTGATATGGTAGTTTGATTTCTTCACCTAATTTTGTGTTTCCTGGTTACTGTGTGTTTTTCTTTTTACTTCCCTGTCCCTATAATCACACATGAAGGGATTCAGTGTCCCTGAATCCATCCCTTCTTAAACATTGTTTTGCTTCTGATTTGAAGGTCCTACATCATATTTTTATGATTTTCATGGTTGCCCCTAAAATAAGGGAGGCCCATATTAATATTTGTTTTCTTCTTCTTCATACCTAAAAATCATTCATTTCTGTTTCCTCCTCACAGTAAGGCACAACCCTGGGACTGCTTTCCCTGGACCCTGATGTTGCATACATCCTTCACTTCTCACCCTGGCCCTCTCTGAACATTGAGGTGGTGCCACCCTGGTACCCCCAGAGCTCTGAGAAGACCACACTCTTTTAATCTCAGTGATCAGAACCAGAACTCCCCTCCTCATCCATTTTTGCTATTGTTGTTGTTGTTGTTATTGTTGTTGTTCATGGAGAATACTGCTTCTATGGATGGTTTTATTTCAACAGCTTCCTGGAGGTATGATCCACATACCATAAGTCACCCATTTTAAATATACAATTCGATGGTCATTATCACACTTACGGACTTGTACAACCATCACCCCATCACCCCAATACAGACTTAGAACGTTTCCATCACCCCAAAAGACACTGTCCTCATGGCTGTTTACTGTCAACCTCTGTACCCCCTCCAGCCCTAGACACTCAGTTGTCATCTACTTTCTGGTTGTCCAACTACTTTCTCTATCTGGAAAATCCACATGCACAGAGTCATATAGGATGTGGCCTTTTCTAACTTATTTCACTGAGCCTAATGCGTTTGAGGTCCACCATGTTGCTGCATGTATGAGTCGTTCCATTCAATTCACTTCTGAATAACATGGCATTGGATAGATGTACCATCTTTTGTTTATCTGTTTGCCAGTTGATGAACAATTTGAGCTGTTTTCATTTTTGTGCTTCAGTGTCTCTGTGAACATAGGTTTTTAAATTCTCTTGGATAGATACCTAGGGTGGCACTACTACTGAGTAACATTAAGCATTTATATTTAACTTTTCTAAGAAACTGATAAAATGTTCTTCCAAAGTGGCCGTACCATTGTATACACTCACCAGCCATATACGAGGGTTCCCATTTCTCCACATCCTTTGCAATACTTGCTACTACCTGTCTTGTGTTATATACACTCTACTAGATGCAATTGTTATTTTATAATAAAAATCCAGACACACGAATGAATATGTGACATGTGTGCACATACCCTATGGTCTTAAGGGAAAGAACAAAAATATTAGAAGGAAATATACCAAAATAGTAAAGATGGCGGTCTCCAAAGGACAGAATTAAAGGTGCTCCTTCTTTCTATCTCTGTCTATTTTTGAAAAGCAACAGATGTTTGCTTTTATAATAGAAAAAAAGTGATCTTTCATAAAGTCATAGACGACCTTGAGGTGTTTCGCAGCTAATGTGAACCTTATTTTATGTACCTTAATATCCCCAATAGTAACAATTAGATACCAAGCCTTCCCTTCCCTGTCTGACGTGCGGGGTGACTGTGGGTTGAAGGAGGCCCCAGGGAAGAGCTGCAGAGCTTCCAGGGCTCTTTCTCAAGGCAGGCAGGAGGCCTGGAGGCACAGCTGTGAGTGCATCTCTCCTGCAGGGCTTTCTGGGCCAGTGTCCAGGCTCTTCAGAAACCTCCACCCCTCCTCGGCAAGCCTCCTGCCACTGTCCAGACTCTTCCGACCCAGCCTCGGCTCTCGCAGCCAGCTCTACAAGGTGTGTGGCTCTCAAGTTGTTCTGTGTTTGGCTAGCCAGGGCAAAGGCCGCCTCCCGCATTCTCCCTCCCGCGACTCATTCACCTACCCACGGAGTCTTGCTGCAGCTCACTCCTCCCACCAGCCTTACCTGAGGGCCAACAAGGGAGGCACCTTGCTGTGTCCCCTTGATTTTACAATCTAAGAACAGGGCCATGACCCCAAAGGAGAGGGCATCGGGATCCCTAAGGGTCAAAGACACGGAAGGGACCACAGGAGTTTGGAAAAGGGCTTATTTTTTCTAAATGAGAAAAGAAAGACTTTTCCAGGAAGAAATCACTTGTGAGTTTGGGTGGGAGTTCAACAAGGAACTCAGAATGCCTCCCACCAGACAGTCGCACAAGAGCCAGCAGCCCCGGTGAATGAAGGCCTCGGGCAATAACCAAGCCAAATGCAACCAGGCCAGGGCGTTCTGCCTCAACTCGCCCACAACAAGAGGCCCCTAAAAAGTCGCAGCTCGAGGTGTGTGTAGTCTGCACCGTGACATGGCCCTTGCAGGCCGACATCCCTTCACATTTCACAGAAGCATCATTTAACTGCGCGTCCAGTGTCGCCGCTTTCATGCCCAAGACCATGCCTTATTGAATTATTTCAGAAATGGCTTTAGCATTAAGAGCCAAAGCAAAACCTTTAACTAGAGGGGACTGTGTTTTCTGGCCTGATGAATAATTTGCACTCAGTAATAGGGAGTCATTCACGCCACCAAGCGTGAATGACTAATTTTTAAAAGACCAAAAAAATTAATAAAGTACATTCAACCTTAAAACTATTCTGAATATA
Source organism: Urocitellus parryii (assembly GCF_045843805.1). NCBI lineage: Eukaryota > Metazoa > Chordata > Mammalia > Rodentia > Sciuridae > Urocitellus > Urocitellus parryii. Next base: position 183,919,317 of record NC_135536.1, read on the forward strand.
ATCTTCCTTTGAGGATTCAGAAATGCCTGGAAACACTTTAAATTTGTGAATAAGGACCACGACTCCAGGTTGTCACATCTATACAAAGTTATTCAATAAAACCCAGCAGGCTTACAGCTTAGTAATCCTACTGTTCTAAGCGGAAAAGAATTGCTCTCCTAGTAGTAAATGTAGGTAAATGGCACCAGAACTGGGTAGAGGAGATGTGCCTATTAAAGAATGTCACTGGTTTTATTTTTAATTTATTCCGGGTTTAGTGAAGACAGCAAAATTCACCCTTTATAGGCATGCAGGTTCAGGAATTTTGACAAATAGATAATCATGTGAGTACCACCTCCATCGAGAGACAATATTTCCATCACTCCCCCAAATTCCCTCATGCCCCTTTGTAGTGAACCCCTCTGCACACAACCCCCCTCCAGTCCCTGGCAACCACGAATCTCATTGATGCCTCTGTAGTTTTGTCTTGTGGCGAATGTTGTATAAATGGGACACGGGATGGTGCTTTTGAATCTGGCTTCTTTCGTTCAATCTTTGAAAGTTGCCTACGTTGCCGCACTGATTTTGTTCTTTAACTGATGCAGAACTGGGACATCCCAATGGGTCCTGGCACCTCACACCAGGAGCTTTGTCATAATTCAGAACATGTAGAAAGAAACTCCTTAGCTGGGGCCTCTGAACCACGAGATGCCTTCTTCATACATCAAAGAAGGGAGGGATCATCTTTTGACAGAGGGGCAATATCTTCCAAGAGCAAAACCCTAACCCACGAGTTTCCACTCATGGACCCCAATCTGGGCCCATGGAAATCTTCAGCCCCATCACGGTGCAGGGGAACAAAACCTATCGGTTAAATCCATCTGAGCTGCCGTATGATCCATGGTCAGCTTGGATAATGCAATTTTCATTAAAAGAAATCAAATAGAAAATTTCACCAAAAAAAAAAAAAATGACAATAAAAAGTTTCGTGTTTAGTGGGGAGAGGGTAGTTAAACTGGCTCTGAAGAGCATTTCCCAAAGCAAAACTTTCCAAAAGGTCTCTGGGCAAAGGATCCATTTTCTGAATGAGCCATTGGGAAGCTGCAGTGCCTCTCCAAGAGCCCCCAGGAATCTGATGACCAGTGACGCGACAGGACGGTCAGGAGACCTGCTCAGCTCCCTGCTCAGCACTCCTTGGTGTCCCTCTCCCAGGCTAACAGAGAAGAACGAGGTCCACAGCAGAGGCAGTGGGAGCTCACCCTGGCCACCCTCCTGAAAGAGACACTGGTCCCGGAGACCTCATTTCTAGCATCGTTGACATTAGCTCCTGCACCCGCTGGTTCTACAACTCTGGGTCTAAGTGGTCTGAATTCCCCTGCTGGGCCCTTTAACTTGGGTCTCACCCTCCCCAAGAGACTGCCCAGCAGGGTCACCAGGACAGAGCTCAGGAGCAATGTGTTCGCACCAGGCACTCATTCTGCCCGACCCCTGCTGGGTCCGCCTCCGGTGGTCAGGACACCCAGCCTGGTACTGGTGGGTTTGAGGGACTTTCAAAACATCTCTCCTTCCCAAATTTTCACCTCTGAATAATAAAATTGAGTCTGGAATCCCCATTCCAGAAGTCCCCCCTCATCCAGAATTTCACGTTCTGAGGTCCCACTCACAACGGGAAAACATTACATGGAAAATTCCAGAGATAAACAATGCAGTTCTAAAAAAAAACTTTTACTACAGTATGTGGCTAGAATTGTTTTACTTTATTACTGATGGCTTTGTTTTTCTCTTACTGTGCCTACTTTATAGGTTAAATTTCACCATAAGCCTGACACCCCCGAGGTTCCAGGCATCCACTGGGATCTTGGAATGCATCCTCCACAGGTAAGTGGGGAGGTACTGTACCTGGGAAAGAATACCTCACTCTGAGCCATCTGATTCTTGGACACCCCCATCTCTCACTCACATGCAAACATGCAAGGGGCGGGGCAGGGTGGAGGACACAAGGGCTCAAGGAATTGATAAATTCTCTAAATCTGGTTTTTCTCATCCCCACAATGGATTTCATAATCCCTCCCTGCTGTGAGGATTAAATAATGGATGATGATAATAGCAGCTGTTATTAACCAAAAGCATATTTAAGGGTCAAATACCGTGGAAAGTGCCTTATTTTATTTATTGATTTTAATCCACACACCCAATTCTATGAGGAAAGAATGTTATTATTCCCAACTAATCATAAGGGACAAAGGCTCAGAGATGCTTAGTAACTGCCTCAAAACCACCAGCAAGTAGAAACTCTCTTCCCTTCCTTTACCTTATTACACGTCTGGCAATCAGGTCCAAAGAGATAATAATGACGAGTTTAAGAGCTTCATACATAAAGAAACTTCTCATGGTTTCAGAAAAGAAAAACAAAAAATCAAGGGAGAAAAATTTAAACATCCAACACCTAGACATGGCTAACATAAATCTGCAGGTTTTCAATCATGATTACAAAGGTTTGCGAAGGCCAGATGAAGACACATGCCTGTATGTCCCCTGCTCTCCCCCTCAAAACCATTGACATTACAGTAAATAAGTACAATAGGACCATGTCGTCAAAGTACCAGGAGCTTATAAAACACAGCTGGCAGGTGAGGTGGTGCTGGGGCAGACCCAGGGCTCCAGAGCAGGGAACAGGGAGCTGGAGTGAGGAGGAGCAGCTGTCCATCACAGAGACAGGAGCCAGGGCAGGAGCAGTGCAGACAGTAGGCCAAGATGGCCCACCTCACCCTCTGGCCCACAACCCTCTCCCCCCCCAACAGCAGCAAATGTGTTGTCCCACGCTGAAATAGACACATAACCTCTAGGAAAATGCAAAATTCCCTCAAGAGGGCTCCTCAGCTTGAGAGTGGGTCTCACCTCTGAACACGGTGCTCTTTGGTTTCACAGGAGGAGTATGGAGTGGCGCCGGGCTTGATGGCTTTTGTTCCCTAAGAGTCCAAGTGAAACCTGCCAGTCAACCCATCTGCACAGGGACCAAAGCCCACGCATCGACCCGTACCCTCACCCCAACCCTACATTCCTGAAACGGATCAACAACCGAAGCCTGCGAGAGAAAAATCAATACCAGAGGAAGAGTCAAGCCCAGCCCATAAAGCTGCCATCCGGGAACGGAGAGGACCCAGAAACGGATGAGGAAGGTCAGTGAACCCTCACTACCATCTTGTAAGAAAACGATCAAGACCGTCTGCACCCAGCTAGAACAAGGGTGAGGGCTGATGTATTTAAAGCAATCAAAGAACCCAAAGAAATGAGCCTATGGAAGGTAAGAACATGCCTGCTAAACCAGACACCAAAGAAAAAAAAACATCTGAAGAAAAATTGGAAGAAAAAGTTAAAGAAATCTCTCAGAAAAAGAAAGGCAAAGTAAAGACCTATGGAAACCCAGTCATGAAGCAAATATCCTTCCACTAGGAGTTTGCAGAGAGAGGAGAGAACAGTGAGAAGACGATAATTGTAAAAAACAAAACAAAAAAATAATTTGAAATACATTTCACAGAATTAAACAAAGGAGGTCAAAAGGGCCCATCAAAGTGCCAAAGAGGACAAATGAAAAACACCATCAAGAAAACAGGCTGAAATCTTCCCGTTAAGAAAATAATCCTACAAAATGGGCCCACTGTGCCAACCCCCACCTGCATTCTGTTCCAAGGAGCAATTCACCTGCAGCCCTGCCTGGCTTCAGGGGAGAGACTCTATCACGGGCCTCAGCCCACTACCTGTTCATGCAGGAGAGATGCAGGCCTGGGACAATGCTGACGAGAGGAACCCGAGTCACCCTGAAGGGGGAGCCTTTGGGGATCTGATGCTGAAACTCTGAGAGACAGGAATCCTTCCTCTGAACCGTAAAGTTTGTAAGAATGTGTGGTCAAGAATCCAGTTAGAACTGGTCAGCACGGGCCAAGGTGACTCAGAGTCACCATGGCAGGGAGGACTTGAACGTCTGATGTCACCCTGCTGTCACTCAAAAGTCGAGAGATGGACCTGGGCTGGGGTCTCTGGAAGCTTTTCTGGGATTCCCCGACGAAACAGAGTGCAGGATAGGAATGTTGACCTCTCTCCCTTAGAGTGTCCCTTTTCCCTTGTCCTATCACTTCAATAAAACTCATTCCTGTTATAGTGACGTGTCTAAAATCTTCTGACTTGATCACATGGATTGGTGGGGGAGGAGGCATCACGCTGCTTCAGTTTCTCAGAAAGCCCCTGTAAAACATCTGCATGGCCATCTTAAGTGACAGGGGCCAATTTAAGAAAATTTTCGCTTTCCCATTCAAGAGCCTCATACCAACTCCCTCATACCAACCCGACCCTCCACCACCCATATGAGGACCCACTTGGCTCTGATCCCTGAGCCTGCCCCATAAAAGTCCCTAGCCCAAGCCTGTTCTGCCTCTCTCCATCTACGGAGAGATGGCCCTTATTTGTCAGCTCTGACCACAAAACTCTCGTGTGTATCTCTGCCTGGTCTCTGCCTTCCATCTCTCGCTCGTCCACCTCCCAGTTCCTCATTTTGCTTTCAGACCCGGCTCCGTAGCTCCGGGGCTGTGTGTGTTGGGACAGTCAGCGTGTGGACAACACAGGCAATCCATCAAGGAAGGAGAAGTTAAGAGCCTAGCTAACGAGCAATACCTAATGTCAGAAGACCACTGGACACACTTTTAAATGTCAAGGAGAAAGCGTTTTAACTCTAGATGGCCAGGGTTACACATTCCACGTGGGGATGCAAAGGAGACTTGTTCAACCTTCAGAAGCAAGAGTGTTTGCTACCTTACCTGTTTTGTTTTTTTTTTTTATTGGTCGTTCATAACATTACATACTTCTTAATACATCATATTACACGGTTTGATTCACGTGGATTATGAACTCCCCCTTTTACCCCGTATACAAATTGCTGTATCACATCAGTTTCCCTTCCATTGATTGACATATTGCCTTTCTAGTGTCTGATGTATTCTGATGTCTGTCCTATTCTCTACTATCCCCCCTCCCCTCCCCTCCCCTCCCCTCCCCTCCCCTTTTCTCTCTCTACCCCTTCTACTGTAAATCATTTCTTCCATTTGTATTATCTTGTCTTACCCCTCCTTTCCTCTTGTATGACATTTTGTATATCCCTGAGGATCGCCTTCCATTTCCATGCAATTTCCCTTCTCACTCCCTTTCCCTCCCACCTCTCATCCCTGTTTAATGTAAATCTTCTTCTCAAGCTCTTCGTCCCTACCCTGTCCTTGTTTACTCCCCTTATATCAAAGGAGTCATTTGGTATTTGTTTTTTAAAGATTGACTAGCTTCACTTAGCATAATCTGCTCTAATGCCATCCATTTCCCTCCAAATTCTATGATTTTGTCATTTTTTAATGCAGAATAATACTCCATAGTATATAAATGCCACATTTTTTTTATCCATTCATCTATTGAAGGGCATCTAGGCTGGTTCCACAGTCTTGCTATCGTGAATTGAGATGCTATGAACATCGATGTAGCAGTGTCCCTGTAGCATGCTCTTGTTAGGGCTTTAGGGAATAGACGGAGAAGGGGAATAGCTGGGTCAAATGGTGGTTCCATTCCCAGCTTTCCGAGAAATCTCCATACTGCTTTCCAAATTGGCTGCACCAATTTGCAGTCCCACCAGCAATGAACAAGAGTGCCCTTTTCCCCGCATCCTCTCCAGCACTTATTGTTGTTTGACTTCCTAATGGCTGCCAGTCTTACTGGAGTGAGATGGTATCTTAGGGTAGTTTTGATTTGCATTTCTCTGACTGCTAGCGATGGTGAGCATTTTTTCATGTACGTGTTGATTGATTGTATGTCCTCCTCTGAGAAGTGTCTGTTCAGGTCCTTGGCCCATTTATTGATTGGGTTATTTGTTATCTTATTGTCTAATTTTTTGAGTTCTTTGTATATTCTGGTTATTAGGGCTCTATCTGAAGTGTGTGGAGTAAAGATTTGTTCCCAGGATGTAGGCTCCCTGTTTATCTCTCTTATTGTTTCTTATGCTGAGAAAAAACTTTTTAGTTTGAGTAAGTCCCATTTGCTGATTCTATTTGTTAACTCTAGCGCTATGGGTGTCCTATTGAGGAATTTGGAGCCCGATCCCACAGCGTGTAGATCATAACCAACTTTTTCTTCTATCAGATGCCATGTCTCTGATTTAATATCAAGCTCCTTGATCCATTTTGAGTTAACTTTTGTGCACGGCGAGAGATAGGGATTCAGATTCATTTTGGTGCAAATGGATTTCCAGTTTTCCCAGCACCATTTGTTGAAGATGCTATCCTTCCTCCATTGCATGCTTTTAGACCCTTTATCAAAAATAAGATAGTTGTAGTTTTGTGGGTTGGTTACTGTGTCCTCTATTCTGTACCATTGGTCCACCCGCCTGTTTTGGTACCAGTACCATGCTGTTTTTGTTACTATTGCTCTGTAGTATAGTTTGAAGTCTGGTATCGCTATACCGCCTGATTCACACTTCCTGCTTAGTATTGTTTTTGCTATTCTGGGTCTTTTATTATTCCATATGAACTTCATGATTCTTTTATCGATTTCTATAAGATATGCTGTTGGGATTTTGATTGGCATTGCATTGAACTTATATAGGACTTTTGGTAATATCGCCATTTTGATGATGTTAGTTCTGCCTATCCATGAGCAGGGTATATTTTTCCATCTTCTAAGGTCTTCTTCTATGTCTTTCTTTAGGGTTCTGTAATTTTCATTGTATAAATCTTTCACCTCTTTTGTTAGGTTGATTCCCAAGTATTTTATTTTTTGGGGGGATATTGTGAATGGAGTAGTTGTCCTCATTTCCGTTTCAGAGGATTTGTCCCTCATATACAGGAATGCCTTTGATTTACGCGTGTTGATCTTATATCCTGCCACTTTGCTGAATTCATTTATTAGCTCTAATAGCTTCTTTGTGGACCCTTTTGGGTCTGCTAGGTATAGAATCACATCATCTGCAAATAGTGATAATTTAAGTTCTTCTTTTCCTATTTTTATGCCTTTAATTTCTTTCGTCTGCCTAATTGCTCTGGCCAGTGTTTCGAGGACTATGTTGAACAGAAGTGGTGAGAGAGGGCATCCCTGTCTTGTACCAGATCTTAGAGGGAATGCCTTCAATTTTTCTCCATTCAGAATGATGCTGGCCTGTGGCTTATCATAGATTGCTTTTACAATGTTGAGGTATGATCCAGTTATCCCTAATTTTTCTAGAGTTTTGAACATAAAGGGATGCTGTACTTTGTCGAAAGCTTTTTCTGCATCTATCGAGATGATCATATGGTTCTTGTTTTTAAGTCTATTGATGTGGTGGATAACATTTATCGATTTCCGTATATTGAACCAACCTTGCATACCAGGGATGAATCCTACTTGATCATGGTGTATAATTTTTTTGATATGTATTTGAATCCGATTCGCCAGAATTTTATTGAGGATTTTTGCATCAAGGTTCATTAGAGATATTGGTCTGTAGTTTTCTTTCTTTGAAGTGTCTTTGTCTGGTTTCGGAATCAGGGTGATGTTGGCCTCGTAGAATGAATTTGGAAGTTCTCACTCTTTTTCTATTTCCTGAAATAGCTTGAAAAGTATTGGTGTTAGTTCCTCTTTAAAGGTTTTGTAAAACTCTGCTGTATACCCATCCGGTCCTGGGCTTTTCTTAGTTGGTAGTCTTTTGATGGTTTCTTCTATTTCCTCTATTGTTATTGGTCTGTTTAGGTTGTCTATATCCACCTGGCTCAATCTGGGCAGATCATAAGACTCAAGGAATTTATCTATGCCTTCACTATCTTCTATTTTATTGGAGTATAAGGATTCAAAGTACTTTCTTATTATCTTCTGTATTTCTGAAGTGTCTGTTGTGATATTGCCTTTTTCATCCCGTATGCTAGTAATTTGGGTTCTCTCTCTTCTTCTCTTCGTTAGCATGGCTAAGGGTCTGTCAATTTTATTTATTTTTTCAAAGAACCAGCTTTTAGTTTTGTCAATTTTTTCAATTGTTTCTTTTGTTTCAATTTCATTAATTTCAGCTCTGATTTTAATTATTTCTTGCCTTCTACTTCTTTTGCTGTTGTTTTGCTCTTCTTTTTCTAGGATTTTGAGATGAAGTATGAGATCATTTATTTGTTGGTTTTTTCTTTTTTTGAGGAATGAACTCCAAGCAATGAATTTTCCTCTTAGAACTGCTTTCAATGTGTCCCATAGATTCCAATATGTTGTGTCTGTGTTTTCATTTAACTCTAGGAATTTTTTAATTTCCTCCTTGATGTCTTCTAAAACCCATTGATCACTCAGCAACCTATTGTTCATTCTCCAGGTGATGCTTGATTTTTCCTTTCTTCTTTTATCATTGATTTTCAGTTTCATTCCATTATGATCAGACAAGATGCATGGTATTATCTCTACCTCTTTGTATTGTCTAAGAGTTGCCCTGTGACATAGTATATGGTCTATTTTTGAGAAGGTTTCATGTGCTGCTGAGAAAAAAGTGTAGCAACTTGATGTTGGGTGGTATAATCTATATATGTCAATTAAGTCTAGGTTGTTAATTGTGTTATTGAGTTCTATAGTTTCCTCATTTAACTTTTGTTTGGAAGATCTGTCCAGTGGTGAGAGAGGTGTGTTGAAGTCTCCCATGATTATTGTATGGTGGTCTATTAGACTCTTGAACTTGAGAAGAGTTTGCTTGATAAACACGGCTGCACCATTATTTGGGGCATATATATTTATGATTGTTATGTCTTGTTGGTGTATGGTTCCCTTGAGCAGTATGAAGTGTCCTTCTTTATCCCTTTTGATTAGCTTTGGCTTGAAATCTATTTTATTAGATATGAGTATGGACACTCCTGCTTGTTTCCGTGGTCCATATGAGTGATATGATTTTTCCCAACCTTTCACCTTCAGTCTATGTACATCTTTTCCTATCAAATGCGTCTCCTGTAGACAGCATATTGTTGGGTCTTGTTTTGTGATCCATTCTACTAGCCTGTGTCTCTTAATTGGTGAGTTTAAGCCATTAACATTTAGGGTTATTATTGAGATATGGTTTGTTCTTCTATCCATATTTGTTTATTGATGTTACTAAACCTGATTTGTTATCCTCTTTGACTACTTTCCCCCCTTTACTGTCCTACCTCCCATTGTTGGTTATCAATGTTATTTTCCATTTCCTCTTCCTGTAATGTTTTGCCAAGGATTTTTTGAAGAGATGGTTTTCTAGCTGCGAATTCTTTTAACTTTTGTTTATCGTGGAAGGTTTTAATTTCATCTTCTAATCTGAAGCTTAATTTCGCCGGATACACGATTCTTGGTTGGAATCCATTTTCTTAAAGCGTTTGAAATATGTTATTCCAGGATCTTCTAGCTTTTAGAGTCTGTGTTGAGAGATCAGCTGTTATCCTGATTGGTTTACCCCTAAATGTAATCTGCTTCCTTTCCCTTGTAGCTTTTAAAATTCTCTCCTTATTCTGTATGTTGGACATCTTCATTATAATGTGTCTAGGTGTGGATCTCTTATGATTTTGCACATTCGGCGTCCTGTAGGCTTCTAGGATTTGGGATTCTGTCTCATTCTTCAAGTCTGGGAAGTTTTCTTGTATTATTTCACTGAATAGATTGCTTAATCCTTTGGTTTGGAGCTCTGTGCCTTCCTGTATCCCAATGACTCTTAAGTTTGGTCTTTTGATATTATCCCATAGCTCTTGAATGTTCTGCTCATGGTTTCTTAGTAGACTTGCTGAGCTGTCTATGTTCTTTTCAAGTTGAAATACTCTGTCTTCATTGTCTGATGTTCTGTCTTCTAAGTGATCAACTCTGCTGGTAGTATTCTCAATTGAGTTTTTAAGTTGGTTTATTGTTTCCTGCAACTCTAGTATTTCTATTTGTTTGTTTTTTATTACCTCTATCTCCCTGTGAAATTGATCTTTTACTTCCTGGATTTGTTTGTCAATATGATCTTTCATTGTCTGATTTTGCTGTCTCATGTCTTCCTTGAGACTCCAGATCATCTGAAGCATGTATGTCCTGAGCTCTCTATCTGACATTCCATCTGTTGCAGCTATTACCTCTTCTAAAGTTGAGTTGACCTGCATTGCCTGTGGTCCTTTCTTTCCTTGTCGTTTCATACTGCTGGCGTTTCTTTCTGCTTGGTGAAATTGTTGTGTCTTTGATATTTTCCCCCTCTATTTAATTATATTGCTCTTGTATAGTTGAAAAATCACCCTTTCAGGGCAGGTAGTGGTTGTGATCCTCCTCCAATTAGTGTGATACTGGGGAGGAGAGATATTAGAAGGGGAGGGAAGAAGTCACTAAAGAGAATGAGTGTAGGCAGGTAGAATTCAAGGAAGGTGGAATAGGAAAATTGAAAGAAGTGAGAAGACAAAAGAAAAAAAAAGTGAAAAGAAAGAAAGAAGAAACGAAAAAAATAAAAATTTAAAACCAAAAAAAAAAGAGAAAAGAAAAAATTTTTTTAATGATAGTAAAAAAATGGAAATTAAAGTTTAAAAAATAATAGTAATACTAATAAAATAAAAAGAATTTAAAAAAATTGAAACCATTAATAGGAACGTTAAAGAACAACAACTACATCAACAACAAAAAGTGAAAAAAAAAATACTAATAATAATCATTAAAAAAATAATAATAATAATAATAAATGCAGTCATATAGCTCGATTAACTTCTCATCCAGTTGGTGGAGCTATGCCCACTGGGCCAGGCTTCTCTTCTTGATAGGTGGGAACCAATCACTGTGCCTCAGCTCTTCTTCCCAGACTGTGTGGGTCTCTAATCCTGAGTGCCTAGGGCCTTCTCTTGTGGTTCCTCAAGCCAGGCCCCGCTCACCTGTGACACTCACCACAATACTGACTACACGCCAGGTCTGCTGCTCCTGGGAGCCCTGTTTTCATGGGTGCCTGGGCACACCCTTTCTGTTTGCCTCCCTCAGACCCTAAGTTTGTAGGGCTTGGGACTGAGGGCCCCCAGCGAATTTGTTTGCCCTCAGGTAGCAGCAACTCCCCTGATAGCTGGTGCAAGGGACCTGTTGTCAGCACTGGTGATAGCAATAGCTGGGAGTCCTGCGCCGCTAGTCCTGCGTCACTCCTGATTCCCTGGGTCTGGCTGTGGTGCTCAGTTGGCTTTTACCTCTTTGAGTTCAGGCGGGCCGACTAGTTATTTCAGCGGGATCATTAGTGTTGAGTCACATGAAGCAGGCGAACCTGAGCTAGAATGCAGCCAATTCGGGCTCGGTGTGTTCTGAGAAGGCTAGACCATTCGCCCGGGGTCCACTTCAGCTCAACCGTGCCTAGTGGTCCTGAGCAAACAGTATTTTGACAGTTTACTTCTCCCTATGCCCGTGCAGCTGAAGGGGTTAGAGACTTGATCTCTCCGCGTCCGCCGCCATGTTGGATCATTTAGATTTTAAATTGTCACTCATCTTATCAGCTGTTCCATTTTACTCGGCAGCTCACTCTAGCGGTTAAGAGTCTGTTCTAAGGTGCTCCGCGGAAAGCGGTGGCGGCAGCGGCGGTGGCGGCAGCAGCGGTGGCTGCAGCGGCGGCGGCGGCAAAGCTGTGGCCTTCGGGACCCCCGTGGAGGGGGTGCGGGCTGGGGGAGGGGAGGCAGCGCCTCGGGGCCCGCGCGGGCCGGGTACTGGGCACGCGAGAGAGCGGGTGGGGTGGGGGAAAGAGATTGAGATCTAGATTTAGGGAGTGAGCGTGGGAGGAGAGATGGCGGGGGAGAAGCGAAGCGGAGAGGCGGAGAGGGGAGTGAGAAGGGGCCCAGGGAGCCCGGCAGCTCGGGGGCTGCAGCCTTACTGCTCGCGCTGAAGTCGTGGCGGATTCACTCCATCTAGGCCCTTTTCTTGACACGGTGCTGAATCCTTGTCGACAGATCTCCTTTAATGATCTTTACTTCTTCTTTTAAGAAGCAGCAACATACGCTGCGGTGGCGGTGGCGCGGAGCACAGAGCGGCTCACTCATTCCCCGCCGCCATCTTCCCTCTTCTCTTACCTGTTTTTTTTTAAGAGAAATTAGAAGTGTTCTAAAGCAAATGATAAAATACAAAGGGAAAAAAAAAGATAGAAGCTTCTAGAAAGAGAAGACTCCCAGGAAAGCAAGAAGCCCTGGGAAGATGGCGGAGCAGAGGCCCAGGAGGAAGGTAGCACTCACTATGGCACTCAGGAAGAGTGTGACTGCACAGCTGTGAGACACTGGGATGCAGCGAAGAGGCGTCTGCTTCCTCCACCAACAGGAAAAAAGATGATGAGAAAACAACGCATCATAGGGCACGTCCAATCCCAACAGAACCGAAACGTCACACCAGGATTCCAGCAACTGCAAACCCATCGGACCTAGTGCCTGGAACGTTTGAAGGGCAGGGTTCTGACAGCAGTGGCAGTCATGTCTGTCTTGCCCAGATTTCCCCCACACACCAGAACACAAGACAAGGACATATGGGAAGTGCTCCCAAGTGACAGTATGGAGGACCGAGAAAAGCAGAACAGGAAGGAGGAAAAGCCAACCCAGGTTGCACTACACGGTCATCCACCAACGGGGACAACCGGGGCTCCATCGCACTCTGCCTGGGGCAAGGAAGCTGGGAGCGTCTACCCATCGGCTTCCATCCTCCACCAACCAAAGGCTGCCCCTGACCTGGCACTTAGATGTGCGTCTGCCTCAGAACCCAGAGCAGAAGGACTCCCAGAGACTAGGGCAGCAAAGTCTCAGGACAGAAGATGAGAAAGACAGGGTACTGCCTAGAAGTGTATTTTCCACGTGCATGTAGTACGTTGCAACTGTGTAAAGAAGAAACAAAAACAGCATGTAGACACTAGCACTGCTCAACAAATATTTTTGGCTCTCAGCTTTCCAACTGTATGATGAAATCACACTCTTTGGTCCCATTGTGGTTGGGTGGGACCATCTGACACATTCTGACCAATGAATCAAAGTGAAAGTGATCTCACTTCCATGTTCAGACATCTAAACGTTGATGTGAGACCCTCCAGAGTTTTCTTTCCCTCTGCCATAAGGAACATGACAGATAATGGTTGTTCTGCTTCCATGGGCTGCGTGTAGAGAAGACCCAGAGTAGAGGCACCAGTCCATAGACCAACAGGAGAGTGATGAGAAATAAATCTTTGTAGATTTGGGGACTATTTATTACTGCTGCCTAACCTAACCCATCCTGACTGTTACAAAAAGCATTGTAATGTTGTGGGTGGAACCTAGGTTACACAATTTCTCTTCCTCTCTCCTTTTTTTTTTTCTCTCTCTCATACGCACACACACACTAATTACACTGTATATGGAAAACAAACATACATAGAGAAAACAAGGGACTTCCTCATATCAGTGCTGCTAGTCCACCCTTATATGTTGTCTTTTTAAATTTTACAGAATGAACAGCTATCATTTATTCAAAAAATAAATACTGAAAAAGGCAACTGAGGAAAAGGGCTGTATCAAGGATAGATGGGTGGATGCCACATTTCTGCTTTGTGCCTGTGAAGTCTAAACTCCTGGACCTGTTCCACCTCATAAAACATGCAAATCCATTTTCAGAGATCAGGACAGGTGCGTCCTACATATCCAAAAGTTGTCTTGAGCTTTACAATTTGCATATTTTAAAAGTCTTCCAAACATTCAGTCAAGTTTTTCAGGTACCTTGGACAGTTTCTACCCCCTACTTCCTCAGCTTTTGTGAAAAGGATTCTTTTCATGAATACATACATGAGAATCCAGTGTCAAGGACTTCACATGAAGCCTTGTGCATGCACAGGTGCACGCTCACCTGCGAGCCTACACGTGAGCACAGGCATGCCAGGTCAGTGTATTAAGCCAATGTGGGGAGGGACCAGTCTGACCGTTTCTTTCATGTCTCTCTTTTTTCCAAACAGCAGCCAGAGCGAGTCTCGGGGAATTCCATCGGTTCATGTCACTTTCTGGCTTCAAAGCTCCTGTGGCTTCTGTGGCACACATGGATTGAAAACAAAAATCCTGATAAGGCCTGCAAGGTCTAGGAGACCCGGCCCCGGCCCTTTCTGCCTTGACCCAGCACATACCAACTCCAACAGTCGTTCTCGGATCCTTACCCCAAGCTCTTCTCCCTCCTCTGGCTGGCTGCTCCCCCCCCCCGTAATGTCGTGCCCAGGGCTTTCTGCAAGGCTTCCTCCTCCTCATCCTTCCAGATTCAGCCTCTTCCTCCAGGAAGGCCTCCCCCAACTCCACCATCCAAACTGAGCCCCTGCTTTCTCCCCGTGCAGACTTCACCACCATCCTGTTTCTCCTGCAGGTATACCTCTGTAGGTGCGCGTTGCCTGGCTCGCCTATTTCGGGAGGGGCTCCAGGAGGCTTGTCTGTCCGGGTCATATCTGTCTCTCCACATCGTGTGCAAACATCGTAAACTGTGCAAGAAACGGTGGCACGCAGACGAGTGTGCCCCGTGGTGTCACAGGCTAACAGAACTGTGCACCCAGAATGGAAGAAGATGAGAAGAGGTTATTGGGGTCAATTTCCAGGATGAGGGATGCGTCAGCCAAACATGGGGCCATCGGGAGTTTGTGGGATGGTGTGACAGGAAGGGACAAGGAGGTTTGCAAAGGGCCAGCAGGGGTCCAGGTGGGCTGCCAAGTTCAGACCCCCCCACCCTCTCTGTGTTTTGGAGATGGAGCCCTGTGCCCCTCAGGGAGAGTGTGTCCAGGCCAATGCCTCTGGGAGGGACAAAGCTAATTTACAGTTGGGGCTAGGCGGGCACCTGAAGCCCAGTTCTTGTGGGTCAGCCTGTTATCCAGCAGCTCCCCACCCAGTGATACCCTCCACTTTTTCCACGTCACCTGCCATTAGTAATTTGTCCCACCAGCACTGAGAGGTGGACCACTGTTGTTATTTTTCAGCCTCATAGTTGAGAACTGAAGAGCGTGGAGGTTAAGTGACTCATCAGAGTTTGTGGCCAGACAAGGACCAGAATTCCTCCCCTGTGGTCACTAGCAAGGCCGGCCCGGCAGCTTGCCTGTTGCTGGGATGTGGTGGGCACTCAAGTGTGGAAGGCCAGGGGGTCTGGGTGCAGCTGCATGGCTTCCCATCCCCAGCCCTAAAGGTTCTCCCAGCGGCCACCTCTCCATTCCTCCTCCTTTCTCCGTCTTCAATCTCTTCCCCTCTCTCCCTCCCTCTCTCTCCGAACCCCTGGGCTCTCTAGATGGCCACAGTGGTGCTGTAGACTGGCCCCTCTCTCACTGGCCTTTTCTTCTTGACACTATCAGAACCCAAGACTGTGAACTCCCTCCTTAGGAGACCCATTAAGCAACAGCCCAGAAGAGTCCCCCAGGAGCCGACCTGGGGGAGGGCCCTGGGGGAGCTGAGACCTAATCCACATGCAGGAGCCCTGCTCCCACCAGCAGCTGGTCGGCTCCTCCTCCCAGGAGCTCCCCACAAAGGGGCCTCCCCCACTCCTGACGCCCGGGTCCAGCAGCTCCTGCCCCCATCCACAGCTCTGCCTGTGTGTAGCCAGAAGCCAGAGTGCCTGCCTGGAATACTAACGGGGCTTCCAGATGCACAGAGACCAGACATCCCTCACGCCCCAGGGGCTGGCTGCAGAGGGCTGGAATCTGTGCCGGGGGCAGGCCAGCTCATCACAGCCCTTCTGTGGGGCCAGAGGAGGCCCCCCTGCAGGGATGAAGGCAGGAGGCTGCCAGGCAGAGGCGGAGGCCCCAGGCTCCCCCTGCAGACAGCATAAATCCACTAGTGTGGGTTCCAGGTCCCTGAAGCCCAGCACACAGGCGGGCGACGGCCAGAACAGAGGCCAGAGGTAAGTCTGGAGGAGATTAAATTAAAAAGCCAAAGCTTCCAAGCACCAGGAGGCCTCAGCAACCATAAATCTGCTTGCGGAGAAGCACACAGAATATCAGACAAACGGGTCTGATGGAAGTTGCTGACGAGCGCCAGCCGCTGCAAAGGCCTAATTCAATAGCACACAGCCCTCCCAGGCAGTCACGGGTTCTGAGCCAGGCCCCGGTGTATCAGCCAGGAAGGAAGTGGTACTTGGACAGTCACAAGGGCACAGGTGATGGCGTCGGAAAACCGCAGGCTCAAACCCCAGCTCTGTCACTTAGGGGCTGTGCCTCCTCTGGCAGATCACCTAACCTCTCTGTCTCATTCCTCCCTCAGAAAACAGGCTAAATCAAGTGGACCTTATGAGTCACTGTACACCTGCCCCACCAGCATCACCAAAACGGTAGCCATGACAACAGTGAAGCTGACGATTATGCAGGAAAATAAAATTAATGGCTATAATCTGAATGAGAGTTGAGAAAAGGCAGTCATTCTGGGCCAGGCACTGTTTCCTCTTTCAACCCCATGACAATTCTATGGCAGGAAGCCATTATGGTTCCTGGTTTGCAGTAGAAGCACAGAAAGGCTGAGTAATTTGCTCAAGGCCACACAGCCAATCAAGGATGATGCTGGGATTCAAACCTGGGCAGCCAGGCCAGGCAATAATACCGTACTTTCCTGACTGTCCCCCAAGAGAGCCTGAAGGAACAAGGGAATTGTTTTTCCCACATTCATTTTGAAGAGAGAGACGCCTCAGCCCAGAGGGTGAGAGACACTGCCAGACAGTGACAGGAAACAGTTCCTTAGAGCAAAAAGCCTGGGACTCTCTGTGACCCTAAGCATCTCCTGTGTGCCTTTGACAGCCCCAAATGCCTCCTCTTACATGAAAATTAGCTCCCATTAACATACACGGAGAACGAAAACTCAGGGCTGTGTGCAGAGGCTCGAAGATGCCCCAGCCCATGCAGGCCCCTCCGAAGCATGCCACCCCAGAGCCACTGAGGACTGCCAGGCAGCAGGGTCCCTCGAGGCGCCCAGCAGCCCACCCACCCCAGCGACTGGGAAAGGCCCCCAGAGGCCCAAGGACAAACTGGAATGTGGGACTTATCAGAGGCTCACTGTCACCAGATCAAACGCTTAATTTGCAGCTAAGACTCTGGGCTTCAAGCCCTGGAGAGCCAGGGCAGCCTATCGCAGGAAGCTCGGGTCCTGCGGCCAGAGCCTGGGTCCCAGCCCCGGCTGAAAGGCCTGTCCCCTGCTCCCAGCCCTGGGCCGAAGCTTCCTCGTGTGTCAAATGCAGATAAAAACACCTTGGGGTTCATTTTGAAAACCGCAGGTGTTCATATCATCAAAGGTATTCATAAAAGACTGTCCAGCCCCAGACCATGTTTGGTAATGAGCATCTGCTACATAGGAATCTGTCATTTGTCAGATGCTCTTGAAAAGGTGCCTTTTTTTTTTTTTTTTGAGGGCTCCCTAACCTTAATGGAGCAGGGATCTTGCCAGACTTCATGGAAGAGCTGACATTATCCGACCTGATGGAACAGGTCTGCACAAGGATCGGAACCGACTCCGTCATTCTGGAATCTCACCCCCTAGCTTGAAGCAAACCAAATTATACATTAAAAAAAAAAAAAAGAACCCTCCTAGGATGAATGCTAAGCCCAGAAACTGTCTACAAAGGCCATGTTTTAAGTCCTTGCACCCCAGGACCCTGGGTTTGGCCCAGGCAGGTCTCAGAAACTCTGAAGTGGCTTCATAGTTGGACTCTCCGTGGCAGGTACTGCTCCCGCCACCCACCAACATTCAGCCCTGCAACATCGTTCACTGGGCTGGTGACGGCATCCACAGGATTTATGCCAGCCTTACAGAAAGGTCCTCAAATCAGCGCCAGCCACCTCTTCTCGCCGCCGTCTGTCTCTCGCCATCTGTCTCTTGCACTCTTGCTCTGCCTCAATGCAGAGCACACACCTGGACACGCCTCCCAACAGTCACGGTGGGGTTTCAGATCACGTGCAGGGGAACATGGTCCAAAATGGAATGATGATGATCTCCTGCCTTTGTGGAACCTTAAGAGTTCACAGAATCTTTCCAGACCTGCCAGCTGCTTTGAATGCCCTGACACCCAGTGTGGAGTGATGCAGGTCAGGAGTGGTGTCCTGTGGGCCACGTCGGAAGAAGAAAGGGTCAGAAAGGGGAAGCAATTTTATGCAGGACACACAGCAAGTTGGGAAGAGGGACGAACCTCAGGTTAAAGTCTGTCTACCCTGGTCGCATGTTCCTCAAGGCCATTCTGCTCCTTGCTCTGGGCTTAATTTTTGCAGGTGGGTTGATATGATGACTGACTTCCTCAGATATCCCCACCCCTCAAAGACATCCATGAGTTTGTCCAAACAAGTTTTCCATTCCTATCTCCCAATTTTTCTGTCGACTAACGGAATGTTCCAACCCCACACTTCCCCAGCACTTCTGGGTCTCTTCTCCTAGGGTCTCCCCAGTGGCACACTCAGCCAGTCCTACCACAAGCTCTTTCAGGCCCTCAGCAGGCACTTTCTGAGTGTGCCAGCAGTAGCAACCAGAGGGGGGGTGTCGGGGGGAAACCACCCCTCTCTACTCCACAGCCCTGGATTTTTCCTCCCAGGATCATTATTTCCTGTCTCAGGACTTCTCCTCTGCTTGCCTGGGACACTGGAGGTCAGCAACCCTGGGGCGTCTGCCCTGGACGCTCCCACAGGCCTCACACTGAGCCTGGCACTAGTTGGGACTCAGCGTCTACACATTCATTGCGAAGCTCAGCATCACCTCCGTCTAGGTATTAAAAGAGCATCTACTGAGGAGGCCAGATTAAGCACCATCAAGACCTTGGGCCTGGAAACAGAACCAGAAGGTCCATACGCCTTGGGGCTGCACCTACACCTAACATCAGAAACACCCCAGCGTCGTTCACTCCAGGATTCACGTTAGGGCGAAGGACAAGGGGGCTCCTCACCAGGCCCTGTCACAATGGAGCTCACATCCCAGGGAAGAAATGTACAGCCCATGACAAACACTTGATGGGGGACATACAGCCACCCACCAAGGCACAAAATGGAAGGTGTCCAGGTGGCAGAACAGGCTGAATGTGAAGGAGGCATTTGGCATACACACGTGCGACTGCGACTGTGTGTGCACACCCGTGCACGTGTGTGTGGGCACAGCATGAGCAGCAGCTAGGGTGTTAAAGGGTGTAGTGCTAAAACTCCCAGGCAAAGCAAGATTCAGCCAACTGTCCAATGCTTTTATCCCAAGGGCAGGTAACATGAATGGTCTAAGGAATTTCCTGGTGCTAGAGAGACCCAATATGAGGCTAGCCTTTCCTCATTATCACACTATCGTGATGCCACGTGCAAACACCCTCAGTGCCAAGTGTAAAGTGGGGCTACAGAGCAGGACCACTAAAGAACACCAGGAAGAGAAATCTCAAGTTCTTCTGACCTTGATTTCTCAACAACAATATAGGGGAAAAATACAGACCTCACGGGATTTGCTGGGGAGAGGTTCCACGATATATGTCCATAAAATATGCTGCATTGAATGCCATACCACAAGCTCTTGATTGTGTTTAGCTTAAATGTTGGGGCTCAGCATAGCACCCTGGGTGAGAACATGGACGGGAGTCTCCAGAGGAGGGTTCAAATACCAGCTCCCCCCGCCACCTTACTGGCTATGACCCTAGGGAAAGCTTCGTGGACTTTCTAAGCCTCATTCTCCTAATCTGAACTTGGAAGATAGTTTCAATAATCAACTGAGGAAACATGGTGGAATATTCACCGTCATACAGACACTAAATTCTCAAAGAAGCATAACTAATATTATGCTACTTTTATCAAACATATTGTCTGATATTTCTAAGATAGATTAAAAGTTGAGTTCACAATCCACATCATCCATAGGAACGTAGGTGTTAGGAGTGGGGCAGGGTGTGGTATGGGAAAGGCCTAAGAACTCTGGGCCTAACTATTCAATATGGCGGCCTACATAGGGCTGGCACTGAGTGACAATCTTGCCCTGTCAAAGAAACAGGGGATATTCTCTGGAAAAGAAAAAAAAAATAATCAAGGTTGTGGGCCAAGTATCTCAGATTATACACCTAATGTATTTGAATTTGGAAGAAGACCAGCTTTTCACTGGAGGTCACAGATACACACACACACACAGACTCCAGACAGTTTCTTAAATGAGTATAATTAGTTTTGGGAAATAAAATATTCAACTGACCTAATTTTTACACTGGGAATAGGAGTTGTAGTGTATTTTGAATGAAGCCAACAAAATATTTACTAGTTTCCATATTAAGATGAAAGAGAGAAATAGAACATGGCAGCCAGTGTCAGCAAGCCACCCTTGTCCCTTTGTGCCCCCCCCAACAGCCAGCACCCACAGAAAGCTCCTGTCAACACCAAAGGTGACCCACCTTTCTTGGCCTATGGGCATTGTGCAGACACAAAGGCAGAGGAGTCTAGAAGTGACAGACATGGGGACCATCTCAGCTTCCTCTTCCCTTGTGGGCAGGTAAGAGACGTGCTTGGCACGGGCTCTCAGGAGGTCCCCAGCAGGACTGCGCTCCTGTTGCCCACGGCAGGGGCCCTCTCTCCAACCCGCTCTCCCCCCACCTGAGACCAGTTCTAGAATAAACTATTTGCACCCTAATCCTTGTCTCAAGATTTGCTTTGGGAGAAAGAAAATGAAGACATAGAAAGAAAAATAATATAGAAAGAGAAAATGAAGACAAGAGGAAAGGTTAAGGATGGAGGAAAAGGCATGAGATCAGAACCGAGGGGAAGGCAGAAAAGACCAGAGACGAGCGGCAGCCTCTGGGCCACACAGCCCTTCCCCCACCTAACCCCACCCCACAGGGCCAGTCTGGAAAGCCACCCATAAATTCAGGTATCCCCCAAGTGCTGGCAAGCCCAGCATATTCGGCCCTTGACACGGGCCCAGCAGCCAGTCCAGGGGGCAGGGTCTGGCCCCCAGCCTTGCTGTCCCTGATCCACTTCCACCTGCCCCACCTTCCTCCAAATCTCCACTGGGGACTCGGGGTCAGAACACCATGCCCGTGAGGTCAGACAACCCAAGAAACCTACACTCTTGATTCAATCCCTGGTTGGGACAAATCTCTTTTCCCAAAAATGTGTTCTATTGCTCTTGACGACAACACAGTTGTTTTGCCATGAAGGGTCAAACTTTACAGAACTTGCCAAAAATCTTTTGAGATGAAGCCCAGGGCCCTGCACACATGGGAAAGGACCCCCAACCCTGCCCTAAACCCAGCCCCAACGCTCCACTCTCGATGGCTCTTTGAAGCTCTCTGTAAATCCTGCCTTCTTGAAAGGGACAGTATCACCCCCCAAAAGGGCAAAAACTGTTGTGTGTGTGTACTGACCGTCTGGGTACCCAGAAAAACCTTATTCTGTTTAATTTCATGGAGAGGGGGATTTGTAAGAAAAATAACAGCCTCCTTCCAGGAGGGATCAGGGGGAAAATCTTGGAAAGCACTGACTTAAGGGTGAAAAGCCCACCCTGGGTTTATCTTCAGGTCTCCTCAGGAACCGGCATCCACTGCAGAGAGAATTCAGCTCCAATCTCCATCAACAACACCGTGGAAAACAAACGTCCCCAGACGTCACCTGGAGAGCCAAAGCTCTACACAGCACAGGGGTTCGTCCCTCCTTGTGACTCCTCTACCTCTTTCCCAGGTTCTGGAGGCCATCTGGGTCGCTGCAGAGGACAGAGGGATAAAGAACTTCCTCACCTTCAAGTTGGTTCCAAGACCTAGACTGGAAGCCCATCCTGAGGTCCAGAGCAAAACCCAGCCCAGATCAACATCAGCCGCCCTTGCCCTCCATCACACCGAATGCTGCTCCCAGCACATAGTAGGGCCTTCCTCAAGACTGTGGCGCACTTACTTAAAGATGGCAATGGAACCCACCTCTAACCACCGAAGTGTTCCTCTTCCCAAACCTCCAGGGCCACCAGCCACACTACCACCTGCTGAGGCCCCAGACAACCACCTGAGGGACGTGCCTTGCAGCCAATCAATGCAACGGAGGAGCTAGGAGCCCAGGCTTTGAAATCTGCTGCACTCCATTCTGAAGCCCAGCATTGGCACTTGCCACTGTGACATCAGGCAGCTATTTAACCTTCCTGAGCAACCCTCCCGACTACAAGACAGAAACAACACCCACCTTCCCTGCAGGGTTGCGGTATGGTTTCAACATGGTAAAATGTAAAATGCTCCACACAACCTCCCACCAAAGGCAGGCGCTCCGTGGAGGGGGCTTGCTGCTACTGCTCCCCTCACCAACACTGCGGATGTTTTCTCTCTGGACTTCTAAAAAGGTTGCCCATTGTCACTGAGAAGCACACACAGACAGGCTGACAAAGCCCAATTCCAGCTCCGTAACTCACCAAGGCAGACACCACAGAATTCTTTTTTCCCATCCGTGAAATGTGGGTGACACAACATCTACCTGGTGATGTTGTTGTATTAGATAATGCTCAAAAAAGATGCACAGTGAAGAGCTGTGTCTGCTGCAGATTTAGTTATGTCCTACCTCAAATCACTGTTCAATCGCTTCTCATGTGGGATACTGTCTTCAAACACCCCGCCATTCTGGGGTACAAAATATCCAAGTGGCCCTTAGTTTCCAAGGCCCTCTGATCAGGAAGAAAAGGAGGCACTGGGGGAGACACATGGCCATCATACAGCCCTCTGAGGCCTGAGACCAAGTCCAGATGAGCAGAGGGCAAGCAGTGGGGGACCAGGGGCTCTAGGGTAGGGCTGCCACCAAAGCACAGGGGACATGCCCGTTCTCAGGCCCACCTCAGGCTGGTGCTCAACAACCCAGGAGTGGAGGATACAATCCATTTTCTCACAAATCCTCCAAGTAGTGCTGACACACTAAATTGGCACCACAGGTCTCCTCTGGCCTCTTCCAGCTCCATCTGTCCTTCCTTAGAGACCCCTGCCACAACAAAGCCTCGATGTTGGAGCCTCTAAAGAATGCAAAGGGGCAGAGTGACAATGAATGTGAAATGAGACCGTGTACAGTCATGCTGGGGACAGGATTTCAACACAGCTAGTTCCTCTGCTGGAAAGGACTTCATTCTTGGGTGGTTCAGGAAGCGCAGGCTCAAGTTCACTTGCTGTTTGACACATCAGATCCATTCTCCAATTTCCAGGGGTGCGGTGCAGAGGCCCCTCATCCACAGGGATGCAGTGAGGAGAAGGCAGGTCTCCAGAGGGGCAGCCCCAGAGAGATGGGCCTGGACCAGCCCAGGCCACCCCAGACCCAGCCAGAGACAAGGCAACCCCAGCCCAACAGCCTCGTGGTGCAAGAACGGTTCCCACCCGAGGCCCAAGGTGCCTCCTCTGGCCTCCGTCACTAAACTGAAGGTGTAGACAGACCCCCCCCAAGAGCTCCTCTAGCCCCAGATTCTGAGTCATTCAGAGAGAAGGTCAAGGGTGAGCACGGCTCCACCCAGCTTCCTTCCAATCTAGATCATGATCCATGGGGAAAGTGAAAATTTAATTATAATCAAGTAATTATATTTTAAAATGTTTAACCTTTCTATTTCTGTTTCTGCTTAAAGGAGGAGAAAGGATGCAGATCACTTTAAAGAATTTTCAAGAGAAATGAAGATGCCCAAGGAAGGAGCCAAAACTTCCAAGCCGAGCTGAATGAGGGGGAGAAATAGCCTGGATATTGACATGCAGCCGGGGGTGTGTGGGAGACAGCCAGTCTGCAGAGGGGGGACATTTCATCTTCCCAGCTATTCATCACCCTTGGAAAAGTTTGCTGAAAGAAAAAGGCAGCAAGGAGGAGAAGAAAAACATGCATTTACCAATTCACTTGACTGATCTCCCCTTGAAAACTGAGATGGCAATACGCCTTGAAGAATTCCGCATCTTCTGGTTAAAAGAATAAGATAAAACACACGACACCCTCTTCCATTAGGTTGGAGAAAAGTTGAAATGGATGGTATAACAAAAACATAAAAAACAACAGTCATTTAACACCAAGTTCAGCTTCCTGGTTAATGTCTCTCTAGACAGAGGGAGTCAGCCACACCAACAGGCACTTTGTTCTCAGCCCGAAGGATCGATAAGGCAATTACACGAGGCCAGCGGAAATTAGAACAGGTCCGCGTGAAAGGGCTATCCACATACAACAAGCACCGGTGGGCTCCCCGGGAACTCGGCTCCTACACTGTGCTTACCGGAGTCCAGGAAAACAATCCAAAACTCCGTGTGCTAGGGTGGGGGACAGGAGGTGGGGTTATGCTCCAGAAAGAAGTGGCATCTCAATCTGATACATTATGTATTTGTATTATACCTGATAATGTCAGAAGTCATTAGCGAGTCAACATGGGAGAATTCCTCCATAGGAACTGGGAATGTTCTAGAATTACCACAGGGAGGGAAAGCTGAGGTCGTGGAAGAGAAGTTGTGGCACACTGCATACCTAAAGACGGCTGCTGAAGTCCCTCCTACCCCATATGCTCTTCTGCAGGTGATCTTGACTGCTCGAATGTGGGCTGGGGGCACTGACCACCTTGACCAGTAAAACTGGGCAGAAGGATAATTGCCGGTTCCAGGCGTAGTACCTCACTGGTCTGGCATCCTCTGTTTGTGCTTCTCAGAAACTAATTTGGGGCATGCGCCCTCTCAGGACTCAGCCAGAGAGAGAAGCTACTAGAAGCCAGATCAGCATCAAGCTGATGCCCAGCATCCACTCCCAACGTGCGGGAGACTCATCTTGGACTCCCAGCCCAACACTCTCCGTCCACGATCTCGTAACACACTTCAAGAAGGAATGGCCCTGCTGAGTCCAGTCAACCCACAGCCCCATGAGAGACCAGAGCTCACTGTCCTGAAGCCACTGCATTTGGGTGACTTGTTACCCAGCAGTAGATAACAGAAACATGGAACCTGAGGGACAGGGTTGAGGTATGGGCTTAAAGAGACAGGTCCTCTCAAGAGTCTTCTGGATCAGAGCTGCCCCGATCTGCTTACAAGGACCTCTTCTCTGCATCCCCGGCCTTGCAGAGAGAGGGGGGACCGGGGTCTTGAAGGTGAAAAACAAAGTAAACACCTCACCAGACAGACCATTTCAGGAGTGTAGAAATCACGGCTCTGACAATCACTGCACTGGGACGATCAAAACAGAGTTTTTAATGTCTGAAATCTAAAAAGCCTTTTACAAGATGCAAATAACCTTATCCTCTCCAAGTCCCTATTTTAAAGTAATAAGAAATGCATTAGCCAAACGCATCGCCTCCAGCACAAACCTAGGATAAACTCGTTCAGAATCCAAGACCAGACCCCCCCACCACAGCCAGGGACAGCCAGCCCGCAGCGCTCCCGGCCAGCCCGGCCCTCGCCCAGCACTCCTCCTCTCTTTTTTCTGTTCAGCTGCTGTTTTCTTTACTCTTCAGTATGTGATAAAGCCACGGCGGGAAGCAAGTGGCTTCAGACAGGGATCGCCATCATGGGAAGGGTAACCCTGGGATGGAATGGAAAGGATCGGAGCGCATTCACAGAGACCGTGACAAACAGCCCTCGGGGACCGGATGACGCTCTCACACCATCAGAACGGATTTGGGACAGTCCTCCTGCCCATGGCTCAGATGGCAAGGGGTATCCTGTGCTCTTCAAAACTCTCCCGACATGTCAAGGGCTCAGGAACACAGCGCCCACCAGGGCTAGGCTGCCCAGCCCCATGGTGACCCGAGCACTTACAGGAGGGACCCGACTTCGCTCCCTGCCTTGGGTTCACAGACTTCATACTCTGTGTTCATTTTTTTTTTCATTCAATATTTATTTTGCTCCTGCTCTGCTGGGAGCTGAGGATATGGTTCCTGCACCAACACTCAAGGAAAAAAGACCAGCCATAACCAAAAACTAAAACAACAACAATAAGATATTATAGACAATAAGTCAATATATAAGAAAAAACAGGGGGATTGGGGTTGTGGCTCAGCAGTAGAGCGCTCACCTTGCTCGTGAGAGACCCTGGGTTCGATCCTCAGCACCACATAAAAATAAGCAAGTGAAATAAAGAAAAACCAGGGATGTGACCAAGAGGGCCACCTGAGAAAGGCCAAGTTTAGGTGGGTTAGATGACCTCAATGCAGAGGTGCCCATTAAGACCAAAAATGTAGAAGGCACAGCATGTACCAAGGTCCTGGGGCTGTATAGGAACTTTTCCCATTATAGGAATTTTCAGGGGGACCAGTGAGGATAGATAATAGAGAAGAAAGGGAAAGAGAAATGAATTAAGAGTCACGAATGAAAGTCAGGGTTTGACATCAGTAGGACTTTTATCCCAGGAGCCATGGGAAGCTGTTGGAAAGAAACTAGGAAAGTGACTAAATCTGGTTGATGATTTTTTTAAGTCACCCCACAGCTAGGACAGCAGCTCCCTTTGATAGGAATGGCATCAGGGAAGGGATGGGGGTAACCTCTAGAGTGTTGGCAATGTCCTGTTTCTTCATTGGGGTGCTGTTCACAGGGCTGACTCCAGTCTGTGAAAATTCATCAAGTTGTACTTTTATGAAATACCTTCCCTTCTGTATATGTGTTATATCTCAATAAAACATTTATTAAAAACCACCCTGGCCTTTTCCAGGAAGTGTGGAGATGGGAAGGCTGGTCAGGAAACCAGGGTGGAGAGGGGAGAGGTTCTGGGCGTGGCCCAGTGGTGCAGAGGGGGATGAAGGCTGGGAGCTGGAGGCCTGTGCATGAGTGCCTCTGTGACTGGGAATGGCTGGAGAGGAAACGGAGCCCAGGAAGGGCAGGGGAATGCTCACAGGCAACTGAGACCCTCTAAATAGAGGGGACACAGGCCTCGTGCAAGCCAGAGGACTAGAGTCTCTGCTCCCACTACTCCTCTCAACCCCTCAAGACTGGTTCAATAGCGGGACCTGTACATCCACTTCTCTCTGCTGGAGAGCTGGGTTCTGTGCTCTGTCTTAACAGAACTGTTTAAAGAAGAAAAATAGCATGCTCAGAAGTAAGACCTCCGAAACAGAGAGCTGAAGGCCAGGCACGCTGGCACAGGCCTATAATCCCAATGACTCAGGAGACGGAGGCAGGAGGGTCCCAAGTTCAAGGTTAGCCTCAGCAACTCAGTGAGACTCTTTGTCTCAAAATTTAAAAAAAAAAAAATCAAAAGGGCTAAGGATGTAGCTCAGAGGTCAAGTGCCCCTAGGTGCCATCCCCAGTACCAAAAAAATAAAATGAAAATAAACCGAGAACTGGAAAAACCAAGTACTCAATTGGAAAGGAGAAAAATAGATCTCAAAAGAAATCCATAGAATGGATTGCTCTGAGAAATAATCACCTCTTGGAAAACAGGTCTGGCCACTTACTCCTGGAAGAGGCAGGACATCCTTGAAATGAGCTACCAGTTATCAGGCATTTGCACTTGACAGAGTCAACCATGGCTGCTTAAACAATAAAAACCCATTTTCACATCAGGGCTCAGCACCAAGGGGGATGTCATCAACAGGAAGGATCAGAAGAGACACTGTCTTCTGCCCCCCCCTTCTACCCCCAGCCTTGAGTCCACCTGAGTGGGACGTGTCTTTACACACACACAAACGTGCAGCAAAAGGAGCCCCAACTTCATCTGTCCATGTTGCAGAAACCAGACTCCAGAGCGCAAAGGGTGTCTGTGGAGCAGTGTACCCTCCTAGCCGCGAGCAGATGTCACCTAACAGCTTTTCAGATGGAACAGGGAATGGTTTTGATTTGACTGGGTAGAAGGCGTGCAAATGCGTGGAAACCACACTTCAGTGACTCGAACTTTCCCTAAAAGACAAATTTATAAACCTGTCCAGCTCCAAAGGGTGCCAAGAACTACCCACAGGGGACAGTAATGCAGAAACAGGGCTTCGACAAGGCCAGCAAACGATGGGACGGAAGATTTCCACACGGGATACCGAGAATACGCTGGCTTCAAAAAAGTCCCAAAGCCCATTCCTTCCGTCCTGTTCCATGTCACATGATAATGTAAAGTCACCTAGAGGTTATGAGACTAGACAAAGAAACAGCAGAATTTGGGCTGGGGATGTGGCTCCAGCGGTAGCGCGCTCGCCTGGCATGCGTGCGGCCCAGGTTCGATCCTCAGCACCACATACCAACAAAGATGTTGTGTCCGCCAAAAACTAAAGAAAATAAATAAATATTTTAAAAATTCTCTCTCTCTCTCTCTCTCTCTCTCTCTCTCTCTCAAAATAAATTAATTAATTTTTTAAAAAAAGAAAGAAACAGCAGAATCTGAGACTATGCAGAAAGACTTCACAGAGGGGAAAAGAAAGGAAGGAAATCAGGAAAATGGAGGAATGCCTTCCAAGTAAGATCCTCAGACTTGTGGAATGAACATAAAATCAATACAGAATTCAATGCAGTTCTGCTAGTTTGAAGGAACCTGCCCAGCTTCAAAAAGTTTTACTGATCAGTGAAATCAAAACTCAAAAGACGAACAGGGAGATTCCAACACGGATGTATTAACCCCCAAATAGCCCACGGAGGCCTCTGCTTTCTCCAGCCCTGGATGTTGGGGATCCGCCTGGAACTCATTCGTGGTACACACGTGTCTCCTGCTTTAATTACACTCTCTCCCTCATCCAGGGGAGGAGAAATAATCCCAATCTGACACCTCATCCATGGTGAACTTTGCTGCCTCTCTTCTGTTTCCAAATGAATTTGCCTTATTAAAAAAGTAATGAGCTATTAATTAACTCTACACTCATACAAAGCTGTTTAATTCTCAATCTAATTAGCAGCAATCTGTTGAAGGATTCTAACGATTATTTTAAATTTGCTAACAGAAACATCTTTTCACTTTTCATAAGTTATTTATAGAAGAGCTCGCATTGGATCCTGCTTGGTTTTTAATTTGATATTTCCACTAGATACTCACTCATCTACCAAGGCCGTCTGTGGGACAGGATTTAAAAACTGTCACCATCAGAAGGCCTAGAAATAGTGTCTTGGATCAGCTGCGTGGCCTGGACGGTGCATGCTTCTGACTTGGAGAGATCCTGCCAAGTTCAGAGTTACCGAGGAGGAGGAAGAGGAGGAGGAAGAGGAGGAGGAGGAGCCCGGCACTGACGTTATTCCCAAATTAGGCAAAACTCAATCATAACCAAGAGCTTAAGATCCAATAATTTAAGCTCCTGGTGGAAAAACAGAAGCCTTGGAGCTGCTGATGGAGCTAGATTTGGCAGGGAGCAGAGCAGGCCACAACACCAATAGGAATATCTGTTTTGTAACCATTCCTGGAACTCTCATCTAGAAGCAACACATGTTGAATTACATTTCACTTACGTGTAGGATCGTTCCTAGAAACCCTTCAGTAAAATGCAAAAAGATCTCATCACGTTTGCCACGCACTCTTTAGGATATGCATTTTGTAGACATTAGGAGATTCTATGTGCATATTAATGTCAATGCTACAGGCTTGAAAGCACAGATTCAATAAATACAGATACCCGCAAACCTCATGCAAAATGAAATGTGCATCTACTGCGGTATTTTTATTCTTCTCTAGGTCACCCAAGGACTGGACTACTGTCAGTGTGCCGCTGTCTCTGATTCTCCAGGACTAATGTCGCACGGTTTGTGCAGCTAGAGTCACCACTTCTCTCTAACATTTAAGGGGAAACGGGAACCCCTCTCCCAGGCCAGCTCCAGCCTCTCCTCCTTGGAATGTAAAGAAGCAAAGGATTTAGAAAACAGTGAAGCCAAACTGCCTGCGTTTGAACCCCAGCTCTGTCCTTATTAGCTGTGTGCTTTTGGGAAAATCAATAACCTCTCTGTGCCTCAGTTTCCTCATCTGAAAAAGAGGAATGATGATAGTACCTTCCTCACAGGGTGGTTATGATGAAATCAATCTGCAGCTCTGAAACCCTTAAGAATGACGTAGCAAGAATACGTGATCTGCCATTTCTAAATGAAATCAATACTAGGTGAGCACATTCTCCAATAATATACACAGAGTTGGGGACACTGTAAGGCCATTAGCCCACTAATAACAATAATTTGTTTAAAAAGACAAAAGCCCAAAACGCACAAAGAGCACTGGATCCAGTGTGGACTTTTTTCTGTGGTCCCCCGGCCCCGTTTTGTTTTTTGTTGTGTTTTCTTGTAGCCCCAGCCTTCCCATTTCCCTTGGGAGAAAAACACAGATATGGGATGAAATTAAATGGCATACATTTTGAGCCCTCACCAGTATTATTATTTATTAAACGTCATTAGTCATTAAAATGCTAATAATTCACTAGGTTTTTAAAAACTTAAACACAGGACCTTGAAAAAAATTAAACTTAAGTAAGTTGAATATTAATGGAGCGGAAGCCTGCGGGGGGGGGAGGGGGGAGTGTATTCCCGAAACGAGTTATTTATTTATTTTATATTAAAAAAAAAGGCATCTTGGTTATAAATAGTATTGATGACAACAGTAATAGCCGCATTCACTGAGCAGCCTCCCCACGCCAGGCACTCTGCTCCGCGGGCCACAAGCAGCACCTCCCTGCACAGGGGGGTCCTCCCGGTGGCCCCGTCCCCTCTGGACCACTCTCCCTTGGCCGCCTTCCCAGTTCTATCCCCTATGGCCAGTGCCCTGGGCAGGTCACATCCTCCCCCTCCTTGGCAGGGGAGGCCCAATTCCTGCCCTTCAAGGTCAAGCAGGAGCTGAGAAGGTGCCCGGGAAACAGAAGGCACCAAACAGATGGAGGAAAACCAGCCTAGACCTTCATCTGGGGTCTGAGTGCCAAGTCGAGTCCATCAAGACGGAGAGCACGCAGGCATTTACACCCAGAGCCCCCTCACGGGATGTGGCCAAGGCATCCAAGTTTCCCAGTCAGAGATCCAGCTTTCCTCCCATGGGCTCATCAATGCCTCCAAAGAGTATGGTTCTCGCCCAGGGGTGATTCTGTCCCGTGGTGGGGACAGACTCTTAGCAATGTCCAGAAATATTTTTGGCTGTCGCGACTGGGGGAGGTATTGTATTACTGGCAACTTCAGGGTAGGGGCCAGAGATGCTGCTAAATATCCCGCAATACACAGCATCCCCCACCAACTGCTTAATCAAAGCACGTGGATCCCAGGACCAGCCCTGTGGAATCCCGAGCCTCAGCAGCCACACGGTCCTGGTATCCACGTGTTTCTGGAAGCCACCAGCCCTGTTGCCATCACTGCTGCTTTCCCTTCTACAGAAACCGTCTTCTTTCTCCATCACGAGCTCCTGACGGTAGGGAGTATGTTTGTGTTTGTGTCTGTATTTGCAACATGTCGGACCGGGCTGCTGCCTCACGCTGCTGAGGACCCATCCATGAGAACTCCACGTGGGCTGAGACGCAGCTACCTCCTGTAGCTCCTGCCACCAAAACGCTGACCCCAACAGCAGCGGCCTAAGAAAACCGCAAGTGTGCGCACAGGTGTGCGGTTGCCGCTGATCCAAGTGTGGTCAGCTGGGCTTAGCTTGGGCTTCAGGTTGGATCCAGATCGGTCCCACACGCCCCTCTTCTTCCTTGGACCAATGAACCAGCCGAGCCTGGTCTTCTCATGGCCATGACGGGAACCGGAAAGGAGCAGACACAAGCGCTGATCCTTTGAGCTGGCATGGGGACTGGGACCTATGTGACATTAGCTTAAGCAAGTCACATGGGTGATGCCAACCCCCGGGGTGCGGGAACCAGCTCCATCTCTTGGAGGGCAAAGTCACGCAAGGAAGGGAAACAGTCCCGTCTACCACGAGAGCCCTTGCACCCAAGCAGATGGCTGCTTTACACACTTTTACAGTCTCTGTGTGCTTGTGGGACATCTACCCCAAACCCCCCTACCAGTAGTCAGTGTCATGCCTGATTCAGTTATAGGGACCAGCACTGTGCCTTAAATTGATGTTACTAAGATCCCATGGTCACACAACTAAAAAGTATCAATAATGTGCACCAACAAGTTCTACTCAATACCCAAGCCCCCCATGTCTGCTGTTCCCCAACGCCACCCTATCGAGAAAATATAAATCGTTGCTCCAGATATATTGTCCTTTCTGCAACATCATTTTTGAAGTACCTTGGAGGCAGCGTGACATGGTCATAAGAAATACAGACTGGAAGCCAGGAGGAGTTGGGAGAGAAGGCCCAGGCCCTTTCCCCTCCACGCACCAAAGGGATGGGTGATAGAACCTCGAAGGCGTCCTATAAGCCAAGCCCAAGGCGTTCTGACCCAGAATCGACTGCAGATAACAGGTTCACGTGGGTTGCAAGAACCAGAGAGCCAGTCGGGCACTTTTACGACAACATCTCAAAGCCTTCCCAACACAACTGCAAATTGGACTGTGTCAGGTTTTGCCCTAAAACAAAAACAATGTGGAAAAAAAATCACTCTGCTCTCACTGAAGGTCAACCGCGGGTTTTTCCCAGGGAGATCTAAAAAGGATGGTGTGTCCAAGTGTGAGACCTGAAATTTCTTGTTCCTTCTGTAGCCACAGAGGCTCCATATTGCCCAGAGTCAGCTCAGCCACACAGGGCCTCCCTCTATCTGCTCTCTCAGAGGGGAAAAAAAAAATGGTTTTAAAAATACAGCGTACTTATCTCTCATGAATTCAGAAATAAATATTTTTGAGATGGATCTGAAGCAGGAGTCGGCAAACTTTTTCTGTAAAGGGCCATAAAATGAATATTTCCAGCTTGCTGCTGTGGCAAGAAAGCAGCTACGGGCTACATGGAGATGCATAAGCAAGGCTGTGCTCCTGTAAAATTTTATTCACAAGAGTAGGTGGTGAGATGGATTCAGGCCGTGGGTCAGATTCTGTGGATCCTTGATCTAAAAGGATAAATATATGTTTGGCTAAAATTTTAGAACATTGGTTAGTATCTTCAAGAAACCAAAAACAAAACAAAAAAAAACGCATCTCATTTTGGTCCTTTTTGTAGCCAGAGTCCTTGCCTTCCTAACTCTCAGTTCCTCAATCAAGCTTCCTCATGGGTCAAGGAATTGGAAAATTATGTTCCCATTTTCCAGATGAAGATGCTGAGCTTAGTGATTCATCTAAAAACCACGCAGCTAGCTCACAGTAAAGCCAATTCCAAGTAAGGTCTGTGTGAAGTCTGCTCAGGGGTTCTCCAGTCTCGTAATAGAGTGTTGTCACTGGGCACCCTGTGTCTAAAATGATTACCAGGAATGAAATGTCACTTTTCATTCATGAAATGTCAGAAAATGCCACTTTTAATTCTAGGAAAACCATCAGTAACAAGCGCAAATTTATGAGTAAGAGGCTCATGAAAGCCTCTTTTACAATAGTAAAATCCTGGAAGTCCTCGAAACCCCGAGAAGGTTGAACAAGTAAAGAGGTCACTATGGAAAATAATGCTCACAAAAATAGGTAACAATATCAGAAAATATACAGCATGTCATTTTTTTAAAAAAGCCCTGAAAAACCAGAGTGGTAAAGCTACAACACGGTCATTTTAACCTGTATATTATACATATAAAAAGCTCTGGAAGAAACCACTTTAATGGTGTGTGTGTGTGTGTGTGTGTGTTCTTGTTCTATTCGGCTGTCCAACAATCGGGGGGCGGGGGTCATCAAAGGTACATGCAAATGCTGGACAGATTCTTCCGGCCACGGCCAGCCCTGTTACTTCCCTTGACTGTTTTTGGCTTTTCTATGAACATTTTGCATATCACTGCATAGATATTTTAAGTCAACTTCTGTGTTGAGATTTTATATTGATCTATGTCAACGTACATACAGAGTAGTGTGCAAATCGCGGCTTAATAAATTTTGATCAACGCACTGATAACTGCCAGCCAGATCAAGAAATAAAACAGAGCCCTTTGAAGGCTTCTCTCCTTCAGGGTCCCCAGTCCCCCAGGGCAGGACCATCTTGTCATTTATCACCATAGATTTTTTTTTTTTTTTTGCCTGTTTGTGACACGCTTGTGAATGGGACCATGCCCTATTTTTTTCACCTGTGTCTGGCTTCTCTCATGCACCGAGAATCACCATTGCGGTGCATGGGGCACTTCATTATCTCTGCTGGGTAGTATTCCTTAGCATAAATAGATCACAATTTACCCACTCTGTAATGAGCTTTGGAGTTGTTTCCAGTCTTTGGTTCTTACAAACAATGCTGCTGAGAACATCATGTTCCCTTCTATAAGCAAACATGTTCACCCATCTCCGTTAGCTCTATAGGGAAGAATGAGACAGGACTTCATAAATTATGCATATATTTAGCTTATTAGGTCTGCCAAATTTATTCCTCCAGTAGCAGCCTAGGAGAGTTTCGGTTGCTCCATGTCCCCACCAGCATCTGGCATTGTGTCTTTTATCATTTAATGAATCTGGTGAATGCATACGAAATTTCCTTGTAGTTTTTATTTGGTGACTAATGAGATTTAGCACATCTGCATATGCTTAGTGTCCATTTGAATATCCTCTTTGGTAAAATACTTCTTCAAGGCCCTTAACGCAAAGCTTTTTTTTTTTTTTTTTAAGAAAGCAATTTGCTTGAACTTTTTTAATCATGCCATCCATGGAGACGCTTAGAAAAATCATTGAGAAGACTGTCATTTACCAAGTGCTCTCCACGTCCCCTTTTTATCCGTTCACATCAATCCTACAAGTGTTCTGGGAGGTGACTGAGGTCAGAGAGCAGGAATACCTTGCCCAGCACTGTAACAGCTGCTAAGCGGCTGAACCCGGATTCAAACCTGCTCTGGGGACTCCAAAACTGAGCCCCAGGTCACCATACTCCTCCTCCTAAGGGTCTCATAGTTCCCGAACTTCAACGCACTTCAGAACCCGCGGAAGGGTTTGTGGAAGCCCACGGCCGGCTCCGGCCCTCAGAGTGGCTGATCCACACGTGGGGGAAGGACCTGGGAACCTGCATTTCTAACAAGTCCCCGGTGACGCCCATGAGGCTCATCCAGAGACAGCACTTGGAGAACCACGGTTCTAGAGAAGGGCGATCGCATCTGCTCATCTCTGTGTCCAGTGGCCTGGCCCTGTGCCTGGCAGATACCCAACAGGGAGAAGATTCTGGAGGATTTCTGTTCCCACTTGGCCCTCCACGCAGGCTAACGTGGGTGACCCCCAGGATACCCCTAGGTTGGCAAGGGCTCAGAGAAAGGCAGCCACACGCTCTGCCCAGGAACAGAGAGGGGGGCGCCCTCTCCTCCACTGACCCCCACCCTCTCTTAGGCAGGATCTAGACAGAGCAGCACAAGGGGGGAGCCGGCTGCTCCCGAGGCTGCAGGCGGCCCCCAGCCATGAAGCCATGTTCATTCAGTGCCTCCTGCACCCAGAACCACACTGGAGCTGGTCCTCAATGGACTCTGCTTCTAACACTTTCTAAACCCGGTCTTTTAGGATGCATGTTATGGCAGAAACAGTTGCCCCTCCCAAATCTGTTCTTCCCTTTCTCAGGGACAGGACCTCAGATTTTAGTCAGACATGATGTTGCCCACCAAAAGACTAATTTCCAGCCAACCGGACATTGTGATATACCCCATAGGATTAAATTCAAGGCAATAAGATACAAACAAGTAGATCTTCCAGGGAGTCTTCTTAAAACGGAGGGAATGTGTGTCCTTTTCTACGACTTCTTTCATCCTCCCACTCTACATGTAATGGCTGGAACACAAGCAGCCACCTTAGACCAGGAGGCTCAGAGCCACAAATCCTGTGAATGATAGAGGAGTAAACCAAAAGAAGGTCAGAACCCTTTCAAGTCTGAGTTGTGGCAGAACAGCTGGATGACCTTCTCTGTGACAACTTTTACAAGAGGTGATAATCAACTTTTTTTTTTTTTTTTTTTTTTTTTTTGTACCAGGAAGTTAAACTCAGGGGCATTCAACCACGGAGCCACATCCCCAGCCCTATTTTGTATGTTATTTAGAGACAGGGTCTCACTGAGTTGCTTAGTGCCTTGCTATTGCTGAGGCTGGCTTTGAACTTGCAATCCTCCTGCCTTAGCTTCCCGAGCTACTGGGATTATAGGGGTAATCAACTTTTATTTAAATCTGTTATTTTGAAGCTTCTTGTTTATGCCACTGAACTGAATCCTAACTAGTATATAAATGTTAATAGGCACTGTGATCCCACCAAAAGGGATCACAGTGCCTATTAACATGGGGTTTATTTCCCCGTCTAGTAATATATCGAATGGGAGTCACTGTGGTTTCCCGAGTCTCGGTTTCCCCTTCTGAGAAAACAGGAAAAAAAAAAAAAAAAAAAAACGTGTTACAATCATTCCACAAGGTTTTGTGAACCAGGACTCTCACCCAGGTCCGAGGTACCTTATGAAATAAAAAGCCCTAAAAAATGGGGAGGGCTTTTATCTCTTTACAAGCAGCATAACTTTCAAAGAGAAAATGGAGCAGGAGGAAAAGCCGAGTATGAGAAGTCCCTTCTAATTAAGGAGAAGGGACAGAATCCGCGCCACGGCTTCTCCTCTGGTCCCTGCCAAGTCACCTCTCCCAGTTCCATCCAGGTCATTCTTTATTTTCCAAATGAGAATTTAATTTTGCTCTAACACCATTATTACATCTAAATTAAATATTTATTGGGCTGAATATCAATTGACTTTTAGAAATAAAGATTTGAAATTTATGAGCTAACACGGAGTAATTCAATAATTGTAAATTTCACAACAGAGCTTTGTAATCAATTACTGTTGAGTCATGATCTAAACGCACGCTCTTCTCAGGAGACCCTGGTCAACCAAATAAATTAGATTCTGCACACACAACAATCTGGTATCCTCTCCACACCGGCTTTGTCCCTTCAGAGGAGCAAAGGAGGCCAGAGATTAATCCCAGCCAGGCTTTCCCGGGCCATGCATTTGGACCCCGGTTCACTCATCAGTCAGGCCGTGCGGGGACTAGACTTAATGAGCAGCCACACACAACATAATTCAGAAGATAAATCACCTGGAAGTAAAACCACACAATCCGACTCAGAGATGCTGCGCCATGAGCCGGTAACAGATGACAGCTCAGCCTTCCCCCGCCCACCCGGGAGCACGGAGCCCCCACATTGGGCCAGGTGCCCTTCTAATCAGGGTGGGAAATAAAGATGCCCCCCTGCACGCCTCGAGGTGAGAATAAGGAGCAGTGGCTGATCATCAACTGACTGCTAGAAATAAATCTCCGAAATTCATGGGCTAATTTCAGGTAATTCTCCTCCGAGTGTTCGGAGGTCGTAAATACTAGAAGAAACAGATGCACCGGCAAAGTATGATCCTAATTTTATAAATAAAGAAATTGGGGCTCAAGGAGGAGAAGCAAACCTGCTCCAGATCCGATGTGGGACTTGAACTCGGCCAAATTCCACCCTGTCTCCTCCCAGCCACACTGGGAAGACAGACAGATGAATGAATTGCTTACGCCAGCAACTGTGACCTTGTTCCTCACTGATGGCAGAACAGAAGTCCTGGTAGATAAGCTTCCCCCTGTCAGGGACTCTGCGACTCAGAGAGTAAAGCCAAGATTAAAGGAAACCTAGCGAGCCCAGATGCAAGCCCCTGCCCCATCTGCCAGGCTGAGACCTAGACTTGGACTGAGCACTAGAATCCCAGGTCGATTCTAGTGATACGTGTTGGTGTTATTTTGACTATGAAAGAACCTCAGGGCAATTGCGTACCCCCTGGTTCATCTGAAACCCTTGTCTTCACAGGACTGACCAGCTAGAGGAGAGTGCCTTCGGTAGTTGCCTTCTATGGGAACTCAGCACAGTAAGAGGAGATTTTCAAGCCATGGGGGAGACCTCTGTCATAAGCCCAGAGATTCTGGTAATTGATTAAAGAGCTTTTAAGTGAGCTCAGTGATTACATTTTGAATTCTTTCATATTAATTATTAAAGACAAATTATGTTGCTGAAAAGGAACGCCGTAGGAAGATGGTGGCGTGATGAAATAGGTTAGCGAGGCATTCTGGATCAGGCCACTGATTTAAAAAGCAAAAGGCATTTGGGAGAAGGTTAAAAAAAAAAATGGAACTAAATAACTAAGAATCATGTACCTAGTCACTGCGTGTGTGTTTCTTGGAGATGAAAAGAAAGTCGTGGAGAACTGGACAGACTCTAGCCAAACCTGGAGGAGCCCTACGCTTGACCGCTGGAGCCCAGGCCTGGCTCTCGCTAGAAGAGCTCATGAGAAAGAAGGACACTTCACCTACACACTCAAGTTTCTTGGGCCATCTCTTTCCAAGAGAGATGCCATGACTTCCCGTCAACGTGGAAGGATGTCACAAAGGCCAGAGCACAGGCTGGAGGCTCACTATGTTAAACACTGAAAAATAAACTTTTGTTCTAAGGATGACACCATCCCCTCTAGACACCCTCAGTGCCCTGTCGGACTCTGCACAGAAGGAGCATCTGAGAAGTGTGACGACCCCACAGTGGGGTGGCTTCCTAGGGTACTGTATGCACAGTGTGCTTCTGGGCTCCTGGGTCCTCCCTTGAGGAGACCCACTCAGAAGAGCCACGGAGCCGGAGCACTGGTACCAGTTTTGCGTGAGCAAGGAGATGACCCAGGATCGTGACTGCCACTCCTCCTTCTAGTTGCAACAGAAGATGAAATAAGGCAAGGGAGAAAGATCTGTGGGGCAGAATTACTTATGGCTGTGGGCTACTTCTCTCCCCCTTCGGATTCTTCCTAAAACCCCTAGATGAGAAATTTAAAAATTGCAGTGACAAGAAAGGCTAATCAGAGACCACAGCCAGGACACATGGCCACTCCCACGCACCCACGGGCATCAGAAAAGCCACAGAAGCCTGTGAGGCAAGCTCTTTGGCTACCCTCTAGCCCTGTACTGTGACCCCGAGCACCAGCCAGAGGGGAGCTGCAACAGAGAGCCCAGGCCTACACTAAACCCAGTGCAGAAGTAGCCTCCTACAGCCAAGCTGGGTCCAGAGAGAGGTTAAAGGGCTCAGGTTGGGGAGTCAAGGACCTGTCCTTCACCAGCTGGGCATTCCAAAGAGAATTTCATCAGGGGAGGGTAGTCTGGGAGGACACGGCCTGGGGCCTTGCTCTGTCTCAGATGGCGCATGAACCCCATTCTTTGCAGGCCACACTGAGGCAGACCTCTAGCTCTGCTTGGTTTTGATGGGTCTCTGCTGAGTGACTGATCTTCCCAGCTTTCTTCCCATGGTTGCAGATCGGGAGACTTCAAGATATTACAGGCTCTTTCTCGCTGACAACGGCCATGGAAGAATAGGAATTTAGGAAGGGTCTCCTTCCGTCCACGGTGATGACCCTGGTTGGAGTGATGCTGCCTCTTCAAGCAGGAGGAGACGAGGCCGGCCAGATGCCACACCTGTGAAGAGGACCAGGGCACCCGCGTGTGGACAATGAGAAGCAGAGTGAGCGTGCACCAGGAGAGCCCAAGGCCTTCCACCAGCCCAGGGAGGCACTGACTGGACATGCTCGTGGGAAAAAATAGCTTCAAAAAGGGTCGGAGAAATGTTACTAAGGGAGGATGAAGAATCGACCAGCTCTTCACTGATCTACATTCATCCTTTGCTTGCACCAACTGCTGCTTCTGTCCCTTCTCAGATGACAAAATTCAGAACTCTGGCAAGTTCAAGTCCCTATGCCAAATCAGACAGCTTGTTTCTCTTGACAATCTTGGGGCTGTCAACTCTTTCTTTCTGCCTGCCCCAGCTCAGCCACTCTGGGGGACCTAAAACAGCACCTCCCCTGGGCACAGCACCTCCCCTGGGCACAGCCCCAACAAGAAACTCCAGCAACGGGAAGAGATTCCACGAAAATCAGGGAGGGATGTCGGCCGCACCAGGATCAACAGATCTGGGATTTAAGGTCACGAGGGTGCCAGCCCCTTGCCATCAGTGGCCTCCAACACATTGGAAAGAAACCCAGAATAAGTCAGAGGGCACACTACCAGCTGTCAGTCCACTCATTCAGACCTGGCTGGGGCCCCGAGTTTCACAATTAGAAGGACATCTATACCTTTCTCCCATACCCTCAGGTCATAAGCCCAGGACAGGTGCCCCAATTCATTCTCAAACTACTGTGTACAAGACAAGCTCCCTTTCACCACAATCTTAAATTTACACCCATTTACACAGTTTGCCTGTACGCACACAGATGCAGCACGGGTATTGGCTTGTGTCTTTAGTGATGCCCCCTGTTAGGTCGGTGGTGGCGACTTGGTGGCGACTTAGTGGCTACTTAGAACAAAGCAGCCTGCGCGGGAAAAGAACATCCATCAGATGCCGGCGGAAACGCCTGTCAATCAGCCAGCTCTCCTGACTAATGCCTGTCAATCAGCAGGACCCCCTGGCCCATCCTGGAATTCAGCCAACTCCCCTGACCAACTCCAAGGGGGCAAGGGACCCTAAAACACCTTTTCCTGTCCCCAGCCCTTCCCTTCCTGCTGTAAGCCCCATAAAAGTCCAGTCCGGTCGAGCTCCCACGCGGTTTCTCCTCAAACCCTTCCCCTGTCCCCTCTGTGGGTCTGATGGAGTTCCGCCCGGGAGTGAGAGCTCAGTAAAGCCTGTTCAGCGGCCCTTTTAAATCTGCCTCCTTTGGTCGCTGCCGGCCCCGCCTGATCTGACACCACCGACCTGTCCTGTGAGGCTAGAAGCTCAGTGAGCATCTCCACGAGGACCTGCTTGTCTCGTTTGCTCTTGCCTGGCCATGGGCAGGGCCAGGTCACTCAAACCCACGCCGCGAGCGACTCCTAGTTTAGTTGCAGAACCTGACTCTGGCCAAGGGAGGCAGGGTGTGGAGAGGGAGGCAGAAAAGGTCTCCCCAGCATTGGAGAGGCTCTGATGCCCACAGGTGAGGAGGGAGGCAGAGTCCTGGTCCCTCAGGTCGGGGGCTGTCCCTGTGGTTCTGCAGAATGCCTGGAAGGGGTGCCAACCACAAGGACAGTCTGGTTCCCAGCCCCTCTCTGTATAGGCAGCCAGGGCGGGTTGGCTGCCCAAAGGCAGCACCTTTGACTGTAAGTATTTTTCTTAAGGGATTTGTATCTTCTTATGGATACACATTAATTATACAGAATAGTGGGTTTTGTTGTGGCTTCTTCCAAGGCCAGTAACATATTTTGATCAGCTTTGCTTCCCCTGCCTCCCTCCTCCCCAACCTCCTCCTCTACCCTGATGGAACACCCTTTTCCAACTAACTTGGGTTTTCCATGCCGCTAGCGGAGCCCTGCCAATCCTTCCCACCATCCTTCCCTCCTGCCAGGTGATCCCGTGCCAACCACCTGCCTTCCCTGCCAGTGCCCCCCCCCCAGCTTCTGCTCCACCCCACTTCCCCTTCCACCCCAGAGAGTCCTGAGAAAGACGGAGCTGCAGAGATGGGAGAGATGAGGAATGAACTTAGGACAAAAAATAAAACCAGTCTAAGAAGCGGAGACTTGACACCTGGGGCAAGGGCAGGAAGAGAAGGAGAAAAGAAAGTTGTGAAATATGTATTCAGATTCCCATGGAGACGCTTCGATAGATGAGAGTAAGCTGTTAGTTTAGTGCCCTTTTAGTTACTTTGTGCCCCACAACACGATGTCATTCCCAGACTGAGCCCTGCGGGATTCAGGTTCAGAAGGGTTTGGTTTCACAACAGGCTGCCTTCCCCCTGGCCCCTCCCCACCCCAAGGTAAAGTACATCAGTATGTAGGAGTGGAAGTAAAATGGATCCTGACACCAAGGGGAAATGCTTGAAACCCAAACCTATGGACCTACCAACACCCTCAGGTCAACTACCACACACAGTGACGATGGCATGGCCCTGCCTGAGGGGTTTCTCAATACACACGGCTGAACGTATCTTACCTGGAAAATAAAGAAGTTGTTTTTTGTTGTTGTTTTTTTTAGGACATATCTTTTACATATTGCAAAACAACAAGAACAGCATCAGAAGACTAGGAGTATACAGCTCTGAAAATAATCTTCTACAAGACACAGAAGAAAACTGCAAATATCTGTCCATCATGCTTACAAGAGTAAGAGAGCAAGGGCGCCATGATTCAGATGCAGAGATTCACCAAGAGCGATAAGACCAAGAAAAGGGTAGCAAGATTTTGTGAAATAAGGAAGATTTCCAAAGGGGAGGAAGGTATATTTGGTACTAAAAGCAATATTTTTCTTTTTTATCAATGAAATAGAGAAAAGTCCAAGAAAGAAGCCAAAGCACAAGGTCAAGTCTTCATTAACTGGTGCAGAGACAGCTGGCTAAGCACATAAATGCAAATGAAGGTAGGTTCTCAAACTCACACCTACACCACACCTGTGGCTCCCCACTCTGTACCTGTTGCGACACAAGTGGAAATATATGACCACACTGTTCATTAACAGAGCCTGGTATCCTATTGCCAGGTGAGCACCTCCAGTCCTGCAGAAGCATCCCCAAGTCCCTGGGCATCCTCACAGGCACCACCAGAGATGCCCAGGGACACCCCCCCCCCCGGATAGCGCAGCACCATTCATGCCTAAACCAGAAATAACACCTCTACCCCTACCCTGCCATATAATCCCAGGGCAGCATTGCTTTTCCCAGAGTGTTACAGACATTAATAAAATAACTTTCATACTTTGAATTTTTACTCCTGAAATTTCCTGACTTGTCTGTAATTATTGAGTAGTATTTCTATAATAGTATATGAAAACTAACAAGATAGAAAATAAAACAAATTTTTGACAATCAAAAGTAATATTCTACTTAAAAATGTTCTCTCTTGTCAAAGAATGATCCCGCAAAGAAACATATAGGCCTGTATGAAGCCATAGGTGATGTATTTAGATAAGTTTTATTTTTTAAACAAAAGCATCATAATTCACAACAATTTGATGAAGATGGGGGGGGGGCTTAAATCAATCTAACTTTTGATCATAAACAAAAATCCAAATTAACTTCACAAATAGAAAGTCAGAAATATTTTTTAAACAACA
The DNA here is from genome assembly GCF_045843805.1 of Urocitellus parryii. NCBI lineage: Eukaryota > Metazoa > Chordata > Mammalia > Rodentia > Sciuridae > Urocitellus > Urocitellus parryii. The sequence continues at coordinate 183,962,125 of NC_135536.1, forward strand.
CACATCCTAATAGGGTTCATCCCCAGAACAAAACCAATTATTAACAGCACATTAATACATTAAGAGCAAGCATTTTGGCCAGGCACGGTGGCACATGCCTGTAATCCCAGTGTCTCTGGAGGAGGAGGCAGGAGGATCGTGAGTTCAAAGCCAGCCTCAACAAAAGCAAGGCACTAAGCAACTCAGTGAGACCCTGTCTCTAAATAACATACAAAACAGGGCTGGGGATGTGGCTCCAAGGTCTAGTGTCCATGAGTTCAATCCCCAGTATATACACACATACACACACACACATAGACAAAGAGCAAGCATTTTATGGTTAACTCAATAGATATCAGAAAAAGTATTTAATCAAATCCTTCATTTATGCATGAATTGATAAGGAGAAAAAGACTTAAAAAATTAAAACAGAACTCTGGCTTAACTGAATAAAAAATTAATACACACACACACACACAGACACACCACAAAATAATCAGCACAGTAATTAAAGAAGAAACCCTAGAGATGATCCCATTAGAGAAAGGAAAAGGACACCCACTAACACCACTGCTACCTAACCTTGTCCCGAGTGCTAGCCAGCACAATCAGATGATGTGAGGAGTATACGCTGGAAGAGAGTAAAACCATCCTTATTTATAGATGCTCGTATACTTGAAAACCCAAAAGAATCAACTGAAAGGCTCATAGAAAAAAAATAGAAATTTCAGTAAGAGTTGAATTCAAAAGCAAACAAAAATCAGTAGTATTTTACACCAAGAATAATCATTTGGGGGGAAATGAGAAAAGATACTTCTCAAAAGAATAAAAATAAATTGAAGAAGTATTTCACAATGAATTGTACAAAACCATCCAAATCTCTGGAGAGTCTACCAGAGGACAAAAAAAGGAATTCCTGAATCCACTGACTATGTTGTTCTTGGATACTCTGTAAGAGCCAATTTTGTGACATCACCAGGGTGATCCCAATCAAAAAATCCCAATTTAAGAGCTTTAACAAGATGACTCCAAAATTCATCTGAAAGAATAAACTCAGAAAGAGTAATCATTAAAAAAAAATACTGAAAATATGATTACTTTAAGAACTTAAGGTGGCTTGCCTGCCAAATAATGAAACATAATGCTGTATTGTGGAGAGAAATAAAGAAATGTAACAACAGAACACCCACACAGAGGCCCAAGTTTATAAGAAAATTTAATATAACCTAAAAAAGGCATTTCAATTCAGTGAAGGGGGCTAGAAAGGAAGCGATAAATGAGTTTATGATAATTAACTAGTCATTTGAAAAAAAAATAGATCAAGATTTAAATACATATATAAAAGTATATATAATATATACAGAAAGTATACATAAAATATATATTATTTTATCATCTTGGACTGGATAATGCGATTCTTAACATGAAATCAAGTCCATAAACCATGAATAAATCAAATGGCTACTTTGATTACACAGAAAATAAACTGGGTGGAGACACACAACATCAACAGTTTAAATACAATTGTTTACTTGGGGGAGGGGGCAGACATCCATTGGGAGGGGCAGGAAAGGGATTCTGGATTTGCCTATGTCTTGGCCTGGATGGTGGTGGCATGGGGGTACACATATGCAAAATTCATCAAGCTGTACAGTCAAGATTCGTGCATTTTATCATGTGGAAATTATGCCTCAATAAAAAAAGAAAAAATATTAAGGGGAATAAATCAAGCATTTATCCTGTCTTTCTCGTAAAGACTATATTTCAGGGTAAGCAAAGATTTGAGACTGAAGAAAAATTCTTCTTCATGAAGAGGCTAATAAATGCAAAAGAGATGAAAAGAAATAGAAACTCACCATTTTGCAATCCCTCATGAAATAAGTGGTCTGGACAATGTCCATCGGCCGGCTGTGAGGACCCCTGGGGCATGGACTCTCAGAAGTGAAGAGACTTTTTTGGGTACTGACTCAAACTCTGTTTTTCAATTGAGAAGTTATCAAGAAAGAAAAGAGTAAATTAGTGATTACTAAAGATTAGGACGCAGAAGGAACATATCCAGGTAATAGATACCAAAATAGAGTTAGGGAGGAGAAACAACTTCTAGGGTCTAGAGCACAACAGGGCAACTACAGTCCACAACAACCTATTGTGGACTTTATGAAGAACTAGAATAATGTGAAGACTCCAAACACTAAGAAATAATGAGATGGGAATGTTAATTACTCAGAATCGGTCTTTATGGTATATGTATGTATTAAATTATTAACACTGTACATCATGGGTATGTACAATTATCTGTTAATTAAAAAGAGAAAACTAACAAAAAAGGTGATAGATAATCATAAATAATTTAGACATCAAAGCATTTGATGATATTAAAGATTGTTATCAATTTGGCTGTGGAAACAGAACTACGCTTATAGTTTCTGAAGTGTTGACTGATTCAACTGAAGGTCTCTTAACTTGGGCACTGGTGACATTTGGGGCCAGATAAATTTTTTGTTGTGAAAGATCATTCTGGGCATTATAGAATGCAGAGAAGCATCCCTGGCCTCTATGTGCCTGGTGGCAATAGCAACTCCAACTCCCCAGTGGCTACAACCAAAACCGTGCCCAGACGTTGCCAAGGGTCCTGGGGGAAGGGGCTTGGCCCTGGTTGAAGTCCAGTGTGAGAACAATATCTTCTCAAGAATTTGCAAGTGAAGTGATGCGTCTTGGATTATAGTTTTAAAATATCACAGAGAAAAGAAAGGGGAGTGGAATAAGATACAGCTAGAACAGCACAATATTGGCAACCATTGGAGCTGGGGAGCAAGCACATGGGCATCATTATTTTATTCTCTATTCCTGAATATACATTTCAGTGCCTCTGTAAAAGAGGTTTTACAAAAACATATGCATATGCATAAAGTAACAGTGTAGAAATACATTCTTAACAGATGTTCGTGATATTATGTGGAAGAAAGAATAGACCATGCAATATGTACACTGTGACCCCCATTTTGATATAAAAGAAGCGCTAAGAGAGAGACGGGATCTGAGTCAAAATATTCCCATTAAGGGTCTCTGGGTGGTAGAATTGTAAGTAATGAGTTTCTTCTTGCAGCCTATGTTCTCAGAGCTTTCTGCATGGACATCTCTCTCTTACTCAATGTAAACAAACAAATAAAGTAAAAAAAAAAAAAACTAATAAAGAATACAGGGAATGCCATAGAGAGATGCTGTTGGCAAGGAAGGGAACAGACTGTTCAAAGCAAACAAAAGACCTCAAAAAGTACAATAATAAAAGGCCACTGGAAGCAAGGACAAAGATCTCACACAGCCCCTAAGGAAGTGATGCAAAAAAGCACCAAGTTCAGTGTGTGTGAGTGTTTCCCGATTCTGACCTTGAGGCACCTGAATTCTACCTGATCTTTTATTTCAGAAGGCAGAGTCACAATGAAATGAATTTTACAAAGCCCTCTCTCTAAAAACAGAGAACAATAATTTGTCTGCCAGAGACTTTAAACCATTAAAGTTTTGTTGTTTTTCTTTTCTTTTTCTTTTTTTCTTTCTTTTTTAACCATTAGTTTGATGCTTAAACCCACAGCCCAGTGGGAGACTCAGCTACTGAGCTAGACTCCTGCCCCAAAGGTTCTGGATAGCCAGGTGTTTTTTCTTTTGCTCTTCTGCTTTTCAAAGCCAAATAGAAAGTATGTGCTATTTAGTCACCTGTGGCGTGGCTCACCTGAGCAGCTCCACACTTTCTCTGGTACAAGTCATTAATAGGAAGACGACCTTCCTGATTTCACACCTCCTCCTACAGTATCTGGCCTAAATTTCAGTTCCTTCTCTCTCCTCCAGTGAGGATCTTCTATAAAATCATCTCTACAGGGTCCATAAAGACAAAGGCCACATCTTTCAATTCTGTGATCCCAGTACTTAGAAAAAGGCCTAACGCATAGCAGTTGCTCAATAAGTAGTTGCTGGATGATGATTAAAATCATATTTCCCTCCCCTTTCCTGTTTCTGGCCTTTCCATGGAACGTCTGTCATTCCCAGGGATACCAAATGGCCTGAGTAATCCACAGCCTCGGGCTCCATCACCACGCAGCTGACCTCTATTTCCAGTCCATGAAGATGTCAACACACACCCTTCCACCCCTGACAGGCACACACAACCCTCGGCAACACCCCCAGCTCTGCAGATTGTGCCTCAGCCAATCTGTGCCTGATCTCATTGTCTTAATAAAACTAATTTCCCAAGTTAAAATTCATGAGGCAGCATATGTGAACATCTTCATCCATAACTGTTATGGATTCCTCTGCAGACTTTTCATGCTGCACACCATGGCTCTGTAGTTTATGGCAAGACATTTTGCCCAGCCCTTTCCCAGGGTCCCCCATGATCCATGGCATGCACTGCCTCTGTCCCAGAGGCCTCCTGCTGAGTCCACCCCAGTGATGGGCAGCAGAATGGACATCAGAACCTATAGGCAATGTCAACTCTCAGTTAACAATCCCCTTACATTCCTGATCCTGACCTTCTGCACACTCAGGGTCCTCAGAATGTCACCCCAAATCCTCTTCTGACAATGGCTTGGCCATCTAGCACCACCTGCTCTTTAGAAGGAGGAGAGGCCCAGAGGGGTAAAGGGTGACATGGGGAATGAGAGGCAACCAGGGACTGTGACCCAGGTCTCCAGACCCCAAGAGCCCACTTTTCTTTCTCTAGCATAGAGATTAGCCAACTACAGCCTGGCGGCCACATCTGGCCCTCTGCCTGTTTTATAAATAAAGTTTTATTGCCACACAGACTTGCCCACTCATTTCCTTTCTGTCTGTGCATATTTTCCGCTTCAACAGCAGAAGAGGACAGCGGTGACAGAGACCATACAAAACCACAAGCCTGAAATACCATCTCCCTGCTTACAGAAAAGTTGGCTTAACCCCTGCTGGAAGGTTCAAAACCACAGGAAGGCGGTTGCCAGGAAAGAGGCCTCTCAGCCCACGCTGAGGAGAGAGATCCACGGCACCAGGGAGGAGCCTGTCCCAGTACCACCCACTCGCCTGATTTGAGTCCTGCCCACAGCTCTCTGCAGAGGGGCAACCTGGAGTCCTCTCATCTCTGGGAGCCCAGGGCTCCCCACCAATCCAGTGCTCGTGGCTCTGATGGTGAGGCTCCACTGAAGCCAGGTGTGGAGTCCTGAGCCCAGGCCTGGCCATGGTGAGCTCCAGAGAGAGGCCCTCTGCACACCGCCCTGGCTCACTGAGCAGCAAGGCAGGAGGGGGGGACCTGGGAGAGCCCTGGAAGGGCACACAGGTCCCAGGCAGGCTTCTCTGTCCTTAGGGCAATGCTCAAAACCACAGTAGGAAGTAGCCGAGCAGGCCAGAGCTGGTCACACGGGCTGCCCTAGCATGGCTGGACGCAGGGACAGCTGAGTGGCAGGTGCTAGAGGCCGGCAAACCAGAGCTCCTCCCTCTCCAGGCCTGACAGACATGGGCCATGCAGATCTGGGCAGGTGGCCTCGTCTCCCAGAGCCGCCTTCTCCTCATCTGCAGACTAGGAGTAGCATCTACCCCACAGGCTCAGCGAGGGCTGAACAAAAGGAACAGCTGAGGGTCTTGAGGCCCCTCCGCAGACAGGTCCTCTGTAACAGCACTACTGCAGCCTGCAAGGGTCGTCGGCAGCCTGACCACGCCCGGGTCTCTCCCTGGCTACAGAGCCCCCTCACCTGTGGCTAGGGCACCAGCACACTCCCTGCCTCACCTGGAAGTCCACTCAAGACAGAGCCTCCCACTTTGCCTTTCCCAGCCCAGGTCCTGTCCCACGGGTCCTCAGCCACAGCCCTGCACCTTCTCACGGCCACACCCTGCCATGGACACTGGGGTTGTCAATAAGAGGCTGCCACAACCAGATGGACGCAGAGCCACCATCATGCAGAACAGCAAAGGTAGAGGGGGCAGCAGACCCCGGGAGGCTTCCCTGGCCCCTTCCTGTGTGGCCTAAGGGGAGCCACCCACCATCTCTGGGCACAAATTCAATCCTTGGTCTAACGCAGGCTTCAGACCAGATATGCACCCAAGTGGCTTCCACCTTAAGAATCCCTGCAGAAATCCCACCGTGAAGTGATGACAAAGTCGCCCCATGTGTCTCACTAACTAAAATGCCCATTTCCACCAAAATAAATCCATTTAATCTAATGGAAAGATGGGTCGCCCAAGCAGGAGGCGCTGCTTTGCCCGTCAGGCCTCTGGAGGACTCCGCGGGACGCTGCGGCTTCCTCCGGAGCTGGCCCCCCGCCTGTCTCCTCCTCCACCTGGCATCTCTCTCCCCAATTATGTTTCAATCCCGACTCTGGCTGGCGCTGCTCACGGGAGCCACAGGGCTTTCCCAGGCCCCCTGCATGCTCCCTGCGTCTCCACACTCCACAGCTGCTTGGTCTGTTTGAATTTTCCTGAATTAGCACTCAAAGCCCCACAGGACGGCCACCAGTCGGGGATCCTCAGAAAGCACCAAGACCACAGGCCCCGCTCAGCACTGCCTGAGCCCACCCTCGGTGTGCACCCCCAAGCAAGAGGCACTTGCCCCCCAAGAGCAGCCCATTTCCTGATCCCGTCATTCTTACCATGACTGAAAATTTGAATTTCCTAAAGGCCCTTCCCTCAGCATCAACCCAGGGAGTGCTGGGGGTGGGGTGGAGGGGTCAGCTAAGCCATTCAGCCCATCGCTCTAACCACTGGACTTTCCCCTCCCCCACGTGTGGAGTAGCCATGTGCACCCCATCTGGGAAAGAGTCACACCGAACCCAGAGCCCACGTAAGACTGCAAGTCAACCTTCCTGACTCTGCCACGCAGAGCCTGCCGCCTCCTCTCTGGGGAGTCAGAACTGGAACAATAGTGTCAGATCAGCTTGGGCTCCCTGCAGGAGGGAACTTCAAGGAACTTCAAAAGAAACAGAAACATTCTAAATAGTTCTTAGAACCTTTTTATAAAGGTGATTCAGAAATAGAGAAAAAAATTAATACAAGAGTAGATAATGAAATCTTCCTCCTACTCCTGGTCACAGGCCACCCTGTTCCTTCCCCGTGTATTCACTACAGACAATGTCTCGCATTTTCTTTGGATGATAACTCATGTTTATTACTCTACATGCACATCGCTGTGTGTGCCCTTTTATCATATAGCGGAAAAACCACTAGACAAAGTTCTAGTGGTTGGATCTTGTTCCATCAATGCTTAGAGATCAGGGTCTTTCTCTTTAATTATACACCATAGTGTGGACATTTACATTATGTTCAGTCTTTTCCAAGTACAAGATGGGCTGTGATAATTATCCTAAAACATACATTTCCTGCACATGAACACACACACACACACACACACACACACACACACACACCCTCACTCACTCACTCTGTGCATCAGAGAGAAGTTCTAGAACAAGACCTACTTTTAAATGAACAAAAGGCAGCAAATCTCCAGATCATGGTGATGGGGGGGGCTAAGGGGCTTTTTTATTAATACAGGGGGATGAGCTCCTCTGTTGCAGGATACTAGAGCTAAGTTGGAATTCATCCTACTTGACTTCTGCTCGTCTCTGAGTCTGTTGTTCCTCAATATCAGCCACACATGTGGTTATTAATGTCCCATTCAGGGCTTCCTAGTCACTAGGCCTTCTTAATCCAGTTTACTTTTTTGAGACTTAATACCCTTACGGAGCCACTGTGTGTGAAATTATCTTTTACAAGGCGGAATCCGAGCAGTTTACAGTTTTCAGTCAATTACTCCCAACCACCAGAGCTGTGCTCAGGATGACATTTCAGCTAAATTTCTTACTTCTTGGATCATGAATCCTCAAGATCCCAATGTCTGGTGAATCCACACATTCGGACTCACACTCAGGCCCAAGGCTCCCTGCAAACTTGGAAATCCATATTCAAGAAGCCACATATGTTCTGGAAAGTGACAGCACAAATGTCAGGGTAATTAACAGGGACTGTAAGCTATCATCCAGTTTAAGAGTTATCTTTAAGAAATTCTGTAGCAAATCCATTTGTAATGATAAAAATAAATTGATTAATCAAAAAATATATACTGGCCAGTAAGTGAGCTGCATCAGTTAGTTTTTGCTGTGTAACAAACTACCCCTGACATTTACAGGCTTCAAATGACCATTTGTGCCACATGATTCTGTGGGTCAGAGCTCTGAGCCAGGCTCAGCTGGGTGGTGGTTCTGTTGACCTCAGCCAGGCTCTGTCATGTATCTATGATCAGCTACTGCTTGGCTAGAAAGTTCTGCTTCTAGGGCCGGCTGGTTATCTGCTGGGGGAAGGGGGCAACTGAGCCACAGATGTGACATCAGCAGCAGGTGGCTAATCTGGGCTTCCTCAGACCAAGGCTGCTGCAGGATCTCAAGAACAAGAGAATGAGTATGGTGCACAAGCACTTTTCAAAACCTCAGCCTGTGTCTGCTTTACTCCTGTCCCATTGGCCAGAACAAGTCACATGTCACAGTCCAGATTCAAAGGATGGAGAAAGAGTCCACCTCTTCATGGAAGGTCCTACAATACTGCACTACAAGGGCACCGATGAGGGAACAGGGGAAAAGGAATTGTCATCTTCACAAGTTTCCCATAATAGTCCGCAATTCATCAAACTGAAATAATATTTCCGTAAGACTTTGCAATACACAGAGCAGCTTTCAATCCCTCCTGCTCTTCATTCCTCAGACAGTTTCTTGGAACAGGATCCACATGAAGCAACTACTGCAGAAATGTCCAAAGCCCGTTCTCTCCCCCCCCCCGCCCCCATTAGCTTTTGGGCACCCTTGATCTGGAGACCATGTCCTCTGAAGGGCTTTCCTGCAGGTCACGGTGGCACAGAAGAAAGCACTCTTTGTGGCAAACAGAAGACTCGAGCCCGACTCCAGCTCTGCAAGTCTCCATGCTACACGCTGCCCCCTCCCTCATTTGCCTGCAGCGATGGCTGAAGCAATGCAAAAAAAGAAAAAAAGAAATTTTTTGCTAAGCGGATTCAAATAAAACAACCTGTATGCCTGTGCCCCAGGCACCTGCAAGTACTTGGCATTGCACAGAGAAGACCTTGAAACAGTGAATCAGGTGCAAAGTTCTAAAAGGACTCAAATGCTCAAATAAAAATGACAGATGTGAGCAGGAAGCTGGAAGGAAGGTCACGGCTGTGAGCCAGCATTTAAGGGAAACAGAGCAAGGAGGCCATGGGGCACGGGGCTGCACCACAGTCAGGAACTGGAGCTGTAAAGGTGGCAGTAGCGAGCGTCCCCTGAGCCCTCCGTGGAAATGGCTGGGGCCTGGCTCAGTGTGAAACATTTCCTCTCCTCAAAAGGACAGAGGCTCCCCGCGTGTAGACAGGGCTGGGAAGACAGCCCTGCCCGATGAGAGCAGGACCTGTGGATAGGCACGACCCCTCATCCGAGGCCTGAAGAAATCCTGCTGCCTGTAAAAGGAAATCGCCCCCCTCCCATCACACCACTTTTTATACTGCAAGGTAAATAGCGAGAGCTACAGCGACAATTTGTTGAATGGCGACCATATGGCAGAAACCGTGCCAGTCAACCCACCTACGTTAAGTAATTAGCATTCATGCCACAATTACGTTCTCAGTGACTTGCACCAAGTACCTGTTACCAACTGGACTCTGTACAAGGGATCGGAGATGCACTCTTGGTGCAGCCGACACAGTGTCTAAACCACATGGAGCTTTGAGGCCCAACCGCAACCACCAATGCCACCTCCACTGTCCCACCAGCTAAAACAGAACTTGTCTCTCAAGAGCCCCTACTCTAGGCTCAGCGACCCCCGCCCCGAGTGCCCCTCAAAGCAGGCATCAGCAGCCCCACTTGACAGACATGTGACAGAGGTGTAGAAGACCTGTCCAGGGGCAAGGGCCAGTGGAGACACTTCCCAGGAGGCCCTGCCTGCAGGATGGCACCTGTGCTCAGCCAGGAGGCTTTTGCTGAGCATGACAGGCTCAGAGCTGGTGACCGGAAGCCTCCCTCCTGCCTACTCTGAGTAGTTCCCAACAGTCCTCGCTTGCTTTTCTAAAGACTCTTCGTCAAAGCCAAGGGGTGCCCATTTCTGCTCGCCCCCACCGCCTCCTCCTTCCCATGCTACAGAGTCTTCAGCAAATTGATCTAATATAAATTCAACAGCTCGCTGCCTCTAAACCCCAGTGCTGGCTCTTGATCTGCCTAAAGGGCTCACAGGGCTGTAACTCGGCACTCCAGGAAAATCTAACACTCACCCATTCAGGCATTCGCTCGTTCATCCAACAAAACTTCACCAGGCCCCACCAAATGCCAGGCCCAGGATGTGTGGACACTGGGAGATGCTACGCAGCTTTATGCAGGAGGGTGACGTGGAGGTTCCACTGAAGCAGAGAAGTTGCTGCGGCCACTGGGGGTGGGAGGAACAGGGTAGTAGGCAGTGGCGTCGGAGACCTGCTAACCTGGACATTGGCAGGGAAGCTGGGGTGCAGAGCAGGCAGGACCTGACCTGGCTTGGGTCCAATCTCTGAAGAGGAGGCTCAGTAGGAGGGGTCGGTTTAGGGTGGCCTGTTATGGAAACGTCCAGGGCAAGTGAGATGACAGCTCTCAGCATGGGGGAGGGATCTGGCCTGAACTCCCTGGAAGATGTTGTGCAGGTTCCTCTCCCCAGGGATTCTGTCCACCTCCCAGAGCAAGAACTGGGCCCTTGAACTTCCCCCTCTCCCTCCAGAAACCATGAACCCTGCACAGGAGCTGCCAGAAGCCTCCACGACAAGAGGCCAGAGGAGGAGGGAGCCTCCGTGAGGAGCTGCTGGGACCGGTCCATGGCATCAAAGGCTACAGGTGAGGAGGGTGACTGGGGGTGACTAGCTCAGTGACCTGGAGATAAGGAATGTGGCACAGACAGACTAGAGGGAGGGGAAGCCAGACTGGCGGAGGCTGGAGGATGAGTGGAAGAAGGCAACGGGAGTAGAGGTGATTCTTGGAGAAATCTGGCCGAAAATTGGACAGAGGAGGAAAGCATCATGGCTGGCAGAGGGTCTGGGGTGAAGGGAGAGGCCTGGTTTTGTTTGGCACCAAGATGAACTAGGTGAGCATCTATCCATGCAAGCAGGAAGGTTCTCAGGGGTCCCCAAGACCACCCTTGGGCTCAATTATTTGCTAGGTGTATTCACAGGACTCAGCACAGAGCTGAATCCATGCTATGATTCACAAAGCAAAATCAGCCGAAGGAAAAGATGCAGGAAATCAAGTCCAAAGACCAGGCACCATCTTCCTGAGACTCCAGGGAGCCTTGCAGGACCTACTGAATTCCTCCACCAAGTTGGCAAAACATGTGGCATGCTGTCTGTCAGGGATGCTCATTAGAGATCAGCACCCAAAGTTTTTACTGGGGGTGGTCCCATCAACACCCTCTGCCTAGAACATACCAGCAGTCCAGACTCCCAGAAGCAAAGCAGGTGGTCAACATAAGCCATGCTGCCCAAACAGTCTGTCACGATGAACCCATGTCACCAGCTCTGGGAATGGTACGAACACACCTTATGTTCAAGTTCCCAGACACCAGACAAAGAGCAGCCGGCAGGTCTTTCCAAGGACAGCGGTCACGGGCCTGCTGTGTCAGCTCATTTCTGCACAGAAGTTAAGGTTCATGCAAGACAGAGGAGATCATTAACAAGTAGAAAGAGTCCCCCTTGAAGGCTACAGGAGTCAAGGGCCCAGCGCCCGGAAGGGAGGACTTGGAAATCAAGCGCCCTGTGAAGCCAAAGGCGGAAAAAGAGAAGGGGCACCTATCTGACCCCTGGAACCTTCTCTGTGGAAGAGGAGAGTGATCTCTGCCAGGCATGGAGAAAGAGGTGACAGAGCACAGGGGAAAAGTCAAGCAGGCAGCAGAGGAAATGACCAACAACGCCCAGCCCAGATGAGGCTGGGCACCAGGCATGAGGAGGCCACCTGGTGCAGGTCTGCTGTGTTGTCCAGCTGCCGAGTTCTACAGACAGACAGAGCTCCAGGAACTGGAGGAGAATGGTGGACATGATGACGACAGAATCCAAACAGACCTGGGAAGGACGTGATCGCAGAAGACAGTAGACGGACTGCAGACTGAAGAGAGACCTCGATGTGGGCACCTCCATCAAACATGGCCAGTTGCTGGCTTTACTACCAAAAGCAATACACAGACGGAATGCAATCCCCATCAAAATGCCAATGATATTCTTTGCAGAAAAAAAAACAGTCCTGAAATTCATTTGAAATATTGAAAGACTCACAATAGCCAAAGCAATTCTAAGTCAAAAAAAAAAAAAAAAAGCCATGTTGACAGAATCACAATACCCAACTTCAAATTACTCTATGGAACTACAGTAACAAGAACTGCATGGTCCTGGAGTAAAAAAGACACAGATCAATGGTACAAAACAGAAGACAGACCCACACATGGACAGCCATCTGGTCCTTGACAAAGGTGCTGAAACACATCAGAGAAAAAGACAGCTTTTTTAACAAATGGTGCTGGGCAAACTGGTTATCCACATGTAGAAGAATGAGACCAGGCCTTTCTCTCTCACCCTGTACAAAAATCAACTCAAAATGCATCAAAGGCCTAGGAATTAGACTACAAACCATGCAACTTTCAGAAGAAAATGCAGGGACAACCCTCCAGCATATTGGCACAGACAACAACTTTATCAATAAAAGGTGATTCTTTTTTCCTGAGCTTTTCCTAAAGCTCAGGAAATAATGTCAAGACTTACTAAATGGGATGGCATCAAATTAAAAAGCTCCTGCACAGCAAAGGAAACAATTAGGTATTTGAATAGAGAACCTACAGAATGGGAGAAAAATCTTTGCTAGCTATTCTTCTGACAGAGGTTTAATATCCAGAATACATATAAAAAAAAACTCATTACTAAAAAAAAAACCCCAATTAATAAATGGGCAAATGAATTAAACAGACACTTCTCAAAAGAAAAAAATACAAATGGCCAAAAAAATATATGAAAAAAAAATTTCAACATCATTAGCATTTAGGGAAATGCAAATCAAAGTACACTGAGATTTCATCTCACTCCAGTAAGACGGCACTCATCAGGAACAATAAAAAATACTGGAGAGAATGTGGAGGGGAAAGAACACTTTTACACTGTTGGTGGGACTGTAAATTAGTACAACTACTATGGAATCTGTATGGAGACCAGGCATGAAACCACCACATGACCCAGCTGTACCACTCCTCAGTATTTACCCTAAAGAATTAAAGCCAGCATACATAGTGATAGGTGCACACCCATGTTTACAGCAACACAATTCACAGTAGCCAAAGTATGGAACCAGCCTAGATGTCCATGAACGGGTGAAGGAGTAAAGAAAATGTGGTACACATACTCAATGGAGTTTTACTCAACCATAAAAAAAAAAAACTGAAATCACATCATTTGCAGGAAAATGGATGGAACCTGAGAACACGTTAAGTGAAATAAGCCAAACTCAGAAGCTCAAAGGTATTACTGTTTTCTCTCATATGTGGAAGCTGGAAAAGAAAAGGGGAAAGGTAAGAGGAGAAGATCTCATGAAAATCAATGGGAGATCAGCAGAGAAGAGGAAAGGGACCAAGGAGAGGGAGGAGGGAAGGAAAAGGGGAAATACTAAGGAGTGATACTGGCCAAATTATTTTATTATTTTGCATGCCTGTACAAGTATGTAAAAAAAAAAATTCCACCACCATGTACAACTATAATGCACCAATAAAAAATATGGGGAGAAATGGCCATTTGAGTGACCAGGGCAAATAGACCAGACCACAGTGGGAAGTGAAAGGCACACGGCAGGGGTCCCACCCTCTGCATGAGTACCCTCTACACAGTCCTGGACAAGTGGCCACAGGATTCTGCTATTACAATACAGCTTGCAACAGAAAGTTCACCATGTTCCAGGGCCTGTGCCTCAGACCACTCTGGTACATGCTTTCACTGCTTCCTGTGGTGGGTCAGCTGGCTGACCTCTGTGTGGGTAGCCTGTTCCTGACCTTCCAGCTGCTACCCAGCACCTACATGGGAACAACCCTCTCCCTCTGGGATAGGTGCTGTCTTTAGAGAGCCCCCCAAAGTCTCTGACACATTCAAGCATGTCATTTTCTCTCTGTACTATGGGGGGCAGGGGGAATGCTGTTTTAGAAGTAGATACTTTCTTGTACAAGTATTTGTTAATGTATGTACAATAAAAGTTCTAACATGCATCTTTAAAAATAAAAGAAAATAAAAAATAAGTTTCCCCACCTTCCAATTGCATTTCCAGGTATTTGTAACCATGTGAAAGTCCTATCTGCAGCTAACTGAGTGCCTGCCTGCTGGAACTTCTGAACTCTGGTTCTGCCATGCACAAGTACAGAAAAAGTATCCAGGATGGGCACCCTATCTCCAGTGCCACCAGGCCAGTGCTGAGTAGGACCCAGGGCCCTGTCCACCACATGAGTATCCATTCATTGCCAGGGTTCAATGACCATCTGAGTATGAATGGCTCCAAGATTCCAGCCTCTAAGTTTCAGACTCAAATTGCCTACCAGACATCCCTGCTGCCATGCCCCACGAGCTCACACGCTGGCCACACCCAAACTTGAACTGCGATCTTGTCCCCACAGCCACTGTGTGGAAGGACGGATGCTCCCTCATTCCCAACCGCTCCCCATCCTTGACTGCCTCCTCCTCGATGTATCGTCCCAATGAGTTCTCAGTCACCTGATCCCTTTTCCCGCAAAGCCACCATCGTCTCCTCCAGGCGGCACCATCCCTCTCAAAACTGTTCCCTACTATCCCTTCTGCCATCTTGCCTTCTCCATCCATTTTCCGTAGAAGTGAAAGTGATCCTTTCACAAAGACAAGTTGGTCACAGCACTTCACTGCTTGAAATTATCAGTGTCTCCCACTGCCCTGGGGTAACCACCTAAGTCACTCCCACCGGGGTCAGTACTTCTCGGCAGAATCTGACCACTCAGCCCTTTGGCTTCACCTCTTGCACTACGGCACACCCTCCAACTCCAGGCTCCAGCCACGTTGAACATCTTGTTTTCTCAGGGTGCCAAGTTAGCTGACCTCGGACCTCACAAAGGGTATTCCCTCTCCCCGCCCCTTCTTACTGCTTCTACGGGAATTTTTATACTCCTCTCATGGTTTTTCTCTTGCTGTTTTGTGACTATCTGTCCACTTATTTACCTCCTTCCAAAGTCTCTGATCACCAAAGTGTTGTTCACCAATGTCTCCCTTGTCCTGACACATAAGCCCTCCATAAATGCTTGTTGAAAGAAAGCAGGAATTTGCAATATCAGTCACCTCCAGTGATCTATTTCCTATATTTCTATTAATACAGTCCTAGATGACATAGGCTGTTTACGTTGCCACAGTTCACCCCAGAGGCACAGGTAATTGCCCTTTGACTGAGCACCTCAAGGTGTTTTTCCATCCCCTAATGATAAACCAAGTCAAGTCCATCTCACACCCAAGCAATCTCCCAATTTAAATACTTGCAGCAAGAGTGTCTTGATGAGATGGAAGGAAGGAAAACCCATTTTCAGGATGAAAGAGGGAATGTGAACAGTTCCAGCTTCCATTTTTCTCTGGTTATGCCCTACTTCACAGATTAATTTCTAGCACCAGGATCTGCAGATGGATAGCAAAGAATTGTACTGAAGAGCCTTCTCGAACTCTCCAAGGCAAGCAAGAATCACTCTCTTCACAATCGTCCATTTTACAATGTGTCTAATTATAACTGAATAAATTACTTCTGCCATTCTGCAGAAATACTTAAAATAAATAGCTCTCTTTCCTTGAATTAAAATCATAGTCTTTTGTTCACTGTTTTCTGTTCCATAAAGCAACAGGGCCTGCTGATTAAAGATCATTTATAGGACTTCATTTTCAATCTATTTTATGATATCACTTTAAAATACCCCCAAATATTCAGCTGCAAAGAGGGATAAAAACTACGGAAAATTGGCTCTTTGAGACTCTTTGATGAGAAATGAAGTTGTGGATGTAACTTTCAGCGAATGAACATCTATTAGAAAAGTCTATTTTAATAACTACTTGGTTCTTTCTCCTTGGAATTTTCTCACTACTCAACTTCCTGTATTTTTCTTGAGATTACAACATAATCCCCACTGACACACTAAATACTACCTCTCTGTATTGAATGGAAGACACTGAGACAATAAATCACTTTGAGCTAACACAATATGCCAACCAGCCCCAGCTAAGCCAAATATTTGATGAAAGACATACAAACTGAAATTTAGCAAGGCAAGAAGGCTCTGGGAATTATGTCCTGAATATCAACCACCACGAGACCCTCTGCCGTGAAAAAATTGGATGTTCGAGGCATAAGATGATATTGGGTCCAGGGTGGCCACAGCTAGCCCGCTGCAGGAGAAAGAGATTGGGATTCAGGACCCCTCCAAGCACTGGGGGGGGTCATGACAAAAAATGAAGCCTCCTCAGTTCTACCCAAAACACACACACACACACACACACACACACACACACACACACACACACCACTGTTTTTCTGCAATCATACAGAAATAAGTGTGATTTCAAGGAAAAAAGACTGTCCAGAGAGGATTCAGCAGGATGCTAATAAAGCTGACACCTCGCGGCCTCTCACTTGCACCAGCCTCTTTCCAGGCCCTGTGCCTCATTTTGTATTTGAAATGCTGTGTTTTTCTTAAAGAGGGTCCCTACATCGTGCAGACACCCACAAAACCTCCTGGGGTGGCCTCCACTGATGCTGCTGCACGGGATTCTACAGAGAACTTCAGAGATGCTCTCAGCTCTCAGCAGGAAGGTAGTCATGGCCACCCACGTTCCCTGATGAAAGGACAGAGCATCCTCAGCTGGCACCCAAGACCTCCCCAAGGTGGCCCAGATGAACCTCTCTGACTCCCGCCTCACTCCCGCTCACCTTCCACCCTGAGCACCGGTGACAAGGGTTCCTTTTCACCCAGGGTCCTGCTTTACTCAAGCTGCCTTGTGTCCTTCCTCGGGTGCCCCTCCCCCTCCTTCGGGAACCAGTTGAGAAGCACCAGCTGCAAGAAACCTTCCCTGGTGCCCCTAGGCTGAAACTGACTATGCCCTTCTCTGTGCCCGACAGTGAGGATCCCAGTTTCTCCCCCAAGTCTAAATTCTGGCTCTTCAGTTTCCTCACAGCAAGATGGGCAACGTGATGCCCTTGGAAACCAGACAAGAGGATAAACCTTTTTGCACGGTGCAGCTCCAGAAATGTCAGCCTTATCATGACTGTGATCATCACCACCATCATCGTCATGACCACCATCACCACCACCATATTGCACACCACCCAGTTGGAAATTCCTCAGCAACTCATCCCTCCCCCACCAGACCAAGGGGCATCTTAAAGCAGAGGTGGAAGCCTGTACCCAGAATTTGGAGCTGCATAATGTCTACTAAGCACAGGAAGGAATTAAGTGATATTTATACTCTGACCAGCAGAAGTAGGAGTCAATAACACCTCCCACTGCCTCTTGTTTGCTAACATTTCAAGTCTAAATCAGAGAATCTGATGAAAAGTGGAAGACGACGGGGGAAGGGGGAGCAAACCAGCTCAGCAGCCTGCTTGTCTATACATCCCCGAGAGCCTTCCATCAGGAGCCTGCCGAGCCCAAGGCTGCCAGTCGTCCACACAACACAAGAGCAGCTCCTTCCATCTACTGCAGACAGACCACCAGGGGGCCTTCAAATGAACTCTTCCATCTACTCCAAGACAAAGCCAGAGCACGGGACTTGCACCCTCAGTCAAGGGCAATAACCCCAGGCATCATTTGACCCATCTAGATCCCTCCTGTCAGATTAGACACCATGAAGAACTCGGTGACCCATGACAATCGTTGGTATCCACAAAGATCTCTTCAAGTAAAGCAAGAACTCTGCCTTTGGTAGTTGCAGTAGGCATAATAAAATTTCCTGACATAACCCAAATGTAGATCTCAGACATTTCCAGAGCCCCAGGCCCATAGGAGTGAGGTCAGTTTCAGCCACATCTCCTGCCACACCCTCACACCTTTCCCTCACTCAGCAGAACCTACATATCCTAGAATATCCCTTACTCCTCCGCACCTCACCACTCCAGCACCCCCGTCAGCCCCACTTAGGATGGGTTCTCACCTTCCATCCCATCCCTGGGGTATGAGGCTTCCATCTTGATGATTTCTGCTTATTTCTTCCAAACTTGGCCCCTGCCCTGCAAGACCCTCTGGACTCTCCTGGTTCTTGTCACACAGCTCACAGTACTTCATTCATGTGTCTCTTACCCACCATATTTTATCTCCACAACCCAACACAGCAACAGGTGCACCCAGGAGGTGCCCTGTACAACACACCTGATGAATGAATGAGTCAATGGGAAAATCTCTGGGATCACAGCTTAGATTAAAATCAGGAGATTTCCCGCAACATTTGGAACTATACATCTTCCTACAGGGGGGAAGTGTAGGCCAGCAGGGCCCAAGATCCTGCATGACAACCAGCTGAGCCAGGAACACTGCCCTTTGGTCAGCCATACCCTGAAGGCTGTCCTGCCCTCGGCTCCCTATCTGCAGACGCTGAGGCCACCCTAGGACACACAAACTCTCAAATGGCTCTTCAGACAGCACAGAAGTGGCCAGTGGGCTGTGGCCAATATCCCCAACTAAATCTCTGCCATCTGCTGTGCCTCCCATTGGCAAGGCCAGCAATGCCTCTCCCAGAAGCCACGACCCCTGCTGTCCAGTCTCACCTCCCTCCTAAGTTTAAAATCCCATGTGTCCCCACCCACTGGCCATGGCTCATTAGCCCCCACACCATCCCAACCATTTTTGCAGAAGGAGTAAGGAATTTGTGGGTTGATTTTTCTCAGGAAGAAATTACCCGTCTTGGAACCACACTGCAGGCTGAGCAGTAGCACTGGGACAGCGTAAGCACACCTCAGAAATGTACTGTCTGCTTTCTTCTTTACAGGCAAGAAAAAATAAGTTTGCAGAAGTGAAGAAATAAGATGGGTTTCAGTCTCACCTCCAAGACTGCAAAACATCAGTATCGTCTGCCCAGGAAATTTTTAAAGTGCCAGAGGCAGGTCAGGGATGATTTTTTAAAAAAAAAATGCCTGTGTGATATTCTTACTTCTGCAAGACAAATTAATGCCACAGAGTAACTGGGGGAAAGGGAAAAAAAGGTCTTGATTCATGTTCTCTTGGAATGCAGTTTGCTGTAATTGTTTTCTCATGTAATTACATATATTACCGACGTAATTACAAATAATACATGTATTTGATTTGAGCAATTATAGAATAGTATATAATTTTTAAATGTGGTACACTTCTTTCTCCCCTAGATCCTTTTGTGAAGGAAATAATTTATCATTTCTAAAAATATGCCCCTGGGCATTATGTTTTAATAAAGTAAAAATTAGTAAATATTTGCCTTTCTTTTGTATTTCGACAAAATAAACTTTGTCATGAAAATTTGAGTTTAAAATGCCTCATTATATGCTTGGAAAAAGTGCTTGCACTAGGCTAATTCTAGTCAATAGAGAAAAGCCAGATAAACATTAGGATTACCAAGGAGGGTAATTACAGAGGACCTACTATGTTCAGGGCACAGTGCAGGGAGGCCTGGGGTAGGGGAATAAGCCGTCCAGGACTGGGGAAGAATTGCCTTGCCTGGAGTGCAAGAGGCAGATGATGAGGCTGCATGTCCCTGAGCCACCAACTTAACCTCACAGAACAGGGTCCATGGGAGGTCACCTACCGCCTGGCTTATGGCTTATCACGCAGTAGTAAGGAGTGAATGAGAGAACGTGAGGGGCTCCAACACATCCTCATCTGGCACGCACCCGCAGCCATGGCAGGTATTCCTGCTGTACCATGCATCAGGACCCGCCTCTGCCACCATTGTCTTAACTGCCACATGACAGCCATATGCTGGTCCCTTAATCTCACATCTTTACAGGTCAAATGACAACACCCTGGAGTGGTTCAGAGTGGGAGGAGAATTACAAAGAGTTCCAGCAAGGAGAATGTCACACCCTCCAGATGGGAGGAGGGAGCTGAATACAGAATCTTAACTTGTAAGGACCCAAAGACATTTTCCAGATAATCCTCATCTATTGAGTGAGCCTCAGGTAGGTTCTGTTGGAGGCACACAATAGAATGGTTGAAAAACTTAACCGACATATAAAATCAGGAGATTTCCCACAAAACTGGGGACTTAGCTATCCCCCTAGAGGTGGGAAGCATGGGCAAGCTCCTTGGATCCTTCCTGACAACTGACTGGAGCAAGGAATGTTGCCCTCCAGTCGGCCACACCCTGAAGGCTGTCCTGCCCTGGGCTCACTGTCTGCAGAAGCTGAGGCACCCCTGGACACACAGACTCTCAAATGGCTCTCTAGACGCACAGAAGTGGCCAGTGGAGGACGGTGGCCAACATCCCCAACTAAACCCCTGCCATCTGGTGAGCCTCCCATTGGCGAGGCCAGCCATGCCTCTCCCAACAGCCACAACCCGTGCTGTCCTCAGCTCACAGAGACTCCAGATGCCTTGAAGCTCACTCAGTCCAGGAGAGAGGGAGCCACGAGAAGAACATTACTAGGGTAGAGGGTCACCGAATGCTCTGCATCCTTAGAGATGCAGGTGGTCCTCTCCTGCCTCGGGTTCAACCTCCTACTTCAACAAGTTCATGTTCAAGAAGGAAGCAGATCCGTCCATACCAGACGTCTGAAAGATTCGCCACCTAAATATTCAAAAATGTGTATCTAATCTTGACACCTTGATGGAGTAAAAGATGGCAAAGCCTCTGTGGTGTAAGAGCAGAAAGCTACTAATGTGGAAGTTAATAAAGGAAAGAGGAAAGCAAAGACAGTATAGGAGAGGGAAGGGAGGGGGAGGCAAGGAGGAAGAAGGGGAGGGGCGGAGAACAGGGATAAAAGACCTTTCCCGGTGAGAACACGGAGTCCCAGGAAGTTTTAGCCACTGCCTGAGAACTGGGAACGGATTTCAGGAATTCTGAATCCAGATGAGAACACACAAACCTGCAGCCTTCCGTTTCAATGACTCCAACCAGGGAACATATCTCAATTTTAAAAACCAAGACTCTGAAACCGAATGAGACGATGAAGCACAATGCTCACCTCCCCAGGAGACAGGAGGAGGTGCCCGCTGCAAGCCCATGGAGAGGACCCTCCACATTTTTGAGGAAACAAGAGTGTAAAGAATCTAAATCTGCTTTTTCTAGGGGCATTTGGATAAAGTTTTAGACGTTTCATTCTGGATCCACTGCTCATCATGGCAAAAAAAATTATATCATCAAACGTCAGAACTGCTCAGGAAAAGTTTCCATCTCATGTTCAGGTTTGATTAACTACGGGCCCAAAGACTGAGCAAAGAAGTATACCAATACATTTTCTGTACAAATGCATTTTCTGACTTAGGAAAAAAAGATTGAAACGAAAATGAAGAATACAGAGGTGTCCAAGGATCACAGAGATGCCATTTTTGCTTCTGTATCTTTGTTTTCTTAAACGAGCTTACAGCAGTTGTTTGGAATAATCTATAACCAGACAAGAAAAATGGAAGAGAATTGATCCTGTGCCAGTGAGGAAGCTGAGCTCCCTTCCTGTCCTGATCTGGACCCACAGGTCTACGTCAGTATAGCTTACTCTACGCGCCTGCCTTCTCTGTCCCCTTACAGACTAGATGAGGTCCCCCAGTGGTTGGCCATCCCCACTGTATTCCTCCACCAAGCAGCAAGGTCCTCAGCACATAGTAGGTGCCTCGTAAACATCTGTCAAGTGAATCAATTCATAGCATCCTGCATTCCCCGTCACCTCTTCTTTCTCCCTCTGGGTCTGTCAATTTAGAGGATGATACTCAGGTGAGTGATATTTCCTGGAAGAGACTATACAATTAATTACCCTTGTAACCTCAAGAATCATATTTGAAATCAAATCTGCACAAGTGACAAGTTGAGGGTATAAAAAATGGCACTCTCCCCAGCCTCTTAATTATATGCTATATATCAAACTTCTCCCAAGCTCGGGAAATGTCCCATTTAACATTCTGCACTTGGCTTTCAATTCCAAAACCTGAAATGGAGATGGTAGTACTTAAACATTTCCCTGGTATTTTTTTTTTTCACTCGCTTGTCCTCCCATTTCTACCCTTCCAGTTTTATCTACTCCCTACTTTCCTCTTATGTTTTTATGCACTCGTCCAGAAAATTTAGGGGCAGCTGTGTTCGTAACGGTTTAAAACAAGACATGATCATCATCCTAAGACAAAGGGGCATTTACCCAGAGGCAAACACGCAAGTGTAGCACAAAGACGTGTTAAAGACACGGAACTGTCCCTTGGACTGTCCCCTGCATGCAGACAGGGATCCTGAGATACACACTGGAGAGTAATATGCACGGTTTATTTTATCAGTATGTGAAAGACACGGGGGTCGGGGGGGAGAACACTGATAGGTTTATAGAGCCATAGGAGAAAGCCAGAGGGGACAGAATAACAAGTAGTAATGAGCCCTGCATGGGATAAAAAGGAGCCAGTGAGCTAAGGAGATAGAAATTTCCCTTATTTTGTATAACTCAGATAAATAACGTGATGGAATGATGAGGAGATTGTGCTGAATGCTTCACTTTTCTTTTCTCAAATAAAAAACGTTGGTGTGTGCGTGGGTAGATCTATATTCAAGGGTTAGTTCCCTGCCTTCAGGATAAAAAGAAACACTCCAGTGAATATCTACTGAGAAGCCACGGTGGAACTGAGGGGTCTGAAACTGACCCTCGGGAAGCCACCCCTAAGCCCCTGCCTGGCAGAGCCACTGAACACTGCCCAGACCCTCTTCCACAGCCCACCACTCCTTGCTAGCACTCTCCCACCATTTCCCTCTCATCGCCTGCTCCCCACTCTCCTCCTCAGTGTACCTTCCCCAGAGCTTCTTCCTTGGCCCCCCAAGAAACACCTGCTATCTGGACGCCCCAGGCAGGAGACTTTTAGTTGCATGTAACAGAAAAGCAACTCAACAGCTTCACAGGTTTGGTCGTGTGTACTCCTGGAAGGTCTGACCACCATGTGGACTTCTAAAACCAATTACCTGGGCTCCCTCCCTCTGTTCTGCCTGCTGTGGGTCAGCCCCTCCTCAGGCAGAGCCCTCCATGCAGATCCACTCGTGCGGATGCAACAGGCACTGCCGTTCCGGGACCCTCAGTACACTTTATTCTCTCCTGGGGAACCGAGAGACCGGCTTCCCTTTGGTCTCCTCACTGGTCAGGCAGGTTCCATGCCCACATACTTCTCCCAATTGCTGTGCCAAGAAAAAATGCACGAGCTGACTGGTTCAAGAACCAAGGCCTAAGCCAATCACTGTGGCCGGGAAAGGTAGAGTAGCCTGATGGACTAACAGCAGCTCACGGACTGCGGAAGGGTGTGGCCGACTGGGTGGGGGAATAAAAATCTACGTGTTACTGGGAGGAGGGAATGGAAGATAAATGCTCACAGCCACCAGATGTGACTCTGTCTACCACCATGTGCTACATGCAGGATCCCAGGAAGGGACCCTTGATGTCTCCTTCCACTCAGCATCTGCTCAGGCCCAAATCAATGCCAAGTCCTTTGACTCATCGATTAACACACACACACACACACACACACACACACACACACACACACCCATATTCTCGTATCAGGTTTACAATCCTTAACCGAAACTATTCCAAACTCTCCTCCTCACTTACGTCCCGATTCTGGATGCGATCTTTTGAATCCAACCTTTCGCAACCATAATAGTAATTAATTTTAAAAGCAAACTGAATTGCATCACTCACCTGCTGAGAACCCTAGCCACGGCTTCCCACTGCCCTCAGGACTCCTTGGTGTCATCTAGAAGTAGGGCCCTGGGTGAGCAGACCTCCAATCTCACTTCCTACCTCATCCTCTTCTCTCCCCACTCTCGCCTGCTCACCGAGCGGCCCCTGCACCTGCCGGGCTGAGTCAGGACTGTTCCTCTTGGTTCAGTTCCCTCTGTTTCTAATCCCCTTGTCCTTCACCATGACAAACCCCTATTCCTACTTCAAGTCCCAGATCCCTTAACCCAAACTACTCCCAGCAGAAACAAGCACTGCCTCACACGTGACACGCCCAGAGCATCCTTAATGTGAAGGCTTCCCTCCACGTGCCCCGACTGCTTTCATCTGCCCTTCTACACTGCAACGTGCGGCGCTTTCTGTCTGTCCATGCTTGACACACATTAACGGAAGACATGAGAGAGACGCAGGGTGATACGTACTGTGTGTGTACAGATCTGAAGAAGTTAAACTCAGACCATGTGGCCGTCAGGAATGTCTTGATGAAAGTCACAGACCATGGTGTCCCTGTTTGGCTGTTTTGTTTGGAGACTAGAACAATTGGCCATTGGAATTTCCATGGGATGGGATTTCCAAGGAGGCCAGAAACAAGCTCAGCACTGGCAGAATTGTAGATGAATAAATCACACGGAGCACGGCCACGGGAGTGAGAGCAGCCCCTCAGAATCGAGTGGCTTCTGGAGAAACTTCCAGAGAAGGCTCTATCCCTTCCCAGAGGGAAGAAACTACAGAAGAAGAAGATGCCCCACTTTGGCAACCCTGCGTCTCTGGGGAGAGGAAACACCAAATGGTCTGAGTCATTAAGCTCTCCTAAGGACAGGCATTCCTTGAAGCTACTTAACTCCCTTTAAAAACTGCTCAGGCTTCTCTCACCTTCAGAAATTAGCAGCCTGCGCCCTCAGCACCAGACTCCCCCTATGTGACAAGAGCCAGGTCACCTGTAGACTCGTCTCTACAGAAGGATCCCTGGTCTCCCCTCCCTCCACATGAGCACCTGGAAACCTGTCCATCATCTCATCTGGGTATCTTGACACCCTCCACGCCGCCCCAGGTGACACTGCATTTTGCTGAGGCATAGGGAGGTGCAGGGAGTGACCTTTGCTGGAGCTCCTCCTACGGCTCCCGGCATCAGGAAGGCAAAGGTCTTATTTCCTGATCAGCACCTGGGTCAGAGCTGCGGGTCACAGGAGCCAGCTGCACGCGCATTGCAATGAGCACGGAGCATGTGCATAACAGAGCCTCAGACTTCGAAGCCACGGCATCAAAGCAACATCCATCTTGCAGACGAAGAAGTTGACACCCAAAAAAGGGAGGTGAGTTCCTGTGGTTTCCTGGGAGGTGAGGAATGACTGATAAGGACTGGAATCTGGGGCTCTGAGCTCAAGGAACTCAAATGACAGGACGGTGAAGAGATGGACAGACAGATGGAAAGATGACTAGACTGGAGAGAAGGAGAGAGAGAGAGACTCAGAGGGGGACTAACTGGCATCTTGCACAAGAAGTTGAATCAGAACCAAGTCTCCACCCAAGGCTGTGCGGTCCCCAGATTTGAACCATGTCCCAAGATCCCACCCAGCCATCTCAATATTCCCTGTCATGGTTGACGATGGAGAAAATGAATGTGGTTGGTTCAAAACCACTGTCAATATGGAGGGAAGTTTAAAGCGCGCACACTCTACACCCCAGGAGTGCTGGGTTCTGATCTCTAGTCCCTCATCACCCAAAGGAACAAGGTGCAGCAAATAGAAGGGTGCATCCTGGTGATCAAGAGACACCAGACCCAAGGACTTCCCTGCTGGCTTGCAGCAGGGGCTCTTGGTTGAACCTTTTGAGGTTCAAGAAGGGACGCACCCCTGCCGATCAGCTCCGTGGTCAGGAGTGTGCAGGGGTGGCCAGCAGGTGGGATGGCTCGCCCCTCATACCTGCACTCAACACCTGGGTAATGAACGCCTCCTGCATGTCAAGCACTGCTCGAAGCCAAGGGACACACGTCCCTGCCCTGTTTACATGACAATAGGGAGTGGAAACAGGCGGCTGACAAGAGACACACTGAAGCGCCTGGCACTGGCAGAGAGTGACAAAGTAGCAGGAGACAGTGGAGACCTGTGAGCCCACGCACAGCCCTCAGGGGTCATCAGAAAGGACACTAATTTGCCTGGACGAAGGTCCTAGCTTATTCTAGTTGGTGCTCATCAGTTACTGCTAGTGCCACTGCTCCTTGTCCAAGCGGCTCATTTGGATGATGTTATATGGTCATCTTACCAAGAAGGATGCTTTAAGACCCCGAGGACGTGAAAGAGTCAGCCAGGAGGGGTCTACACAGCAGAGCAGGGGGCTCCGAGGACCCCCCAAGGCAGGAGTGTACTTTGTGTGTTCAAGGAAAAGCAAGGGGCCAGGCTCTGGAACGGCATGGGGCACATGGCCCACAGGACAGAGTGTGTCCTCCAGCAACCTACTGGGACCTGACCCCACCAGGGCCTTCTGGGCTCCAGGTTAGAGGACACAAGTCCAGGCCATCCCACCTGCAGGGTGAGGGAGCTGAGGTACCCAGACCCCAGCTCCTGTGGGCCACTGCTGACAGCTGGCTGTGGGCACCGGCTGGGTGAGCACTTCTCCCTGCCTCTGGAGGGGGAGATGCAGCTGGACCTAAATCCAGGAACTCTGCAGGCACGAGGCCCAAGGCTGGGCAGGGCACACCCTGGCATCTGCTGCGGCATCGTCACTACTCTGAGCCTCGATTATTTCATCTATAAAATGGCAGGAATGATGCTCCCCCTTGCAGCTAACCCAACGACTTCACAGAATGACTGTGCAGGCACCTGGCACGAAGCCTACCTCAGGGAACCTGGGCTTCCTTTATCCCTTCCCTCTGTCCCTGCTCTACTCTTCCCCATGGGGGGAGGCTGGCATTTTCTGGCTTACGGAACTCCCTTCTGACTATATGTAACATCTCTCCACCATCAATAACCACATCCCTGTTCCTTTCTGGGTGGAGGAAGTGGAGGCTTTGGGACCAACAACAGCAAATGGTGTCCCCAAGGTGAGTCTAACTTGTGCTGCTGCGGTTGACTGCACCCACCAAGGCAAGGCCTCCAGCCACAGAGCACCTGGGCCAAGACAGGGCCCTTCGCACCCCGGCTACAGCCAGCTCTGTCATGGGTGTGCTGCTGGGCCACTGACGGGGAAACTGGCACGCTGATCCAGAGAGGGGCCAGCCCATGCTGCCCTCCCCCTGCAAACAAAGACTCATCTCCAAAGACCCCGCAGGAAGCAGGCCTGGCGGGTGCAGCCCACCAGCCCACACAGCAGAGCAGGCCCAGCCCCCGCGAGACAAGTGCTTATGTGTGAGCAAGAAGCCACCAGAATACCAACAAGCAGGGCCGCCTCCGTGCCAGCAAACCCCCACAACGGCTATTTGTTTGGTGTCCTGGGAAAACCGGGCACCAACCGAGACCTCACGGAGGCATCCAACAGCCAGAATCACAGAGAGAAGTTGACCACGCTTGAGACTGACCAAGCTCGGGTAGTGCCACACAAATGAGATCGCCGATTAATAACTACTCTGAGTTGGCAACAGTCCCAAAGATGGGCACGCTGCTGACCTCAGGCACCACCCAGCATGGGTAAAAGCAGAAAAAAGTAAAACCAGGTGGCTTCTGCATACGGGACTGGGCTGAGGGTCTTGCGTGTGGCATTCTATTGATTTTTCTTAGAAGCCCAGGTATGAGTTTTAGTATCCTCATTTTACTGGTTTAAAAAAAAAAAAAAAAAGTCCAAGGCATATCAATAATATGACCCTAGTGATAAAGCCAGTCAACAGGTAAGACCTCACTTATCCACCCTTCAAGTCAGCCTGGTGACAGTTACTCTGTTGACCTGCAGTGTTTCCGTATGCAGGGTTTAATGCACTACAAAATGAACTGTTTAGCAGCCAGACAGCAGTTTCCTCTGGGGCAGAAGGAATAGTAATAACTGGAACTGGGTTTCGGGGAACTTAAGGCAGGGGTTCTGTTCTCACCTGGCCTTGGTAGTGGTTTCCCTAGAGCGTCACTTCACGATGACAATTCAAAGTGGACGCTGAGTGACCAGTTTATTTTCTGTACATATGTTATAGAAATGAAGGATACCAGAAAATCATGGCCACCCCGGCCAGAAGCCCATTTTATAAATAAAATCTTACTGGAACACAACCAGGCCCCTTTGTTTAGGCCCCATCCACGGCTACTCATCTGACCCTTTGCAGATAATGTTTGCCGGATCCTGGGGACAGCGTTCCCAGCACACAGAACTGGATTTGGATGCACACTGAGGCTATCTTTCTGCCTGTGATTTTTGTCAGCCAAACATGTAAATGAGCTGGCAGACTTTAAGAATCCATCAAATGACATGAAGGAGAAAGAGCTTCATGTTACCTTGACGTGTTCATTAGAAGAATGTGTATGTCAGCTCACAAAAACACATCCGGTCAATGAGAAGGTAAGTGAGGAAATCAGGTTAAACACAAGCGACCTGGGACCAACAGAAAATCAGATAATACCGAAATCACTCACCAGAACACTCCCCATAATTACAGAGGGGCTACAATTTGAGCTCAGAGTATCCTGAACACCCAAGCAAAACTGCAATGCATGCAGCACGATAATCTAGTGTCAGGACACCAGGCTGAGCTCGAAACTCCCTGCACCGTCCAGAGAACCACTCAGCCCATGCACACAACTAAAAGCTGGCCCTTAGAGATAAAAAGCACCTTTATCCCATTTTTCCTGCAAAAAGACAACTCTTTTTTTTTTTTTTCCTTTGCTCTGTTGGGCAAAAATTCCCTCAGGAGCTTACCTTTCACCAACTGCCACGTGGCCCTGCCCATTCCCATCTGGGCAGCCTGGCACAGATCTCCGCAGGCTGAGCAGAGGGCCCCAGGAGGGTCCTCAGATCATGGCTCCGTCACAATGACCTCCTTGGGATTAGAGCAACATTTTAGAGGATAACTGTGTTTTATGGGTCATAAATATTGCACAGATGTTCCTTATTTACACAGACTTGGTAGCTTATTATTGCGACATTACCATGCTAATATGGTGATTCCTGCTTTTGAAACTGGAGGGCAGGAAGCAGGGAGATGTAATTAAACATGCATGGTGCACATGGTGGGGGGGATTTTTTTCAATAAAAGAAAACAAAACAAAAAACCATGATCTGAAACTGTGACTCAAGTTAATTTCGCCATGGACACTGGGTAGCAGGAATGGAACTTTGGTTGGGGAGATGTCATTTGCAGGGAGGAGAGAACAACATCAATGAAAGAGGTTGGCACTGACTGTGTGCCGACTAGGTGATTTGTATGTGTAGGGACCACGTTCATCATTGGAACAACCTTATGAGGTGGGTCTCACTGACATTAGGACAGACAGGCAAACTGAGGCAGAGGTCAGACATCTTTTTGTGGCAGAGCCAGCGTTAGATCCCAAAGCTCTTGCTTTGCTTCTCACAACTGCAATAAGCAGGAGACTTAAAACAGAAACGGGTTCCTGCAGAGGCAAAAGCTATTTTGTGCTGTCCACTCTGGGTCACTGAAGCAGCACATCAAGCAATGTCCCAGAACAATCTCAGTGACCCAGGAAAACAGCAGCACCTTCCTCAGACTGAGAATGGGCAGTCTCCGCAGTCCACCCCTCCATAGGCAGGGAGAACTCTGGACCTGGGGATCTGGTCTGCGGCTGCCACACTCCCCTCTCCTCCTCCCGGCTCCCAGTTCAGCCTCCCCCGGTGCCAACAGCACTGAAGGACTGGACTTTGGGGCTGACCTGCCGGGCACTGGCTCAGCCAGGCAGCTTTCCCACCCTTCTCTGGCTCCCCACTCAGAACCAAGATCACTGCCTTCCAGAACCATCCTGGCTCCAGATGAGCGAGCCGGATGTGGTGACAGTCAACACACCCACATTTCCCCAAGCCAGACACGGACTGCCTCAACTCAGGATTGTCCTCCAAGCCTCCCCTGCCAGCACACCCCAGTGGCTCTCAGCAAACACTGGCGGGTCGGAGGAACTGACTGGGGAGAGAAGAGAGACCCGTCTTGAAGGAGGCTCTGCCAGGAACTGCCACAGTCCTTACTGAGATTTGTCACGAAATAGTCAGCACCCTCGTCACAGTTTCCGAGTCTCCAAAATAAACATCTGTGATCAACACCAACATGGATACAGCGCTTGTTTTTTTTTTTTTTTTTCCCCTGACATTTCTACTCTACAACACAAATCTTTCTTGGACAGCCACATTATCCCTGTATCCCAGGCACCGATCCCGTAAGAGTGCTCACGTGATCCACAGCAGCAACCAGGAGGAGAAGAGCAGGCTGTGCACCAGGCAGTGGCGGGTCCTCACTGTGACGTGGACAGCCCTGGGCCCCCTGCACCAGACAAGCATCCTCATGGGAAAAGCCACCCAACAACGTGTCCACCATCAACACGTCTGTCTCACGCGTGTCCTTGTGATGGCAAAAAAAGGGAAGAGGAAAGGAGGAGGAGAGAGAAACACACCCATTCCTCAGTCTCCCTTTCAGGAAATGGGCTGCTAAGATTGAGCTGCAAAGTGAGTGTTCAGGGTCTAAAATATCCAGATCCTTCTGTGCTATAAGAGTGAAACTGAACGGTGTCTCTGGAGAGAGGAGTTTATAAATCGTGAAACCCGAATGACAGCTTAAATGCTTCACTACCCCACCCTTTGAGTGCCAGGTGAATCACTCATATTTGGTGTTATTTAAAATATCAAAAAAATAAATAAATGATGGTAATACACTTAATTTTGGAATGCCTTGCCTTAAGTTCCAATGACCTCAGCCTCCTGGAAATGACACTTGTACTATGGAGAGCAAGTCTGTGGGACAGTGAGTCAGCACGGCCTCCACTCATTCCCCAGTCTGTCAGCACTGATAGGCACGAGCACATGCCAGGTGCTTTACAGGGGATGAGCAGCACAGAACTGCCTAACACTTCAGTGGGAGAAACAAACTAACAAAAGAAATGAATCAAGATGACTGTTGACCTATCAGCATACCCAAGCAGATATGGATAGGAAGTAGAGAAACTTGAGCTGAAATTAAAAAGGAAGAACGTGCCAAGTAGAGAGAACAGCAAGAGCAAAGGCCCTGAGGTTGGCACAGGTTTCATTGTTAAGGAAGGAAAAAAGAAACCCAAGGTGACTAAAGAGGAGTCAATAGCCCTTTTTATGAAGGGTCACATCAGAGTGACTTTGGCCTTTGTAGGGCAAATGGTTTCCTTTCAACTACTCAGTTCCACACTGTGACAGGAAAGCCACCACAGAGAGCATGAATGGACCGTAATGTTCCAATACAATTCTCTTTATAGACACCGAGATCTAAATTCCACGTAATCCTCATGTGCTACAAATCACTCTTCTTTTGATTCATCATCCACCCATGAAAGATGTAAAAGCCAATTCTTCACTCCAGGCCATGGGCCTCATGTGGCTTGTGGGATGCGGTTTGCTGCCCCCCCCCCCCCGGGCTGTGAATGGGAAGAGGGGTCGAAGGCCGTCATCGGGAGCCAGATCTTGCAGGCGATAAGCAGTGGCTGGGCCTTGGGTTTTACTTATTCTAAGGGCAACAGAGGCAGCTTGAGACAGGGGAGGGACGTGGTCTGATTTATGCTTTTAAGAAGTTACCTTGGCAGCTGTGTGGCGATTCTGATGGTGTCCTCAACTTCCAACGTGTCCATAGGGAGAGGAACAGTGTCCTCTTGACTGTGGACTCGGGAGCAAAGCGCCCGCCCACCAGGGGCTCTCCGGACCCGCTGGGTTCTCTCTTCCTTCTCACCAATGTGGGCTCTCAGTCCACAACTGGGAAGATTTCCCACTCTCCTCCGTCAACATGAATGAAGGGGACATTCCCAGCATGGCCTGCAGGCCATGGCATTTCATTTCTTCAAAGTCACCTGACCTGTCACCACCAGTCAGCACTCTGTGCACACGGGACGGGCTCCATCTCTGCTTCCGACGCGTTACGGTGGGCGCTGGTGATACGTTTCATGTCCCCACTTTCCACTCACATTCACAACATCAGAGGAAACTAAAGTCAATCAGCGCTGGGCATACAAAGGGTGGGAGGTTGGCAGAAAATAGAGTACCATGGCTTCCGATGGTTTTGTAAAGTCCAAATTCAACACCGGGAGCATAAATGAACAATAAAAGGAGTCCAGCTTCCCCAACTCTACCTTATGCGACACAGACTTGGCCCTTTTGGGCTTCCCCGTGTTTCCCCCAGACAACCCCCCTCCTAAATTCCTACTTCCTATGTCCTGTCCTCTCTGGAGCCTTGACCTTCATGTCTACCCACGCTGTGCCTGACACCTTCACATTCTACGAAGCTCAGTGGCCCAGCTCCAGCAGACAGGAAGTGCCACCATGTTGGTCACCCCAACAAAGTCCTTACTCTCAACACCTTCTGATCTCCTAAGAATCCAACTGCTCTCAACCCTCAGGAGCTTGGGCAAGATCAAGGTTGTTCTCAATCAATGTTCCTTCACCTATCCCAAGAAATAGATAATGACTACTTCTCAGGGTTATACTGATAGTGAAAGGAAGTCATGCATTCCCAACTCTCTGTAATACCCTGGATCAGTTAATTAAGATAATTAGAAACCAGATCAAATCTCAGGACTTTCCATTTCTGTTTCTTAGTTAAATTTCCAACTCTTCCTATACTATAGAAACAAAGCTATTTATTCCAAGACTCTCAAGAAGGCAAAAGAAGTGTTTTGAGATGTGGGTCTGTGGCAGGCAGACTCCAAGATGGCCCTCAGAGACCCCTGCCTTGGAATCCTCAGTTCTGTGTGGATCCCCTCCCCTTGAGTATGGGCTGGACTAGTGACTACCTTCTAACCAGCAGGTCATGGTAAAGCGGGTGGGATGTCGTTTCCATGGTTAGGCTGCCTAAGACTGACTTCTGTGCTGACAGACTGTCCCCTGGCTGGGGAGATGAAGGAAGCACTCTGCTGGAGAGATCCACGTGGCAAAGAATTGAGGGCAACTCTGCCAACAGCCCTGGGGAACCGAGCCCCTCAGCCCAGCAACCTGCAAGATACAACACTGTCAACAGCTCCGTGATCTTGGAGTTGGGTCCCTCCCCAGTGCAGCCTTCAGATGAGACCAAAGCCCCAGCGGACAGCAGCCTGTGAGACCCTACAGCAAATGACTCAGCTAAGCCATGCTCAGACGACCGACCCACGGAAACAGTGGGATGCCACGTGGACCGTGCTAAGCGGCTACCCTGGCAGCGATCTGCTCTGCAGCAGGAGCTCACACACACAGGGTCCAAACTGTTGCTTCAATTTGAATTTCTCAAGTCATCCTCATCCCGGAGTCACGTGATGTCAACTTTCTGCACAGCTACATTATCGTAAGCCTTCCCAGATTCAACAGAGAGGTGGGTTCCTTCCTTTGATTTTCGTTATTTTTTAATGTATTTCTTATCGGTGCGTTATAATTATACATAATAGTGAGGTTCATTATGCCTTATTCACAGATGCACAGAACGTAATTTGATCCATCTCATTCCCCAGTATCTTCCCTTTCCCTCCCCAACGCCCTTCCCTGAGCTGCTTGCTGCACTCCACTGATTTACTACTATTATTATTACAAGGTTAATTAGTGCATTATAATTATATATACATACACACACACACACAAATTCCTTGTGGTATATTTGCACATGGACACAGCGTAAGTTGACAGATTTCATCTCCCATCACTGCCTGATGGCCTCCCTCCTCCCTCCCTCCCTCCCAATCCCCTGCTAGAGAAGGATTTCCTCTAAAGAACCACTACATGAACCCAACCTGGAGCCCTTTCCTCCAACCAAAAGGAGGTCAACTGCCAAATCTCCCTCTCTGATGCAAGTGACAAAGAAGAAAAATCAAACCAGGCCACAGCGATCTCTGAATCCAGGAGGGAGAGTTCATGACAGCACCCCCCTGCCCTGCCCCACCTCACACCCAGAAGCAGCTGGAAGGTTCTGAGTTAGGACCTCCCCGGACTTTCTAGATCCCAGAGGCAGGGGTTAACCTCTGACACCTGTTGTCTCATTATTTGTTATCAAAATCTCTTTTACAGGACGATTCCCCATGGCTGCATGAATTTCCCCAGGAAAATAAAAGTTATTTCTAAGTAAGAGCCTAGGCTGTGATCTTGTTCCCTGAAGAGTTAGTTCAACAAAATCAAAGAAGTCAGAGGAAGAGAAGAAGCAGCCCTTCCTCTCCAAGGAAGCACCCCGGAGTGATTCAGCCCCTAGGGTCACCTCACCTGGGCTCACGCTTTCCCTTTTACCTGCTCATCCACCCTCTGCGCCTTCACTCCGGTGACTCCCAAGAAAACGTGACTTTCTGTTGGAGAAGCCTTCCCGGGAGTTAGGGGTTATCCTTTAATTCAGTTTACGACTCCAGACACTTAGATCCAAGTTTCTTTAGGTGGGAGGCCTCACACGAAACACCACAGCAGACGCTCACAGAGCCCGTGTGTGCAAACCTTTCTAAGTGTTCCCCACACTTCCCTGCCCTCCTCCATGCTTGGTGTGCACCGGGGTTCAGAACCTCAACAAAAACAAGTGTGTGGCCTCTGGTGGGTCCTTCCATCCCCCTCCCCCGAGACCCAGCCTCCTCTCTGCAGAGGGTGGCAGCACTGGTGAAGAGCAAGGCTTTAAATGCCTAGAAAGAAAGCATCGTAAACACAGAATCATTGGGACTGGAGGAAACAATGGAGCCCTTTCTTATAACCCAAGGCCATCTATAAAAACCCAGTTATTGGACTAAGAGTCCACACTGGTGTTTCCTCCTGACATCATAATTCTCGAGACCGCCACTCGATCTTCAGCAAAGCAATAAGGTGGAGCCTCCATGGGGCTTCCAAGGAGCAGAGCCCCCAGGCCCACAGACCCTGCAGCTTCAGTGACCGAGTTTATTGAGATTTCACTGCTGCTGCTTCTGGTTTTTCTTCCTCTTCTCTAGCAATCGGGCCACTGCTCCTTTTATTTACCACCACTGCCAGCGTACCTCCCTGGGATAGCAGGTCTCCCTCCTCCTAAACCTTCTGAACTTGGGAAATCAGATAAAAAGTTATTAAAAGTTTATTTTTAAAAAAAAATCTATAAAGCAAAGCAAGAGTTTCCAACCACTGGAGAAGAATCAAGGGGCTCCCCTTGGAGGAAATGCAAGGGCTCTGGGTGTGATCAACAGCTCTGAGCTGGTCAGAGGCTCTTTGGCTTCTTTTAGGTTCTGCATAGTGCATTAGAAGGCAAGCCTTCTAAATCACAGACTCCAGATAAGAAAGGGGTTTTTACACAATGCCCAGTGTTGCCATTTACTGCTTCTGTATAGAACCCCATCTGGTGCCTATCTACAGACAGGGACATGCATCTGTATGTCTAACCCACAAGAGACCATGACCATGTTTGATATGCAGAGAAAATTCGTATTAAAAATGGTAAGAGCTTTAACAATGTTTATGCACCTTTTTCCAAAGGTTACTTCATGTTGTGCACACAATCATCTAACGAGATAAGCACTGCTGTCCTCATTTTCTGATAAAGAAATGAAGGGCTCAGAGAGGTTCACTGATTTTCCCAAGGACACAGAGAATAAAGAGGACCATTAAGGATCCTAAGTAGTCTGACCCCAAAGCCAGTTCAAAAAGGGATGAAAATATCCCCAGAGGTTATAGGGGAAAAAAATCAAGTCATATTATTAGTTTTTGCTGATGAAGAGCAATAAACTCTAAAACCCATCCAGAAAATTGAGATTCATTACATAACCAGGGAAATGTTTTGATTGGCCAAAGGCCCCACACAGGATTGACTGACGGTCATCTTTGCTCTCTAGACTAGTTCTCTCAAATTTTCACAGTCATCAGACTCATCTGGTAGGGGGAGTGTTGAAGCCCAAATGTCTGGGCCCCACCCCAGAAGTTTTGATCCATTGAGTCTGGGGTAGAGTCCAAAGTCTACATCTCTCAAATGTTCCCAGGTGATGCTGCTGCTGCTGGTCCAGGGACCACTCGTTGAGAACCACTACCATTGAGGAATGCAGCCATTTCAGAAAACAGTGAGGCAGGAAGGAAACAGGACAAATCCCCCAATCCTCTTCTCCTGCCCTACAACCTCCTATCAGACGCAGATGCTCCCCATCTGATGAACTCAATTGCAAACCAAAGGGCAAAGGAGTCAAGGTCGCACCACCTCTGGGAACTCAGAACAGTGCAGAGGAGGAGTCCACCAACACAACTCCCTCCCCCAGCCCCTTTCCAAATTAAAGGATGCCGAAGCCTTCTCTCTGGTCCTCGTCTCCAGGTGCCTCAGCATCCCTGGTGGGTTCTCTTAACCTCCACACACACCCCCTTGGATTGTCCCTCTGTGCAAGTCTCTCAACACATTGGAGTTGAATTCTGTTTTCTATCAAGAAAGATACACCACCAGGAGGCCCTAGACAGCAGCTCTAGGGGTGATGTCTTCCTGAAACTAAAAAGAACCTTTTCTACTTCTTCCTCAAGTAGCATCTACAAAATGCAGGTCAAATATCACATCATCTTTTGGCTATGAATTGCCCATGCAATTAGCAGAACCTGCACAGCATACACAGCAAGACCACTGCGAACAGAGCTCGGTGGCCCTGGAGGAACCGCTCGCCCTAGGTGCCTGGAACATTCCTAGGTTTTCTTCAGTCCCTGAAGGTCCCACATCCTTGGAAATATCTCCACCCTGGGCAAATCGGGACAACTGGTCTCCCAGCTATGTACTCAAGCTTTCTTGCATTAATGAGGCCTCTGCTGAGATCCTAGCAATAGAGTTACAATCGAGAACAGACACCAGTCACTGAGCACTTTCCAAAAGCCTGGCCCCGTGCTGAGCCTG
This sequence comes from Urocitellus parryii, assembly GCF_045843805.1. NCBI lineage: Eukaryota > Metazoa > Chordata > Mammalia > Rodentia > Sciuridae > Urocitellus > Urocitellus parryii. Next base: position 183,998,920 of record NC_135536.1, read on the forward strand.
TTATATACATCACCTCACTGATTTCCAACAAACACCCTACAAGCAAGTTACTACTATTAGCCTAATTTCACAGATGATCAAATGGGAGCTCAGAGGACTCAAGGAACTTGTTCAAGGTCATACAACTTATGAATTAGCCAAGCACTGACTTGAGCCCACAAAGTCTGAGATCAGAGACTGCATTCTTAGGCACCAGGTGATTTCCTTCATGACAGAGGTAGAACCCACCTCTGCCAGACTTTATTCCTCAAGGAAGACTCAGCCCAGAAGCAAAAGGGCAAATCAGGGGCCAAGTCTGAAACCTACAAAGTCGACACTGAGAGGGGACCTACGTGCTCTTTGTTGAGGAGCATCCCCAGAAAGAGCCCAGAATGATGGTGACTTGGTGCCCTTAGAAAATCAGAGGGGACAAGATGCAGGCTCAGATGTCTCAGAATCAGAGATCCCTGCAGCAAAATCCACAATATCCAACACCTGATGCCTTTTACAAATCCAAAGGCATTCTCACCTGGGAGCTTCAGCCTCAACCTCTCATTTGTAACAGTGGAAAAGTAATCCTGTCTCCAATCCAGAAGGACACTACCTGGGGTTAAAGGGACTCAATAAATGTCCAGCCAAAAAACAAACATTTTCCTAAAATGCTGTGTGTGCTAAAGCCCGGGAGGTCTGAAGACCACCATCTCGGGTCCTGAGATAGAGCACCTTCGTCTCCTGAGCCCTCTGAGTAGAATCAGTGGCAGCCATGTCTAGGGGTCTGACCTCTATTCCAGGACAGGTGAGGATTCTCTGCACAGAATTATCCTCTTACGAGGCCAGGGTGGTTGAGACCCACTTGCAGGAGTGACGGGCTTCTTTTCTGCAAAGACAGCTCCCCCCACATACCTCTTCTTGTCCTAAAAATCAGCATCACATGGTGGCTAAGAACCTGGACTCTGAAATCAGACAGCTACAGTGTGACTGTGGCCAAGGCCTTGAACTTGCAGGAAGTCAGTTCTCTTATCTGACACAGGGGAGTGTCGTGCCTGCCTCACGGGATCGTCATGAGGATTAAATGAAGTCTTAGAATTCTCATGGAAGTTTCTGGAAGAAGAACGCTTTCCACCCCGGAATTTCAAATAGGACCAAAGTTTTCCCACAAGTATGACTTCAGCACAACAGGTGCCACAAAGCCAATCAGAGGAAGAGCAGAAAGCGGTGGCTGAGGACAGAGATCCCAGCATGGAGTCACTTGGGTTCCAGTCCTGGCTCTGCCACTCACTCCTCTTGTGGCCCTGGGCTCCCTCCTTTGCCACCTTGTCCTCCAGTTTTGATGAGACTGGATGAGTGACAATTGGTGAAGCCCCTGAAGAGTGTCCGGCTCCTTCCCAGCACCTGCTTTACATGCATGGTGACAGTGTTCCCTCCTTGGTAGTCACTTCACCTCCAGAATTTATTCCCTGGGTGTTGTGTTTGAATCCTTCACGCTCTGCAGACACAGCCCGGTGCACCTGCGTTTCTCATAACTTTTTAATCTGGTTCCTATTATCCCTCTATCATCCATCATTTCACCAAATGATTTGACATCTCCTTCTATTTTCCGCTTTTCATTCCAACAGAAGGCAAATGTATGCTTTGGGGGTTTAGAAATCTTCATCCCAGGGGAGCGAAAATCCCTTCTGTCGCAGTCTAATTGGGACTATTCTAATGGAGTGACTGCTGGAAATGAACAATCCTAGAAACAGACTCTGTGTCATGTCCTGGTCCCAGCTACTCCTTGTCCCCCAGTTCCATAACTCATCCCTTTTGAAAAAAACTAGGGGTGGTATCATAAAACAAATGGATCAATTGGGAAAAGTGGATTTTTAACATATTTAACTTTTACCATAGATCTCAAGTGATTTCCTTTTCAAGAAAAATAAATATGAGAGACCTAGAATTCCAGTCCTTAGGAAACACAAAGGTCATCACATCGTTTCCCAGATGGGAAAACTGCTCAGGACCAAGGCATCTCTAAACACAGAGAAGATTGCGCCACATTATCCCTCTGCATCATTATGTGCCTTTCTGAGGACTCAAGTTGACCCCAGAGCCAGAGACTGTCCCAAGGAAGAAACTCTGCTATTTCTTGGGAGGCAATGAAGTGCTGGTCCGGGGAGTTCCCTATAGAGAGAAGTGGATGTAGGAAGAAAACAGAGACTGAGCCTGGCACAAACCCCTCCAAGGACCTGGGGCACACCTGTTCAGATGCCTCCCTGTGTCCGCAACACAATTCCCTAATTCCTTCCTAACCAGACACAGCAGACCAGACGTCCTAGAATTCCCCAAAGGAATCCTCATTACAAACCATGCATGGAAAACAAAATACAAATTTATTTTACAAAGATGACTGAAGAAAACAATGTAAACATTTTTTTTTAAAAAATCCCTATCATTCATACCCAACTAGGAAATCTTAAACTCCAAGGGTGTCACTTTTTTAAGAGAATAATTTAAATGCAGAACTATTACAAACAGAGGCACCATTAACATGTATGTTCCTCCCTATCAAGAATTATCCACTAATTTTGACATTCCTCAAAAGCATACTCCCAAATAAAATAGACTATAACCTAGCTAAAATATCCTCTACCCAGCATGTTAGTGATTCTTTTAAGACGCAGACTCCCATCTGCTTCTGTCCTGACATAGTCATCCACATGTGATCATCAGTATCTATTTGATTGTTGCATCCCTAAAATCAGCTCTATTTTCTTCCCACAGGAGAGGATGTGGCTTTGAAGAGGCCGAGTTTGGTTCATAAACCAGAAGAGCCTGATATTTGGACAAATTCCTTAAAAAGATATTCAGATTACTGGCAGATTGTCATCCAAGATGGTGATACACAAGGGCAGTGGCATAGCAAAAATTGGGATGTGACTGTGTACAAGCAGGATTAGGCCACTGTGGATGTTTCGTCAACTCTGCTCACCATCAGGGAGCCAAGAGGACAGAAAAGGCAAGCCCAAATAGACTCTGTCTACATTGGCCTGTATGGGTCACCTGCTTCTATGACACCCTGTATTTTTTTTTTTTGGTTAAATTAATCAAGAACTTATAGCAGTCTGGGAGTACCTACAAGGTCTCTGCTAAATAATCAGCAACCCATCCAAAATTATGCTATTGGTATCAGAAGTGGGGTAGACACAAACAGCCCACCCAACCAGACAGATTTTGGACAAGGACCAGAATGCCAAAGTAGAAAACAATGAGTTGAACCTTCCTAAAATATAAGCATTTTGGGAGCAGGAGCTGAGTCTAGTGAGATTTATCCAATGTTCCTCTTCCTCCAACCACCAGGACCTAACATAAGATAAAAGTTGTCCTAGCCAATGGCTATAGGCCAAGGCAAAATTCCTGGAATAATCTAGTAAGGTAAAGCTAGGAGTAGGACTAAGGATCTCCAAAAAAAAAAAGCTAAAACCTAAAAGGTAGAAATGACTGAGATTTGAGTCAAAAATCTATGGATCACAAAAGAATCCTCCATGATCAACACTAGAGAAGGTTATCTGGAATAAGGGAGGTACCAAGGACCCCAGAGTTCCAGAGGTGGCCAGCAACTTTTCAAGGACAAATGACAGCTGCTGAGATTTTGAAGGTGAGAGGAGACACGATTCCAACTGAGAACTACTTGAAGGCTCACTAGGCCGATTCTCTCAGAAGCGGTAGCAAAATAGACTCTACACAGGGAAACATGGATGCACACTAAATGTGTCACATGTGGGAAAGGGGTACAGAGAAGTGAGAAAGCCAAGTCCATCGCCTTCACTTTAAAAGTGACCCATGAGACTTGTCCCAAGCTACAGTTTTAAATGAAGAAATTCTGTCACAAAATATGTATATACTTTTTATAGGCAGCAGTGACCTTGGAACTCTGAAATTTGCTCAAATTAATTGCATTAAATGCATTAATTGCATTTCTCCACCAAAAACAGGGTTGAGAGGATCAAGTCCCAGAAATACTACTTTGGGACTTGAAGCCCTCCGAGTGAGACATTTAAAGGACTTAACTTTAGCTGGAAAACTGACATTGATAAGCACACACTCACCCCTCACCGCACCCTCCCCCTAAAACACCACACTTCTTAAACTTCTGTTAGACACAAGGTGGGTGCAGGACCTAGATTTAGTTAAGGGGTTTGCATATGGAAGTGGAGTGTCTTAATAGTTAAAAACTAGACATTTCCTCCCTTTCAGTAGGTTCCACAGTTCCTTAGTAAACCTAATTAAAATGGCCTCAAGACAATGCAACCTAAGCATTAGAGAGCTGGCCTCTGCTTTGTTCCAGACAATTTTGTTTAGGGGAAGATAACCATCCTGAACTAGAGCCAGCTGAGATACAGGGACGAGCTGGCGAGATGCCCAGGTTCTTTAGGGCTAGAAGCTTTGGGAAAATAACTGATCATTCCTCCCATCCCCGTCCCTGATTTGAGACCGTGTAGAATCTTTGGCTTAAAGTCTCCATTTCTAAACTGGAAAACCACCCCCCCCACACACACACACCAATATACCCATTTCCTATAATAAAAGGTGAAAAAACAGTGCAAAATTAGAAGAGATGATAAAAGGACAATGTTAGCTACAGGAAACATTTTAGTGGAAAGAAAAGAAAAAGCAAAGATTAATAGTTAAGACATCCAGGAGCTCTGGAACTAAAAATAAGGGAAGGACCAGGCACAGAAAAGGCTTTGAACTCAAAACTGGTACAGCAGAGCAAGGTCCTTGACCCAGGCCTGTTATGTACCGTTGTGCAAGTTGCACACAACCACATGCAACCACCCCGACCTAGACACCTAGAAACATTACGCCCCACCCCACCTTCCTCATATCAGAAAGGGTACCTTGCACCCAACAGTCAGATTTATCAGGGCCTGGGTGGGGACAGTTAAGAAACTTCTCTCAACGCCAAGCCTCTTGAAGTGAAAGTGTTTGCCCTTTGGCAAGGATCATGGAGGACATACTCAGGATGTTCTGGAGTACTTCTTCCCCAAGGTCACCTTGTGGAAATGGCTCCTCAGGTCCTGGGGTTGTGATTTTCCTGCTTAAATTCAGGCACTGCCTAGTCAGTAATGAGGGGACCTCTGACACCATCCCCCGCCACACAGATGGTGAATCTGGGAAATTCCTGGAGAAGGAACCTTCCAGAAAGTCCAGGGTCAGGCACGCCTGTCTGGATTTTAACAAAGCATCTTTCCTGGAGGACCTTGTGGGGTTCCAAGCACAGTTACCCTAACAACCTGCTTCGACTGTGATTCCCGGGATGATGGCACCCCTGTGGTCACCCCCAGGGTTCCAGGGGACAGGCTTTGATCTCTAGGATAATCTGCATGTTTACACTAAGCCTTCCAGCTGCTGTAACTCACTGAATCCTCTGTGTCAGTTTGTGTGTGTATGACAATAGGGAAAAAATGAGAAATGAGTCAGAAAGGTTGAACACAAGTGCTCATTTTAAAACTCAGGATATCTAAATGTAACAAATACTCATTTTTAGTGAGATTGAATAATGCCCCTCATCTATAGCTGCTTTTTAGGAACCGATTCTTATGGAATCTAGACACTAGGGTAAAAATTTTCGTTCTTACAAAAACACCATAGTACTTCCACTTGGGGGAGGGTCCAAGTTTTAAAAGTTATCTAATGGTCTTCACATTAATTTACATTTACTTTGAAAAAGTCTTCTAGTTAACTTTCTTTTAAAAAAAAATTGCGTTAAATCAATTCTGAGACAATCAGTCTCTCGACTCAAAGATCCCTTCAAACGAGATTCACATCAAGCTGCCACTGGTATACTCCCCACAAATGAAAAGAATTAAAAGATTCCAATACACTCGGGAGGTTATATTTGTCTTTCTCCTCCATCTGACCCTCGGAAATGGTTCCCAATGATCCCTGAAGTCTGGAATCCATACCTGTGATGGTTACTTGTGTGACTCGACTTGATGGACTCAGGGAGGCTTAGACTGATGGCAAAACTTCACTTCCTTGCACCGGTAAACCGAGGACAGAAAATGGCCCTCCCCAGTGTGAGTGGACACCATCCAGTCCACAGAGGCCTGAGAAGAACTCTGCCTGAGCTGGGCCATCCCTCATCTCCTGCCCCAAGGTGTCCGTGCTTCAGTTCTTAGACTCTCTGATAGACCAGGACTTACACCAACAGCTCCCCCCACAACTCTTACACCATCAACCTTCCCCAGGCCTCCGCTGGCAGGCAGCAGATCAGACAGCTGGCCCTGGTCAGTCTCCAGAACTGTGTGAGTCGATACCTACAATAAACCTACATTATATATCCTCTTATGGATCCCACACGGATCCTATTATGCATCCTATGATATGTTCTGTTGGTTCCGTTTCTTTGGAGAACCCTAATATGGCTCCATTATGTGATTCCCTCCCCCAGAGTGTGGGCTGGACTTGCTTCTGACAAACAGCACAGCAAAAGTAGTGGATGTCACTTCCAAAAGTGGGTTACAAAAGGTTGTAGCCCCCACCTCATCACAATCTCCTGCCCCTTCCCTCTACAGAGCCAGCGACTACGCGATGAGCTGCCCCATGGAGGGGCCCACATGGCGAAGAACTGAGGGCAACCTCTGACCAACAGCTAGTGAGAACGGGGCCCTCAAGTAAGAGCCCAAGAGTAACCAAATCCTGCCAGCAACCGCATGGCAAGCTGGGAAACAGATCCTCCCCTTTCCCCTGGGTGGACGGCAGCCCCCCGCCCTCCGGACACTTTGACCCCAGACTGAAAGAGTCTCAAGAGCCAGAAAACCCAGCAGTGCCACACCAGATTCCTGAAGTGGTGAGATAATAAAGCCACCAACTTTGAGGGAGTTACTTGCTGCGCTACAATAGAAAGTTAGTACTGTCCTCTGTAATGAAACTCAGGGTTATTTTTTCTTTTCCAAAAGTTGGTACCAAGGTGGATCCATCACTGGACCTGTACACTTGGAAGCCAATCCCAAGATGCTCAAGGAAAAAGGGAAATTCTAACATCAACCTTAAGGCTATATTTAAGTACAGAGTATGACAACGTTGACAACATTATTTTTTAATTATTAAGTTCTCACATTCAAACCAACTTTAGAAAATCAGGGAGATAAATGATCATAAATGGATGCTCTTCAAAACGTCTTCCTTTTCTATCCCTGTCACCGCCAGCAATCCCTGTTTTGCCCAGTTCTAGGCCAGGGATCAAAAGAAACACCTCAAATGTACTTTCTACATCCTGATGTCCCCAGAACTCTTTAAATATAAAAACTGACTATATATTTGGGTCAAAAACAAAAACCGAGAAGGGAGCCTGAAGATCCAGCCTTGTTTTCATAGAAAAATATTCTCCCCAAGATGTCTGGCAGTGGTGTCTAGACCCAGTTTGGAGGCGCTCCCATTGGCCAAACTGTGATAATTTGGGCAGGAAAAAAAAAACACATGATTATAGTCAATTAGAGGAAGTCGAGACCATCCAAGGCCACAGATACATAAGGGTGGTTCAACATTAAGCACTTTAAAAACAAAAATCTTGCTTGTTGATATGAATTCATTCATTCATTCTCAGCAACAGAGACCAGGGCACGAGCCCTTCAGGATGAATGTATAACCTTTCACCCTGAGTGACGGGAAGATGGGCAGAAATGGGCTATGATCTCACGACAGGTCTTAGGAGGACTTAGGACAGAAGTAGAGTAAGGCCATATCAAGGGTGGGCAGGAAAAAAAAAGCAGCCTAGGGTGCTCAGGGACACATGGGCCACATCCTCCTGCTCAGAAAGGTCAAGGCTTGCAAACTCCTTCTAAGAGCAGTGCACACTGTCAGCGCTCAGCTCTGGCCCAGGGTCGAAGGAAGCCCCCACAAAACCTGGGTGCAGCTGCTGGCTTCCCTCCAACAGCTGTTCACCTTGGAACTCAAGAGGCCAAAAAATGTTCGGTCAGCTCCTGACGGGACATCTTCTGCTTAATGACGAAGGAAACAAACTCGTGGTCTTATCCTCTTCCCCCCCCCCCAATCCAGACCCTACCAAAAGCCTATCTTCATTTTTAACAGACATTGCCAAGTTAGTACTCAAAAACCTGTTTCCATTTTCACTTCTCAACAGTGAACAAAGCCATCTAATTGCTCAGATCCTTGCCAAAATGTGATAGTCCTAAATTTTTAAATTTTTGCCAAATTGATGGGCAGGAGAGAGGGGAATGCAAGTTTATAGATTTAATTCACAGTCTAAAGACAATTTTTTTTAAAAAAAGCAGGCAATTTGCCTTGCAAGTAAAAAATACAAGAAACGATTTTAGATGGGCAGAAATGGGCTATGAGATAAGGTTTTCATGGTGCCCTCTCCTGAGTGCCCATTTTTGTGCCAGGGACCAAGCTCAACAACTCACAGGAATCTTCTCCAGCTCCGATAGTACCAAGCTGCTACTATTTCTGCCCCACAGATGCAGAAACAGAGGTTCAGAACAGTGACTCCAACTATCAGCTCTCACAAGTACGTGGGGGAGTTGAGATTTATACTTGAGTCTACACAAATGTCCTCACTCAAATACAAATGTAGCAGCTTTATGCTATAAAGTCTCATCGGTTGTCAATGTATCATCCTGTGATTTTCAGTAAATCTATCATGACACCACCATCATCACCTTCCAGTTCTCAAGTCTTTTTCTCTCTCTCTCATGTCCACTTGGCTGGAAACCCATGCCACCATGCACAGCCCTGGGCAACCACGGTTCTGCTCTTGGTCTCTACAGATCTGCCTTTTCTGAGTAGCTCATGTAATGAGAAGTCTTCTGCATGTGCCTTCTTTCACGAAGCACAGTGTTTCTGAGGTTTATGCAGGCTGTTGGATGTGTCCGTCATTCATTCCTTTCCATTACAAGTCGCATCCTCCTGGATGCATTCACCAGATGATGGACCTCTGCATGGTTTTCGGCTCTGGGCTACTATGGATAATGCTGCTGTGAACATTCATGTTTCGTGTCTTTCTGTGGACATATGTTTTCCTTTCTGTCGAGCAGATTCCAAGAAGCAGGACTGCTGGAGCCTATGGGAAGTGTATGTTTTTCAAGAAACTGCCAAACTGCTTACCAAAGTGGCTTCATCATTCTTCATTCCCTCCAGCATCTGATAAAAATTTTAAGCTGAATATTCAAGAAATGTGAAAGCTTTGGGTTCCACTCAGGCACAGGGGACGTGTACGTCAGTCATGTGTATTAGATGCCCGAGTCCAGTGTGGGGGGAAAAAAGGTAAGCCTGTAACTGAAGACCCCCTTCAATTCATGAGTGATTCACCCCACCCCATGTATGCACTTAGGATGGGCTGAATGAAACAGCACTGACATTTAGGGGTAAAAGAGGCCCTAATGACCACCATTTCTCAATGGGTGCTTCATCCTTCCACCACTCTGTTTTATTAATACTCATTTTTCCTTATCAAGCAGGTCCATTGGGGTCTCTGTCTAGAAGCCTCACTGGGACCTTCTGTATCTTCTTTAGAACCTGCAGCTCTCATCCACAGATAACAAATGGCATTCTCATGCCCATTTCACCCTCTCACAGGCAAACATGTCCGGTAAGACCATTCAGATGCTGAATCCCTGACCCCAGACAGTCACCCTGGCTCACTGGACACAATGCTATTGATCAACACTTGTCCCTTTGGCTGCATCTGACTGTTAGTAATCCATTAAAAAAAAAAAAAAAAAAAAATCTGTGGCTTTCTTCCTCTCCAAACCAATTTGAATCCATTTTATAAGATGTCGTGAGACACTCCAACTGCTTTCTAATATCTCCATGATATCGGCTCCTAGACCCAATTCTGTAATATGTTTGCAAATGCTGTTACACTTGTCGAACATGGTTTGTTTTCAAGAACCTCATAGATTTTTTATTGGTTTGCTTGCTACAGCCCACTCTATGTCTTTACCAAGTGTACAACACAGCCTTCCTCCTGGCACCAGAACATCAGGCACTTGATTTGTAGGTTCAGTAAGAGAAGGCAATGGGCCTGGCACAGAACCTGAAAGCAAGAAAGAATGTGTGCAGGAGGGTGGCAGGAAAGCAAAGAGGACATACCCAAGCGCTGTTGTGTTACGACGCATAACCAGTTGTGTTTAAAAAAAAAAAAAGTCCTAATCCAAAAGTTAACAAGAGCAAAATGGACCAAAATATATTGTCATATTGGGCTGGGGTTGTGGCTCAGTGGTAAAACGCTTGCCTAGCACGTATGAGGCACTGGGTTTAATCCCCGGCACCACATAAAAAATTTAAAATAAAAATAAAATTTATATGTTGTCATATTGTGTGCATGTATGAGACGACAACAAGTCCCACTATTCTGAATAGGTACAGGGCACCAATAAGAAATACTTTTTTAAAAATTTAAATTCTTAAAACTAAACATTGTCTATCTAAACCCCTGAATGGCCAAACTTACTCATCTGTTGGAAATTTTCAATGGAAATTTCTCTAAAAGCAATTACAGAGAATCGAGTCCCCCAAAAGGAGAAAAACTAAAAATCACCAGCAAAATCCAGCCACCCTGTTGTCAATTCCTAGTTGAGCTTAACACTGAGGGCCCCGGCCCATGTACATGCACCAATGCCAAGGCCAAGGACAGACAAGGCTCCCCTCTGGTACAAAGAACCTACTCGGCACAGGACAGTCTTCTATTCTCTCTGTGCACATCATCTTAGTCAGTCTTCACAGAAGCCAGCAAGGCAGCTCTAATTATCCTCACTTTACAGATGAGAAGCTGGGGACCCGGGAAGATAAATGGCTTGCCCAAACTGGCACGGTGAGTCAGAGGCAGAAGCAGGATTGAAACCAAGGGCTTCAGACTCCAAAGCTCTTTTCTCTAAACCCCACTGCCTCTAAGCTAAATTCCCCCATCCCGGTCGCCCTGAGACTCCACTATCTCTTCATCATCATCAATAAATATTTATCAAGGACCACTGCCAACGCAGCCTCGCTCTAGTTTCCACAGCAACACACTGTCAGAGAGTCATGGGAGTATCCCGTGCTTGAAAGAATGATGCTGTAATGTCCTCTGATCATGGCTCTGAAAGGTGACAGTTACACTACTACAGGCGACTCCGTCTCAGCTGGCAGCCTGGAGGCTGCAGGAGCTGTATGTAGTGAGGACAAGCGAGGAGGAATTAAAGTAGAGGAGAAAGATAATGGGTGGTAACACAAGAAGATGCTCTGCATTACTGTGTCTGTGACTGTTGTGGGAACAGAGTCCAAGCCAGGACTGCGCATTAATTGTTCTTCTATTAGGAAACAAATCAAGCAATCCAGAAGAGAAAGTAAAATTTGACTGTACTGCTAACGGTTCCCCAGAGGTATCCGCCAGTGATTATCCAGTTAAACAGCTACATTGCTAACAACTGCAACCTTAGTCAGTCCCCTTTAAGATCCGGTTATGTCTTCAATCTACAGATTCTGAAACCCACTAGTAAATGGACTAATTATCCCCTTATCTGTTTGTTTAACTGCCTCCCCCTTCCCTCACTCCAAATCATGTTTTGCCACACTGTTAACACGCTGTTTTTAAATGTTTCTGTTTGTTTGTTTGTTTGGGGTTTTTTGTTTTGTTTATCATTCCTTACAAAAATTGCCGTGGCTCATGAAACACATGTTAGAGTAAAAAAGGAAATTGCCTTTTGATGACAAGCTTCTGCTTCTGACTTTTGGATACCGTGACCAACATGTTACAGCGAAACCTATCATCCCAACTATGTCTTGGATGTAAGCTTACAAATTGAAATTGCTTTCGAGACTGGGACTCTTCAGATCAAAGCAATATGAAAAACACACCACTGAGTTTTAAAATGCATTATTTACCCAGACTTGCCAAAAGTTTCAAATAAGATACTTTAAAGGAAATCAACCTATTCATCATATTTGTGGTAGATTTGGATTCCAACAAGACTGTGTTTAGAAACAAAACAAGTCCATTTTTTTAAAAAGTCAACATTTCTGTATCTACAAAAACAGACGTTTATCCAGAAACCTGGAAAAAAATCTAATTTAAGAGATTTAGTTAGCATTAAAAACCAAGAAGGAGAATATAGATATACACAGAAAATCCCCATTTCTACAAATGAATAAGGTTTAGAATGCACCAAATCCCCAACGCAGGCTAATCCCGCTCCTTTAAGGAGCCCTGGGAACAAACGCAGGCACTTGCTAAATATATAGTAGGTTTGCAGAAGGCGCCCAGCTCAGGTAACCCAAAAGAAACATATGGCGCCTTAACAGTAGATTTCTTCCCAAACTGTACTCCACAATTGCTTTTCTTCCCCCATGTGTTCCGAAGAGCAAACAAAGAAAAGGTGCTTGCTCCTCACACTTCTCTAAATGTTTTAACAAAAGGCTGCTGAATAAACACATTACTCATTTAAAAATTGAAAAGAAGTTCTATTCCTGAGATGAAAGCACCTAGATTTGCATTTTAACAGTTGTGGGCGAGCACCACCTGGCGGTAGCATCCGGAACACTCGTGCGTTCAGCCCCTGGACAGCTTCCCGAGCCCGCACGGGTTTTAGAGCTGGCGACCGAAGAACTATGAGACCCGTGGTGGAATACGCTTGATCTCTGGTTTTGCCGCGGGACCGTAACTATTACTGATGTGTGATTGGCCAGCCAAGCCTTGGAGGACAGTAAAATCTGAGTCACGAAACATACCCGGGTCCTCGGGACTGCCCCAGCATCCTCCTTCCCTAACCTCCCTTAGTATACTTAACACAAATCCCAAAATGAGAAAACCAGGGGCTGTGCACCATCTTTGGAATGGTGTTGGGGCTGCCTCTCTCCTCTCCCTTGCTAATCCAGCCTTTCAGCTTCACACACAAGGAGCGTCTTCCTCGCCCTGCTTCCCAGCCACGAAAATAGGCTGCCCCTTCACAGAAATCTGATGTTCAGTTTCCATTTTAGAATCAAGAGAAGGAGACTAACGCATTTCCAGTGGGATGTCACTACAGTAGTTCTTAGTCTCAAAAGCGGGCTGTTTAAAGGCGTTACCCTTCCCTCAGGTTCATCTTCTCCCCCCCCCCCGCCCCTCCCCATAATACACCGACACAGCTGTTGCTTAGCATTCCAAAAGAATCTCTTCCTAGGTCCTGCTTGATTAGCTCCACCGGCCCCTGTGGTCCCAGCGACCTCAGCTGAGCATGGTCACACCAAAGCCAAAGGGTGCTAAGAAACTTCAAGGTGATTTCCGAACTTGGTACACCTGCATCACCTCCTCCCATCTCTCCTACCCTCCGCTGCCTGCTCTTCGGGGACTGTGGATGGAAGCGGGCCGCAGTGGGATTTGGTGATGGGTAAGACCCCCATCCGTGGTAGTCTCTTTGCACATGTCAACTTAGCCTTAGGAGCACACCAGCGCAAACTCCCACACTGGGGAACTACTTCTCCCCTACCTCCTAGGGACTGAACCCAAATAGGAACTTTTCAGGCGCAGACAAGCTCACAGGTTAACGCCACTCCACTTGAAGGGCCTTAACAGGGGGTGCCCATTACTCCGGATAAAAGGCACGGGGTAAGGTGGAGGCACTATTGTTTCAGTCATGAATGCAAACACTCCCATGGGTACCTTGAGTGGCTTGCTTGGGGACAAGCTAAGGAGTGCCGCATGTTTTGAAAAAGACGGGGGCTTACTGTGTGTCTCTGAGGAGAAAAGAAAAGCCACCGCCCTGGCAGCCTCGGCCTGCTAGGGACCTGTCCTCCCCAGTTAAAGCGCGCACTGCCCAACGAGCTGCCAGGGAGAGAATATTCTCCCCGGGGCGCCAATGCCGCTTCTCATCTCGCCGCGGCCCCAAACACTCGAGTGACAGATTCCGACAAGTGGGAGGCAGCAAGTGGAAATATTCGCAACAACCGCGGAAAGTTACTCCAGCCCCGGGGGCCGGCAGGAAAGTAAAGCGAGGAACTTGGCGAAACGCGGGCTGCCGAGGGACGCGCGGGGCCGAGCACGCTGTCCAGGACGCTCCTGCACACCACGGCCCGCGTCTCGCAGCTGCGACCCGAGCTCGGGCCACTGGGCCCTGCGTCCTCGGAGAGATCGCAGAACTTTCTCAGCGGAAGGCCCGCGGCGGGGGCCCGGGCGCATCGGGGAAGGAGAGGGGAGCCGGGCGGGCGCACTCACCTGCGGCGCTCTGCGCCCGGGCGCCGGGCAGCGGCGGCAGCTGCAGCCGCAGAAGCAGGCTGAGGGCGAGCGCGGCGAGGCTCGCCATCCGGGCGGCGGCAGGCGGCTCAGCCCCTTCCCGCGGGGGCCGGGGCCGGGACTGGGGCGGGCGCGGGGCGGCCCCGCATCGCCGGCGCGGCCGCAGGCTGTGCGCGCCGCTGGGCGCCCCAGCTGGCTCTAATCGGGCTCCGGGAGCCGGCGCCGCTGCGCTCCGAGCCGAGGCGCGGCGCGAACTGAGGCGGGAGGCTGGGCGGGGGCGGGACGCGGGGGCCGGGGGGCGGTGTCCCCCGAGTCCTAACGCCGCCGTCGCCTCCCGCCCGCCTGGGCGCTCCGCCTGGGCCGCGCACACACCCTCGCGCGCACGCCCGCGCCTGGCACACGCCCGCGGCAGGCACACGCGGGCTCCCCCACGCACTCTCTCCAGGCTGGCCGGCTCCGGGCGGCTCGCACAGTCACGCGCGTACGCGCCTCACCCTCGCACCCACACGACCGGCAGGGTCCTCGCCTCTTCGCCCCGCGCCTCGCCACGCAGCCAAGCATCGTCTGTCCTGCGGGGGCGCAGGTACTGGGGCGGCGGGGGGGAGGGAGAAAGCAAGCAGCGGTTTGAACTCGGGTTGGGGAACTGGTGAATGGGGAGCAATGGGGAGAGAAGGGAGACAGGGAGCAGCCTCTCTATTCCCGATGAGCGGCCAGGTGACGTGCGGGGGTTGTGGGGGGCGTTCTGCCCAAAGCTGCTGGGGCAGGCTGCCGCTGGGGAGGGTCTGGGGCACACCCTGAGATGAGAATTTCATCTAAGATTGTTTCTCCCCCACCACCACCCTACCCCCTCCTGGGGCGCATCACTAACCCTGACCTCACTGCAATCTCGCCCCCTCCACCACCACCTCGTCAGCCGCCCAGCCTCCCCCCATCACCCTTGTTCACCCCGCATATCTCTCTCTCTCTCTCTCTCTCTCTCTCTCTCTCTCTCTCTCTCTCTCTCTCTCTCTCTCTCTCTCTCGTCCCCACCCGAGGCGGGGATGGGGGAGTACACAGGGCATGAAGCATCTCTCTCTCTCTCTCTCTCTCTCTCTCTCTCTCTCTCTGGCCGCCTTCCCCCTCCCTTTCTTAAGAGACTGAACCGCTAGCTCTTTTTCTTCTGGATCTGAACAAAGACCTGGTTGGAACTGAAAGCCTCAAACCTTAGCTCAGAGTCTCCGTTGACACCCCTCACCACCACCACCACCAGTCCCAGGCATAGCTGATCCCAGGGGCTGACCCAGGCAGTTTCTCCGATGTTCTGGGGCAAGGATCCCATGGAGGAGACTGGGTGCCACGGAGTCTTGGATGTGAGCCTGGGATGTAAAAGAAGGGATAGGGACACCCAGAAATGCTCAAGGGATTCCCACTTGGTGAATACTTTGTCACTTGGCCAAAGCTCCTTCTTTTCAATGGCAGCACCTCCTCCCATCTTTGTTGGGGTCTCAAAGATTGGACTGGGTGGACTGTGGGGAGTCACGTGAAAGGCATGGCCAGGGTTTGCAGAAGTGGGGTACCTGGGCTCTGTGCTGGAATTGCTATGGCCCATAGGGCCTCTCTCCTACCCCAGTTCCCTCTAGGTGATGTGGAACCAGAGGTCCAGTTGCTTCCCCACCCCACACTGGTAACCCCAGGTAAATTCTCCCAAGCATCGGCTGTCCTCTCTGGATTCCCCCATCCACCACAACTCCCACTTTCAAAAAGAGAGGCGCTTGACTAGCCTGTTGGACTAGTCAGTGCCTCCCACACTTGCCTGGGCAAAGAACTCCCTGACCCTGTCCCCAGTCCCGCTTCCCAGCCTCCTGCCCCTGGAAACTGGAATACTACAGTTTGATGGGGGAAGCCTAAGAGTTGGACCTTTTACATGCTGCCTTGGAGGTTCTTCATAATTTTGCAAATATTGATGGTGCACTTAACTATGTGCCAGCTTCTGTGCTATTCTCCAGGGCTCCAGGGACATGGCAATGATTGGCCCTTGGAGACCAATGGAATGGGAAGATGCCTTCTGCTCAGAGCTACACTGCCAGATCTTTGCTCCATTAAACCCTCCCCCAGGCCCTACCGTGGGCAGTTGTTAGATAGCCTCTGAGAAAAGGTCTGACCCCAGCCAGGAACCTGCAATCCCAGGCATAGCTGATCCCAGGGCTGACCCAGGCAGAAAAGCCACTAAGGAGCTTGGTGTTGCTGTTGTAACTTGTCCCAGCTCCTAGGGCTCCTGCCAGTTCATTCCCTCTCTGACTTTCTGGAAAAGTATAAAATAGCAGTCCTCACAGCATCTCCCCAGCACATGCCCTCCCCACCCTCCTACGCCCACACGCCAGGGATGCTGCATCACTGCAGGGGAAGGTTCCAGATCTGAATAGGATCCATAGCCCTGAGAAAAGTCCATTTCAGTGGTGACCAAGTTGGTAAAGCAGGACCTGGTGGGGCACCTGGCCTTACCTTCCCAGGTACGTGGTCATGAACCATTACCTTCATGCTTTCTGTTTCCCTCCCCTCCCTATTCCTCAGGAGTGTGGGTTCCCACCTGCTGCTGGCAGGGCTCTGGCATCCAGCCTCACCCCCATGCTTTTACACCTGCCAGCCCTCTACCTGGAAGGCCCGTCCTGCATCCTTTTTCCCTGGTAAACTCAGGGTCCTTAAGGATACTTTTTGAAACTTTGGCCAGCAGCCCCTTCCTGCCCATAGTGTGTTGAAGACCCCTGCACTGGCCACTACGAGTTGTCATCTCTTCATTGGTCTGTTCTACAGAACCGAGTTCCCAAAGGGCACCTGGGCATTTCGCATAGAGCTTCGAGGCAAAGAGGTTTGGGGGATGAAGGGAGAGAGAGGGCTGGCACAAGGCCAGGGGCTCCTCAAGCACAGCTGCTCTGATGGCTTCTCAAGGGAGGGGAGTCACAGAGATCCAACAGCATCTCACACCCTCCTGCACAAGCATCCCAGGTGCTCTTCTGCCCTCCTGAGCCCAGGGAGCTGCACCATGACTTCATCTTGGCCTCTGGCTCAGGACTGGGCTCAGCATCAATGCTTAAGGGCTTGGGGCCCTGGAATGGCTTGGGGATGGCTGGAGAGGCGGCATGGCACTCCTCCCACATCCTCTTCCACTGATGCCCAACCAGCAGGCCTCTTGTCCTCTTATCAGCACCACCTGGGAATATACTGCCCTTAACCCCATGGGAAATTTGGCAGGACCTCTCTGGGGCTCAGTTTCCCTGTCTGCATCTTGGCTTCCCTCTCAGTTCTGGGAAGCAAGACAGGAGTGAGGTTTCGCTGTGGATCTCTTTATCCAAGCAATTTTGAAGCCCAAAACACAGGGTGTCCTCTCGGGTGTGATGCCAGTCTGCCTATCATGTGCCAGGGCTGTGGGTTTGCAGCTGCAACAAAAGATGGGGCCTTTGCCCTCATGGAGCTTACAGTCTGGTGGGGAGACTGGACAAAGAGAAGCAGGCAGAGGACATGGCTCTGGCCTCCGTCTCCCTGCCCCACCTGCCCCACCTGCCCCACCTGCCCCAGTGCTGGTCAGCCCTCCAGTGGGGAGTGGAGCACCAGGGGAAGACCAAGGTGGCTCACTTAACCCTGGGGAAAGGCTGGTAACATGGCTGTTGTTTGATCTCCATCTCATACAAGAAGAGACTGAGACCCAAGGAAGACAGAGGCCTGTGTAGGGAGCTGACAAGGGTCACTTCACATGCCACAGGGTGGCTGCTCCATTGGAGCCTTCTATCTTCCTGCTGAGGCACAGATAACCACAAACCACTTAAAATTTAGCATTTCAGCCCTTAGTCACTCGAACCATATTTTAATTACTTTGTGGCCCCATGTAGTCAGTGGCCGCCATATCAGACAGCACAACTATGGAACATTTCCATCATCACAGAAAACTGTTCATGCTACTCTAGAGCAAAGGTCAGTAAACTGCGCCTCATCTGGCCCACACCTACCTTATAAAGTTGTATGTACTTTATTTTGCATATTGCTTTTTTCAGAAAGTTCTGATAGGGCTGCTCTAGGGCAGGGGTCAGCAAACTACAGCCTATGCACCAAATCTGGTCCACTACCCATTTTTATAAATAAGGGTCTTTTTTATAATACAACCTATTTATTCACATAGTGCCTATTGGGGCTGCTCTCTGAACTACAGACATCATCTGGCCTATAAATCTGGCTGAAAAAATGTACTGCCTTGCCCTTTACAGAAAATGTTTACTGATCCCTCCTCTACAGAAAGTCTCAGAGCACAATCTGACAATCATTGGTCTAAAACTGATTCTCAAAGTGTGGTCCCTGGACCAGGAGTATCAGCATCACCTGGGAATACAAGTTCTCAGGCCCCAATCCCATCCTGGTGAATCAGAAATGCTGGAGTTGGGACCCAGGAATCTGTCTTAGCCAGCCTGGTATCCAAGTGATCCTGATGCATGGAAAACCCCTGTTCTAAGACACCCAGGATGTGCCAACAAGTGACTGGCACAGGAAGAGTGTTAATGGGCTCCCCTGGGTAACAAAAGAGTTTGAAGGAAATGTCAGGAGAGTGATAACCCATCCACTGCCTAATCCCTTTGCAGCAAAGCCTTGACAGGGCTTCCACAGAGGCTGTGCCCTGGCAGAAAGGCCCTGGCAGAGAGCTACCCGCGATGCCCAGGCCCCGCCCCCCACCGCCTGTGTGCCCCGCCCTCCACCGCGTTGTTAGCACATTGAAGCAGCCGCTGCGCATAAATTCATGGACCAGCTGTCTCTTTTAATCTGGTCGCAAGATGAAACCATTAATAGATGTCAGACACATTGGCAATGATCTCTTCATTAATAATTTCCTCCTTTCTGAGGAAAAAAAAATTAGTAACAAGCAACCATCAATAATTCAGAAATACAAGTTAACCTTTCTATTAGCAGAGTCACTGTGTGCACACTGCTCACTCTTTCCAGAGCCAGAAGTTCTGGCTTGAGTAATGTTTTGATGGCAGGAATATTAATATGCATTAATGCTGTCTGTCAAGACCCGCAAATATAAATAACCCAAATGCAACTTAGAAATCATAAGTATGTTTCCAGTTTAACCTCATGATCCAGCCATTTTGTTCTATAAAGGCATGCATTATCCAACAATATTGCTCTGTCCAAAAGCAGGACTTTACAAAGGAATCCATTTTCAGTGGTTATGCTGAACTAACACTACTGCTCTGGACTTCCTTCCCTTCAAAGCTGGCTCTTCTCTCTGGGACACACAGAAAGAGCCTGGACGCATTTTCAGGTGACCTGCATTTGGATGTTGAATGTGCTCCCAGTAGATGTTCCAACTCCTAACTCCCTTTCTGGTCCTACTTGTATGTGATTTTTCAGGCCCACGACACCTGGTTCCTCTTCCCTGCAGTGCTCCATTTTGGAAACACCCCTATTCTAGAGGGGTTTTGTGCCTGCCCATTCCTTGCACTTCCATTCACCACCCAAATGACCACAAACTAGCCACTTTCCCTCTCCAAATCTGTTTCCCCATCTGTGAAATTGGAGTGATTATCCCCACCTCAATGAGCTGATGTGGGAATTAAGTGAGTTAATGGATGTAAACACCTAGAATAGGGCCTGCACCATTCGGGAGATTATTTCCTGTCCTTTCTTCCTACTCCAAGTCTTAGTTTCACCATGCCACTCCAGCCTTGGCTCCAGGCCAGCTCTCCTAGACACCTGGAACGCAGCTCGGCAGGGACGGCCAGCTGCTCCTCCTTGGGCCAAAACACCAGCCCATGGTCCAAACGATTGGCAAGTGGACCTCAGTGTCTGGAGTATCCTGAATTTAATGCGAGGACTGCCTCTTGCCCAAGTGGAATCTGTCGAGCAGCTGTTTCTTTTAATTAAAAAAAGAAACTAAGTGATGTGTAGCAAGCAACCCCCACGGATGTTTGCATGCCTCTTGGAATGTCAAGTTAAAGTAACCCCATCCCAGACAAATTCACAATCAACCCACACTGAGAGATCACACCAGTGCACACTGGGAATAGGATGGTGTTAGTGTCGCAGTTGGAATGACAGACGTCAAATATGATTGACATATGGCCCCACCCTTTGCTCCTTGCTTCCAGCAAAGTGGCTTCTCTGAGCAAGAGAAAAGCCACTATTCTTGCAGTCACCTGGTACCTGGAAGTGGGACACATGCTTTTTCAGCACTGAGGTCCCCCCAAGACTCTCAGCCCTTCTCCTAATCCCTCACTCCAAAATGGATTCTAGAAGGTTCCAAGTCAGAATGGACTCATTACTGTGAGATGAGGTGAACCATGGCTCCTCCCCATGCCCTGAAATGACCTGAACTCCACCTTCAACTCCTGGCTGCCTGCAGTATCATCCTATTCAACCCCTTTTCACACACAGAAGCCAGAGTATTTAAGATACTCACTCCACAACCTATCACTCACTTAGAGCCCACATTAATGCCCCACTACCCATGGCATGAAGTCCACAGTCCTTATCCAACAAGACCCTCCACTGGCTGTGCCCAGCCTTCCTTTCTATGCCGATCCCCTCCCTAATTCTCCTTAGTTCCAGCCCAGGGAAGTCCTCACTAGGTAAACAAGGAAAGAAGGGCATTCCGTTGGCTAAAAGAGTGTGGGTGAACGCAGATGCTTTGTGCTCTATTTCATTTCTCCACGCTCCATTCCTACACACTCTTTTCTCCAAGCCACTCAGGACAACTCACCATTGTCTCCCTCGGGGACTTTGACAGGAATGCCAGATTCAAAATCCATGCCCTTCCTGGTCCATATCCAGGCATCTAAGCCATTATCCATCAAGGCTGGACTTTGGGCAGTGTCCACGGGCTGGACTGTAGTGGCCTGGATGAAGACTTAGTTCCTTTCCATTTGTATCATTTGCAGATCTGCATTCTCCACAAAGGTGGTAGTCTTGAGGGTGCCCAGACTGACTTACAAAACCTCGTGTTCCCAAAGCCAAGCCCCAGCATGGCATACATCAGGCACTCAGTAAATGTTGCTTAAGATGAAGGTCAAATTTTTTGTCTCATCCAGGATGAGTTCTTTTCAAACAGAAGGGAGGTAACCCATTTGTTAAGAGCTATGGGGAAACCCAGTCCTAAGAGAGGAACCAAAAAAAAAAAAAAAGGCTCTTGGGGGTGTAGGAAGAGACGTAGTAGTGATGGGCTCATCACTGTGGATTCGCCACAGAGGGCTTGGAGCCTTTAGTGGCCTATCTGCCAGAGGTGCAGAGCCGCCTCCAGGTGGATGAGGTCGGCCTCTCCCTCCCCTTCCACCCCTTCTTTCCTAACGCCCCTCTCTCTCTCTCCCTCTCCACATCTCAGCTGCATTTCCATCAGTAGTCAGAAAAATTGGATAATGACACCATATACAGTTCTCACATCTTAGCACCCTCAGTAAAAAATGAGACCTTCTGCAGCATCCTCCCCAACTCTACTCAGATAAAGACCCAGTAAAGACACAGAGGGGCTGATTTGGTTCACATTCCATTTCCTGAACTAATCGATTTGGTTCGGGAAGGGAAGGGAGGGATAGGTGTTCTAATTGGCCAGCCGAGGTCATTGTTCACTTCTCTCCCATGAGGACAGTCACCACAACTGACAATCCTACAAAGACAGAATGGAGTCGCAAGGAGTATTTCTTCCCAGTGGTTTTACACCGTCCAGTATGATCTGTCCGCCTCACTTAGGAGACAGAACATTGCTGAGGCCCTTCAGTAAGTGGTCTGGAGACCTAACCAGTTAGCCAAGTTCGGTCCTCTACCTGCCTCCTCTTCCTCTCACCTAACACGTGTTCCAACCCCTCACACCCACGTAGACCCTGTGTTTTGTACACACAGCCTCCCTTTCGTCTTCATCAAAGCACAAATGCTGTTCTCAAAACATTTCCAATCAGCCAGAAATGCCATAGCTAATCCAGTGGCATAAGTACTCCTAGTTCCTGAAGTTTCTGAAAACGGTATCTGCTTAATATTTTATGACACTCCATAGAAGAACATTTCACCAAATTCCTAGCAGTGAGCATCAGCCCCCAGAATCCCCTTCACCCCTCCACAGAACAGAGCTGGGGAGATGGCAGAGGACCCTGGAGCCCACTGAGATTATTCGGGGGCGTAATGGTCCAGACTGCACACGTTTATCCAAGCCGTTCTCATGTTGACAAATCATTATTTCTACAAGCCAAAAAAATGTTATAAACTTAAGGCAGGATGAGAGTTTGTTGAAATGAATGTGAAGAATGGAGGGTACAAACCTGGCATGGAAAACCATGGAAAACACCACCTGGGAACACAGCATCTGTTGTGCCTGGACGCCGTTCTCCAGAGTGGCACAATTTGGGGTCGGTTTGAGGACAGAATGTGCCTGTGCTTGCAGGAGGGGCTGACGGGTATGGGGAGGGTGCAAGGGAAATCCTTTACCCACAACACAGAACAGCCCTGTCTGCCCTTGAAGCTTAAAGATTGATGATTCTGGGGATTTTTCACTTTGGTTTTGCTTCTACCTCTGGAGTGTTTGAACTCAGAGATTTTGAGTGCTGACTCTGAGCCGTGAGCAGCAGCGACAGGCCTCATGTGCATCACCAACCCTATGATTCTCACGTATAGATAAGGAAACTGAGGCACAGGGAGGTCTGACAATTTGTGATCAGTATTGGCTTTAGATTTTATATTCCTTTCAACCACTCCTGTACATGTTAGTGTCACTGTAATTGTGTCTCCCAATCCTGGACCAACAATACCAGAATCATCAGGGAACTTCAAGTCCATCCATCTCAAAACCCTTTTTGTTTTACAGACATTTCAATAGAGCTTGGCCAGTAAGCAAAAATAAATAGGGTTTGGTTTACCCAGAAGCCAGATCCCATGTAATAAGTTCTGGGATATGTTTTCCCGAGAGCAGGAGAACGTACACTTGTAGTTTGGTCTCATTTTGTTTTTTCTTAGTCTGTACCTACCCTAGGAACCATGGACAGATGATCACGGACATCATATATCCCCTAAACAGTCCTCAAATTGACAAAGATGATGCTATCCCAGTGCCCACGTGGAGTCAAACCCCCTGCTTCAGGAGACCAGACCCCTGTAGACTTCTTGTTTCCTAGGAGAAGAACACTAACAGCCCCTGATTATTTTTAAGTGAAATGCCTGGAATTGTGCAAGCTCTTAATAATCAAACTTCTCAACTCTGATAGGATTCAAAGTAATCAGCCATTGACAAATGTTAAATATTTCCTTGTTGCTAATAATGCCTCTCCCCTTTCCCTTTTTTCCCTCCTCTAACCTTTCTAACATGAATTTATTTTCCATTTGAAAGCCAATCTCACTGGTTATTAGATATTCCCCCTGCTGTCACTATCAGTAAATTATTAAACAGCTGACCAAGCTTTGTTTTAAAATGATTCTCTTATGAAGCTCGGTGATACATTTGCCATGAATACCGAATGGCGCCGCCGTCTCTAAGGACACGTGAATGATTCCTATTTACTACCTTTAGCGAAATGTGTGTGCAATTAGTAGCAAGAACTTGACTTGAATCACAGCAGAGGTGGCCGAAGCTCATTTCCATGAAGCTCTTTCCCCTCATTACCCTCCATCCTGGGAGAAGGATGTGAAGCTTCCGGGCCATGTCACAAGATAGCACATGTACCTGCTTTTTGTCATTCCTCACCTCCTTTCTGGTCTTGCTACCCCTGAGCCTCAACATACCTGGAGGAATCCCTTCCTTCCTTAATGGAGCAGTTGGCTCTGGATGAGATTCATTTAAAGAAAAGAAAGCTGATTGGGACTAAAACTACTTAACCTGTTTGTATTTTTCACTTTCTCATCTATAGAACAGAGCTCACAAGTTCTACCCCCTGGATTCCATCATGAAAGCAAAGTGCTGAGCACAATACCTGGCATCTAGTAAATGCACAGGAGCTGGTAGCTACTGGTTTCCTATTGACTACTACATTGGTCCAGATTCTCCAGGTTGAAAGCAACAGAAATGGTCTCCACTTCGCTTAAGCTAAGGAGAAAATGTGTTGGCTCACCTAATCCAATAGCAGTTGATCACTCAGGGTCGAACCTAGAAACTGCTTCAAGTATTTACCATGGAGGCATTTGATGCAGGAAATTGGCTACACAGATGATGAAGGAGTTGAGAGAAGGAAAGTAACTCAGAAGTCTATAAGAGCAAGAAGCTAATCCCAGCCCTAAAACAGAGGGACAAAGGCCTGGAAGCCCAGGAGTACATTAATACACAGAAGCTAGACCTTGACAGGTGTGTGCAGGGAAGCTGAAGCCCATGAGGATATTCCTTTGTGGCTGGAGAAATCCTCTAACACAAAAAGGACAGGAAATCCCCTTGCTTCTCCTTTTCTTGGACCTCCCAGCACCTAGTCAATGCCTGGTTTGGGCCACACCACTGGAAGCCAAATGAAAAGCCTAGGGAACTAGAGCTCCAGGGGTCAGCCCCTCTGAACACAGAGCGGAGCAGGAAAAGGCTAGGCATGGGATCTGGAGGCCAGTGAGCTCAGGAGCAGCCCAGATGGGAAGGGTTGTTGCACAACTAGTCAGCCTTCAGGAGGGCTCAGCCTCTACATCCCTTGCTCAGGTCATCAGTTCTTTTCCCCCAGATCATCTTCCCCCAGATCATCTTACCAAGGAGCGGAGAATGAGGCTGAAGGCATGCTCATGGCTTCCCAACTCCAGATTCAGGGAAAAATGGGCTTTCCTCTCCCACTGCCAATTTGAAGAATCCTGATTGGTCACATGTCCATCCTTTGAATCAGTGATGATGGTTGAGTGACAAAATGCCATGATCTACCTAACCTGACTCATGTACTCCTCCCTGTGGTCAGAGAGACTATGTTGGTTCTGAGAATTGGGGATAGGTGCAGTAAACAACAACAACAACAAATGGCATCCCCAAGTCAGAGTGAGCCTATTCTCCTGGAGGACTAAATGGGGAAATTCAGAGAATGCAGTGGCCATTCGTCTTGTTCACTGGGGATTTCCCATTCTTTTTACAGAGGCATGGCTCTATGACACTTCCCTATCCCCTTGGAATTCAGTGTGACCAGGTGACTTGATTTGGCCACCAAAAGGAGAACAAGAGTGGCACATGTTGCCTCTAGGCAGAAGCTTCACAGGCAGTGAGTGACATGCTATTCTCTCTTTTCTTTTGCCACATTTCAGGCAGCCTTGGTCCCAGGATGAAGAAGACAGGGAGCAGAGAGTGTCTTGCCAATTCCTAATGGGCACACAGTGTGAGCTGATAAATAAACCTTTGTTTTAAGCCACGGCAATTTCGGGGGCTGTTTGTTATAGCTGTGTAAACTGGACTATCCTGACTGGTTCCCAGAAAGAGGTACTCAAAGCAGTGATTCTTCTGAGCTTTGTACCAGGGTAGCTGCCCACCAAAACTGTTCTGGATAGATACTAGATTCAAACTGCCAAAAATGTTAGAAGAGGAAATTGGGTATTACTTGCCACTTCCATGTCATCAACTGCTAAGTCACTCTTTTCTCCCTTATACTAACACACTTTCCCAGCTTGGTAATGATAGCTGTAGTTAAAAGCTACCGTTTATTGATCATTTATCATATGCCACACATCATATAAGCATCTTCTGGCATATTATCTTTACAACAAGTCTATGTGACAGGCATTCTTGTCTCTACATATCAGATGTGAAAACCAACACTCAGAACAGCAATCTCATTCAGCCCCCAAGTTGTCTGACTCCAGAGCATGTGTTCTTAACTACTATAAAATAAGGTCCCCCTCACACAGTCCTACAAACATCATTCCCATCTGAAACCACGTGCCCCTGCTGGGTGACACCCACACCACCACTCCTTCCCCAGATGCTGTGACCAGCCCTGTCCTTGGTTGGGAGGGCCTTGAAGGGGCCCTGGTTGGGTAGTACTGATGACTTGCTATCAGATCAGTCTGATTGCTGGTCCCGAGAAAGTTTGGATTCTGGCCCTGAAGGCCACACCTTTGTCTTGACCCTTCTGACTAAGCTCTTGTTTTCTAGATCTGGGAAAGGATCCTGCCTCACACCCTTGTGTCTGAACCACTGCCTCAGTCCTAAGCCACTGTATGCTGAACTTTACCCCCAACATCACCCCATACTAGTTATGTCTAATCACCCACCCCACCCCAGCTGGTCTGATCCCACAGTAACTAGTGTGGCTCCTCCCAGAGTCAACCAAGTTTACTTCTGATGGCATCCCAGCAGCTGATGAGAATTTTACCCATATTTATTTTAACAAATTATTTTTGATCATCTACCATGTGCCCATCTCACATCTAGTGTGAGGAAATTAAGACCCTCTGATTGCTTCAAGGAGCTTACCTTCCAATGAGAAAGTCACACAAAGGACAGATAATTACAATAGAGCACGATATATACTAGTGTAGAGGTTTCTAAATTGCCCTCTCCCTACACTCACAGCTCCAAGAGCTCTGCTTTCCTGCCCTGGCTTTTTCCTGGATATTTTTATGTGCCAGTAGAGATGGGTTGCCATTCCACATTGCACCACTATGTGACGCCACCTAACATATGCCGTGCCCCCAAAGGGAGTTTCTTTTATTTTTATTATTAATATATATTAATTTGTTATATCCTGTCATGCATTCAGGTAAGAGATTATAAGACTTGACCAGGGCAGCACTTGTCGGGTATTTTAATCAGTTGTTTTGCTACTGTGACTAAAAGACCTGACAAGACAATTTTAGAGGGGGAAAAGTTTACTTGGGGGCTCACGGTTTCAGAGGTCTCCGTCCATGGACAGTGGGCTCCATTCCTTGGGGCTCAAGAGGAGGCAGAACATCAGGGTGGAAGAGTGTGGTGGAGAGAAGCAGCTCACAGGATGATCAGGAAGCAGAGAGAGAGAGACTCCATTCACCAGACACAAAATATATACCCCAAAGCCACATCCCCCGTGCCATGGCCTCCAAACACAGGCCACCTGCCTTCAGTTACCACTCGGTTAATCCCCGTCAGAGAATTAATTTACTGACTGGGTTAAGGCTCCCTTAACCCAATCATTTCACCTCTGAAAGGTCTTGCATTGTCTCACACATGAGCTTTGGGGGACACCTCACATCCACACTATAACATTGAGACAGAGACCAAGGGAAGATCTCCAAGAAATATTTAAGACGTAGCAATGACAGGACGTGGGGGTGAGGAAGGGACAAGGATTCCAGCTGAAGAAGATGCAGAAGTCATGAGGTCTTCGTGGTTAACACAAATCAGGGGGCGTTCAGGGAAGCCCACATCAGCTGCAGGGGCCATTTCCATCATTGGATTTAGCTGAGAGTTGGGTGCTCCAACCATAAAAAGTACCTTTGGTAATGAACCATCTCCTAGTTAAATGACAATGACTAAGGGTCAACCTTTAGCAAACTCCACAAATAGAAGCCATCAGTCCACACGGTCAAACCACAATGGAATGTGATCCCCTTACAGCTGGCAGAGGTTGGAGGGAAATCCCTGTGAAGGTCCCCGGACACACATAATCACCTATTAGGTGTGATATCCATATCTCACTCACTCTTCCCAGCCTGGCAAGCATGCATTACAATCCCCATCTCAGAAAATGAGAGAGAGGAAAATGTGAGGGACTTTTTCCATGCTGTACAGAGAACCTCAGTCCATCAGCCTGGACTCGTGGTCCTTGTTTTGCACCCAGCTTCCCGAGAATGTCCACCAGAGTTCCACAGAGCTCCATGAATCCACGTGAAGTCTGCCGCCTTCACACCTGGAGCTGGATTTTAAATAAATCCATCCACTGGGAGGTACTACAAAGAAGTAAGTGGCAAAGAACATTCTGGCTTAGAGCTCAGCACAGGTATTGACCGGGTTAGGAAGGACCAGGTGGTACCCCCCCCCCCAAAAAAAAAAAAAAACAAGCACTAATATTTCTTTTGCCCCTGGGAGAGTTTATGTGTGGAAAAGTGGATGTTGAATTGAGAAGTCCATCCAATATTTTAATTAATGATTACATTTTATTGAAGTCTCTGAAAGCTATGAATGAGGCATATTGTATCTACCAGTAGAATGAGAGGAGGTTCTATGGAGATTTCAGAGATAAGAATTGGTGCTATTTGACCTCAAAGGGATTTGCTGTGTAGACCACACTCCAGCCTCGACTTCTGAATCCATAAACCCTCCAGTGAAAATGCTCTCTATCCATCGGAAATGTCTTCCAGTCCTTGGAACCCGCTTCTTGATAAGGCACTAATTGCTGGAGCAATTTTGGCAGGTACAGAGGCATTTTTAATAGTTTTAATTATTCAAAAGCCTGATTAATTATCTAGTTCATGGATCAGAGGCCAAAGGTGGATGAAACTATGAAAATGGTTACCATGACAGAGTGGAGAGAGAAGTCAGCCACCTTCAAACAGGAAGCTGCTCTTGGTGACTTTGTATTCACGTTTTCCGGTCTTACTGTGCTCACAGGAGACCACTGGACTGGCCATCAGGAGACCTGGGTCCCAGGCCTTCCTCCACTGCATCCCTGGTTCATTCATCTTCCGTTTTCAGAACTCTATAAAAGTAGGGGTGGGGGAGATGTCAGAGACACGGAAGATGGTCCCTGGTCCCTGGGCCTCTGTCTGGGGCTGACATTCTTTGGCTGTGTAAGGCTTTGGTTTTTGGTTTTTCTTTTTAACTATAGAATCATTGAAATTTTTTCTTTGGACAGTGAAATTCCAGAGAAAGTTCATGAGCCTGAAAGGGCATTAATTCCATATTTGGATTTGGAAAAAGGGTTGAACACTGTGTCAGGTGGATGAGCACAGGGAAGACTAGTACCAGAGGGAACACAAGTCTAACATGAATGTCTGTTTGGGGGTGCAAAGAGCCACACCTGTTCACGGAGCATCTATTGAACACTTCATATGTGCCTGTGACCCTGTGTGAGGTACTGCAGAGAACACAGGTTCTGCTTTTAAGGACTTAGCCAGGCAAGGACGTCTCGCCCAGATGGTATCCCAAATAGATGTTCTATTTGGATGGCAATGTCAGAATATTCTGGAAGCGGAACTAACAAGTCATGCCCAGAGCCTCCATATGAACCATCTCTGCAGACCTGGCAATGAGACCTTCAGATGGAATACACATTGTCCTGGGTGAGCTCAGAGGCTTTCCCACTGGAGCAATTGCCTCCAACATAGCTTCTGAACTCACCCCTAGCTTTGTCCAAGTTCAAGGGGTGGGGATCCCACACGCATTTCTCATGTGAGAAATTCTCACTCAACTTTGGGACAGTTGACAAAGAGCTTTCCAATTTGTTCTCTGGCTGGTTCCTCCAGCAACCCTGCCTTCGAGATGACTCCTAGATAAAGTGTAAAAGCAGAGAGCCCTGCAGCTGAACGACTGGTTCAAATCCCTGTTCTGTCACCCCCACCACCCTTAGCTCCACGACCTTGGGCAGTCACATACCCTCTCTGGGCCTGTTTCCCTCCAGGTAGAAATTATTGCCATAAAGGTGGAAAGTGAGGCATCTCACAGTGAACGGAGTTCT
Organism: Urocitellus parryii; assembly: GCF_045843805.1. NCBI lineage: Eukaryota > Metazoa > Chordata > Mammalia > Rodentia > Sciuridae > Urocitellus > Urocitellus parryii. The sequence continues at coordinate 184,028,626 of NC_135536.1, forward strand.
GGTGGCCCCCAAGTTCATGTCAAAACTTTAATTCCAATATGACAGCTTTTGGAGGTGGAGCCTTGGGAGGTAATCAGGTCATGAGAGTGGAGCCCCTTGAGTGGGATCAGTGCCTGGATAAGAAGAGGCCAGAGGGCTAGGTTGTGGCTCAGCGGTAGAGCACTCGCCTAGCACGTGCGAGGCCCTAGATTCAATCCTAAGCACCACATAAATAAATAAATACATGCATACATACATAAACAAATAAATAAAAGTATTTTTAGAAAAAGAAGAAGAGGAGGCCAGAAAGCCTGAGGCTTCAAGGAGAAATTGGCAGTCTGCAATCCAGAAGAGGTCCTCACTGGACCCTGACCATGCTGGCAACTGAGCTCAGATCCACAAAACTGTGAGAAATGAATTTCAGTTGTTCCTAAGCAATCTAGTCTGAAATACCTCGGTATAGCAGCCTGAACCTGGCCAAGAGTTGTCCAGATGCAGATGTGATATAAATGGTACCCAGGTAGCTCTGTCACTTGGCACAGTTATGATGAGTGCTATAGGGTTCAGGTACCCCATTTCTAAAGTGGGACAATACTTCTCATGCATTTATTTGACAGCCATTTTCTGAGCTCCTGTTAGTTCCGGTTTCTGAGGAAGAAGCTGAAGAGACCACAATAGTTAAAATAAGGTGCTTGTCCTTGTGAAGTTTGCATGCCTGTGGGTAGAGGCCGTGGGCAGGACAACCAAATAAAGTGAGATGTGGAAAGAAACAGAGCGTGTGAATGTGGTCACGTGTGCTTTTTAAGACACAGTGGCCTGTCTGAGGCCTGTCTGAGGCGATGATATTTGAGCAGCAATCTGAATCAATGGAGCACGTGATTTAGAAAGCGGAAAGTAGATTCTACTCATAGGGAAGCAGAGGGTGCAAAGAGCCTGAGCTGAGGCCACGAGGAGCATGTGCAAGGAACAGTGTGTGGCTGCTGTGGCTGGAAGAGAGCAGGAGAAGAGGAAGTGGCAGGTGGGATACCAGGGGAGGCTCAGCCCAGAGTCTCACAGGCAGGCAAGGCCCTGGAGAGTTTCCTATGTTTGGAAGCCATGGGATGGACTTGAGGGGAGAGTGACACATGGACCCAGTTACCATTAGGCATGGCAGAACGTGCAGCATTGTGGGGACACACTATGTGTCAGGAAGTTAGGGGAGAGGGATTCTTTCAGGTTTAGAGAACAAGCAAAGCTTCAATGAGGAAGGGCATTTGAACAGAGAATGCCTTCAATAGGAGGGAGCCAGGATTTCAAATAAAGGGAAAACCATAAGCATGAGGCTTTTTGTCCTGTGCCCTGTGCTAAGAGGATGCACTGGTGACTCCATTTTCTCCAGCCCATCCCTGTCTTCAATGAGTTCATGGTACAGCCTGGGTGGAGAGAAGGGTGAAGGGTGACGGAGCCAGGGTATTCATACAGCCCGGGTATTTATAGACTGGTATTGAATTCTGTGAAGCTGCTAAGGTTCTGGGCCTATTTGTTACAGCAGCATAGCATAGCTAGGTTGAGATCTCCAGAATGGAATGAGAGGCTTGCTGGTCTCGTGCTGGTCATGGGTTGTTTTGTCCAACAGAGAGGCAGGTATTTGTCACACTAGCCGTGACGTGATGATATTCCCTCTGATGGAGACAACTCTGTCAGGACGTCCACCTCACATTGACACAACCATCCTCAAGGAGACCTGGAAGGCCTCTGGCCACCAGGAAAGCACTGGGGTCCTAAGAGTGGTTCATTATCTAAAAAGAGAGAGAGAGAGAGAGAGAGAGAGAAATTTAAAAATTAAAATCCAGCCTAAAAAAAAAAAAAAGCATCCCAAAGAACAGAGATCTGGCCTCCGTGTTTATCAAGCTCCTTAAGAAGTGTTTACTTTATGAAGGGACTTTTCTAAATATTCCACAACCATTGATTCACTGAACCTCCCCGACAGTCTGTAGTCGCCCTGAACACACCCCGCGGCCTCACTGCCTGCCGCTCACCTGCGGGCTCCTGCACGGCTTTGCCCCTGGACTTTCTCTTCCGCTTTGCAGGGCAAGCCACAAATGCAGGGGAATTAGCACCTCTTTCCTACAGAGACATTCACGTGTTCACACGCATACACACACACACAACAGCAGCTCTCAGTTAGGGATGGATGGGGGTGGTGTGTAAATACCCCGGCTCCTTCACCCTGCAGGAGGATTTTACTGTGAGGCAGAGTAACAGTCCCAGATTTCCCCAGCAGGACTAAGCTCCTGTCACCGACAGTGGTGACTTGCTCATTAACTCATCATTTATCGGCCTCTCTCTTTCCTGCCTCCCTCTAGCTTCACCTCCCAATTAACCATGGCTCTTAAATCCATGTCTCAGGGTCTTCCCTCAGGGAATCCAGATGAAGACTGTGTCCTAAGAGGGAAGAAGATATCATTATGATCACCCATATTTTGCAGCCAGGAAAACGGAATCAAAGAGAGGTTGAGCAATTTGCCTGAGGTCACAGATTGGAAAGCAGCAGATCCTGGCTTCAAACTCAGCCACTGAGTGCTCAAATCTGTGCTATTAGCCAAACACTGCTGTCCCCACCGGGAGGACAACCCTAAGCAAGCACAGAGCGCCAGCCACGTGCTACTGGCGGGCTGTGTGGACGGGTATCCATTCTCCCAGATCCATGCACATCCTCCTCTTTGGAGATTCCGGTGTGAGCTTCCGAGCGTGTGTGAGAAGGTATTTGATGTGATTTTCAATGCCGTGGCAGCCACGAGGTGATCCATCAGCCAGCTCCGTTTGACAGAGAATTGATCTCCCAGGTCAGGAAGCAAACCTCGATCTACGTAGGATGCACTGGGAATGCGCCCTCTTAGTAGCACACGGAAGATAAAGCGCAGTCAATGACAGTTCTTGTCGATGAGTTTGTTATGGCAAGAGGGGGGAAACGCAGGCTCTCGGGGCCGAGGGCTACTGCTGCCACTCCAGACTCAGGCCCTTTTTCTCTTTTCTTGGTCTGATAAACACTTTACCCAAGTCTTTTAGCCTTGCCTGTCAATCCCTTGATGCTTCCAAGTCCTCTTTTGATCCAAGTATCTTCATCCAGCAGAACAAAAACCAAAATGAGTACTTACTTGGTTCCTAAGCCATCAACTATTCTTTTTCTTTCAAACTAGATCTCTCTGATTTTTCAATTTTGTTTCGTGTCTGGATGAGTAATTTCAGAACCACAGGCAGGTGAAGTTCGAGCTTCCCTACTCAGGATTTCTTACCTTCACACAAAAAGAAAAAGCCCAGTGTAGCAAATTGTCCGTGTGATTCATTTGTTGCAGGCACTGATGAGAAAAAAAAAAATTTTTTTTTCTTCAAGATATTTTGAAGATCCTGGACCATGATGGCAGGAAATAACCCTAGAAAGTGGGGGAAAAAAAAAGGCAAGACATAAAAATCTAATATTCGATTTAGTTTGTCATTAGGAAATCGTATCCACTTTGCTTTGGGGGTGAAATTTGAGCTATAGAGGATGAGAAATTGAAGAATGGAAGATCTGATCAAAACTGCCTCTGCTGGCCGGAAGATTAATGTTTTCAAAATACAAATTTATTTTTTTTCTTAGGGCAAAGTTCTCTGTTCTTTATTCATACCTTAAAGAAATTAAAAATCGTGTGGCTGGTTTCTTCCTGCTCTTCATACAGACGTGCCATGTTCAACCAACGGATAGAACTAGATTTTAAAGAAAGGAGGGAGGGAGGGAAGGAGAACTGTATGAGGAGGAGATTCTTTCAGTTCCCAAACTGCAACGACGTCCTTGACCATCTCTAATACCAGTGCAGAGGTGGGCGAGCGGTGCTGGCTTGATCTCATCCCGGTAGATTTACTCCTGCAAATTCTCGACTCCAGGCTGCCCATGTACCCTTCCCACCATCTCAGTCCCAGAATGGTGGTGGCTTCAATAAATCAAGCTCATTAATACACTTCCTTCAACAATAGACCTTGGGCTTTTCTACTTGAAAACACCTGTTAGACTTTATTTGTTTATTTATTCATTAAACAATATCTTTATTTATTTACTTTTATAAGGTGCTGAGAATTGAACCCAGTGCCTCACACATACTAAGCAAGTGCTCTACCACTAAGCCACATCCCCAGCCCCACCTGATAGGTTTTGAAGGGTCCGGAAGATGAATCATATACTGTATCCGTCAAGAGAGGCTGGGTTGTGCTGTGTGACAACCCCCAAATCTCCTTGGAACAACAGAAACTGATGTCCTGCTTATGCTGCATACCTGATGTGGAAATATTGGGCCTCTGCTCCATCTTGTCACCACTCAGGGACCCAGGCTGTGGGAGGATCCATCTTTGTTCCCCCACAATTGCTAAAGTGGGGAAAAAGGACACAGAGAATTCCATACCGGCTCTTGAAGATTCCCACCTGAAGATGATACAAGTCACTCTGCTCACATCTCACTGGCTACAAAAGTTTCCAAGGTTATCTTCATTCAAGGAGGTAGGAAAACACACTCCTGTGTGCCCAAAAGAAGGCCACAGAAATATTTTGGTGACCAACAAGTGCCAACCACACATGCCTCTTGATGTGGAGGAGAGCCTTGTCTCTTAAAGATGATGATGCCCCCAAATTTTTAACAGTTTTCTTGGAGAGAGGAAGAAACTAAGCGCCACACATTGAAAAACAGGTAAAAGTCACCTGGGAGCTGATCTTTGGAAAATGAGCAGGATTTTTACAGATGGAGATGAGAAATTGATCGATTTAAATACAAAAAAAGAGAAGAGCAAAGGTGAGACGTCAAGAATCCATGGGTGACGTTGTGGAAGAATGAGAGGTCCTTCCTGGGGTGCCCTGGGAAACTGGTCATCCTAAGGATACCAAAGCTGAGGGCGCTCAAGTCCCTGCGATAAAATGGTGTAGCATTTGCTTATAACCTATGTACATCCTCCCACATACTTTAAATCATCTGCAGGTGATATATAATACTTACTACAATGTACATGCGATGTAAATAATTGAAAGGCTATATTGTTTAGAGAATAATGACAATTAAAAGTCTGCATGTGTTCAGTAGAGGCACAGTTGTTTTATTTCCAACTATCTTTGCTCTACAGTTGGTGTAATCCACGGGTGCAGAGCCCATATATACAGAGGGCAACTGTAGTTTGTCCATTTAGAAATGTATAAGAACCAAGAAACGGGGTGGGCTCTGCTGGTGGAGAAACCGCACGCCAGACAATGGCGAGTGGACCTCTTTCGGCAGACGGGGCCGTCATTCATCATTCATTCTCTGGTCGTTCATTCATTTGTTCTTCAGCAAATACACACACAAACCGTACAGGTCTCTGAGAATGTAGCAGCCATGAGAATGGAAGGAGGGGGACGACTTCATGGAAGATTTGGAAAGAAGGATGGAGAGATTTGCAGTGAATTTACGAGGAGTGAACCTAACGAGGATGGGAACTGAAGCCGAAGGTGACCCTGGAGACACAGAGGGTGCCAAAGCCTGACACCAGGGAGCATGGGAAGGTAGGAGCAGGGAGGGGTGGTTTATGGGCCACAAAACAAACTGGGTTTGAGATGTGAGGCCCCCAAGGTGCCAAGGGCCTGCAGGGGGTCCCCCTGCTAGCGTTTCCATTACTGGCTGTGTGGTGAGCCCTCTAGTGGACACTTTTGGTACTCAGCCCTGATCTACCAATCCTGTGGGCCACTGCCCTGACTTCTCTGGGTGAATCATCCCCTGGACTTTGCCTCCAGCAGTCCACATCTGAGGCTGTGTCTGGAAGGCTGGCCATGCCTCCCTGGAGCAGCTTTCCCCTCACGCAGATGCCAAAGTCCAATCCTTTGTCCCCCACCATGATTGACAGTTGCAGGGTATAAGGTCCAGCTTTCCAGATAACTGCTGGGTATAACTTCTGCTCAAAGTGCCCTACAGGGTCAGCTGAAGCCCCTCCTTCTGCAGAACTGGCCTGAAATCACATCTCTGCTTGGCCCCCACCCATTCCCTGGCCTTCCTCCACCCCTTGTTTCTTTTTAGGAATTGTTTCTTAACACATTGCTGCAAACAAATCCCCATTTCAGGGTCTGTTTCTGGGGAATCCAGCCTACACCCGCTGCCTACAGTGTGCCAGGCCCTTTGACGGACACTAGGGGTGCAAAACACTCAATAAGACCCAGCCTGGGTTCCCAGGAACTCCTGGTCTAGTGGGAAGACACATGTGTGCACTGACCATTTCAGCCCTGGGCTAAGGTCCCCTAAGGGCAAGATGCTGGGAGAGGCTGGGGCAGGAGAGGCATGAAAATAAGGCCAAGGGCTCTTCATCCATCTGAGGGAGGCAGAGCAGGCTTCAGAGAAGAAGGAACCCTTGGACTGGCTCTCTAAAGATGAGTCGGACTTTGCTAAGGGCAAAGTAGGAATGAGCATTATGGGTGGAACAGTCAAAATCAAGAGGCATGAAGGAGGAGTGAGAGGGGAGACTCCAAGTAGTTTGCTACTATTGGAGCATAACAGCAGAATGGACAGTGTGGGCAGAGACCACAGGTGACCACGGGGCCACCTGGAGGGCAGAACCAAAGCTCCAGAGCAGGGCCGGTCTCTGAGGAAGTGATCCCAGAGCTGCGTGGGGACACACACCCTTCTACCTGTGCCACAGTGGTCTCCTAGGGGCAGCTCCCCTACTCGGGAGCCTGACGCACCCAGGAGCTTTCTCTCATCAGCTGATGCTGTGCCCAACTACAGCTGGCTCCTGGCTCCCAGGGACAGATAAGGGATAAGCAGAAACCACCCAGCCCTGGTTTGGGAAAGGTGGTTTTCCTCTGGTTTTCCCCCAAGACAAGGATTTGGGCACCTGAAATTTACTCAGGAGGGGCAAGAAAATACCACTAGAGGAGTGGGAAAACCAGACGGGGAAGGACGGCCCCTAACACAGGAGAGTCACAGAGCAAGTCACTGCGGGGGCCTCCCGCGCTCTGGGGACGGCTTGGGGCGCACTCTCGGTTTCCCACAGCGAGGACAGGAGGGCTGGGATCTCTGTCTCATCCTCCTCAGTCATCGCTGGCGGAGTGGTAATTCCTTCCAAGGCAGCCGGTTGCTGGCAGGTGAAGGACTGCAGGTGCACGCAGCTGAGGTCAGCCTCCATGCCCTGAGGCCGGCTGTGCGAAGGCTTGGAAGCGGGCACCCCCAGGTGCACCTCACTTTGAGCTTCTCGTTCCCCCTTCCAGCTGCAGAGGAGAAACACCTCTAAGGGCCTGATTTTCTCTCTTTCCCCTCCATGTGAAGGTTGGAAGAAGAGTCAGAAGGAAAATCATCACGGGGGTGGGGGCGGGGGAGGTGATGTGCCACGCTATTGCCATCCAAAGGCCGTTCCAGCCTCATTATCCCTAGCCTATCTGGGGCCAGTGTGTCTGCCAATTGGCACAGATTCATTTCCTCACTCCATAAAGCAAGGGGCCAAAAGAGAAACCCAGCTCATAATAACCCTTCCACAAAGTCGAAGCGCACTCTGACTTCGGGTTTATGAAGAACGGCTGGTTCTTTCCACCTGAAGACATCGTGGAAAGTTGCATTTAATGCACCGCATTCGACTGAAGCAGAGAAGTGGTACATTTTTGAACGCCATCGCCATAAGGAAACAGAGGTGTTTTTTTCTGGTCAAGTGCTTTGCAAAAGGCCCTGAGACCTACAAGCTCTGCAGAGGTGTCTGAGGCTGGCAAAGAAGGGGAGAGGGAGAAGGTTTCTGCTCCGAGTCCCTGTCTTCATTTGAGTCCCCCTAGAAGATAATCTGGGAAAAGATTTAAGGGCAGGTGGTATATGTGGGAGGTGACCCCAGGAATCGCCATTAGCAGAGAGAGGAAGTAAGAAAGGAAAGGGAAGACAGCCCCTAAAGGTGCCTCCTCAAAGCATTGGCAGCTGTGGGCAGCTGGATCCCACGCCTGTTAGGGAACTCAGTGAGCCCGTCTAGGTCACAGGTCTCAGGGACATCCCCCTTGAGGTGCAAAGGAGCTGGAGTACAACTACCCCGACCGGCCACATCCAGGGTTGAGGGCAGCTTGTGGAGGAGGCTAAGACCCCAGTCTTTGCCACCAACGTGGATTCTGGAATTCAGTGAGATGAACTGAAATTTTGCAGAACAAGAGCATATGGAAGAGGCACCGAGAACACAGGATCCAGCACCCTCCTCTTTCTTCTTTAAGAAATGAGGCTCGAATCTCATCGGCTTTGTATATCTGAGTGTTGGGTTATCAGTGCTGTTTATAAGAGACATGCTAACCAAAAAAAAAAAAAAAAGTAAAAAAGGTTGTAAAATCTGTATTCTGATCCAATGCATGTATTTTGCAAACAACCACACAGAAGCTCGGGAAAAGGAGCGTCCCACTCCTGTAGTAGTGGGGACCTAGACTGCCGTCTCCTGAGCCCCAGACCAGGGCTCCTTGCACACTGCACTCATTTCAGCCCCTGTCTATTTTTTTTTTTTTTGCTGCTATTTCATTTTCCCTGATTCCATCCTTCACATTATCCTTGCTCCCCACACATGCACCAGTGACCTCAGCAGACTGTTTTCCAACATCAGCCACCCTAAGATCTCCATTCGTCAGATATAATGCCATTCTCGCCCCATCTTTATCCAGCTCCTTTGACAAAACCTTTTATACATTTGCAAACAGTGACCAAAAGTATGAAAACCAGAGGATTGATGTTGGCACAACCACTTTGGAATGAAATGTAAATACTGCACTTCACTTGGGCAACATGCCGGGCTGATAAAACAGCTTCTGCAAACTCAATATCAAGGGGTCTGTTTCTAATACAGCTGCCTATTGTCACTCGTGTTTGAAGATGATTCAAAAGGCACCAGGATGCTTTCACGCTAGCGTGTGGACATCTTAATTGATCAAAAAAGCTGTTGCTTGTTGGTCCTATTCATCTCCCCATCCTCAGAACCTGGCACTCTTTCTGGCATGTAATAAGTGCTCAATAAACGATCGCTTAATTAATGAGGAAAAAACATGGTCTTCTTGCATTATGGCTCATCCTCAAACTGAAATTCAAAGGCCAGCTTTGAATTATTTTCATGTATACACTGAGACTGAATGCCACTACAAAAAAAATAAAAAAGATTGTTAAAGATGTTTCCTGAACGATACTGATAAAAAAATTAAAAATTGTTCACTCATTCAATAAATGTTTATTCAGTGTTATATGTCGGGGACTAGGAGGGGAGAAAAAGAGACTTCCTTTGTGGAGAGTGCAGTCCAGGCAAATAGGAATCCAGTAATCACACAAGCTAAAGGTCAGACTGACTGTGCAGAGTGACTCCAGGGGGTTAGAGAGATATGCCCACCTAGCCTCTGACGTTCCTCCCTTCAAGGGAAGCTTAATTCCCTTTTCATTCAGTGTAGGCTGGGCTTGGTGACTCACTTCTAGGGAACAAAAGTGAGGGCATGTCATTGTTAAGATTACATTATGAAGACTGTTGCTCCTGTCTTGGGGGCCCCTCTCTCTTCCCACTTTTCCCCCCTCTTTCTCTCTCTCCCTTGCTCTGGGGAAGGCACTCATTGCCCTGTCCAGTGTGTACTTGGTGACTGACTTGATGAGGTACGATGTGCGTGATCCTGGAAGCAGAGTCTCCATCCCGATCGAGCCTTCAGATGACAGCAGCCCTGGCCACCAGCCTGACCTCGTGAGAGACTCTGAGCCAAAATCACTTTCAGTACCAAGCCACTGCCAGATACCTGGCCACAGAAACCATGAAATGATACATATTTGTTGATTTGCACTTCTAAGGCAGGGTAGCTTATTATATACCTACTAAAAACTTTACAACTTTTAAACTTTTTTTTTTTTTGTAACCAACAAGTTTTCCTACAGCCCAAGATGCTATAGGATGTAAAGCAGAATGCTTCTGAACGTCACTACCTACACCTGCACAGTTTCCTGGATGACCAGGTCCCTGTGTTACTCTGAGTGTGGGGCAGAGGAATTAAAAGAAGGACCCCAGATCCAGACTGTCCAAGATCAAACCCCAGCACCCCCCACTTACCAACTATGTGACTCTGGGCAGGCTACATGACATCTCTGGGGCTCCGTTTCCTATCTATAAAGGATGTTATGAACGGTTCATGTAGGGCCTGTACCACTAGAGGATTTACTGAGTTAATTTATATAAACTGCTTTAAACGATGGCAGCCTCAGAGTAAGTAAGCATCAGTGATTGTTAATAATTAATAGGATTTTTTGTAGGTATCAAAAAGAGAGGGCAGGGCCCTTTAACCAGAAACTTTTCATATTGGCTTCTCCCAGATGTCCTGAACTCATCCTTCCTACAGCACGTATTCGACTGTGCAGCAGCGTCTGGCCGTGGGCTTCCTGGGAGGCCAGCTGAGTGGCGTTTTCATCTTTGCTCAGTGCTACAGGCACATCGTCGGGTCTGATCAATATTTGATCAGTGGATGCCACCATTCCCAGAACTTTCCTAAGGAAGCTTTGTTGAGAGAGCAAGAACCCTACCAGGACCCTGTTCCAGCTGCTTCTTCAGCCCATGGCAGTGGGTGGCATGTTGGAAAGTTCTGATGAATCCATCTCTGAGCCTTGGGTTTCCAGTCATGTGGAGGGGAGGCTGATCAAGAGAAAACCTCTGGCCACCATTTCTCAAGCCTTCTCTCTGAGCCAGGTGCTGTACTAAATGCTTCGTAAGCGCCACCTCATTTTACCATGCCACCATGCCAACAACCCTATGTTCTTAGTCACTCCAGTGCCAACACTGGATGAGCCCCTGAGATTTCGGGAAATGTGGATGGGTTCTGAAGCCAGAGCTCAGGAAGGAGAGACCCTGTTGGCCAACCACCCTCCAACTCACAGCCAGAGCTCTCATGTTCTCCAAAGCAGGACACAGACCAAGAAAGGATTCAGAACACCCTTTGGATGTCATAGGCATGCTGGCAGTAGGACTTACACTACAAGAATACAGCAGTACATACTGCTTGCTGAACACTTTCTAAATGCCAGGTTTCGTACTAAGCCCCGTCTCAGTTGGGTTTCCCCAAACCAGACGCTGCAACAAAGATTTGAGTGCAGGAAGGGAGATGATCCCAGGAAGGATGGTGAGAGACTGAGGAAATGAGACTGGGAAGAGAGGAAAGCCCAGAAAGGATAGGAGAATGAGTAGACTACCTCTGTGGGCAACTGGGACTCCGTCCCCAAGGGACACCTGGGAAAACTCTGTTATGCACTTGAGAATTCTTTCACTGTGAGGAAGCAGGGGTACATCCATGGACTCCCAGCCCCCGACGGCTGAGAGCCACTGCTAGGACATTAGTCCCCTGAATGCCCTGTGCGGGAGAGGAGCCCTCTCCAGGTTGCGCTGGTAAACCCTGGGCAGAGAGGACGGCTCAGCTTACAACAGTCAGGAAGTTGAGAATGAGTGACCAAATACAAGCCCCAAAGGCAGGTTCCTAGTAACCTACTTCCTCCAGCCACTCCCTACCTGCCTATGTGTTACCACCTAATTAATCCATTCAAGTGGATTAATCCACTAATTGGGTGATAGCTCTCATAATCTTATCATTTTACTTCTGCACACCCTTATGTTGTCTCCCACGGGAGCTTTTGGGGGACACCTTATATACAAACCGTAATACTAACTGGATGACATAGGAGTCAAATATCAGGACATAGGGAGGGGCTATCAAGTTCCCTTTAATAGCATAGTCACCCTTAATCCAACTCTCTCCTGAATATGTTCAGCAACACAGTCTCCCAATGTCACCTTTGGAAAGGGTCAGCCACGTCACATGGACATGTGTCCCTCATTTTTACCTCTTATCACAAGGACTAGAGCAAGTAGACAGGAGAGGAATCATATGCCCTTTTTGGAGTAGAGCAAGTAGACAGGAGAGGAATCATATGCCCCTTTTCTGATAAGGAAACTGAGGCTCGGCTAGGTTTCTTGCCTTTCTCAAGATCCCAGAGCTCGTCAGTGACGCAGAATTGACTTGACTGTCCTAATCCAAGCCATGACCGGGACACCCACCGTGCACGTCCAGATTGGGGCTGGCAGTCAGTGGCAGATACAGCCAAGTATGGCACCAGAAGCCGTAAGTCCACCTGGATCCTCAGTCTCCATCAGTAATGGACTCCTAAACTAGTCCAGCCTACCCTTCATGCTTCATAGACCCTCTGAGGTGGCCAGCAGAGTTAATGCCCATACGTCTAGCCCTACTCCCTCAATTCTACCAAATTTCTCCATTTGTTTCCGTTCCAGAATTTCCCCCCATAGGTTTTCACCCTCTGGGCTGGGCTACATATTGATCATTCTGACTCTTCTAGAATGAGATCTCCACGGCGGCATCTTCATGTCAGTCTTGCTGAGACTGACAACCACAGAAACGCAGCAGGAGGGAAGTCACAGGATTAGAGCGTGAATGGGCCTCCACCTGCCATTGCTGGAGGGTCCCTGTGGAAAACCAGAGGAGGAAGACCAGCAGCCTCTGGGAGCAAAGAGCAACGCAATAACAGCTAGCAGGGGAACAGGGACCTGAAGCAGCAAGGAGCTGGATTCAGCCGACACCTGGGTGAGTTGGGTGGGACATGGATTCACCCCAGAGCCTCCGGAAAGCATCACAGCTCTGTTGATACCTTGATTTCAGCCTCGTGACGCTCTCAGCAGAAACCCAGCTGGGCCCTGCCGACTTCCAGCTTGAACAACTGTGAGACACTATACGGATGTCACATTAAACTGCTAAATGGGGGGGGCTTTGTCATGGCAGCAGTACAACTAATACAGATAATAGTTGTAAGTGCCTGGTGCATCCTTGCTGAGTAATAAATGTTTGGATAGTCAAATGAACATATAGCAATTTTTATATATAGGAATATTTCTAATAATATAAAGGAATATTTCTGAGACTTACCAAAGATGAGTGAGTGAGTGTGTGTGTGTGTGTGTGTGTGTGTGTGTGTGGTTTTTTGCTTCTTGTATCGGTCAGTTTTTGCTGTGTAACAAACAACTACAAGTACCAGGCAGACAGTGATAACATTTCTTTTCTGTTTACTCATTTGCAGTGTCAGCTGAGGCCAGCTGATTTAGGTTAGGCTTGGTATCCATTTTGAGTTGGATCCAGATCCGCTTTCAATGTTTTCCATTCTGCTTGGACCAGTAGCTGCTTAAACATGTTCTCATGATGAAAAGTAGGAACCCAACTGCACAACCACATCTCAAGTCACACCCAAGAACACCCCAAGGTAAACTACATAGTAACACCTAAGATCGGGGACAAGGACCTGCCTGCCTCTGGTGCAGGCTTGTAGAAAGTGAGCATCTACTAAAAATGGTCACATGCTGTGGGACACCCTGATGCATTGTTGGTAAGTTAAGGGAGGCCATAAGGAGCTGGGAACAGCAGCAACTACAAATGTGTTTCTCCAGGAATATTGCTATAACTAATGAAAAATTGGGGAGGCACAATGAGAGCATGAAGCAATAATGGTTTGAATTCCTTTTCTAGTCCTTACTAGCTGTGTGACATTGACCAACTATCCTCACTTCTCTGAGCTTCAGTTTTCTCACCAGTCAAATAGAAATAATGATGGTATAAATTCTCATGTGGGGATAGAACGAGATCCTGGAGATTGAGTGCTGTACACTGTACTGGCTGCCTAGTCAGCCCTCGAAAATGTGTTCATCTCTTACCCCTTTTAATGTACCTTCCCTAATACACACCTACCACAATAATGGGGACATATTAAACAGGCAAGCTGGAGATTATGTTTATGAAGACAGATCCAATGAGACCATAATTGAGAGTAACCTGTGTGTGTGTGTGTGTGTGTATGTGTGTGCTAGATCTTGTTATTTCTTGTTTGTGCAAGCCACCTTCCCACCCCTGCCCCGCCCCCATGAGCTCTCAACAATGATTACAAGTGATTTTGAAGAATTCACTGAAACATGTTATAAGCCTTGATTACAAGGAAAAAGCGATTTTTCCAAAGTGGATCTTCCATCTGCTGGAGGTGGCCAGGCCCCTTTGACAAGAAAGACAAGCAATGCTGCCAGGAATCTTCCAGAACTCAGCAAACTCAGAATCTGCAGCACAAAGCAGACCCCTTCCTTTAGCAAACCTGATTGACAAGGCCCAGCAAAATCTAAGAAAATCCATCCAGCTAGTCTCACGGCGCCCAGACCTGGCTCCGACCGCTGCAGCCCACAGAACAGCCTTGGAAATGGATGCTCCGTGGTGCCACGTTTATTTATGAGTACCTTCCATTATGGGCATAATACCCCTGTTCTTTCCCCCAGTTTGTATATAAACATCTCAAAATAAGATCATTTTAGAAGCACCTTGGGACACAATGCTTCTGTTGGAGAAAGGCTGCTGAGCTGCTCACGCAGAGAGCGGGCTGCCTGCTGCCTGCTCACCCCTTTCCAAGGGCGAGCAGTCCCCAGTCATCCCAGGCAGAGGAAAGAACTTACACAGGAGCCCATCTTGCCCTGGAAGTCCAGAGGCCAGTGACAAAGTCACATGCCACTCAGGGGCTACATGGCTAGTCCTGTGATGGGCAATGTGGGCACTATGGCCACTAGGCCCATGGTATGGACACTTGGGAGAAGTCAGCTATTTCCAAAGCCCTCATCACTAAAGTTTGGTCATTTAACCCCCTGCACATTCTTCAGATGAGAAGGCTCAGTCCCTGAAGCTCTGGATGCCTCAGTCACCATCCCAGAGCTGGCAGGAGCACACTCAAAGCCAGGTGTCTGACTTTCATACCTAAAGGCCAATCTGCTCGTCCTCCACTCCCTCAGGACACTTCCCAGTGGGAAGTACATCTCTGTGCACAGACTCAGAGCCCAATGCCAAGCCCTGTCTCTGTTACCAGCTCAGAAACCCCTGCCTTTCTTTGGGCCTCTGTTTCTCTGTGTGTTTTCTTACTTTGAGCTCTCCCTAGAAATAGACCTTTGTGCTTCCACAAGAAACAGACCTTGAATCAGGGTTTCAAGTGCAAATGGTTTATTCAGGAAGAAAATGCCAATAGGAGAAGGAGGGAGTAAGAAAATGCCAAGAGGAAAATAGTTTTTCCAAGAGGAAAATATTGCTTTTTGATACATTTCCCCCCAAACTTAGAAGCTTAATAACCCACATGCATTATCTCAAAGTTTCTGCAGATAGGAAGTGCAGGCACAGAGCAGCTGGGGGCCTCTGGCTTAAGGTGTCTTGTGACGTTGCAGTCAAATTGTCAGGCTGCAGCCTCATCAAAAGGCTCAACCGGGGGACCATCTGCTCCCAAGCTCGGTCAACGTGATTGTTGGCGGGATTTGGTTCCTCGCTAGCTGGTGGCCAGAGGCCTCCATTCCTGGCCATGTGGGCCACTCCACAGAGCAGCTCATGGCATGGCAGCTGACTTCTCCAGAATGAGTGGGTAAGAAAGCAAAAGAATATATCCAAGCTGGAAACCACAGCCTTTTTATAACCCAAGAAATGATGTCCATTACTTCTGTCATATTTTATTCATTGCAAGTGAGCCAATAAGTCCAGATCCCTGCTTTAAAAAAAAGAAGAAAAAAAAAGCAGAATAAGTGTTGAAGAGTGTCAGTGTTGAAGGTAGAGATCACTGGAAACACCCCAGTGGAGGATTGATGTTAATTCCCCAGCACTTTGTCCCACCTTGTGAGTAGGGGTCTGAGAAAGCCCTCAGCACACAAGATGCAGTTCCTCGGGTGTGTGACCGGGATACCATAGCCTCCCCACTCTTCCATCCAAGGACTCTGCAAATTGGCTGTGTCCCTCTACTGAGGGCCACAGTTCTTCTCGGGCACTGCTTGCCTACTTCCTCCTTCTCCAGGAATTCAAGTCTGGTTTTCCTTTCTTTGTGGTAGGCCATCAAGAAGGGCTGCATTATCAAGCCACCTGCCTTGTGACTCTAAGCTCCGCTGGGCACCTGGACAGAACATGTCTTGGGATCATCCCACCTGCAGGGAGAAGGAGGTGGGTATTTATACCCCAATTCTCATCACTCAGTGATTCTGGGAATGGGATGTTTTAGCCAAGGGTAGCTGAAACCTCACCAAACCAGCCCAACCCTCCCTGGCTGCTGCTCTGTCTGTGGTTGATTTCCCTAAACTCTGGCCCATCCTTGGAAACAGGTGAAGACCTGTAAACTCTCCTAAGTCATGCATGTCTTGTGACAAGCCGAGGAGCTCTGGCATACCCTAGTCATTCACAGAACCTTGGGCCTTCCAGTTCTGATTCTCCTGGCTCATCCCTCCCCCTTCCTCCACAGTCATAAAGAGACTTGGCTCTATTTTTTTCACTCTGCTTTCATGGCACTCAACAGATTCTGAATCTTGAGATTCTGTATGTGTGCAGTTTGGTGGTTGTTTTTCTTTTCACTTGTAATTTTTAGAAAGGTAAAGACCCTATATATATATCCTCAGTGCTTAAGACAATGGCCAGGTACACGTTCATCCTAATTTCCCACAGAGTTCAGCTAAACATACATTCATGTCTAAATGATCCAGACAAATAACAAAGGAGAAGTTAAGCGATGGCCACTAACTCATGTCAAAGTTCAGAAGCTAAGTGGTTACTTAGCAACCAAAGCCTTGGAGAAGGTTCCTGACAAAGCAAACAGATGTTACTTTTGGTGTCTCCTGGACTTCAGCTAATTATCTACCAGTGCATGGAAACAGACTCATTATAACCAAGTCACCATGGTCCCCAACCAAAGCCCTAGTAAAAATATTAAATAGCAAATATGGCATCGACTGGAGCCATCAGAACAGCCCCGGGGAGGTTAGCCGTACCAGAGACAGCAGCTGAATGCCAACCCCAGGCCTGTCAGCCTCTGAAGCTCCCCGTGAACTTTCCTGCTGCTGGGCCATCTCTCTTCTCTGTGGGAAGCAATCTGTTAGCACCTTTGCAAAGTTCTTCGTGAACCATGGGGAAGTGTCTCCGGGGCTCAGGAGGAGCCTCCTGTTTCCTTCTTAGTTACCAGCAAGTTAAAACTGTTTAACCCAACGTGATTTACTCTGCAGCTATAGTGTCAAAGGGTTAAGGTTGATTCATTCATTGGCAAATCTGTCTGAAATGACTATGCCAGTGTCTGCTACGATTCCAATGTGATTCTAGAGTCTCCCCTCTCCTCCCTGACCACCGACCCTCACCCCCACCAGCCCATGGCCTTGCTGGATGTTTCTTGTGAAGGAAACTTTTGATCTCTGGACCCAGGGCCAAAGTCAGGGCCGACTCCCAGGGGCTGACCAGGCCTTTACAGAGCAAATGAGAACACCTTTTCTCCATCTCAGTCCAGAGAGTAAAGTGGGTTTTTTTTTTTTTCCTCTCATGATTTACTCTGAAAGGCCAGGTATAATTTGTATTCTATTTAGCAAACCTTTTATGGTATTTCATGTATGTCAAGTATTATCTCCAAGGCACGGCAGCTCTTAACTCATTTCATCTTCATAACACCTGTGAAGGAGATCCTATTGTTATCCCTAATTTGTAGACAGGGAATTGGTATAAAGCCCAGACAGTTTAAGTAACTGTCTCAAAGTCACACAGCTAGCGTATAGAAGAGCTAGAATTTCAACCTCACCTGGTTCCAGAGCCTGTGCTTTCTTAACCGCAATATTAATACTACCAAAAGTTAAGTTTTTCTGGTTAAGCTGGTCGCCTACACCTGAAGTTGCACCTAATTTATGGATGCAAGAGGCACCAGGGCTTCAGTATGCTGTCACATTACCTTTCAACAATCTTAGGAAGCAGACTCTAAAATCTCCAGTGTAAAAATAAATAAATAAATTTTAAAAAAATAAAATCTCCAGTGAATGGATGAGTTCATCAAGACTAACAGCTTAAAACAATAGATGTCCCGGTAGCATGATTGGCACATGAAGATCAATTAACAAATAGTAATCTAATTAATTAATTAATTAATGTCTAATTTGCACAGCTAATTTGCAATGGGACCCATATTTGAACCCAAGTCCCTCTGACCCTCGCCTGACTAGGATACAGACCAAGTAAGATAATTAGAAGGGTATGGACAATGAATTCTTTTAAAGAAAAGTATAATGAACATAAATAGAAGTGTATTAATCTATAATGTAAATATTAAGATAATGGCATAGATACTGATGTCTAATTATTGATGATAAGCGAGAAATTTATTTTCAAACATTACATCATTCAACCTTGGTTTCTCTTATTTGGCTATAAAAAGTACATGTAACTTTCTATTATGTGTTGCTTAGGGATATTTCACCGCATGGAATCAATTTTGGTATAGGTCTGAATTTTGCTTTTATAAGTGAAATATACATAATAAATAATAACATTATATATTCCTCCAAACCGTCAGCTCATTATTTCACAACCATTAACTGAGTAAGCCACCGTTGCCCTTACCCAACTCTTATAACAAATTATTTTTTAGCTTTTAATTTGAAAGCACTTTAGACTTAAAAAAAAAAAAATTGGCAAGAGTTTAGAACTGAGAGTCCCCACACACCTTACCCCCAGCTTAGTATTGTTACGAACTTAATAACCATAGTGCAGTGACTGAAGCCAGAAAATCAGCATCGATACAACCCTATGAACTAATCTACGGGTCCTCTTTGATTGTTATGGGTTCTCCCACTGATGTTCTTCTTTAATCTAAGATTCCAGCCCAGATCCTGCTCGGCGTTCACCCGTCTGGTCCTCAGGCAGCACCAATCTAACAGCCCCTAGTCGTGTCTATCTCTGGCTCTCCGGAGGTTCGTGAGCAGCTGTCTTGTAGCCTGTTCCTCAGTGTGGGTTTGTGGGTTGAGATGGAGGACGGAGGTCGTGCATCTGGGGCAAGAGCATCACAGCGGAGATGTGGTGCCCCCACCCTGCCCATCACCCTTAGGTGACATGCCCTTCACATAAGGGTACGTGAGGTCATGGGTCTCCTTACGTGTGGTACTAACCTTGATCGCTGGGTTAAGGGGGTGCCTCCCAGGCTGCTTCGTTGTAATAGTAATCAGGAAACATCTCAAGGACAAATACTTGGGATCAGACAAACATCCTGTTTCCCATCCTACTTCCAACTAGTAATTTTAGCCTCTGTAGATGTTCTTGTTGGTAGCAATGACTACCATAGCATCGGCCTCATGAGAATGTTCTATCTCCGTCATTTGTCTACATTCTTTAGCTGGAGTTCTTCTGCAGGGAAAGTGTCCCTTCTCCCCCCAAAACGTAACTATTTATTTCTATCAGTATGGATTTGTGAATATTTGTTTTGCATCAGGGATTATAATCCAATTCGGGCAATAAATTCGAATATAGCAATTTTTTTCTCTTTCTAAATTTGCTCTTCTATTTCATTAATATTTTTGCATATTTTTACCCTTGGAATAAACTATCTTAATCATTACAGCTTTATAAGCACATATTAGAATCTGGACATTGATGTTCTCTTTTCATTGTTATTATTTTTCCAAAAATTCCTTGGTGGTTTTTCTCCTATTTATCTTTCCAGATGAGTTTTTGAATAATTTTGTCAATTTACACAATAAATTCATAAGGGCATTGGGTTGAAATTGCATTCAATTTATGAACTAACTTAGAGAAAATTGTTTTCTTTAAAATATTAAATCTTCCCCTCCAAAACCACAATACGCCTCTCCATTGATCTGTCAACTTCTACATGCCTCTGTGAAGTTCTGCGGTTAGTGTCACATAAATACGTCACCTTCTAGCTTAAAAAAAAACTCTTAAATCCCTTTCTCACAGGATTTTTTTATTTTGTTAACAGATACCTGACTGAGCTGCCTGATTGATTTATTTAATTAATAGGTTTTTTTTACTGAAGACCTACCGTGGGGACTGTTGCAAGAAATAGGAAGTCAACTTTGTTCTGTCCTCCACAGAGAGGAAATTCAAGTCGACTGAGCAGACACACAACACAGAGAAGGAACAAGTAGGAAAGAAGAGCCTGGTGCCCTCTGTAGGCTCAAGGACACACTGTGGTTCCCCAGTGCCCTAGACAGCACAGGGCAGTGTTGGAGAATTAAATAAGATAATGCCAACAAAATACTTAGGACCAACCCCACACACTCCAGGAGCTCCCTACATGAAGCCGCCATCTTTTTCAGTTAACAGAGAGTGAAGCAAATATTTACAAGTAGGATTTTTTAGAATAACCCCAATATTAAATGTGCTATACAACACTTAATCAGCATGCAGAAATACAGACTAAAAGCATGGTGACATTGTTTTCCACGTAGCCGTTGAGAACCTTCTCTGAAGGGATATCTGAGCACAGACATGAATGAAATGGAAGAGAGAACCCGGAAACCAGGTGCACCCAGAGCGTTCCTGATGGAGAAAATCACCTGTGCAAAGTCCCTGTGGCAAGATCAAGTTTGGCAGACTTGGGGGCATGGCAAGGCCAGCGTGGCTGGGACAGAGCAAGGGAGTGGGGAGTGGGAGGGGATGAGTGAGAATGGACATCTGGACAGAGGTCGGTCGAGTCATGTGACGCCCTGGTAAGGTTGAGTTGTGTTCTGAGTGTGGAGAGGAAATGGAAGCAGGGATGCTGGTGAAGAGTTTGTAGATGTTATTCAGGTGAGAGAGTGGCTGGGGACTGTGGGAGAGCCAGAAGCAGTCCGATTGGGGGTTCATTTTTAAGGTAGACCCGCAGTACTGCTAACAAATTGAACATGGAGAGTGAGGGGAGTACACCAGATGATGCAGACGGACATGAAGTTCATGCCTCTCACACGCAGGCTCAAGTCCAGACTCAGCCAACACTTTGTGACACTGACACAGTCAACGCACAAGGTTTGGGCTACTTGAATAGATGCTGTTCCTGCTTTAAAAAATCAGGGCCTATCTTCTGACCGCCCGGCCCACGGTCAGTGCTGCCATCTTGGTTCCAGGTAACAGAGAGTTAACAGGTACAGTCCCCCAGTTTCCAACTCTATTATTCTTGTCAACTGAAACTCTGTAGAACACATTATATTTTATGGATGACTCAAGTATCCTTCAGGCTCTGCAAGGAGCCTGAAGGTCAGGATTATAATCTCTAATTAGCTCTGTTCTGGAGCTGTGAGGGAGGGCTGGTTAACCAGAAGTTTCAGGTATATGAGTTCTGGATAAAGAATTGCTGCCTCAATGGATTAAGAACAGATTTTATTCATTTACTGAAGTGCTTGTTAATTGTGAATAATTACTGGAGGGTGTACTTTAGCCATCACCTACACATATAAATAACCATTTGTACCTTGACTCCAAGCTATTAATAACCCACCCGGGGCTCTTCTGATAGAATGCCGGGAGCCGTGTGGGACCCACATCCTCGAGGTGGATTTTTGTTTGGCCTGACATCAGAGGATGCCAGGAGAGAAAAAGAAAAACTCCACTGGGATCTGAGTTAACCTGAATTAGTCAAGGATTGAGCAACCAACATCTGTAATGAAAAGTGCTTAAGGATAAGGTATTTTTGGAAGTCCCCCTCTCAGAGGATTATGGAGGAATTAAACTCTGTGATGTCACAGATTCCAGGAGGAGCTCCCTGCTGTCTTCTGCCCCTTGGGTAAAGGGGAAAAGTGTCCTGGTGTTTACCAACTGTCCTGGATCCTGCCTCCACCCGGCCAGCACTTGGGAGGGAGAAGGTGGTGGACACAGGCAGACTCACCCTCTCCTCAGACAGCAGGTTATGCACCTCCTCACCAAAATGAAGCCAGCTCAGTTCATCCCCGGAGCTTCCTCCTTCCTCCTGACCCCTGGGGCACTTCGGGCAGACCTCCATAGCCTCTGGGCTCTGCCTGACCGTCCCCCATCTGTGCGTGCAGCTCCCGAGTTGCTGTGTGAACTATGGTCCCCAAAAGGGATGCCGTAGTTCTAACCCAAGATCCCTGTGGATGTGACCTTATTTGGAAATGGTCTTTGCAGATATCGCTAGTTAAGATGATGTCATGTTGGACTGAGGTGGCCTTGGAGTCAATAGGACTGATGTCCTTACAAGAGGACATAAGGGCGCACATACACACACACACACACACACACACACACACACACACACACACACACACACGGAAGGCTCCACAGGACGACAGAGGCAGGGTTTGGAACGAAGCATCTCCAAGCCAAGGAGCACGGAGGACTGCCGACCAGCAGGAAGACCCCCAGAAGCCAGGAGGAGGCGAGGAAGGAGCCTCTCCCGTAGCCTTTGGAGTGAGTATGTGGCCCAGTCGTCACCTTGCTCTCAGACTTTGGGCCTCCAGAACTCAGAGAGGATCGTGTCTGGAGCCACCTGGGTGTGGTCCTTGGTACAGCAGCCCTAGGAAATTAGTGTACCGTGTCATACAGATATGTTCCGTCTTCTGGGTTCAGCCAACCTTTTCAAATGAAAGTTTACAAGGGAGCCCGAGAAGACACGGGAAGGACTTTAATTAATGTGGGGAGGGAGAGGTGGGCAGGATCTCAGGCCTCCTCCCTCTGCTGCTCCAACTCCACAGCTTGGGGCGCAGGGGCCAGGTCCCGCCTGACATCCCCTCAGCTCCATAAAGCAGGGCTTGGTGGGAGGCATCAGCAGGAAGGCCCACAGCCAGCCTTCTTTCTCCTTGAGTTGAAACCCAGCCCTCCCCCATCCGTGTGATCTCTGACGACAGCTTCGCCTCCTGGAGCCTCAGTTTCCTGATCAGTAAAACACAGACAAAGCCACCTGCCTGATGAGATCGCAGTGGGGCCAAGGGGACCATATTTTCAAAGCTCAGGAACCTGGCCTCTGCCATGGGCTGACCTGGGTCTCACCCCCCTCCTCCTGATTCCTACAATGAAGTTTAACCACCAGGATTTCAGAATGTGGGATCCTTAAGGGGGAAATAAAATGAACATGAGGTCCTTGGGATGGGCCCTAATCCAAGGTCAAGAAGCTGCCCATTTTAAAGTCAAAAGAGATGAAACCAGCCCGGCTGACACCTTGACCTCAGAATTCCAGCCTCCAGAGCTGTAAGATAATGAGCAAAGTAATACCACCCGGCACCCAGCGCACGCAGCCAATGGTAATTTCCCTTTCGTTCTTCCCTGCCGGACCCCCTGGTAAGTGCTTTTCATCTGTCACGTTTGATGAATTCTAGACACACCTTCATTTCCCAACTTAACATCTCTGAAATGGGGACGCGTCAGGCAGTGGCTGCCAGCCATGGTTCAGGTGGCTGAGTGCCCAAGGTTGGTGGGGACTCTGGTGGACAATGGCAACCCCCAGGTTTCCATCAACAAAAGACCTGCAGACCACTGGACACACTGGCACAGTCCTGGCTGCTGTCGGCAAGTCTCCCTTTGCACCTCCAGGTAAAGTCTAAAAATCCCAGCATTGAAATTTGCATTGAAATGGGCAGCTTGGGGGTGGGGGGAACTTGATGGGGGGAGAGAATACTTGCAAGAATCACTGCACTGTGAACCCTCTCGGGCGCACAAAGGACAAGATGATGTGGAGGACAGACATCATTGACAGTCAAAATTGATTTCAGAGAAATGGAGCTCTGAATGTGGAAAATGTTTAGGAATCCTTCCATCAATTTATTTTGCTTATATGTGCCTTTGAATATATGCAAATGTGTAATATATGATAGAATCTATGTCTGAATGAATTTAAAAGAGCTCTTTGGATAAGCATAAAATAAAAATTCTAAGTGAGAAAAGAGCATGGAGTCTAGATCCAACAGTAGCATTTTTTTTTTTCCTTTCTTAGTGATCCAGAAATAAAAGTGCACCTTCCTGAATGGTCAATTGCTTTGGTTTGATGGAACTTGGTATTATGTGAATTGCCATAATAAGTTTAGGCAGGAGGTATGATTATCCTATTTAACAGGTGAGAAACTGAGGCCTGGAGAGGCTCGGTGACTTTCCCAGAGTCGCACAGTCTAGCGGACCCTCACCACCTGGCTGCGGTTGCAACCCTCTCGAGTTCACCTCCGCTGCCTCTACCTAAGCCTAAATTCCAATCCTGACTCCAGCCTCCAGCAGGAAGTTACTGCCAAGGAGTTAAATTAGTTGGTTTTTCATGCATATATAATGAACTCTTAGCAATAAATAAGACTTTATGGGTGGCAGATTTATCCATTTTTATGGTGCAAAAGTAAAACACGCCAGGCGCATGCTTCTAACAGGTGCTGCCCCTCACACCTGCAGGTGTAAATCACAGTGGCAGGGGGATGGCAGCAGGGAGGCCCTGCCTGGAGGCCTGGTTTATAAGACTTCTGGGAGCACAGTTCCTGGGCCCAGCACAGCTACAGGGAGGCCATAAAGATGGTGTTTTAGAGGATCTGTGTGGTCCCCAGGACACCAGGCATGGAGAGCTTAAAGGACATAAAGTATGTGTCTGAGAGGAGGAGGGGCAGAGACAGGAGCCATTCCCTCAACGGCATCACAGAACACGGGAGCAATGAAGCAAAGCCTTCGAGACCAATGCTTCACATTGGAGTCATCTGGGAGGCTTGTCGAAGCACCGATTGCTGGGCTTCACCCGCCAGGAATTCTGACTCAGGGGATCTGGGCTGGGGCTGGAGAGTCTGCATTTGTACCAGGAGATGCTGAATCGCCTGTGGATCACATCTTCAACACCAGGATCTAGATGATATTTTGAGCAAAGGTACAAATATCTCACATATTACCCAGCAACCTGAAACCCCCCGGGGACATCCATGACACACTGTCCTGATCTAAGAGCCAGCCTCAGCAGCCCGCAATGTGTCAAGAGCACAGACACTCGGGTTCGGTCTAGGCAAGTTGATTAACCTCCCTGAGCCTCAGTTTCCTCCTCTGCAAAACAGGGGTAATCATAGTGCTGGCAGGAAGAGGTTGTTGTGACAAATGAGTCATTACAGAAGAGGTTTTCTCTACTCAGTAACTGTGAAGCTCGATGATAGGTTGGTGAGGGTTTATTGTACTGTTATTTTATATTCTGCATACATTTTTACACATTTAAAAAGTTTTTAAAAAAATAAAAAATAAAAGGACACTACACACACCCAACTCAGAGAAAGCTCATTTCTATTTTTTTGTCCCCCTCCCATCACCCTGGCACCTCCCCCAAAAAAGCAGTAGAGAAACAGCCTCTCTAGAAAGAAGTGTGCCTATGAGGGGAGGCAGGAATGGGCTAGCTCAAGGGACTGTGTTTCTAGTATTTTATTTGCTTCAAAATAATGATAATAATAAGTAGGAGAGGGGAGAGGGGCTTGCAAATAGACACCACTCCTCAGTGCCTCTCTCGGCTGGTCTCATCATCTCTTGATCTCTGTGACCCTTTGTCCTCCTCCTCCTCCTCTTCCCACCCCCACCCCCGCTTTCCACACCTGTATCTGTGGAAGAAAAAGAAAGCAATCTCAGAAGAGCAGTTTCAGTTTTTACTCCGGAGCGTTAGCACGTTTTCACACTTGCTTACTATTTCTGTGGGGTAGTCTCGTGGGGTGGTGGGAGGAGCCCAGGTTTGAATCACACACCCCTGGGTTTGGATCCTGGCTCAGCTTCTCACCAGCTGAGTGGCCCTGGGTCAGTCACCTCTCACAGCCTCCGTTTCCCCTCCTGGAGGACACAGGTGCTGTGCTTGGGCTCCCCTGAGACAGGGACGTGGGTGGAGAGGTGATACTAGGAAGCAGAGAGAAAGACGTGGAGGAGAAGCCAATGAAGGGCACGTTTCCAGGCCAGTGCTGGAAACCACAGGGGCTCAGCTCTGCCAGGGACCCTGAGCCCCCCTTGGAGGGAGGAAGGCAGGGACATGTCTCCGCCTGTTTCTGATCCCCAGTGATGGAGGGCGCTCTGGGTTGTTAACTCCACCCACTCAGGGCTTCACTTGAAGGCGAACTGAGCAGGTCCCTGCTGAGGCAGAAAAGTGGGGAGATGAACAGTGGGTCTGGGTGAGGAGCTGTCAGCAGGGAACTGTCCTCCACACCTGAACTCCGAGCTGAGCCAAAGTGTCATGGCAGCATTTAGCCATGGCAAGAGTGGTATACAAGGACATAAGTCAAGGCACGTGAGACAGCTGGCCCCCAGGAGGCCCACAGCACCCCTACTTCCCTCCACCTCTCTAGGCTGGGAGCCTGGCCTGCTCTTCTGCCCTGTCCAACCCACCTTCTGACTTAGCACATGAGAGCTGCTGGGCAAATATTTCTCCCTCTGGTGTATAAAGTTCCAGAAAGCTCTTCTCTCCTAAAGAGGCCATTGACCATTCCTTTGTTCTTTCATTCATTCTAAGCCTATTTGTGATACTCCTACCAGGTACCAGATGCTGGTCTGGGGTAATAAACACATAAAATGTTGAGGCACTAAACATGTTTGTTCTAGCAGCAGATACAACCCAAACTAACTATCCCTTCAGGTGATAAGGCTCTGAGCATGAGTAGGAACAAACCCCAAGGAGATAGAGTGAAACTGAAGGGAAAAAGGGAGAAAGATATGTGCACGGACCTCAGAGGCATGCATGCCAGCATCCCCAGCTGCCAGCATCTGCTGGGCAGGAACATCATGCTGAGCTCATTAAGTGCACTGGCTCACTTGATCCTGCAGCACCCCTGTGAGGTAGGTGCTGTTGCTCTCATTTTCCAAATGAGAAGCAGAGGGGCAGACCTGTGCAGTAACTCACCCACATCACCTGGTTAGAAGGTGGCAGAACCCAGATGCAAATTCAGACAGTCTGGCTCCAGAGCCTGTGCCCTTAAGCCCCCATAACGCTGCCCATGATCGCTAACGTGGGTTCAGAACTTTCCAGTTCACAAGATGGTTTTGGATACATTATCTGTTTTTGCCATGGCAACGGCAGCTGTTCCCATTTTACAGATGGAGTAATGCAACTAAAGAGCTTGTGACTCATCGAGGTCACATAGGGGATATGCAGAGAAGTCAAGACTTGAACCCCATCCTCCGCCCGTGGACCCTGGATGCTGCAGCAGGTGTGCAGAGCGGCCTCCTCCTGAACTGGAGGTGAGGCAGCTATATTTAGATCATTACAGGGAGCTGCTGCAAGAATGTCCCAAGGCTATGAATCCAGCCTTACTCCAGATTCACTGCAGATCCAGGGGAAGGCCAGGAATATAGGGGTGGAAGAAGTCCTTGATTCCAAACAGAATTCGAGCTGATCAAACATAGCCAGGGCACAAACAGAGGCTGCAGGAGGGAAGCCGGATTTATCTCAAGCTCTGTGTGCTCAGGAGCTTTTCCCGGAACCCAGGTCCTGCTGGCAGGAAATTGTCATTTCATGCCTTCGTTTATTTTTCTTGTGTACTTTGCCAGGCTCCATGTTTCACTGAGTCCTTATCTCCTCTGTCCAATTCCACAGACTGTTGAGTTGGAAATAGCTCCTATCCATTCAGACCATGTTGGGCTGAGTTGTATCAAGGACACTGTTGGGGCTCCCCAGGAAAAGAAACAGGAGTCCACTCCCAGCTGGCCCTCCGAGGCCCCTCCCTGGTGAGTCTGCAGGGCTCCTGCCACAGGGATGGCCTACTGCTCAACCCCCTTTTCTGGTATACAGCTGTCTCCCAGGTGAACCTCCCAGGTGGGAACTACATTTCCCAGTTATCCCTGAGGCTTAGTGAGGTCATGTGACCAGAGCTCACCAATGGAATGGGAGCAGAATGATGGGCGGCTCTCCTGGGCAAGGCAGTTGGGAAGTAGATGTGTCTCCATGGTCTCTTTCTTCTGCTGCCTGGATGCAAATCAGGGCAAACGGTGAAGCCACAAGACAGAAGGAACCCAGATATTCATAGGGAGAAAAAACTTGTACTAGGGTGAATAATGGAGTTTGTTACAGCAGTAAACATAATATGAATATATCTCTCTTCTGACCTCTGGCCACCTTAGCTCTCCACAGGGAAGGACTGGAATCCCACTTGCTCCCCAAGGAGAGCTCTAATCTTCAATTGCTCCCTGTTGTGCCGGCCTCCCCCTCTCTGCTGGGGTTTCTGATTCAGTTTCCCTGAATAGAACAATAGATTCCCTTCAAGACCCCGCTGACTGCTCCCTGTCCACTTGGGACTGCCTGCTTGGCCTTGGTCAACAGCAAAATGGACTACAACTCAAATGTTTTAAGTGCTACCCACCACACCTCCCACCAAGTCACAGGGCCACCACCCAGCAACCTGCCACTCCACTCTGGCCCAGAATGGGTCCCTTGGATGTTGGCCCTGAGAGGGTTGGAGCCCACACCCTCTAGCCTTACTGGTAGCCTGAGAACAGACCTTTGAGGGAAGGAGGGTGTAAGAAGGAGAACATGATGCAGAGTTAGAAGAACCTCAAACCCAAACCTATAACTTTGGGGATGAAAGTATGTTCCTTTGTTAGTCCTAGAGGCCTGGCCCACCACTCCATCCTCTCCATCTCCTTCCTCCCCACCTACCTCCTCCCACCAGCTCAGCCCACATCTGCTGCCTCAAATACATGGGGCCCCTCACCACCCCCCAGTGCCACCCAGGGCATCCTGCGCATCCAATCCTTTCTTCAGAATGCCCTGTGGACGTACAATAGGAGCTCCGAGCCCAGGGGAGAACGGCTGCTGATTTTTGCCCACTTGGCATCTCCCCCTCTTCTTCTGGAAGAATAAACCCGTTATGGGGGAGCTTATGCATGAGGTTGAATGAAGGCTGACCCCACCTTCCCCACCAGAGAGGGATCCTGAAAGCATGGGGGGGGGGCTAATCCAGGAAACCTCACGTTTGGGTACCAGGGGAGACGAGACCATTTTTCTTCCACAAGCTGCATGGAAAACGGAAGTTTAGGATCTTCAGTGGTCATCTTCTTCCCACTCTGAGAATGGAGCCAAGAAGCAGACCTCTGAAATAAGATGAGGAGATGAAGCCCTGAGTTCTTGTTTGAGTCCACTGATGTAGACAGTGTGGGTGCCCCACCCAGAGACCCGCTACCGGACCATCACGCCCATCTGACTGCTAACAGCTTATGGTTGTACCTTTCTTTAAAGTCCTGCCTCAGCTAAAGAGAGCCGCCTTGCCTAGAAATTCCTAGGAGGTCATGCCCTCCCATTCCAGAGGCATTCCCTGGCCAATGCCTACCATGGAGGCAAAAGAGACCAGGCCTCTTGCTTTAGAGGGGCACAGTGCTCTGTCATTCGTACACCAGAGCCCCCACTAGGGTCACGCTGACACTAAACCACATTCTCTATGGGCTCCTTCTCCTGCCATAGATTCACTCTCCTGAGGCTCCTCCTGAGCACTTCTTCAATAAATTGCTTGCACAGAATCCCCATGGCAAATTCTACTCCCAGGGACTCCAATCCAAGACACCCCTAGATCAAGACCAGCCTAAAGCAAGAACCGTGGGCTTCCTAGTCTAAGAGCCCACGGACGGAATTTCTTTTTTATTTAACCTTTTTGGAATTGAGTCTCTGAGAGTTGTACTTGACCTTGAAGACCTCCTATTTAGTGAAAAATAAACCTTCATGAGGCATTCCTTATTCTCAATATCACCTCCATCATCTCTCTATTCAGAGTGAGGTCTGCCGCCTGCGGGGGCTCCCCGGAGAGTTGGGTGTCTGGCCCCAGCGTGTAGACACATCCCAGCACCCAAGACCCCTGGGGCCACAGACAGAAACTGTCACACCTCCCCACACTTTATTCAGTGTGCGATGCTAAAAAGGGTTGCCGGGTCGGGCCCGATTTCAACTGCAATAAAAAGGACCAACTGCTCTCTCTCTCTCTCTCTCTCTCTCTGGTTCTGTGCTGAATACAAATAATACTTTGTATTTGTAATAAATGTTTAGAGAAAACTGCTTCAGTGCTCGGCTTTAGAGTTGCATGCCTTTCAAGGATTCTTGCATCTGACTGTTATAATGCTGAGATTTCTGGCTATTAGGATCTGTCCTGAAATCCTCCAAGATGTTGGCACTGTGTGGTATTAGAAAATTATGGTGTTTTGCTGTGTCGCCACAAAAAAAAAGAAAGATTAAACAGAAAGCAGGGTTTAATAAATAAAGTTGAAGGTTGCTGAGCCGGAGAAGGGAGCCCACTCTTCATTCCTACGGCCAATGCCTTGAAATGCCCAGAATGAATCACAAACCCCCAACTTCAGACCCACCCACCCCCAGCATTTTTAGTCCCTGTCTCTTTAAGATGGTTTGTTACAAGCGACTTGGGATCTAACCTGCGTTGTGAATGTCAGTCGACATCGGGTATTGCTATGGTTTGGATATTGAAAGTTCCCCCAAGGGTCTATGTGGCTAAGGCTTCGTTCCCAGTGTGGCACTATTGGGAGGTCCTTGAGAGTGTGCCCTTGAAAAGAAATGGCCTTTCCCTTCCCTTTGGCTTCCTGGCTCATAAGGTGAGCATTTGTTCTACCAAACACTACCATCACGATGTGCTGCCCTTACCTGAGGCAGCAAGCAATGGGGCCGCCTGATCTTGAACTAGAACCCCAGAATATGCGCCAGAATAAACCTTTTCTGTAAGTTGACTGCCTCAGGAGTGTTGTTATAGTGACTCGATGCTGACTAATACCAGCATAAACCTTTAGGCCTCAGTCAGTGTATGTGCATTAAGCTACCATCTACTGAGAATATCTCCACAAATTTTTATAAAGTTGGTAGATAATTATTGTCACCCTGTTTTTCAGAAGGATATCCCAAGCACAGAGAAGTTGGACAACCTTCCCAAGGCCACACCAGGAATTGACAGAGCTGAGATTTGAACAGAAGCCTCTCTGAATCCAAAGCCATTTTGTGTTCACAGAGCTACAGTGCCCATGTGTTAGAGGATGTATTGTGTTTCTCTCTAAAAGTTTGGCAACTTTATATGGACCACTATGAATAAAGACGATTTCTGTAATAAAAATTATCTTTCTAAAATCCACCATTTTAATGTCAGGTGGGCCACAAATCCTCTGGTCCTGAACCAGATTGGCTTCATCATGTGGCTCCAGGCAGGATGATTTTACCAGTTTGGGACAGTGGGTCAAATCTAACAGTATAATTCAGGAAAGCAAAATTATGAACCCCATGATTGGTTCAAAATGTGCTCATGTATCAAGTGGATGATGTAGACTTTGGTGTGATTTGAATGCTCAAAGTGTCTAACTTTCTGTTGGGTCACCTAAACAGACTGCACACTTGAAGTACCAGGTATGCAACCTACCGGTCAGAGTCAAACTGCCTCATGACCTCAGAAGGAGATACAGGGTTCCTGCCACCTCCACACTATCTCCTTTCTCATCAGTAAAAGGGAAATTATAATACCCCCCGCCCCCTCCAAGTGTCTGTTTTGAGAGTTAAACCTCATCCTGGAGACATGAGAGATCTAAACAGTGTCTGACCTGTGAAAGCTGCTTGCGATGTTTGTTTCTGAATTCCGAATGAGTCCAACACATTCACTTTACACATGAAGACTGTGTGGTCCAGAGAGTGGCAGGGACTTACCAAGGCCACACAGTCACTCAGGCTAGAAGCCTCCCTAACCAAGGCTTCCTTCCCTTCTCTAAGCTCCCTCTTTCTTGTTGCTGGGTCAGAGTGAACCCTCTCCACTGGGTGTCATCCAGGGTGGGTCGTCTACACCTCTCTTGGAAAGTGGTTCATGCACAGGCTTCTGATTCGGAGCCCCGGGTGGAAGCGGGCAGAAGCCAAGGTGGCCCCCATTAGCAAGAACCTCACCACCTTCTTTCATCTGGAGTGGGGAGTCCACCTGCCTCCACTTCCCTACACCGTTCGACCTGAACTGGGGCAGACAGGACACGTATGCGGTCAGACATAAAGTAGGGAAGACAAGGGACCCTGGGGACTAGGGACAGACTGCAATTCCCAGAGGATGGGGCCGTCACAGGCACTAACCACGTCAATTCACCCCGAGGCCCTGGTGGTCCCCGGGCCCAGGCTCCTCTCACAGTCTGTTTTTCAAAGCTTGTCCCTCAGTGGGGCCCCAGCAGAGTCTGCCCCTTAACCCCCCTCCATCAGGCAGCCTCTGAGCGGGGTCCACCGAGGACCCGCCTCCCACTCCATCCCCACAGCCTCCTGGCGGCCCGTCCTGCTCAGACCTAACCTGGTTCCGGACTGAACTTTCTCTCCCTTCCATCTGTCATCATGCACAGGGATGTGAGTTTTGAAGCCCCGTATAAATATGTGCTTTAGAATTAGACTGGTTCAGCGATTCTTGACAATGATTTCTGAAAAATTAAGCTCCGACAATTTGTCGAGCAGGAGCACAGTGTCTGAAACACACTCGATGGAAAGGCGGGGAATGTTCTCAGAGCCACAGCTTCATAATAGGGCTCCTTGGAGGGCAGTCGTGCAGGCTCCACGGGCACATGCTGCCCCCTGGCAGCACTCGGGGTTAGTGGCAGCCCCGAGCCTGGAATTTCACACACCGTCCAAGGGAAAGGAGCAGCCCAGAGCCCGCTTGAGGGCTGGGCCCAGCACACTTTCCTCTGCTCAGAGAGGTCTCTGGAGCCCTGACGGGTGGAAGTAAATTTGTGAAGCAGGGAGGGGTGGGATGAATTCTTATCTTTGTGTCTGGCGCTGGACGACATGAGATTAGAAAGGAATGACGTACTGGTGACGCTACAGCTGGGTGAAGCTGGTGAGCTTTATGCTAAGCTGGACACAAAAGGCCACATGTTGCATGATTCCATTTATATGCAATGTCCTGCACAGGGAGCAGATGAGGGTTGCCAGGGGTTGGGGGGACAGGGTTGCGGGATCGGTAGCTAATGGGGTTTCTAGGTAGGATGATGGGCATTTTTTGGAACTGTATAGTAACAGTGGTACAGCATTGTGAATGTGCCATGCCACCAAATGCCTCTTTTAAAATGGTAAATTTTATGTCATATTTCACCACAATATAAAAAAAAGAATAGATCCCAAAAACAATCTCAAGTCTCATATCTTGTTCTGACCCCACCCACCCACCCACCCAATGCACACCCTCAGGAGCTGTGGCTCACCTCAAAGTTGTCTTTAATATTTCTGAGCATCCCCAGAGGGTTCTTTGCTATCTGGCAGTGTCTGCCAACTCCTCCTGGGACCAGGCATGCTGCAGTCCTGCCACTTGTACCTGCCAAGAGCAACCTTGACGGCCACCTGGCTCTGAGGGACATCAGGCAATGATGGGGGGGGAAGGCTGACATTGCCCGAGAGCATCACCTCTCCCTCCTGAGGAGCTTTGGTTGGGGAAGTGGCAGACACCCAGAGTCCAGACCATAGGGGTCTCCCGGTGGTCTTCGTGCCACTGCCTTTCCAGAGAACTGAGCAAAAAACCCCTGGGTGGGGCTGGGAGCCTGCTCTGTGTCGATGTCGTATTGGGCTCAAACCCCTCTCTGATTGGAGCTGCCACCCTCAATAAGACATGTGGGTCTCAAAAAGTTTTCCCCAGGGGCTCCTAGAACCTAAGTATCAATAGAACCCTGGCAGGTCTGCCCCCACCCCCACCGTCTTCTGGACCCCTCGAATCCCTGGGGAGGGTCCATTTAGCAAGAGTGCTCCGAGGGCACAGATGAGTCTCGGGTGATCGCTTCTATTTCATGAACAAGAACTCCACAGGCCATCGGTGGCAGAGTCGGGATTCCAAGTCTGGTCTCCAGCTTATCTCTGGGCCCCCGAAGCCACTGGGGGTCTCCCACAGCCTGGGACCCCTGGCAGGTCAGGCAGTAGGCAGATTTGACTTTGGGGCCCCAGGCCAAGCACAAGCCCTCAGGTGCAAACCTCTGTGTGTGTTTTTGCTCAGATGGATCAGAAAGACACAGGCCCAAGTGAGGCCGAGAACAGAACTGGCCTCGAGAATGACATTGGATCTGAATCTCTGCTGATGAAGTAAGCCAAATGGAGAGTTAAAACAGCCTGGGGGCTTCTCCCTCTCTATCTCTCTCTCTCCTTGTCCAGGGCTTCGGTTCTGTCATGTACACGCACGTGTGAGCACACACACACACACACACACACAAACACACACACACACACACACACACAGTCTCAGGTCTTCAAAAAACACCTTTATGGAACAAGGTTTTGTCTCAATGGTCCTCTAGGCACACTCCACCTACCCAAACTTGAGCAGCCAAACAGTTCTTCAAGGACCTGAAGAGTTGCTCCAAATTCTCAGATTCAGCCCTAAACAGTAAGGATTGATTTTCTCCCACAGGCATTGAATGACAGAATTGGGTTTCAGGAAGATCTTGGCAGGTCGGGGCGGTGGGCCAAGTCTAACAAGGGAATTAGGAAGGAAAACTAGGAATCCCACACTCGGTTCACAAACTGCTCATGTATCAAGTCAGCAGAGTGTGACGTTCAAGTGGCTCTTGGGAGTGACTTGAGTGCCCCACGGGTCGCGTTTTAGGTTGGGTCACATGAGCACAGGTGTGGCCCTGGTGGAAAGCAGGTAAGAGCTGCAGGACTTGTTCAGCACGGGCTGAGGACTCCTTATGGAGTTCTGCACTTTCCTCTTAAGAGGAGAAAAGTGGAATCTTTTCAGAGGGGTTAAACTCTCAATTTCTCCCTCAAATAAACCCAGTTCTAGTGTGTTCCCAGTGACTGGCCTCATCAGTTTCCAAACACCCTAGCCCTGACTCTCCCTGACCGTCCACAGCCGCTGCCATGTCCATAAATCCCACCTGCTGAGCAGCTCCAGGGTCCTTCCTCCCCTTCCAGGCCCCCTGTATCTTACCCTCACTTGCTCCCCAGCCTGCCCCCAGCTTCTAATTGTCCATCCTTTACGTTGTGTTCAGCTCCCTGTCCCATCCCCACAGAGGTCATCTCTGCCCCCACCACGCAAAGGATTAACTCCAAGCAGGCCTCCAACAGCCACAAATGTCCTTCCACAAATGGCCTTTGAACCAAGCCTGCTGTCTTACCCTCACTGCCCCCGGGGTCCTGATATAAAGAAGGGGGCATCCATCTCTCCTCCTGGCTTTGAAGGTGCACCACCGACTCCCATTTTCCACCTGTGAAACCTCTGCTCCTCCTTCAAGCAGGTGCAGCCATCCTTTCCACTTGCAAAGACACGGGAAGTGGGGTCCCTCTGAGACTCCCTGAGTCACCTGATCACACCGCCCTGCAAATAGGTTCATCTCCTCTCCTAGACTGTGAGACCATTGAGGACACGCCCAAGTCCTAGGGGGCTCGGCACTTCCTACGACCAGCACTTAGTTGGGCTCATGGTACATGCCTAAATGTGGCTTAGAATGAAAGGACACATGGATGGATGCACGGTGGACACATGGAGGTATGGACAGGTGGTGTGTCTGCCATCAGATGCAGCACGATCAGATCACCTCTGTCCACCATCCACTCGATGAACCCAGAGTGCTCACAGGCCCTAGGTTTAGGAGCACGAATCTGTCATTTCCTTGGCTGGTCTCCGTGTCCCCTTGAGCCTTTCAAGATGTGAGCCTCTTTCTGAATTGATTAGGGTTCAATACCTCAGCTTTCTCTGTCTTCAGCCTATAGGAGATGGGAGTTCCTGTCCTGGTTACTAAGATCATTTTGAAGCCTTTTTGTCCAACATGTCAACTTTTAAATGCCCAATCGTCATTCGAAGTCTTTTTGTCCAATGTGTCAACTGAGCCAACCCACAGCCATCCAGTTCCTCTGAGTTCCTAGATAACAACCTGCTCCGTATTTCTCAAGCATCCCATACTTTACGCCACTTATTCTTTTCTCTTCCACCAGAATTCCACCCCAGCTCTCCTCTGGTGAAGGTGTGGACTGCTACCTCACAACAGGGGATGTCTGTGCCTCACCCATCACCGGGGGCAAGCAAGGTCCTCATTTCTAGTTGGTGGCAGGTGGTTCACCTCCACAATCTCATCCTAGCACCTGCTTTCTCAGACCACTCCTAGTGTCAATTGTCCCAGTTAAGATTTCTCAAGAAGCCAACTGAGAGCTGAAGATTAGCAAGCAGGTTTCCTAAGTGGTACTCCCTGCTAAGCCTCAGGACCCTGGAGATATTAGTTAAGATAACATCTGCTGCTGCAAAATACTTTATTCCTAAGAGTTTAAACCAAAAATAAGCGTATGTCTTTTCACACAAAAATAAAATAAATGTTTTGGATCCATAAATGGCTCTCCTCCAAGCGGTGACTCAGGGCCCCAGGCTCCTTTTAGTTCATGGATAGAAGCTGTCTCCACCATGCAGCTCCAGGATCTCCATGCTCCTCTGTTTGGCATAAGTAGAAAGGACAGGATGGAAGTCTATATGGCCCTGGCCTGGAAGTGGCACCCATGTCATTAGCTAGAACATGCTACATGACCATACCCTGACTGCAAAAAAAAAAAAAGAAAAGAAAAGAAAGAAAAAGGAAAAGAAAAGAAGAACACAGCCAACAGGTGCCTGTGACATTCAGGAAGCTAAAACTCTCTGACCTCTGATCACCAAGGATGCTAAAATCGCGTGAAGCCATTCCATAACTCTTGGTTTTAAATCCTGGCTGCTTCTTTACACCCCAGACCTTCCATAGCCCCCAATCTTCTCCTAAGCTTCCCACTACAGCCTCCCCCACCCCACCCATCACATGCCTAGGCAGCACCAACTACAAATAGCACATGTGAGACATAGCACCCTCAGCAAAGGAGGAAGACAGGAGGAAATTTTGGCTCCAGACCCAAGCAGCATCCTTATCTCCAGGAGAAAAACCATAATAGCTTATTTCTTTACTTCTTCGCTCTCTTACAGTAGCTATGACAGTTTCTTGCAATATTTTTTTTTAAGATTCCAACACTCCAAAGATCAGCATGGACAAGTTAATGAGAAATACAATTGTTGCGGTTGGAAGTAAAGAGCCGATCATGGTGAAATGTGAAGAAATTATTGCATTTATCTAGGGTTTGTCAGTTTAAGTGCAGGAAGTTAATATTGGGGAAACAAAAATGGTCTTTGAACCAAGTGAATAATGCAGCTGCTTTCTCCTGCTATTTTTTATAACTGTTATTAAATTAAATACACATAAGTTCAAATGCCCCTGAGAAAATGCGCTGAAATACCATTTGGGAATAAGTCATACATTCATTTTGAGATGCCAATTTGAGCCCACATATTTAAATCCCTTCCCTCCAACATGCCAATAGCAATGAACAAAGAAGCCTAGAGAGATCCAATAGGACAGAACCTATTTCCATGCTAAAAAATAAGGATGGGTGCTTTCAGTAAACCAAAACGTTGTGGCATGTCTATGGGACATAATGGAGGTGGCACTAGATTGAAGAAAATTCTGGCCCACCCACAACTCAAGATAAGGGGAAGAAAAGTTTAAAAGTAGGCAAGAAAGTAATCGAGGTAAATCTCTGGTAGGACCACAGTCCCCACTTCCACCCACCTCCCCCCCCAAATAAATCTTAGCAAGTCAGCAGCTGTAGATAGAAGTGAGATGTGATATATTTGACAAGGACAATATGAACCCCTTATGGGCTTGGGAACAGCAACGACTGTGGAGCAGGCACAGAGTAAAGCTGCTGTCAGAGGTCTGAGTGTCACCTCAGCACTTGTTATTTCTGGGCACGTCCACCTGACGTCCAACCCCTGACACCTGGGATGTCACCTGTGGGCTTTCTCTCTCACCACCAGAACCAACTCTGTCCTTGTGCATCAGACCAGAGGTACTCAGGCCCTGGAAGCGGGAGGTATAAATACCTGAGCTCCTTCCTCTCTTCAGCGGGGTGACCCGAGGCACATTCTCTACACTGGCCCCAGAGTTCTTTGGGTGTTGAGTTCCAGTTGGCCAAGGTGGTAACTTGCTAGATGGTGCGCCTTGTACTGGTTGCCTTTCCTTCCCTGTCCCCAGTCCTCCCTCCCAGGGCAGGTGAAATTTCCTCTCAGAAAAACTACCCACTCTTCACTTGCCATGTTGGATCTATTTCTGGAGAAATTCAAAGTTTGGATTTCAACAAACTTTCTGAGTGGCTGGTTGTTAGATCCAACCCAGTGGAAACACTGCCACTGTGGGGCCCTGGGATTGGGCAGCGGGGCCTTCGGGAATGAAGGCTACCATCTTAGCTGATGTCAAACTAAAGCGTCCACCAGTTGGTGGTCACCCCGCCCCAACACACACGCACACACAGACACTCAGCTCTGCGTCCCTCTATGGGGAACGTTGGAGCAGAGACCCTTACAATACCAGACAGAGCCCACCTCAGTCTTGGGAAAACAAAACTCTCAAAGAATAGGAACATTTTTAAAAAATCACCTACCCTAAGAAAAAAGAGTTCACTGGTAAAAACGGCAGCCCCAATCCGCAGAGTCCTTCCAGACATTTATTTCCCTGTATATACATTCGAGAAAACTTTAGGAAATCTCTCCTAAATATATGCAGTAGGATCCAAAAACACATTGCAAGATGTTAACGTTAAAGGAAGCTGAGTGAAGGGTGTAGGGAAGCTCCCTGTAGTGTCTTTGCGCTTTTCCATGAATCTAAAATCATTCCAAAATAAAACACAAAAAAAGTGACTAAACAAAACAAGCATTGCCTCTATGAAAGAAAAAACGCCGAAACTGGGAGATATTTTCAGTAGGAGAAGCAAATATGATAATCCAAATGTCTAAATTCATGGGGGCCAAACAATGGGCTGGAGGCTGCCCAAGCCCATCTGAATGATCCGCATGAGCTATTTCCCAAACTCAGGGAAAAGAGGAACTTGGTGAGACAGGGAGGAGGGATGGGGAATGGATCCTGGAGGCGCCATAGCCCCCATTTGGAATTCTAGAAGGAGCGAGCAGGACAGATGGAGGAGGAGCAATAATGAAGGGAGTAACAGAAGGAAAATTCCCTCGATCGTAAGCAAAGGATTAGCTCCCGAGGACGGCAAGTAAGTGCTGGCGGGAAACCCTCCAGGGAGCGGTGCCATGCCTGAGCCCCTGGCACCTGCCCAAGCGACATGGCAGAGGAGCAACGCAAAAGCACTGGCTTGTCTGCAGATGTGACACAGTAACCAACGTGATGGAGAAGTCCAAGTTTCCAGGCGTTGCTCCCATTGCTAGAAGGGTTGCATAGGTCCAGGATGTCTGAGCAGCACACAAAGGAATGCTATGGAGCACAGCACTGGGAAGTGAGCCAAGCCAAGGCCGCCTTTGGGGGACCTTCATGGTGGGGATCGGGATTAGGTCCCAATGCCATGTTTTCTCCCACTCTTCCCATTTCCCTGCCTTCCCATGCCTGCTCCCCACCCTCGCTCCCCATCGCTCTGCCTCTCCAGGTGGAAAGCCTAGACAGCTTTGGACTCATCCTGGTATCCCACCGGCCTCCTCCCTCTCCAGCAGATGACCTGTATGATTGGCATGTCTCATAGGTAGCCATTCCGCTCCATCCCTGCAGTCCTTGCCCTGGGATTATTTTAACAGTATTCCACGTGGTGTGCATGCTTCCAGAAACTCAACCACTGACTACAGACGGAGGCTTGGACCAAGCAGGGGTCACAAACTCAGAAGTCCGCAATAGACGGAAACAAGTGAGACAAACAGATCAACAGCAGCGAGTGGTGAGGACTGTGGAAAAGGGAGAGCCAGCGCTTCCACGAAAGGGAATACTCACTTCCTGTCTGTCTCCACCTGTGGTTTCCCATGAAAACATCAACTTAGAGAGGCTAGATCTTTGAGGTTTTCCAAGAAAAACCAGGAAGTCAGACATCTTTTTGTGAAACCTCCTGGTTAAGTTGGCAACACAATTTTTACAAACACCAAGCATTTTTTTTTTTTATTATCTGCATAGGTCTCTGACACATCCACAACACCTAGAAAAAATATTCTTGAAGGGCTGGGGTGCAGCTCAGTGGTAGGGCACTTGCTTGGCATGCACCAGCCCCCTGGGCTCAATCCCCAGTACTGCAAAAATAAGTAAATAAGTCAATATTCTTGAGATGCAGGCCTCTGAGGAGCCAACACATGCACTGGAGAATCTCATTTGATCTTCATACAATACAGCGGCATCATCGTTCTTGCCTTAGAGATGAGGAAACTGAGCTCATGGAAGTGTGGAGGGGGGCTTGCTCCAAGTCACACAGCCAATGCCAGGGCTGGGATTTAGATCCAGGTCTCTCAAGGATCTGAGTTCAGGCTCCCTTTCTATTACTGTCAATCTTAGGCAAGCCATCTTCCGCACATCCCTGTCCCCCGCACACCGACCCCTGAGCCTTCTCCTAGTTCCCTCTGCCTGGTTTCCTAAATATTTCCATCACTAAGTCCATCTCATTATCTTCCCCTGAGTGGGGAAGCAGCCTCCTATTTGGCCTCCCTGCCTCCAGAGCTGCTGTTTTCATGGTGGCCTCCAGAGATCTGCCAAATAGCATTTGCTTAAAGCCCTAATGAGACTCTTAAGAGAAATAAAAGGCCACACCCAAGACCCAAGAGCTGAGTTTCTTGAATATCTAGTCCGACCGGCCTCACAACCTCATTTTCCACTACTACCATCCCACGTTCATACCACAGCCACCCCTTGAAACCTCTCACCAGGGCCTACAAGTGCTGGGCTTCTCGTTCCTCTTGGCCTTTGACGGTGCTGTTCTGTCCCCCCACCAGCCTGCGCTTCCCTTCTCCTTTAGGGGACTCTGACTCCCCTGTAGAGACACCTGTAGCTTTCTCAGGGCCCTCCTACTCCCCTACGATGCTTCCAAAGGAAAACACATCTCACCGTGTGTTTCACGGTCACCTGCTCATGTGTCTGTCTCCTCAAAGAGATGACTCTTCCCCTGTCGGTCATGTCATCATCATCCCTATGCCAAGCAGAGGCTCAGATTTCAACAGAGATTCAGTAAATTCCTTAAAAATGAATGAAGGATCACAGCACCCCCCGCCCCGTCGCAGTCACACAGAAAGAGGCAACAAAATCATTTCACTTGACAAGTGACATCGTTGAATTTTCTCCGTGATCCTGCAATTCTGTAATGGTGTCCATCTTACCAAGGATAAAGAGGACACTGAAGAGTCTTCCTATGTCCAAGATGCAACAGCTAGAGAGTGGCAGAGCCAGGACATAAATCTGGATCACTGAGTCCCCAAGATTCGCATTTTGTTCGTGACACCCTATTTCCCTTCCGTGACAGCCTCTGGATATTCCCCCCCGAGTCGTCTTCTCTTCTGGCTCAGCAATCTCAGACCTCTTTGCTGTCTGTGACACGCGACAGTCATGACCCATCGCCAACTTAAACATGGTGAAGAAGTTCACGCTGCAGATGTCATGCTCACTTGACCTGATTTACCCAAGGCCAAGGACAGAGCCACCCTGAGCCACGCTGCCGATGATAACGGGAATTTGAAGGCAAGAGGACGGCCCATTGGCTCTTAGCTCCCCCACCAGAAACAATCACAAAAAATGCACATCACCATGACCTTCTTCTTTAAAAAAATGACAGCATTTGTCTATTCTGTGCATTTCATAAAACGCCGTCATACCTACCCTATGTGATTAATCACATATATACTGTTATCCGGCCATCAGTACCAGAACTTTTTCATTTCCCCTGTGTTAGGGTTCCTCGGAGAAACAGAACCAAGAGGGGTGTGATATAGATAGACAGATGATAAAGAGATTTATTACAAGGATTGGGTTCACCTGGTGTAGAGGATGACAAGCCCCAGCTCGGCAGCAGGCAAGCCGAAAGCCCAGGAGAGCTGATGATGTCGTTAGAGCCCAAAGGCCTGCAGGCCCAGGTCCAAAGAAAAGCCAATATTTAATTTCAAATCAGAAGGCAGTGGGGAAAATAATTTCCCAGCTTGAAGACAGGCGGGCAACGGGAGCTTCCTCTTCACTCAAGGGAGTCTTCTGATCTATTAGGGTCTTCACGTGATCACATGGGGCCCACCCACGTGAGAGAAGGCAAATCTGCTTTACCCAGGCTGCTGATTCAGATGTTAATCTCCCTTCACAGACACCCCCCCAGAAAGGTTGGGCCAAAGATCTGGACACTCCATGGCCCAGTCAGATTGACACAGTAGTTCACCACCACCATCCTAAACTGATAGTCCCATGAAACCATAGCTCCAATGTCCCCCTCC
This sequence comes from Urocitellus parryii, assembly GCF_045843805.1. Taxonomy (NCBI): domain Eukaryota; kingdom Metazoa; phylum Chordata; class Mammalia; order Rodentia; family Sciuridae; genus Urocitellus; species Urocitellus parryii. The sequence continues at coordinate 184,070,536 of NC_135536.1, forward strand.
TCCCACCATTCCACTTTCTATTTATGCATTTGATTAGCCTAGGTACCATAGAAAAGTAGAATTTATACCAGATTTGGCTTTTTGTGTCTGAATGTCTTCACTCGACTGTGTCTTCAAGGTTCATCAGGTTACAGCAGGGGTCAGAATTTGTTTCCTCCTCCCTGGGGCTGAAGGCAGTTCCACTGTGTGTCTAGCACACATTCGGTTCATCCACTCTTCCACCAATGGACATTTACATCGCTTCCGTCTTTTAGCTCTCGTGGCTAATGCTGCTATGAACACCAGTGTACAAACACTTGTTCAAGTCCCTGCTGTCAAGTCTCTGGGGTGTAGAGCTGGCAGGAATGGGGAATTGCTGGATCATATGGTAACTCTATGTTCAATTTTTTGAGGAATCACTACACTCTATTCCTGAATTGCACATTTTTTAAATGGTAAGTCTTATGTGAATTATCTCTCAATAAGAAATGTTGAAGCAAGGCAGAGGAAACAGTGAAATGTTCTGTAAGATAATTAGCCTGGACTCTTCAAAATACCAGTGCCATGAAAAAAAAATTAAAGAAAGGAAAATCTAGGGGGAAAATTGGGAATCAACAAAGGAAAAAAGAAACTCAACGACTGACTACATCCATGTGGAATGTGACCTGCACTGGCAGACAGCTGACCCAGTACCTGTCCCCAATCCTTTCTTCTTTGCCTTCCTCCTCTGTGAAGGCTGGAAGGAAGCGCGGTGGAGGAGACAATTCTCCGGCCACTCTTGCGGCTCAAGGTTGACCTGTGACAGTCTGGCCCCTGAAATGGAATGAAAATCCATGCCACATTTCTGGGGAAGGTTTTGCTTTCATATCTCCCTCTTGCTTCTGCCTGACAATGCAAAGAAGAAACTGGAAATGGAGTAGCCCCCTTGCAACCACGGGGAGCAAACTCCAGGATACTAAGAACAGAGGAATGGAAAACTCCTGAGTCCTTGGCAGCTTGGATCTGCCATGCCAGCCCTGGACTCCCGACCTCAGACTTCTGATTACATGAGTGTTTTTGTTTGTTTGTTATATACAACACCAGGATATACCCTGACATTATCACAAAGGTCTGGGGCCCAACCCACTCCAGTTCAATCCCTAACACTCGCCCCCCACAGAAACCTCCTCACTTCCCTCCACTCCACCTCTCTCTCTTTAACCCATTGACAATTTTGTTTTGTTTTTAAATCAGTGTCCTGTGGATACATGCCGCACATTCCCCAATGTCGAGACCCACTGGGCATGCACTTAAGAAAGTTCGGTCAGATTCATTCCACTGTTCTCCCCTTTGTCGATCCTTCCTTCCAACTATCTGCTATTAGCCGTACACCTCAGTTTTCTCATCTATAAAATAAGGGTAACTATGGTGTCATGGTTATTCTGAATTGTCGAGTTGATTGCATTGAGAGATGCCCCAAATTAAGAGGCTTCTGATCGTGCCAATGAAGGAAGGGTTGGCATGTGGGACAGTGAACTGAAGTGGAGACCCTCCCTAAGTGTGGGCAGCACTCTCCAGTAGGCTGGAGGCTTGGATGGAACAAAAGTTGGAAGAATAAGGAATCAGCGGTAGAACCAAGCTGGATTCTTTTTTTTATTATTATTATTGGTTGTTCAAAACCTTACAAAGCTCTTGACATATCATATTTTATGCATTAGCTTCAAGTGGGTTATGAACTCCCATTTTTACCCCAAACACAGATTGCAGATTCACATCGGTTACACATCCACATTTTTACATAATGCCCTATTAGTAACTGTTGTATTCTGCTACCTTTCCTATCCTCTACTATCCCCCCTCCCCTCCCATCTTCTCTTTCTATCCCATCTACTGTAATTCATTTCTCTCCTTGTTGATTTTCCAATTCCCCTCACAACCTCTTATATGTAATTTTGTATAACAATGAGGGTCTCCCTTCATTTCCATGCAATTCCCCTTTTCTCTCCCTTTCCCTCCCACCTCATGTCTCTGTTTAATGTTAATCTTTTCTTCCTGCTCTTCCTCCCTGCTCTATTCTTAGTTGCTCTCATTATATCAAAGAAGACATTTGGTATTTGTTTTTTAGGGACTGGCTAGCTTCACTAAGCATAATCTGCTCTAGTGCCATCCATTTCCCTGCGAATTCCATGATTTTGTCATTTTTTAGTGCTGCGTAATACTCCATGGTGTATAGATGCCACATTTTTTTAATCCATTTATCCATTGAAGGGCATCTGGGTTGGTTCCACAGTCTAGCTATTGTAAATTGTGCTGCAACAAATGGGCCAAGGACCTGAACAGACACTTCTCAGAGGAGGATATACAATCAATCAACAAGTACATGAAAAAATGCTCACCATCTCTAGCAGTCAGAGAAATGCAAATCAAAACCACCCTAAGATACCATCTCACTCCAGTAAGATTGGCAGCCATTATGAAGTCAAACAACAACAAGTGCTGGAGAGGATGTGGGGAAAAGGGTACACTTGTACACTGCTGGTGGGACTGCAAATTGGTTCGGCCAATTTGGAAAGCAGTATGGAGATTCCTGGGAAAGCTGGGAATGGAACCACCATTGGACCCAGCTATTGCCCTTCTCGGACTATTCCCTAAAGACCTTAAAAGAGCATGCTACAGGGATACTGCCACATCGATGTTCACACCAAGCTGGATTCTTCTTGAACCTGTTCTTGATTGCTGCTGTGATCACCAGAGGACATCAGACTCTAGCACCTTCCCTCTTCCAAAGTGGACTCTGCCCAGCGACTCTTTGGTCCTGGGTTGGGGTAGCATCCCCTCTTGTTCTGAGGCTTCAGCTTCTTGGACTGTGCAGCTATTGGTGCCTCCAGCTTTCCGGCCTGCAGACGGCCACTGTGGGACTATCCAGCTTCTGGTGGTATGGGCCAATCTAATAAATCCCCTTTTTATAATCATACCTATATGTATATCCTGTTGGTCCTGCTCCTCTAGAGAACCCTAGTGGTCTGACAAAGAACCATCGTTGGGTTGACACGATGATTGAGCGCATTCAGATGCTGACTCCCGAGATGAGGGCCAGGCCCTAAGGAGGTGCTGGGAGGTGGTGGGGTTTGGTCCTGGGCTCTGGAATCATTCGGTTGGAGTCCATTCCTGGACTTCCCACTTGCTAAGTTGAAACGTTTGGTAAGTCACTCAACCTCCCCCAGCCTCTGTTTCCTCAGCTTTAAAATGACAACAGTGATGACCGTCCCTAACGCAGAGTATTTTGAAGATCACAGGAGCCATGTAGCTGCTAGCCCAAAGCCGGGCCCACACCCTGTGCCAGATTATCCATCTCTGAAAGTGTTTGCTGCTGATGTTGGTGTTGTTATCTCTAGAATCTTGGGAAAGGTGTTGGATGAATACTTTCTGGAATCATGGATGGATGGATTGAATAAACGAATGGATGCATGGATGGATGGCTGGGTGGACGGTTCAATAGACACACGGATGAACAGAATCTCTTGGAGGTTGGGGAGTAAATAGTATTTAAATTCCCTCTTGGTCTTAGGAGGATTAACAACCTCTGTACACACACAGCCCCACCAGCACCTGCTTGTTGTCCCTCTTCTTCCTCCACAGAGTAAACACATACCCTTAATCCACAGCCCCAGTGTACGCTGCTGAAAAACCACTCCTTAACAAAACTCGAAAAGAAAAACGCATCTTACCACTGCCACAGGAATTATAGGTTGTCAGCAGCCCAGCAGCAGTACATACTCCTAGACTTTATTTTTAATAATAAAGTTGCTAGGTTCCTCAATCGCGGGAGGCCAAGCCATCTTTGAATCTCCTTGCTGTTGTCTGACAGAGAAAGGGGCCGCCCATAGCACTCTTCCCCAAGCAAGCAGACCAGCTTCAACCAGACGGTGCCATGCATCATAATTAACTGCTACCTTCGATGTGGGTGTGGAGGGTGAGGGGCAGCGAAGCCCACACCGATCTCGGGCACAAAGACAAACCTCAGCTTGATCCACTGAAAGGTAATTACAGGGACTGTCAGAAGCTGGGCCGGCTTTACTTTAAAGTCGAGGAGGCTGCAGGAACCTAAAAACTCCACATATTCAAAAATAATCACTGAATTCCCCACAGTGAATTTGTGGGTCGATCACTCACAGCTCCTGAATAAAGACATCTGCAAAACACTTTGTTTCTTCTGAATGGAACAAAAAAAGGGAGCTATTGCTTTTCCAATGACCCCCGAAGGGAAGGGGGCAGAGAACCAGTGCTAATAGCATCTACTACACTCTACGCCTGGCCTTTTGCATGTACTTCTTCATTTCAATTACGCAGATCTTATGAGTTGACATTGCAGGTCCCCATTTACAGATGAGGAGACCGAGCCTAGAGACGTTACATAATTGTCCCAGGTGAAAGGTGAAGAGGAGATCTGCATAGAACTCATAGAATTCCAGGGCTGGTGTCGGTTCCCAGAAGCCCTCCCTGCTCATCTTGGTCATCAGTGCATCCTGTGGCTCATCCTGCATCTGGCCTGCCACAGACCTGCTCCACTACCCTCAGTGGTGTCTGGACACATGAACTATCTCACTCAACCAAACACACTCTCAGGCTAAGCTGGCCTGGGCCTGCTGCCCACATGCCCAGGTCAGTGTGCCAGGGTCAAGAAAGCTGTTCAAGATCATCCCTCTACACACCGTGTGAATGACTGGCCCCCTGAACTTGGTTCTGGTGTTTGGGTCCAGTTCAGGGATAGGACTGATGGTGTAGCCGTGTCTGAAGACCTTGACCTAGTGATTCTTGCCACTCCAACCCTCCAGGGCTGCCCCGGCCCTCTCTGGGTCCCTGATTCAGGCCCTTTGACAGATGAAGAAACTGAGTCTTAGAGACCGGCAAGTGGATGAGCCAGGATTTGAACCCAGGCAGAGCGATTACAGAGGCCACAGGCCATCGACTGACCAATAGAGTCCTACACACAGGCTCAGGTAGCCAATAGCCTCACTTACTTTGAAACCCAGTTTAAAAAATAATTCAGATACACAGTCTAGCAGACTCCCGCTGCCAGACATCATCTTTTAAAACAGCTTGTTTTTACCAACCGACAGGTGTCCGGGTGGCCCTGGGCACAATCAGGACTCATTTCTCTGCCAGGAGGTAGAGCCGTCGAGAGGATAGAGGACAAGCCCTCCTGCAGCCCTTGGCAGGCTCAATCCGTCTGGCCGGCTGGTGTCCCTAGCGAGAGAGCTGCAAGCGCCGGCCACTGGGAGCGCACAGCGCGCACCGCGCAGCGCGATTGATTTCCACTTGCTCGCTCCCGGGTCCCGGGAACGCATCAATTACCAGAGCACACGCGGCCCATTCGGAGAATGGATATTACCTTCTGCACTCTCCGCAGAGCCGCGCGTCCTGATCCAAGCACAGATGGAAGACAAGGGCGTGGGGTTAATTGATCAAGCGGCACCGACTCCTGTGCGAGGGTTGGCAGAAAATGGTTCATTTCACAGATGCACAGGCCCCTTCCTGGCCAGTCTCCTCTGATTAAACCAGGTCAATACCGTGCTTTTGAACAAACACCCCCGAATTTACATGTTCAGGTTCATCTTGTCCCCTCCAAAGTGGTCACCTTGGAATACTCCACACCCTTCCTCATTCTGCAAACATTCCTTGAATACTGACCAGATACAAAGCATAGCACTGGGAAGCCGAGGTATACAATTCAGTGCAGCTTGCTTTCTTTCAACCTCTGAGCACAACTGCATACCAAAGCCCCATGGCAGACAACGTGGTAGATCCTGTCCTTTGGACAGAACAAGCAGGAGGGTGTGGTGCAGGGTGAAGGCAGGAAGCTGAGGAGGACAGGGTGCAGGTCATGGCGGCTGTGCAAGTTGATATGCTAAAGGGGGTTGGAGGGGTGTTCTACGCCTTAAGCTCAGGAAGGCAAGAAATGTGACATTAATTTTATTTTTGTACATCTATTCCAGCTCTCTGCTTACTGATCTGGCAGGAAATTCTTATTTGGGGTTTGCTTCTTGGCCCCCCCCCCAAGATCCTAAGTTCCCAAGGCTCTCACATTGAGCCAACTTGGGTTGATCCAGTGGTTTTAAGTCCACACTGGTTGTCTAAGCCCTTGGGGGCTCCTTGATGGCAACTAACAGTGCCACCCCACTGCCAGACTGGGTTTAGGGAACAGCCTGGATGAGGAGCCCCAGTGTCTGGGGCCCAGCCTTATCAAAACCCCCTAATCATCATCCTGTCCAGTATCTCACCACCTCCAGGAATTCCCTTCTGTTCCCAGAACCCCAACCAGCATGTCCTTCCTAGTGTCCTGGATCACCTCTCCGTCTCCCCTCCACCAAGCATGACCCCATTTCCACCTGGCATTACCCTATCCTCACCCCAGCAGAGAGTCTAGGTTGTGAGGAAAACAAAATCAGGAAAGAGACCTCTCGTCTTTCAACTTCTGCTTTTGATCTTACAACACAAGCCTCCCTCAGCAAAGAAAGACCAAAAGGCCCTCCACCTTAGAAGAGGAAACACAAGAACACAACACAAATGAATGTATTAAGCCATCCCATTTGTCAAAGGAAGACTCATAAACTGAAGTATTTATTTAGAAAAGAAAAGAAAAATGTACTCACAAAAGAGTGCAAGGGAGTGAGACTTCAGATGGACTGGCTTACCAAATACAAACCCAGCCATCATTTTAAGGGAAACAATTGCCAAATCACCAAGCTCGCTGAGTTTCCATTAATCCTTCCACAGCGTGAAGTCAGTGACTTCATTGCATCCATCTCATATTCACAAAGGCCACGATCTAGCTTCAGAGAGCATCAGAACAAGAATCTGGGATCCGGCTGTCTTAAGGAGTCTAGGTTTAAGGGAAATATTTGAGGACTTATCATTTGGAGGACCCTGATATTTTCAGTTTGTCTCAGAGTTTAGGAATATCTACTTGTTTCAGCTCAGCGTCTCTTTTTCTCCCTTGATACATTATGTAAAGTGCTTAATCATTTTGGAAGTAGGACAAAGCACACCAGATGATCTACAGAGAATCATAAAAGTATGAGACGTTAACCGTTCGGGTACATGTTAGAGGGACATAGATCCAGTGGCAGTCACCGGGTTCACTTTGGAGTCTGGGGGAGGTGACAGGTGGTTGCAAGGGCTGGTTAAAGGCCAGGTTGAGGACCATGGGTGGGTTTCTGTGATACGTCAGCCGCCCCGAATATGCCAAGATGGTAGCTGCATAGTGGCAGTGGCCTTGGAATCCTAAAACGTTCTTCAAACACTGAAGCCATTTTATCCAGCTTCTCCCAACACAAATGGGGAAACCGAGGCCAGGGAGCTCGGGTGCCCCACCCAATCCTGTCACCTTCGGGTCCACAGCGGTGGCTAAAAAGACATTCACAGTCGGATGTGGTGAATCAGGCAAGAATCCAATGGCATGTCCCGCTAACATTTCTGTAAAGATAATTTTTAAAGGATAATTTCAATTTTAAAGACAAGAACCAGAGCAATCTTCTTGTGCTATTACCTGCTGGAGAAGGTCATTCCCAGGGGAGAGACCAAATACTGTGAACAGATTGACTGGAAAGGGATATTGCCTCCCAAAGGGGTCAGTGCCCATTTTGGTGTTATGCTCTGAGATCATTTTTTTTTCTTTTTTGAGTATTGTTCATTTTAATTAAAAATAATAATCCATGCTCACTGTGAAACTTTTAAATAATGAAGAAATAAAGAGTGAGGCCTTCCTGTAATAGCTCTCCCCCCATCTCCCCTCCTCCCTGAAGACAGGTGATTTTAGCCATGTGTCTACCCTCCCCCACGTCTCCACTGTACACATGAGAACACATTAATGAAGGGGGTTCGCCTGCTGCACAACATATTCTTCAGCAGTTGACATCACAAACATCTTTGTTGTGTTATATAGCTTGACCTTGCTCTTTAAAACAGCTACAAGCCAGACACAGTGGTACATGCCTATAATCCCAGCAGCTTGGGAGGCTGAGATAGGAGGATTGCAAGTTCAAAGCCAGCCTCAACAATGTCATGAGGCCCTAAATAACTCAGTTGAGACCCTGTTTCAAAATTTAAAAAAATAAATAAATAAAAGTAAAAGACTGGGATGTGGCTTAGTGGTTAAATACAAAACAAAATAAAACAAAAAATAGCTACAAATTATATTGTGTGGATGCTCCATGATTTATGTAACTCTTCCTTATTAATGCACATTTAAGTTATTTTCAAGTTTCTTACTAAGATAAATAATGCCACAGAGAACATATATTTTTGAACATACATGCCTATATGCTGTGGAACAGATTCCTGGAAGCGAGGCGCTGAATTAATGAGTATGTATACTTGATGTTCTTGGCATCGGCACAGCGCGAGACTCATTTTGTACTACACAAGATATTAATGACCTTTTCAGAATGTTTGTCAATTTACATTTCAATGCATACTTCCTTTATTATGAGGAAGGCTGAATAGCTTTTCATTTGAGACTCGAGTCATGGTCCATTCAGGTCCTCCAAGAACCAGGTGCCAAGATAGAATTAGATGGTCAAGAGCCTTCCTGGGGAAATGCCTCCAGAGGATCAAGAAAGAGGGGCAGCTGGAGGCAGGAGCGCCTCCAAACCAGGATGCAGCTCTGACATTTGCACAAGGAAAGGGGGACAAGAAGGACTGGGTAGGAAGATCCTCAGACCACAGTGCAGGTCTGGAAAAGCCTCACCGGTCCTGTCTGGAACACCCAAGATGGACTTCCAGGACTCCCTGGGGCTCAGTCCTTAACTGGGACAGCGTGGAAGCACAGTCTGGTATGACCTTCCCAGTAGATCCAAAGATGCTCTAGGTTGAGGCTGTCAATCAGCTCTTCTCCCAGCAGTAGCTTCCGCTCTGAAGAGAGACCTGAGCTGTGGACCTCTAGGGCCACTGCTCCAATCTGGTGTTTCCTCTTCTAGAAATTTCCTGACCACACCCTTGACGATTTTTCTAGTACATCTTTGTCTTTTTTATGTATATCTTCAGAAATTCATCCATGTGGTAGATTAGCTCTTTTTTATATCTTGCACAAGTCTTTTCTCCAGTTTTTCTTCTAACAGTGACTATTTCACTATATAGAAGTTTTTTACATTTAAAAACTTTGTTCTATAGTGAAATCTGTTAGTATTTCTCTCTAAGGCTCCTGCACCTTACTTAAAAACATTGACTTCTTCTAATAGAAAGAAAAAAAGAGGAGGATTCCATTATTTTATCTTATATATTCCCCGTCTGCACAGCACATTATTGACCTAAATTTAGTATAAATGATTATATTATGCATCAACCAAAGCTTGATTCCGTTTGCTTCTCATCATTTCCAGTTTTTTACCATCTAATTATTGTAAAATATGCTTCTTTTTGAAATGAGTAATGGGGCTCTATTTGTTCAAGTCCAAGTGCATGATTTCTCCCACAATGTCATCAATAAGTTTGTAACGCAGGAAGAAAATCAGCAACATGATTCAGCATTTGAGGGAAGAGAATGATACTACTTCCGAGGAGGGCCAGGCTTTGAGATGTATGAAACCCCAGCCAGCAGCAAGGTGTGGAAGTGGGGAGAGGAACCTCATACCAGAGCACCCCACATCCAGCCCCGGACAGCTGGAGAGCCAGTCCCAAGCATCGTGGTTCAGCCTGTGCACACCTGGATCTCCACAGCAGCCTGCTTTTGGTTTTCTCCCATAAGCTCTCATTGTTACATTCATGACTTGGAAGCAGGAGCTTCCTGCATCTTTAGGGCCACTATTAAGGAAGTGACCATTGGATATCTGTTATCCCCTGGTCCTCTTTGGAAGGAAAGCCCACCTTGCAGGGGACAGGCCAGCCACAGCCACGCACTTATTTATTCAATTTTATCTTCCAATGTCACTTTCTGTCAGTCCCTGGAGGGGCCTGGCAGGGACAGCCTAGCCTGTCCCAGGGTGCCCTCTGCCCCACCCACACTTCTTCCCCTTCTCCTACCCAGTCCCCCCGCCCAGGGCCACAGCAATTATTCCCAGACAATTATCAGAGATCGGGGACCATCTTTAGCTCACATTTTTATGTCAGAGTGAATTTAGATTCTGAAGTTGATCTCCTTGTTGTGCAGGTTTTTATGTGGGGAAGATTAAATCATTCTCTGATGTGAGCTTCATTAGGCCCCAAACCCTTGAAGAGTCGTTAAGGCCCTTTCTCATTGAAATGCTCTCAATCTTGGCTAGACAGATATCGGCAGGAATAATCTCTCCATTATTTGGGAGATGAACTGACTGGGGAGCTCCACCAGACATGAGTCTATAGCAACCGTGTTAGCCTGGCCTTTCTGTGGCTTGTGAACCCCAAAGTCTATGAGCGCAACACCAGAGGTCCGTTCCGTTCTGGAAGAGACATTGCCCATCTGTGTTCCCTCAGGGGATGAGGCTGCCCCGGGTCAGCTTCTTTCTACCATGAGCCCACGGCTTCGGATCTGATGTGTGAGCTGGGTAGGACTCAGCCCCTGGTCAGGGTTCAGTCTGGGCTAAGGTCAGGGTTCATTGTGGAAGTAGGATCAGAGTTCGGCAAGGTCATCGTGGTGTCTGAGTTAGCCTCAGAATCCAGTGGATAGCCAGGATGAGGGTTTTGTCTCTGACCACAGCCAAAGATTCACTGACTGGCCCTGGCCTGCCATTAGCACTACCTGAGCTCAGGGAACCAAGGATTAAGACTCTGTCTAAGACCCATCTCAACCATCAGTGTACCTGTTCCTAGTCAGATGTGCCAATAGCCACCCGGGACCCCAAGCTAGTTCAGGTAAGAGAAAGCAAATATTTGTTAGTAGTGTGTGCGGGTAAGGGCAGAATTAGAGATGCAGCAGGGGAAACTGAGGTAGAACTGAGGAATTTGAAGGCTAGGGGACAGGCCAAAGCAGAGGGCTCCTGCATCATTCCCAACCCTCTCCCAGCATAACTTTCCTCTGTCCATCTTTCTGGTTTCAGCAGCACAGAGAGCCAGAATCTGGGGTGAAGGATACAAGCTGATGCCGTTTCCTTCCCACCGTGGCTGAAGCGGGAGGAAAATGAGGTAGTTCCTTCTAGCACCACACACACTCGGTTTTATGGGTGACTTTTAGCAAGTCCCTCTTCCTCTCTTGACTTCAGGTTACTCACCTAGAAAATGAATGGCTCATCTGCCATGTTCCCTCGGTTCAGCCAACTGGGCAGACGATGAAAGGAGAGTACAAGTCAGAAGGAGGAGTGTCGAGAAAGGTTCCAGGCAAGACAGAGCCCTGGAGGAAGCTTAGTGTGGCTGAACAGAGTGTGGAGGAGACAGACAAGAACCAAGCACAGAAGGGAGGTAGTGCCTAACCTGCAGGGCCTGAGGACGGAGGAAAGGCATCTGGTTCTTATCCTACGGGCAATGGAGGGCCTTGGAGCAGGAACCACCAGATCTGCCTTGTAGAATGACGGTGTGGTTGCTGTGTGCAGGTTGGGTCAGAGCGGACTGGAGTGGACAGGAGAGCCATGATGAGGCTGCTGCTGTGCAGGCATCTGGAGGCCTGGGCTGGGAGACTGGGTGGAGGAAGTGGCGAGAGGTGGACAAATCTAAGAGAGACTATTTAGTAGAATCTACAGGCATCTTGACCAGTAGATATGGGGGTGGGGGAAGAGTGAAAGGGATCAGGTGGCTTCTAAGGTCCTGGCTTGGGCAGCAGGTGGATGGCAGCAGAACTGGCTTCAGTGGGAAGTTAGAAGCGCAAGATTGGTAGGAGAGGACGGTGAATTCCAATCAGGACGCATTGAGTCTAGATGACTATGGGACTTCCAAGGCAGGTAGCCAAGAATGATTGACAACATGGGCCAGAAATGAAGGTAAGCAAATTGAGGTGAGGGTACAGGTGAGGGGGAATTCCACCATTCCTTAGGGATAATGCAGAGGAGAGAGGAGAAGGGGGTCCCAGAATGGAATCTTGGGATACCCAACATTTAAGGAACCAAGAGAGGAAGAGAAGCCAGCAAAGGACCCTGAGAGGGGACAACGAGGTGGGTGGGCGGAATACATGCTAACAGGGCTGGTGAACCGGGAATCGGAGAAAGAGTCCTACTGAGTGTGGCCAACGACTGAGGACGTGAGAACTCAAAGGACCCAGTGACCACTGGGTAGTGACTTGAGAGAGAGCAGTTTCTGGAATTCTTCTGGAGCAAAAGGCAGGCTGAAATGAATAGAAGAATGAGTTGAGGAAATGGAAGTCGACAGGAAGTGGAGACAACGTTTTAGGAAAGCTTGCTCCAAAGGAGCTAAGGGTAGGATCACAGAGGAAGAAGGGGAGGGTTTGGGGGGAGACGGGTGTGTTCTAAGCTGAAGAGACTTGGGCATGTGAAAGTACTACTGGGAAGGATCCCGCCAAGGAAGAAATTAAAGGTACAGGAAAGACAGCTATTCAGGGAAAGAATGGGTGATGGAGGGCCCGTCACTTACCATCATGCAGAGCACTTTCCATACACTTTTAATATTTAATTCCCTCAACCCATCTGTGGTTTCACGTAACTATGCTAACTTCCTTCACAGCACTTACCACAGCCTATAAATTGTTTTAATTATTCTTTGGCTTGTTTATTGACTCTGTTGGCCTCTAATCTCTAAGTTCCAAGCAGGGACTTCCCAGTCTCCTTCACCTCTGACTTTCCTTTAGTTTTTACACTAGCACTTCACACTATCTGACGTTATAATATTCATTTGTTATTTGTCTCCCCACCACCACCACCAAAAATGCAGACTCCAGGGGGGACAGGAGGAAGTCTGGATTGTTCTCTGCCATGCCCCAGGACAGCCTAGCACTGAACCCAGATCACCCCAGGCACATGATAAACACAGGTGGAAAGAAAGAGAGAGCCACCTGGGAAATGCTTCTGAAAATCGCAAAGTACTATTCAAAAGTGAAGTACAGGGGCAAGAACCTAACATGTATCAAGCTTGTACTGTCTCCACATAGTTTCTAAACTTCACGACAACTTCTTGAAGAAGCAACTGTCCTCTTTCCAAAACTGAAGAAATTGGACTCAAAGAGATTTTAAAATATGATCAGAAATAGCCCTGGTAGCTCAATTCACAATAGGAAAACTATGAACTAACCTAGGTGCCCTTCAACAGATGAATGGATAGAGAGATCATGGTATATATATATACAACTGAATATTTCTCAGCCATAAAGAAGAATGAAATTGTGGCATTTGCCAGTAAATGGATGGAGCTGGAAGAGCTCATGCTGAGTGAAGTAAGCCAATCCCCCCCAAAAAATGGTCAAATGTTCTCTCTCCTATGTAGATGCTAACACACAACAAGAGAGAAGGGAAGAATAAAGTTCAGTGGATTGCACAAGGGGAATGAAGGGAAGGGAGGTGGGATGGGAATAGGAAAGACAGCAGAATGGATTGGACAGAACTTTCCTGTGTACACAGATCAACATACCACAGTGAGTCTCCATGTATAGCCACAAGAATGGGACCCTAATTAGAATAAGATACACTCTATTTGTATAACTATGTCAAAATTAACTCTACTGTCATGTATAGCTAAAAAGAACAAATAAAAATAAATAGCCCCACAAATGTATGATGGTGTCAGAATTGAAGACCAGGGATGTTTTGTCCTGAGTTGTTTTTGTTTATTAGATTGTTTTGTTTTTCTCAAAAACATGAGCTTACCAAAATACAGTTGGAGACAGAAGTTTGGGAATGGTCAATACAGCCTGCATGGCAGATGCTCCTGGCCAGGGCAGCATGGTGAGAAGAGGTATAGGCAACCCAGGCAATCCTGGGCATAGGCAGAAGAGGGTCCAAGAGTAATGCTCAGAGAGCAAGGGCCAAGTACATAGGAAGAAGTACCCCTTCTCAACCACGTAGGGTAGAGACAGAAGACAAGAAAAATGAGCTTTTCTGTGTGCTTGCTTGACAGAATATTGTACAGCCTCCCTGAATGAGCAAGCTGCCATCTACCACCCAGCCCTGAATCCACTGAAGCAAAGGGAAAGGACACTTGGGCACTCTCAGCTGCTGGCGCCTAATTGTTACACAAGTAAAACAAACCCAGAGAGTTACTGGCTGATTTGGAAGGAAAGCAGTCTCCCAACTCCCAGGAAGGAATGGAAGAGAAACACTGATATTATTGAGCACCAGACACTTGGCACAGGCCACCTTATTTAATACAGCTCAAGTGTCACCATCTCTGTTTTGCAGATGAGGAAACAGAGGTTCAGAGAGGCCTGATAATGCCCCCAAGTTAAAGTTCTCACTCCAGGGACTTCCCATAGCTCCTCACTGCTGCCTGGAAAAAGTCCATGTTTGGTTCCTCTCTCCTTCCCAAGTCCTGGACAGTCAAGTACAAATGCCTGGCTCGTGATTTTGCAATTTCTGTTTACTGGTTTTTTTTTTTTTCCTTTCCTAAGATGTCTGTTTGCAACAAATAGAAATAACTATGAAAAAAACTGCCATTAGGGGCATGGATTTGAGTTCCCAGCATTACCATATATTCAAAGTAGATTTCAAAACACCATTTGACGTCAGTGGCATTGCCAAAGGAGGCTGTGTGCCTCCTTCCTCCTACCCTGCCTCAGCCTTCAAGATCAAACCAAGGAGAGGAGGTGAGGGAGCCCTCCGGAGCCACCAGGGACAGCTGAGCAGGAACTAGTCTCCCCACAAGGAGACGTCAGCAGTCTTGATTTGAGGACAGATCAGATGATTCTTCCTACTTTCTTTCCCTCCTGACTTTATAGATGGGGAAACTGAGGCTCAGAGAAGAGCAATGACCAGATTATGATGGGATTAAAACCCAAACCCTTGAGGCTCAGAGAAGAGCAATGACCAGATTATGATGGGATTAAAACCCAAATCCTTGACTCGTAGCCCACAGTAAATAGGCAGCTTCATTAGAAGCCAAGAACTGCTTATAAGGAAGATGTAAACAGGCATTCCTTGTACAGCTGATATTCATTTAATTTTTTTTTACTTAAAAAAAAAACCCAGCCAGGCACAGTGGCCCACACCTGTAATCTCAGTGGCTCGGGAGGCTGAGACAGGAGGATCATGAGTTCAAAACGAGCCTCAGCAACAGTGAGGTACAAAGCGTGTAGTGAGACCCTGTCTCTAAATAAAATAGAAAATAGGGCTGGGGATGTGGCTCAGTGGCCGAGTGGCCCTGAGTTCAATCACCGGTACCCCTTGCCCCCACCCAGGAAAACAAAAAACCAATGCACATCTTCCAGTACAAATAGGCAAAAGACTACATCTCCATATAAAAAGAATAAATATCCAAAAAAAAAAGAATGTTCTTGACAATATCTTTTATAGTTAATCTGCATGATTTTATACCACTCACCAGCCACACTGGCTTTATTTTTTTTTTCAGGAGACTTTTAAAACACCCAAACTTGCAGACTGGAAATATTGAAGAGTAAATGTCCCTATGAATAATTCTCAGTAGTGACTGGAGTGGGTAGATAAATACCCCAGCTCTCTCACCCCTTAAGTGGAATATGACCATGATCCGTGCTCAGTGCTGCCCACCAGAAGCCCCTCAGCAGCCTCTAGCAGTAAGCTGTGATCACCCCCTCCCCAACCCACATCCTCACTCTCTACCTGCTGCTTCCTCAAATTGGCTCCCAAGTAAACCACCAAGTAAACCCAACCCAAGACATGCACCAACAAGTAAGGAGGGTGCTCAGTGCTTGCAGCCCTTTGGAATACATTTAATTCAACCAAAAAGTTATTGTCCATTAGCCTGGAATGGGTCAGAAGATATGTCCAAACAACTCATTAGTTTTCCTTTAAAAATAATCATAATAATCAGGATAATGAAAATACTGTCTGAGAAAGTGCAGGGGGCCAGGGCAGTGTTTCAACACTTGGGGCTGCTGATTGCTGTCTCCTTGTGGTCTTGCTGCACATTAAATCAGATTGTTCAGTCCCTCTGCAAAGAAGCCAGGTCCTCAGCCACAATGACCTTCCTTTTCATGAATCCCTGCACCTCTGCTTTTGAAAGAAGGAGGCCCTGTGGAAATTATGGAATAGACCGGGACTCAGGAACAACTGAGTATTTCATCCGTTCCTCCCAACAGGCCTTTGAGGGAGACCAAATCACCTCCACTCTCCAGGTGAGGCCACAGGGACTCAGGGGAATCAGGTGACTTGTCCAAGTTCACACGGTCCAAATCTTTCCGACTCTCAATCCACACTGCTGCCTTCTCCTCAAGCTGTGAGTGTGTGTGTGTGTGTGTGTGTGTGTGTGTGTGTGTGTGTTCCTGTGTCTGTACACTGAGATGAGGAGAGTGGGGAGCTGTGGATGCTTATTTAACCTCTGGGCTGCTCTCCCCTTGTGGTCTGCAAGTTGACCGTAGAACAGTGGCAGAGCAGCGGAACATCAGGGTGAGACTTAGAGGCAGAATAGACTTGAGAGACCATGAACCAGGACTCCCTTGAAGGAGCTCAGAAACGTCTAGGAGTACTCATTCTCTTTATTAAAAAAAATAAAAAATAAAAAAGTTATGGGCTCTCCTGTCTTAATATTTAGATACACTGAGAAAACAAAATCCCTTTGGGTAACCTCACAATATAGTCATATTATGTGGTCCCAGGTAGGTGAGGCCCAAAACACAGACTTCTGTGTGGGATGTAATGACTGGGACCAGCTCGGGGCCAGGTACTCAGCACCGCCTCCCCTAAGACAGCTTCTTCTCACCCTGTCCCAGTTCTAGACATGAGGGGCCCCCAGCCCGATTTTTCATCGTTAATGCCTGCCTTCCAAGATCCCACACTGCCTGCTCTGTCAAGAAGCTCCACCACAATTTCCAATCCATCAACACTTAACCACGAGGCCAATTTGCCCAATACACTGTCTATTTGTTTTCCAGGCTGCAGTCTTTATGATGCATATTCCTGAGGCAGTTAATTTGCTCTTGAATGTGTCTCTTTGTGTATTGGTTACCCATTTCATTAGCTTGGATATTGAGACTGGCTGGGACATGTGGGGGGGTTTTCACGGAGTGAAAGAAGGTTTTTAATAAGCCCCATCATCGCTGGCTTTGTGGTGCCATTTGATGAGCAACAAATGTATTCATTTGGCAGCTGCATTCCTTAATCAGGTATTCACTGGGTAACAGTGTCTATAAATACGGAGAAGCTCAGAGTCTAGGGAGCCCAGTGCAATCATGTTCCATGGGGACTGGAGCATATTCTGTGTTCACCTTTGGCTTCCAGGCAAGGGCTCCTCCCTGCCGTATGTGGGCTTCTGAGTTAAGCCTGCACCACCAGCTATGGATCATTGCCATCTTCCAGGACCACCCCAGGGGCCGCACCCTCCAGAGGATGCTGGTTCTCCCTTCTACATCAAAGAAGCTCCCCCATGTTGGTTTCCTTGACCAACGATACTTGGCCTTTCTTCTGGCTTCCATCCTTTTTGCCCTCAAACTGTCCCCCAGATTTGAAAAACAAAATTACTAAAGTAGGTTAGCTCTTAAGCTATATTCTAATGATCAGAACAAGAAAATAAATTTCCACTTTCTCAAATTCTCAGGTGATTCAACATTAAAAAAAAGAAAAGACACAACTCTAGAAGTTTGCTGACTCTCGGTCCAGCGTTTGCGTCTGGCCACAGTTACGAAATAAGAAGTGGCTTTAATAATGAGGGCATCTTGGCCCTTGGACTAAGAGCAGGTGTAGAAGTTGCTTTAAGAAACAGTCAGATTTATGTCACTGCTTGCATTACAGTGGCTTCCAACCTTAGATATGATGTTTAAAATGTCAAAAAGATTTTGTCACAAAGTCCCTTGTGGTTGCCGATGTCACAAGGATTCTCGGGTTACGGGGACTATAGAGCCGAGCGTGCCAGGAATTCAGTCTTCTCTGCGGGTTCAACCAAGGCCTTGTAATTCAAGGAGATTCATAATCCCACTGAAAAGGGAATGGGTCAGAAATGGCATCCATCCACCCACACCTCCCAGGTCGCGCTCTCCTTCTGCAGCCTTCGTAGAGGCTTGTAAAGAGAAGTGTCTTCATGCCAGTGATTCAAACCCTCTGCACTCCCCCTCCCGAGCACCTGATCGGCCACTACATCCTACTAGTTCCACACTCCTGACACCCTGGCCTCTGCTCTGGCCTTCACGGTCCCCAGGCTGACACATCGCCTGCTAACTGGTTCTCCTTTCTTGCCTTTTACCCAACACCCTGCTCTGCACGCGGAAGCCAGTGAAAGTTCCAAACGCATGCAAGTAGTTACAGCAGTTCGTGTCTACAGCCCTCCATGGGCTTCCCACTGACCTGAAGACAAAGTCCCCAACCTTTGGTCTCCAAAACCCTGCACACTGTGGCCCCTTTGGCCACCGCTGTCCTCTTCCCTGTACTGCTTCCCTTCGCTACAGTCACTCTTGGGGCAACACAGCCCGCTCCCTAGAATGCCCTTCCCATGCTCTATCCCCCTTCACCGAGTTAATTCCTCCTCCAGGTCACCACCTCCCAAAGGCCTCCATGGAGAGGGCAGTGGGGTGATTGACAGGCACCAAAGCTGCAATGGAAACCTTCAGGATCTCAGTCTGAAGCCGGAGCAGTTCCAAAGGATGACTGTGCTCTGGTAAGTTTTTGCAGACCTCAGGGAATTCACTCATGGTAAAAGAGGGGAGAGAGAGAGTCAGTGAGGGCCACCACATCTCCTCCTGATGGGTCACACCTGTGATTGGCCCTTCTGCACTCAATGATGAGCTACAAATGGACCATAAACCCTGTCCAAAGGGAGGAGTGGCCTCTGTGCTCTCCATCCCTGGACCCGACAGATCAGGCTGGTCACCAAAGGCTGTGGTAGGGAGATCATCTGAAGTTCCCAACCTCTCAACTCATTCCAGCCATCTTTACACAATCACCAACAAGAGAAGTCATCTGTAAATTTCTGTTGGAAATTGGAGAGAAATGGGGATCGTCAACTAAACCGTCTATCCCTGCCTTTCATCTCAGCTGGAGGCAAATTCTTTGGTTTTCAGTGGACCTGGAAACAAGGCCTTTCCCCTGAAGACACTAAGAGTAGGTCTCTCGGGAGGATGAAGACAAGGATGTGTGTTCAAGCATGTGTGTGTGTGCATGCGTGCGTGTGTGTGTGTGTGTGTGTGTGTGTATGCACCACGTGTGCATCAGTGCTGCCATTGATAAGGAAAGTGCGATCCACCAGCTGGAGTGTCTGATTGCTGTTACATCCCTCCTCCTAGGGTCTTGCTCGCACATCTGGATTCTCAGCACGTTAAAGAAAGTGCTCATCAATCAAGGGCCCAGCCTCTGTCCAGCTACTTCCAGGCTGTAGGGGGAAACGCCTGGGTGTGCCCCAACAAAACAGAAGCCCTCCCCCTCTCCCTTCTCAGGCCATCCGGGACCTTTCTGAAACAATGCCTCCCCTCTCCCAACCCCAAGGGAAGAAGAGGGGCAGAGAGAGCAGAACGGCAAAGGAAAAAACGAGCAGATGGAGGCCACCTATCCCAGCTGCTTGCAGCAATGAACAAGGAAAACCAATCTCCTTTTGGAAAGGGGAATGTTTGCAGGGACTTGGCCAGGATTCTAATGAAAGGAGCAAATTTATTAAATGTTGTGGAAATAACACCAACCTTTTTCTCATATCTGGAACTGCCTGAACCTCTCATTATAGGCACACACACTGTCAAAACAGGCCCCGGATCAGTGGCAGGCAGGATAAGATCTCTAAAGTGTAGGGAGCTGGGGCACCCAAGGCCACTCACTGCCCAAGGGACGTGGTGGGCTCAGTCGTGGATGGTCTCATCCAGAAGGAAGTGCACCTGGACCAGAATCCAGAATATAGGAGATAAGACATCAGGCCACCAGCAGCCCTGGCTTCTAGGGGTGTGTTTCTTGCTTAAAGGAGCAGAGGAGTAGGAATCAGGAGACCAACTCATCCCCTACAAACAGGCCTCCCTGACTTCCTCTCCAGGGGCCAGTGCCCCTCCAGTGGGCCCCACATCCTCTCCAGTTAGCTCTATAAAGTGCACCACACTTGACAACTGATGGCCTTCCTAGCCATCTCAACCCCGGAGATCTCCTGATTGGCCAGAACCACATGTCACCGGATGTGCAGGACAGAATGCAATGGTGGAGTCCACCATTCATGTAGCCTGTTTGGGAAACAAAAAGGTCCCCCTGGGACCAAAAGACAGACCATGGTTTTTCTGCTCAATGTTTGGCTACTCCATAGGCCAGCAGCGTGTCCCCTGGGCTTTGTTACACAGGCAGCATCTCAGGCCCCACCTGGACCTTCAGAGTCAGCCTGTTACCAAGATCCCCCAGGTGATTTGTATGTTCATTTTCACTTGAGAAACAACAAGCTGGAGAGTTGAACTTGGATCTTTGGGACTCTAAACTCAGACCTCTTTGAACTCCCACAATCTCATGGTGCTTTGAAAATCACACAGCACTCGGATGTTTTCTCTTTAGGCTTCCCCGGCCCGAGTTGACTTGAACAGGGCAGGAAGAGACAGAAGCCTAGAACTCATTAATAGAGAGCCTACTCTAAGGCGCACCCAATGCCGAAAGTCAGCCCATGCGTCTCTTCTGATGGCTTCGGCGCAGGACTGAGGCCTGGAGAACGACGAGCACCATTTTCAGTTAAAGGGAGACTGAGAAGGTTGAGCTTCTTTCCCAAGGCCACTCCATGGCACTGGTTTGGCTGCAAGCAACAGAGAGACCTCATGCTAACTCAAGCCCAATTGATGATTGTAAAGAAAACAGATTACCCAAAAATCCCACGGCAAGAAACACAAGATCAAATCTTACCTCGCCTTAAAGTGGATACCACTTGAGTCAAGTCATCTGCATCTGTTTCTTGGGACTCCAACTTGCCCCTGAGATGGGGATTCTTGTGCAAGTGATTGACTGCAGGAGCTTCTTAGGAGACAGGTAGAGAGGGGCACAGAGGGAAAAAACAAAGCTAAGCCAGGATGTCCTCTGAGGGGGAGACCACCTCGACTCCAGGCAGCTTGAGTCTGAATGGTATCACAGAAGCAGTCCCCACTTGAGGCCAGGAGGCTGCCCTCTTGTACCCCATGTCGGCCACTGGCAGCTGGTTGCTGGAGGAGGAGGAAGTAACCAACCTGGCCAGGAAGCCATTGGGTCAAGGATTTCTCTGGAGAAGGGAAAACTCTACAGCACTGACAGCGACACTCACAGTAGCTGGAGGGATGGGGCACCAACACTGAGTCCCTGTCAAGGGACACTCTCAACTCTGTGTCCTGCTCGGCTGTCTCCCGCTCCGAAAGCCGCTCTCCTTCCTCCACACTTGCCTTCTAACTCTGGTTTGCAGGTGCCCCAAAATACCCAGCCCGACACGACCTCTTGACCAAAAGCCTCCCACTCCCTGTCCTCACGGTTCAAACTGGGGTCCATATTCCCGAGAGAGAAATCGGATGGGCCGTGTTTGTGATGGGTCTCAGCCAATAGATGGGACACTGTCATGTCACATGTCCACCCCAGCCAATCATCAGAGGGTTCAAATGACATAATGAAACTGACCAGGAGAAGTGCCAGGGTTGAGCCTGTTCTTAGTTAAGTCGTAGGTAGAACAAGCAGCGATGGAAAGTTCTAGTCCTGCTCAGCAGCTGGAACTCAAACACACATTTCCCTGATTCCAAAGATGGCGTCCCTCCCCCATGACTTTCCCTTCACTGTGTAATAATTCAGAATGAAACTTCCCCCTGGGTCAAATCTCAGCTCTACCACGGGAGGGTGAAACCTCAAATTATTTCATTTCTCCATGACTCAATTTCCTCAGCCGGGAGGTAATGATAATCATACCTGCCTCCTAGGGTTGCTGGAGGATTAAATGGGTTAATATTTGTAAAACACCTAGAATCATGCCTGGCATACAGTAGGCATCATAGAAATTGTGGCTAAATAAATATCATAAATGTCTTCCCCAGCTCTCAGCAGGCACAGGGATCTGAATGGGGCGGCCCTGTGCGGTGGAAACCGGCCAGCAACCTAGAGACTGCAAACATGTTGAGCTGTCTGGGATCAAGCCCTGGGAGACAGACAGGAATGTCAGCATGTGACTCAGGCAAGAAAGGCTGGGCTGTCGCCTCTCCAGAAACAAATGCCATGGCAACTCGAGATGGCCTGGAGCAGCAGACCTGTCAGGGCCTCAGGAATCCCTGGTAGCTTCGGTGACCGATGTTCCCAGCATCCTGCTACAGATGTGAAGGTGCTTATTAAGGGTTGAATTACGTCCCCAGTATTGAAGTTGAAGTCCTAATCCCCAGTATCCCAGAATGTGACGCCATCTGTAAACAGGGTCTTTACAGAGGTAAGGAAGTAAAAATGAGATCTGTCGGGTGGGTTCTGACCCAATAGGACCGGTGTCCCTATAGGAAAGGGAAATCTGGACACAGACGACACACACAGAAGACAGGAACACACAGGTAGAAGGTGGCTGCTCAGAATCCAAGGTGAGAGGCCTGGAGCAGATTCTCTCTCCCAGCCCTCGGAGGAATCCACCTGGCAGACACCTTGATCTCAGACTTCTAGCATCCAGGACTGTGAGACGACGTATTTCTATTATTTCAGCCACCAGGGTGTGGTGCCTCGTTATGTAGCCATAGCACCTGGGTACAGTGCCTTAGACTGCCCAGGCTTTCATAGGCCTTGGCTAAGTTATCTTCCCACCTGTCCCGGGAGGTAGAGACTGTGCTGTGTCACCTGCCAGAAAACTGAAGCTCAGGGCAGGTGAGTACCCTGTCTACATCACAGTGGGTAAAAGGCAGATCTGAAGCTCGGCCCGTCATTGGAATAAACAAGGCCTGGCACCTGTGGGATGCTCACCTGGCACACAGGAGGCACTCACTGGGCACAGAGAGACACTCACCTGGTTGCTGCTGGAACACCCTCCTATTCGGCTCCCTCTTGGGACCAAGCTGACGACGCATCCAATAAAGCTTTGAGAAGGAGTTGGAACTATCCCGGGGCTGGGCACATCACAGCTAGACCTCCAGGAGAAGCGAGAAGCCTAAGCCCTCTCTGTGTCAGGCCCCAGGAAGGAGAAGGAGCTGGCATCACAACCTCTTTAAGCACTTCTCACTTCCTGGTTCTGCTGTCCTCCGGGGCACGGTCTGTTGAAGAGCCTCCTTCTCTCCCTGAGCCCCTCCTTCCTGAAAGAACCCCAGAACGGCTCTTAATTATCCCTCTGAAGGGGAAGCCCCCATTTCAGGGCAGCTTTTATCCCTGTAGAAAATTGCCTGCAGCACACTGAAATAAATTCACCCACAGCCCCACTGGGCTTTCACATCCTAGGTGCAGAGTGGACAATGCCATCCTTTTGCTTAAGAACTGGGAGATCTACCAACAAAAGGGGCCCAGCAAACGGGCATCAGAGAAGAAAGGAGAGGTGCATGCCGACCCCAGCACACACTGCTTTCTCTCCTAAATTACTTCTTTTTAATGTACATATAGTAGGGTCTTTCTGATTATGAAGAAAAAATGTTAATTTGCAGAAAATTGGGAAAACACAATAAAAACACAAAGAAGAAAATTTAAATCATCCGCAATCCTAACTCCCAAAGATAACGACTGCTTATATTGGGGGGAAAAAGGAATTGTGTGTACAGGTACTCACAGGCATGTAAAATTGGTCCCAATTTTTTTTCCCTGCTTTTTCTACTAGATACGCTGTAAAATTTTTCTATGCAGAATCAAAGACTGCTATTTGCTTTCCAATATCTATTCTTCTATTCTCGCTCTAGTAACAGAAACCATCAAACATTTTTATTATTGTCTAAATTTTTTTTTTTCGTTTATACTTCCCAGTCCCCCCTGGCAGCTAGATGTGACCATGTGATCAAATTCTGGCCAGTAGAAGTAGGGGGTTTACTACTTCCCAATTTGTACTGAAAGAAAAAGGGCCTGCCCTTCATTACCTTCTTTTGCTACTTTCAGCTAACAGGAGTGAGGATGAGTGGGGTCTGTCTTGGACCAACCTCTGCACGGTAGATAACAGGATAGAAGGAAACTGACCAAATAGCCTGCTATATGAAAACAAGGTAGACTCTAACAAGATAGAAGGCGATACAGCAAGATAGATAGACTGATAATAAGATAGAAGGCAGAGCCACAAAATGGGAGAAGGCTAAGTCCCTGAGTGACCTCATGGAATAGAGTCACTGTAAGCCCTGAATTGACCATCTCCAAATTGCTGCATGAAGAAGAAAGAAAATTCCATCTTAATGAATTCATTATTACTTAGGTCATCTTAATAACAGCAGTATTTATATTCTAACACATATCTCTAGAACTTCCTCTACAATAGAGTTTGAACAACTGCATGTTTTTCCATCATACAAGTCCTTGATGTCTAAATTTACGGAACTGAACTAATTATTATAAACTATTGGTCATTTGCTTTCAGACTTTTTCTTCATAAATACCACTGTAGTGGATATTCTTATATATAAACCTTTGGATATGTTTCCAATATTTCTTGGGATATACTATAGAAGTTCCATTAATGATTCAAATAATACAAACTTGAAAAAATGTTTTCAAGAATATATGTTTGTTACAGGGAAGGTAACTTGTTTGAACTTCCACTTGAACTTCCTCCTATTCACAATTTTATTTGAATAGGTGGTGTCATGGTTTGGATCCTAAATGCTCATGTGTGATGGCTTGATCCCCAAAGCAATGTGTTCAAAGGTGGGGGTCTTTGGGAGGTGACTGGATTAAAAGGACTCTGGCCTATGGGCTGGGGCTGGGGCTCAGTGGTAGAGTGCTTGCTTTGCATGTATGAGGCACTGGGTTCAATCCTTAGCACCACATAAAAATAAATAAAGATGGGAATGGGAAAACAAACAAGGAGAGAAATGAATTACAGTAGATGGGGTAGAAAGAGAAGATGTGAGGGAAGGGGAGGGGGGATAGTAGGGGATAGGAAAGGTAGCAGAATATAACAATTACTAATAGGGCATTATGTAAAATTGTGGATGTGTAACCGACGTGATTCTGCAATCTGCATTTGGGGTAAAATTGGGAGTTCATAACCCACTTCAATCTAATGTATGAAATATGATATGTCAAGAGCTTTGTAATGTTGTGAACAACCAATAAAAAAAATAAAAAATAAAAAATAAATAAATAAATATATTGTGTGTCCATCTACAACTAGAAAAATATTTTTTAAAAAAAAGGACTCTGGCCTCATGAATGGATTAATTCATTGACAGATGCATAATATAATGGGCTCTTGGGAGCTGAGAGAAACTTGAGGAGGTGGGATCTAGTGGAGGATGAAAGTCATTGGTGGCATGTGCTTGAAGGGTACAGTTTTCCTCACCCTCTCCCCCACTCTCTCCTTCCTTCTCTTTGCTTCCTGGCCACCATGCAGTTAGCGTCATTGTTCTACCACACACTCCCCACTATGATGCTCTGCTTCACCAGAAACAACAGGGTCAAATGACCATGGCCTGAAACCATGAGCTGAACTAAACCTTTGCTCCTTAACATTGATTTGTCTCGAGTATTTTGTCACAGTGATGGAAAACCAATACAGGTTGCAAAGTTTACCCCATATTTATTTTTATTACCCACTCCCTCCTATATTTATGGGAAGGATCATAATTAGGCACAAAGACTCTGAAGCCATCTCTCCTAAGTTCATGTATGTGTAACCTTGAGAAAATTACTAGTCTTGTTTACTGTCTTCATTTTTTAAATAGAGGTTCTAAAAGTACCCACCTTATAATGATAGGAGAATTGAATGAGTTAATATGAGTAAGCTTTCAGAGTGTACCATACGGGAAATACTCCCTAACCTTGGTCATTATTAATTTTATTCTTTATAGAATTATGTATGGCATTTGCTTTGTGTTCAAAAATACATTTAGATTTGTGCTAGATTTAAGCTATTTCATTTCTCTCTGACCACCAGTGATAGACTCAGTTTTCCATTCTTTAACAATTCATTTCATGCCTCAATATGTTGCAGTGTATTTTCTAGTAATTTTTTTTTAAATTCAAGTGGTATAATTCAGTCTCTGCATACCTGGGAACATTTTTAAATTGGCCTCCAATTCAAACAACCTTTTGTCTGAGCTTAGAATTTGGTGCGGGTAGCTTTTCTTGTCCTTCAAAGCTTGGGCTCCGATGTTCTATCTTCTTCTATATTCAATGTTGTGGAGAAATTCGCCGTCAAGTCCGTCTGATTTTTCTTCCTTTGTTTCTTTTTGGAATGTTTACCTTCATGTATACTTGTTGGAGTGTTTCTTTTGCCTTGAAATGTAAAATCTTTTCTAGCAGTGACTAGGGAATAGTTTCTTTGTCTCATTTACATAGGAAGAGCTCCCAGCCATAGATTCCAGCTTTTCTTTAGCTCAGTTAAGCTACACTCTACCATTAGATGTTGCTGCTGTTGTCTCTTGCTCAACAACAAAGTTCTACATTTTGAAACTCCTTGTATCCTTTCCTGTGTTTGTCAGCTTTCTATCACTATAACAAATACCCAAGAAAATCAACTTATAAAGAAAAAAAGGTTTACTTTGGTTTACAGTTTGGGAGTTTTCAGTCCATGATGGATTGGCCCACTTGTTTGGGGGCCTGTGGTGAGGTAGCCCACCATGGAAGGAGCATGTGGCAGAGAGGAAACTGCTTACCTCTTGATCCGGAAGCAAAAGAGAAAGAGGAAAAGGTTGGGCATGCCTGTTACAAGCTAAAGAACTCCTAGTAGGCCCCACCTCTGAAAAAAGTTTTCACAAACTGTCTACAGCACATCTCAGGACCAACCCTTTAATGCTTGGGACTCTGGGAAACATTCAAGATTTAAATTCTAGTACTTCCTTATCCATCATCCTTCCCTGATCACTCCCAGCTCTTGGGTTCTGGGAGAACTTCCCTGTCATTGAGTCTCACTAATTCCCTTTAAATAGCTTTTAAACCTGTCAACCTCTCTCCATCCCAACTACCCCACCTTACACAGCTCTTCCTGCTCTTATTCCTGCACCTCTACAGTTGTTCCTCCTCCTCCTCTATACCAGAGGGCCACATCTTCCTATCAGATCTGTCCCGGCCATTGCTACCTGCAGCCGTGAGTTTCCTCAAGCTGCACTGAGGCCCCTGTGCCTGGAGCAGAGTTTCTCAGCCTCATCACTGTTGACATTTGGGGCCGGATCATTCTTTGGTGTGGAGACTGTTCTGTGCCCGTGAAGTGACAATTCATTCTTGGCAGAGTAGGAGAAAGAGCCGTCTCTTTCAAAATGTAAATGTGTCATTTTTCTCTCATCTTGTAACATTCTTCAGTGATTTCTGTTTGCATTTACAATAAAATCCAGTCGCCCCCAAGACCTCAAAGAAAAATTGCATCATTTAACCCTGTGGGTCTTCAAAGACGTCTGCCAACCTTCCACACTCTGGCCTGTTGAAGCTGGCAGCATTCTAAAATGGGCCCGGCCTTGGAGAGGCAGGGAAATTCTAATGAAGGTAAAGTGTCTCTTAAACCCCAGGGACATCTACCAGGACAAGGATGAAGCAAAGTGAAGATACAGAAAGTGAGACCTTGGTGTGGAGGAACAAGTGGCCACAGTCTTGAGGGGCCAGAAGGTCCCAGGTTCTACAAATGTTTCTGCATAAGATCCAGAATGAAGAGTGAATTGTGTAACTACTATGGGGCAAATAATGTTCCATGTTTATATATATATGGCTCACTTAATCTCCATGTCTTTATATTCCCATTTTAATTTTAAAAATAGGCTCAGAGAAGCTAAATGACTTGCCCAAGACCCATGGCTAATAAGAAGTAGAAACAAAGAGAAAACAGAAGCCTGAGTGATTTTAAGGTTTCTGATCTTTCTGTGTGTTGTATGGCCTTTCTAACAGGTGAATCCCAGGATGCCGCTGGGGACAGAACCAAGTGGAAATAGATGGCATTAATAGGTTCTCAAGATGAAGACAAGTTCTTGCATTTTTACAAAGACTCCCTTATGTCAAAGCTAGGTGTGGCTGAAATAATAAATAGGTACCAAAATGTATCAATTCAAGCAGATATTTCTGACTGAAGGACAGCCTTTTTCTGTATTCCCACTTATCAGTCCACCATCCTTGTCATCATACATATCCACCCCAAGAATGAGGCCCTTCATCATCTTCTCTTCAAATGCAAATGATCCATTCAAGGACATCAAGAGATGCAGGGAGCCTGGGTCCAGAGTCACTACATGGACCCACTGAAAGCCCAGCTACATTGTGTCTTGAGCAAATAAACCTTTTTGTTACTGAAAAGTCACTACAATTTCAGAGTTGTTTGTTATAGCAACTGGCATTAATTATACTGACTAATATAAGCCATATTAAAGGCTTTAACACTGAGACTCAAAAGCCAGGTTCATATTCAAGCTGGCCTCATGTTAGATTAAGGGCCCCTTCCCCAAAGGCACCCTGTCCTGGTAACCCACAGCTAGTCCTGGTTCAGGCTTTAGCTGTCTGTGGAACTCAGAAAAAGTCACTTCTCCCCTCCAGGCCTCAGTTTCCCATATGCAGATAAGAGCTTTGCTTCGATGGTGGCAGTGGGGGCTTGGAGAGCAAGTCTCACTCCTGCCTACAGCCTTTGTGCATCATTTCACAGTGACTCCAAGCAGTCACTGCACCCTTGGGTCAAAGAGTTGTTCATTGTAAAAGGAGGTGCAAAACTTTTTTTTCCTAAAAAAGAGTCATTCCAGCTGATTATATAATCATCTACATTTAGAATGCCTTTACGGTAACCATGGCAACCATGGCATGTGTGAGGTTCCAACTTAGTTCTAAATTTGCTGATGAGGATGAAGAAACAGCTCTTTGTGTGGACTTGAAGGGCCTGGGGTGGTTCTGTTCCTTCCTCTCCGAGGCTCAACTTGGCCCCTGTCCTAAGGATCCAAGGACAAGAAGGGAAGAGCTTTCCTGGGGGAGGTGACCGTTATTGAGGCTGAATTTTGCAAGATGAATTGCGATTTTTCAGGCAGAGAAGGGGGTGGGAATCATACATGGGGGACAGAGCACATGCAAAGGCCTGAGGGTAAGATTCCTGGGGGGAACCAGGAAACAGCAGATGGGCCTTGCTCAGGCCTAAGTGTGGGCAGGTGGGCAGTGGCTGATGAGGTGTCTCGGGAGGTAGATTGGAGGTCGGTCATCAAGGCATGTGAATGCCAAACTCAGGACTTTAGACTCAGCTCTGAAGAGTCCACAGGAGGGTACAGGGCTTGCTTGTTCCTAAAGGAAGGTGCTCAGCTCCTCTGCCCCTCACTAGATCTCCCGAGTCAGCCTCTCCCAGGGCAGGACCCAGGCATTTATATTTTTAAAGCCTTTCCAACAATGTGATGGGTCCTCCAAAAATTAAAAATAGAACTACCATATGATCTGGTAATCCCACTTCTGGTTATATAGCCAAAAGATTTGAAAGCAGTGTCTCAAAGAGACATTTGCATACCCCTGTTCAAAGTAACCATCTTCTCAATAGCAAAAAGATGAAAGCAACCCAATGTGTATTGATTGACTAATTAAGAGTGGTATATACATGTAATGGAATATTATTCTGCCTTAAAAAGGAAGGAAATCCTGACACATGGTATAACATGGATGAGAATGGAGGACACATGGTAAGGAAAACCAGCCAGTTGTGAAAAAAAAAATACTGTGAGATTCCACATATATGAGGTATGTAGATAGTCCAACTCATAGAGGCAGAAAATAGAAGGGTGATTGCTAGGGACTGCGAGGAGGGGGAAAGAGCTATTGTCCTGTGGGTATAGAGTTTGTTTTGCAAGATGAGAAGAGTCCTGGAAATTGATCTCACGGCAATGTGAATGTACTAACACCACTTCACCATTTAGAAATGATTGAGATGGTAAATTTATGCTATGTGTTTTTCCTAAAATTAAAAAGAAAAAACAAAAAAAAATTTCTAGGTGTGCTTGCAAATTAGAGGAGGGGTCAAGTGAGATTAAACCTCAAGGTGGAAGGCAAGGCGGCTGACTGAGACTGTCACAGTAATCCCACACGAGCAGTTGAGGCGCTGGTGCCCTGAATGAAGGGGCTGGAGTGGGCAGGGGCTGGAGTGGGCAGGGGCAGCTAGAGAGGCCTCATGGATCGGGTTTCACTATTCCCACTCCACGAGTCAGGAAATGAGGCTTGGGGAGGTCGTGACCTTGCAGCAGGTTCAGAGTAGGTAGGTGGCACCTAGGTAGGCCCGATTCCAGAGGTCAACCACTGTCAACCACACACAACTCACTGCCCCTTAAGAAGGCAGGGGCTCACCGCCTGTCCAAGAAGCACATCGAAATATGTGTATGATTTCAAGAGAAGGGATTCTCCTGCTGGGGGGAATGGCTGAATGGCCTCCAGGCCAGGTCATGGGGACATGGGCCTAGCACAGGACAGGGAGACCAGTCCTGAATGTCAAAGATGCCTGTGCTCCAAAACCTCTGGTGCTGGACGTGGTGGTACACACCTGTCATCCCAGAGACTGAGAGGCTGAGGCAAGAGAATCGCAAGTTCAAGGCCAGCCTCAGCAAACTGGCAAAGCCCTAAGCAACTTAGTGAGACCCTGTTTCAAAATAAAAAATAAAACGGGTTGGGGATGTAGCTCAGTCGTAAAGTGCCCTGGGCTCAATTCCCAGTACTAAAAAAATAAAATAAAATAAGAAGAAAAAAAGACTCTGGCTTCTAGACCATTGCTTTCAGGAACCAGAACCTTCCCTGAGCTTGGCCAGAGGAGGCACTAGACACCAGCAGGAACTCCGTAGCCCTCAAAGCCTCCAGGACATCCCACTCTCCCTTCTCCTCCCTTCTTAGTGCACTTTTCCTCTGAGAGAAATTCCTTTCCTCCCAATTCCCCACACCTGCTTAACCCTTACACACTCTTAGGATCACAGCTCTAACTGTAGAGAAACATTCCTGCATGAGCACACACCCACACGTGCACACACACACACGTGCACACATGCAAAAGGTACACGCACACGCCCACAAATCCACATGCAAAAGCACATGAGTATGCACATACATATTCACAAGTTCACACAAACACACACAGGGATGCACATGTACAGGTATACACACAAGTACATGCTTGTGTGAGTATGTGCACGTACACAATCATGCAAGCACACATATACCCACACACGTTCTTGTGTGTGCAGACACATGGTCTCACAAACACTCTCAGGCACTTGCCTGCCAATGCACATGCCTGAGGGCACACTTGCACACACACACACACAGACACGCACATGCACACACTCACCAGATCAAGCCAAGGCTACCTGTTGTTCTTTCTCATAGTCCCTGTGCACCATCTACCAATCAGCAGGGTCCCCAAAGACATAGGGCACAGCCAGCCTTTGGAAGCTTAAGAGGGGCTAAGTACAAGGATAAGGGTGCGGTGACCAGAAACAACAGGATGACTGCCCAGAGCTGCATAGAAGCTGCAGCCTTCAATAGGAACATAGCTGCCTGGGTGACCTGGGGACGACACTCTGATGGCACTTCCCTCACTCCCTGTTTCCTACCAACACCCAGCCCCACCCCACCCAACCCAAGAGCAGAAGACAGAAGCAGACGGGCCTCTGGGGAGGGAAGGACCCTGAGGAGCAAACCCAGGCTCCAGTTCGCCTTCAGAGCTCAGACTGGGCCTTTTAATGAAAGTACCTAAGTGTGTGTGATTATTCAAAGCCTGTCTGGCCCCCTGACTTTGTACTCCACGAGCAGGGGGGACGGTTACCACCTGCCTCCTAGCAGCCAACGAAGCACCTGCACACAGGAGGCATCCGCTGAGCATTCACTGAGTGGGTGAGTGAAAAACTAAATGGCTGAACGAATAAGAAGCTCTTCCGTTTGGAGAGTAGACACACACACAGAAAGAAGGCCCTGGGATCCCTCGGGACCAATCATTCCCCTTCAGGCCCAGAAAACTGGAATGGTGGTCACTGAGCATCAGATGAGACCCTCAGTCCCTTGTCACCCCATCTGGGCCTTCACCCTGTCCAGGTAGGTGGGGTAGATCACATTCCTCGATGTACTATTTCCTCCCCACCGACTTAGTTGGACCCAACTACCCATGGCCCCAGACTCAATTGGGGACCCCAGCCCTGCTACACAACTCCTTGGTGAGGACCTGCAACATCCACCACGTGTGACCCCTGCAGGTGGGCAGCCATCCAATGGACCTGAGGTATGGTGCCTCCTCTGATGGTGTGGTTAGGGCCATGGGCTGCCCACCCACCACCACCATCT
Organism: Urocitellus parryii; assembly: GCF_045843805.1. Taxonomy (NCBI): domain Eukaryota; kingdom Metazoa; phylum Chordata; class Mammalia; order Rodentia; family Sciuridae; genus Urocitellus; species Urocitellus parryii. Next base: position 184,102,785 of record NC_135536.1, read on the forward strand.
GCCTGCCGTGGAGACCTGTGGGCAGACTGCACGGCCTTCTACAGGGCCACACTGGCCCAAACCCACTGTCCTTCTCTCCGGACTCCTGCTGGCCATTTCTGAATAGCATTCAACTCACCAAGATACGTGGCAAGAGAAGGTTCTCCAGATCTACAGGCTTCACTCTGAAACAAGGTTTAGGACAATAAGACCTGACTTTGCTTTCTTGACACCTCTCTCTGCATAGAGAAGAAATCAAGTCTGCTGTGTAAGGTTGAAAAAGTTGTTCAGTGCACAGAGATGCCCAGCTGAGTTGAACAGAAAACGCTGAAAACAGCCTATGCTTCACCATCCGGCTATGCCCAAGCATCGCCTGGGTCTGCCCAAAGGAGGGATGCTGTTCTCTAATTTGCACTAAGACGCCGTATGCACTGGAGGGCCACCCTGAAATAAATCCCACGTGAAATGTGAGCAAAAGAGTGTATATGCCCAACATAACTGGGATCTGGAATATTCTTTTTAATCTCTGATTTTCAGGAAGTGAAATGACTTCAAGGCCAATCCTTCCTAAGGAAATTCATTATACACACACATACACACACACACACACACACACACACACACACACACACACAAAGACCTTCTGGAGTAACAAAAGATACCATTGCAATTACATTTATCACAAAAAGCATGGCAATCAATGTCTCACGCACAGACCACAGCTCAAATGCCCTTAATCAATGGCTGTGCTAATTACACATTTATTGCAATTAATTTCATTTCAATTATACCTTAATTACTAACCTTGAGTGAGATTGGGCAGCTCAGAGAGTTTGTGTCACCACAGAGGTAGGACCCAGAGATAAGTTGCTGTCCTTCGATTAAAAGATGCTGCTCCATTAAAAGTTGGTTTATTGGCTCAAGGCCCTTTTTTGGCAGGGAGGGGGTTAGTTTCTCCAGGGAGGCAATTCATAATGTGAGTCTGAAATTGAACACAGGAAGGCAGGAAGGCAGCTGTGCCTACGAATTAACTGGCTCGGGTGTTTAATTTGCTTCTTATTGATGCCGTTTCCTTACTGGTTCATTAGCTGTGGCTGGAGGATGGATGCCTTCAGAGTTCATCCTCTGCAATGTCCTCAGCCTCTGGTTCAGCCTCCCTTTTCCCATCTTGGAGGCTCAGCTCTGCATTTCTGGGGAAGGGCTGGGCTTCAGTCTATCCCCAAGGCAGGGGCCCTTGGTGCCAACGGCCTGCCCATCAAGACTCTTAGGAGGAGCGCTATGGCACCAACCCCGACAGCAGAGCTTCCCTGGGAAGAAGCAAGAGCAGCTTGCATGGTAAATAGAACTGCGACCTTAGAGTCCACCAGACTAAATTTCAAGTCCAGGTTCTGATAATGTTTAGCTCTGTGGTCTTGGGAAAGCTGTTTAGCCTCCCGGAGTCAAGTAACTGCAAAACAACTGCACCCACCACTTAGCAAGACCTCAAAAAGTGTCGACAGCCTCTTTCAATAAACTCCTCTGTTTTAATCAGCTTTTTCACCGATGGGACTAAAAGATCCAACCAGAACAACTGTACAGAAGGAAAAATTTATTTGGGGGCTCATGGTTTCAGAGGTCTCAGTCCACAGACAGCTGGCTCCATTCCTCTGGGCTTGAGGTGAGGCAGAAGACTGTGGCAAAGGGAAGCGGCTCACATGACGATCAGGAAGCAAAGAGAGAGAGACTCCACTTGCCAGATACAAAATATATATACCCCAAGGCCGTTAGGTCCCTAGACATTTGTAACTACCAATTAAAAGAAACTTAAGATACCCTGTTCCCATACACCCCCCTCCAAGGTCCCTAAATACAAAAATCTGCTGTCACCCAACCACCTGCACCCAAGGTCAATTCTAGCTCGATGCACAGAAGGTCAATTTCAGATTGCCCTTGTTCCTTGTTAAAAAGATATAGAAACCTCTATTCGAGTGACTCTGGCTGCTGCGCTTTGCAGAAGGGAGCCTGACGGATATTCTCTGTCAATAAACCTCCGCTTGAACTCAGAGATGTGTCTCTCCTGGGTACTTGCACCAGCTACCCTAACAAAGGCCACGCCCCCAAGCCCACCTCCTCCAGCCACCCTCACCCTCCTTGGTTTCCACTCAGTTAACCCTTATCAGGGGATTAATTCACTGATTCAGTTAAGACTCTCTCACAACCCAAACATTTCTCCTCTGAACCTTCTTGCTTGTCTCACACATGAACTTTTGGGGGATACCACACATCCAAACCATAACACTCCTCTCTAGGGTTTATGGCAAGCCCACCTCTAGTTATTTTATTCTCAGAAGGGAGACTCTTCCTCCAAAACTTTTCTTTAACTAAGGAGGAAGGAACTGTAGAGATTGGCTGGTCCAGGTCCGCATCTTAAAGATGAGGAAACCAAGTCAAGGGGTGAAGAGCCCAAGGTCACATGGTGCCAGAGCTGGACTGGAACCCGGTCCTCTAGCTCCTAGTCCTACAATTCTCTCATCAGGATACAAGACAGCCTCTTTGAAAAGTCGTTTGTCAGTTTCTAGTAAAAACTGAAGATAACACAAAATCTCATGGGTGTGTTGGTGCTAGTCAGCTTTTTGTGACTGTGACCAAAACATTTGACCACAACAACTTAGAGAAGGAAAAGGTCATTTTGAACTCACAATTTCAGAGTTTCAGTCCATGGTCAGCAACTCCCGTGTTAGTCAGGAAGCAGAGGGGTGGGGAGAAGGAATCAAGGGCGGGGGAATGAATCCAGAGGAACAAGGACAGAGTGACAGAGTCCTAGAGAAGAGCCGAGTTTCATAGACAATTAGGAGATAAAATTTGGGGTGGAGATTGGGGATGCAGCTCAGTGTTAGAGTACATGACCAGCCTGCATGAGGCACTAGGGTTTGACCCAGTATCTCAAAAAAAAATATTCACTTAGAGAACTAATGGGATTTGCTAATGCAATTGATATGAAAGATTAAGGAGGAAGAGCACATCCAAGATTATGACTTCACTGCTCCCTGGGAGAAGACTACTCAGAGGGGAGGTGCCAAATTCTGTCCTGGACATGGTGTAGTTAAGGCACAAGCCAGCCTTCAGAGGGAAACCTGCCCTTTTCAGTGCCCCATCCAGTGTCAATAATACCACTTCCTTGGCCCTCACCAGATCCGTGTGCATTTGCTTGATGCCCCCAGAGGATCCGGTTACTCAGATGTCAGCTCGTCTGCCATCAGGCCAGCTTCGAAGCAGCAGGTCCACCCAGGTGCAGGAGACAGGATGCTCCCTCCTTCCTCTGCCTGCCAGGTAAAGTGGGTCAGGAGAACAGGGCTCCTAAATTCCACCCTAGGGCTTCCATTCCACCTGGACCTGACCTCAGAGGAGATCCAAGCAAAGAGTCACATAGAAGTATGAAAGGGCTTGCTGCTGCCTCCCCAGGGAACACTCTGCTCTGACAGCCATGGCATGCACCCGACAGTCACCATCTGTCTTCGTAGCCCTTAAAAGGGAAAAGAGAGGAAAATCCTCCTGTAAGTGGAAAGGTTTACGTGCCAGTGAAAATTATTCAAAAATGATGAACAAAATCAAAATCTTTGGGGGTCATGCTGCAAAGGCCTTTTCTTCAAGTATTAGTCTTGCTCTTTGGACTCATCCATTTTTTTTTTCCTGTCATGAATAGTGTGGAAATGCAGGCTTTATCGAGAGGGACTCGCTGATTCTCAGTGGCTGCAAATGGATTTCCCAAAGGCTGTGCACAGTTGGTTTTCCTTCCGCTTTTCATAATTTTCATTTATTTTTCTCCCATCCTCACTCTGGCATGAGGCCAGTGCTTTGGGGTTGAATAAATTTAAATCCCATTACTGATCACTGGAAAAGCCAAGCCCACCTTTGAGCCATGCTATATAATGTAAATTTTTCAGATGAGGGGATTATAGGTCGTCGCTATCCCCACTCACACTTACCCAGGAATCCACCAGACACTAGTGAACCAAAGTCTTAACTCAAGTTTTGTGTAACTCCAGGGTGCCTCCAATTATCTCAACGACTCTTTCAAACTTCTTGAAGATTTCTCAAAACAAATTGAATTTTCATTCAGCATCCAATTAAAAATAAGGATATGTCATGTAAGACTTTGAAGCAAAGCTCCTTAACCTGGGGTCTATAGAGACTTTGGTTATCTATGCACTTGAACAAGGAAAAAAAAGTTCCATCTCACCACCACCACCACTAACCTCCTAGGGAAACGTAGCATTTTCTTCCAATCTGAACACTGGCAACAAACCACAGTAGCAGTAGAAGGATCTGGAGTTTGCATCCATAAAATCCATGAATATTTTCATTCACCTATGATTGCTACATGTATCAAATATTTTTAAATATTTATATCCAATGCTATTACTTTGAAGTCACAGTAATTATTAAACCCTCTGCTAGCTTGATATTTAAAGTGTTGGTAAAGAAGCACCTTTATTACAATATCACAAATTCACTTTCTTAACATTTGGATAACTGTATTTCAACATAATCGGTTTCTTTTGGAAGTCTCTATATATCTGTATTTTGTATTTTATTTAGAGACAGGGTGTGACTGAGTTGCTTAGTGCCTCACTTTTGCTGAGGCTGGCTTTGAACTCATGATCCTCCAGCCTCAGGCTCTCCTGAGCCTCTGGGATTACGCTGCACCCAGCTATATTTTTAAACTTTATACTGAGTAAAGGCTCATAGGCCTCACCAGATTGATGACTGCCTGGGAGTTCATGAAGAAGAAAGAGACTAGTAATCCTGCTTTGGAAGGGGAGAAATAGGCAAGAAGGAAGAAATTTAAAAATCAGATGGAGAGTCTACTCATGAATAAATAGTGCCACAGTATTCTGAGCTTACTGAGGGAAGAGGTGTCCAAGGGTGAAGAGCAGCAAGAGTCCACCCCTCTTCCTAAAGGAATACTATTGTGTAATGAATTTGGCCTTTTCCAAAGAGAGGTCTGGCCCTTGTTCCCAGCTCCTGGGAGAAAAACCTCTAAATTCTTGAAATTTCCTTCACGGTGGAGTGTCTTTGTTATTTCTGGTGTCCCCCATGACCACCCCTGGTAGCTTGTGCTAACAGGTGACCCAGAGTTGGCCCCTCCAGGGGAGAGTGCTGGGAACTGAGTTCAGCCTTGTGGACAATCTGTCAGTCGTGCCAATATACAGAGCCCCAATAAAAACTCTGGACACCAAAGTGCAGGTGAGCTTCCTGGGTGGGCAATGCTTCATCCATGTTGTCACGCCTCGACACTGAGAAGGTCACGTGTCCTGAGGACAATGGAAACTTTGCACTTGGAACCCTCCCAAACTCGACTTTCTGCGGCTTTTCCTTTGGCTGATTTTAACATCTTCTTTCTCTGTAATAACCATATCTACAGATATAATAGCTTGCAGCGAGTCCCTTAAGTCCTTATACAAAGCTATTAAAGCTGATGGAGTTCTCCAAACCTGCAATTGGCATTAGAGGTGAAGGTGGTCTTGAAGGTGGTCTCTTCCCTCTAACTTTCTAGTTGGACCCCATCCCTGGTAGCTGGGGTCATAAGTCTCAGACAGACTTGGCTGTCTGGAGAACGGTCTTCATAACTTTCTGTTTGGCTAAAAGGTGTAAATGTGTATAAGACTACCTGGAAATCTCACTAAAATTGCAGGTTGTGCTTCAGGGGATCAGGGTTTTGGCCTGAGATGCTACATTTCTATCAAGTAACAGGAGACGTTAATGTTGTTATCTGCAGACCACATTTGGAGTGGTGAGATCCTAAAGCCCAGCTCCAGTTGCCTCTCTTCCCTGCTTCAGACCCTCAGTGGGCAATCCAGGGGCCACCTGAGATAGTCCACGCCTTCAGGAGCCAGCCTGGCCTTCTCCTCCTTTATTGGATCTGCCAGGTCTCCAGTAATCCACCCAGAACGTAAGACCTCCATCTGCACCTGGCACGTCCATCACAGGAATGTCCATCTAGCCTGCTTCTGGCCACAGGACCATCTCTTTATAAGCCTTGTCCAATCCCCAAACCAGTACATCCAAAAGCATCAACAGAGTCAGGCAGCTCCACTCTGGTCCTGGTCCCAGGCCCAAGCTCAGGGAACTAACCCCCTACCAAGGTAAGAGCCCCAGGCCCATATCACAGAACAAAGGCCACGTCTTCAGTTCCTGCCTCAGCCCCCATCTGGCTACCTGAGGAGACCCGGTCCCTTTCTTAACCTGGAGCCCAGTTCTTTATGGAACAGGGCTAAGTCCTGAACTCAGGTACTTAGTGGCCCAGGCCCAGGCCTTCCCTGCCCAGGCCCAGGCCTTTCCCAGTGGCAGGCTCCCGCCAGGACGGCTATCAGATGCCTGCTGCAGGGATGCCACTGTTTTCTCTGCCCCACGTCACCCTCAGTCTTTGTGTGGACTCTGTCTAAAAATTGCTGCCAACTCTTTGGATATTTAGATAATTTTCCAAAAATATTCGCTCTTGGCTACCCCCTCCTCAGGAGAGGTTCACTTCTCATTGGTGTTGGGCTGGGTCACATGATTCACTGGACTTCAAGGTGGGAAGTGTGCTTTTGCACTTCTTGTCTTTGGATATGACCACATGAATTCCTTTGCCCGGTGGAATGTTAGAAAGCATAAGACAATAAGAGGCTTGAAGTGTGCTTGGGTAATTGGGCTTATGCTCTTGCACCCTGCTGATCTATCACGAGAAGAACATGCTCTTAGATAAGAACTGGGCCTGGGACTCAGAACAAACACACACAGAATAGATCTGAGCAGATCCTCATCAAGGAGTTTGCCCAACCAGATTCGTAGCTTAAAGTCCAAACTAGATCACCTCACATCTGGTAACCCTTAGCTATATGAGTGAGATTTGGAGGTTTGTTTGTTATGCAGCAGAAGCTGACTGGTGCACCTTTAGACATATGTGCTTTTATCATTTGACTGAACCTCCTGTGTGTTCCCATCTGCTCTAGGTCAGTTCTCCCAAACCTAACCCATGTCAGGGGCAAAACATGCCAGGTCCCAACCCTTTTTTTTTTCCTTTTTCTCTATTCTCATCTTTTTTCTCATTATCTAGTGATGGGTGCAGGGGTATATTTAACTTCTATGAACCTCAGTTCTTCAGCATTGTTGGAAATATTGGATATAAGGGTTTGTAAACTCTCTAGAACAATTCTAGGCATCTTGAAGATGTTTATTAAATGGTAACAAGTCAGCTGTTTCCAGGCTGATTCCTAAGAAATAACGTGGGCATCACTCCACTGAGGTGCTAGTGAAAGAAACAAAACCCTCTTCACATTTTTCATCCTTCCTTCCCTGGGCTTTCCCCACCCCACCCCCCGATTCCCATGATTCTCATGGCCCTTGTGCATGCCACTGTCCTGTCCACTCTCACTGCTGTCTACACTACAGGCCCCTCAAGACAGGAAACATGGCTCACTCCTTTTTGTACCCCCAGCCTCTAGCACTGTGCCTGGAACAGAATGTGCTCCATAATTATTCAAAGGACAAGTCAATGAATACGTCCATGAATCAATGAAGGAAGGGAGGGAGAACTCAAGGATTTGGAAGGATGAGTGGATGGTTGGATCGAGGGGTGGATGGAGGTATCTGCACCTGTGGAAGGGTGCACAGGTGAGTGGATGGTCTGCCTCATCCCTGGGGACATCCAGCTCCCTCATGCACATCTTTATCCGTCCCCTCCAACCCTTGCTCATTTCTCTACTTCCACAATCAACTCCTGGGTTTATTTTCAGTTTCCCTTTGAACAAATAACAAAACTCAAATTGGTTGCTGAGGGTTTCTCGCATTCTAATTGTGAAGCATGCTCCTGAATGACTTAGGAGCTAAGGGGAGCTCGAAAAAGCCCCAAAATGCTGAGAGAAAATGAGATACATGACATTCTGGAAAAGAAACCAATTTTCTTTAACTGAAACTGTTGCCTCTGTAACCCATTTTATAAATCCAATAAATTCACATAATGCTATGGTAAATCCCTCACAAAGGGGAGGGAGGGAAAGGAGAATGAGGAAAAAAGGATCAGAAAACTCTTGCAGAGGTTCCCAAAGTCATTCCTCCCTTTAACGACCCTTCCTTTGATCCTCGGGGTAGTTACTGAGAGCCAGACTGCCTGGATTCAAAGAGATTCCACCAATTCCACATGGAGTTGGCTTTGGAAAAATCACGACCCTCCCCAGCCCTCCACTCCTTTCCTCTATGAAATGATGGTAACTTTACCGTTGTGAGGATTACTCAGATCACACAGATAAAGTTCTTAGGAATCGGCCAGGCACAGACAAGTTCAGGGCAAATGCAAGCGGTTATGATTACTATTACTCCCCACCAGCTCCCCAGGTAAAGAACAGCCCCAGGAGCAGAGTGACAGAGAACATGAACAGATCAGCACTCCTCAGAAATTCTCCTCTACCGTCTCATCTCTAGATGTTCTCCACCCTGATCGCCCCTCAAAATCCTGGACTCTTTACCAGTCCAATGCCAAACATCATGTAACCTAAATATACATGTGGGCCTTGGGGACCAGCTCAACACAATGTTATGTTAAAAGAAACAGCCCATCCACCAAAAAGCAATTTTAAATACAGACAGTCCTTGACTTTCAATAATTTGACGTATAATAATTCAATTTACATTTTTTTTCTCTTTATGGTGATGCAAAAACGAGACATTCCGTAGAAATGGCACTGTAGAGTTTGAATTTTTAACTTTTCCTGGACTATCCACAGGATTTTTCTCTGCCACTGCCAGGCAGGACAGCAAGGACTCCGCTCTGAATTGGCCCCCAGATCAGGAGGGAAAGAGTCCATATTCTACAGTGAATCGTGTCGCTCAGTTGTGGGGTTCCACAGACCAGGTGAAGTCAATGCATTTTGGTTTATGACATTTTATCTTACATTGAGTTCTCAGGATACAACCTCATCATATGTTGAGGAGCATCTGTAAATATTTATTCAGTCAGTCAAAGAAATTTCAGAGGGAGAAGTACATTCTTCATACACAACAGCAAGCATCTTTAAAACCTCATTGTTGTGGTTTCCAATATCCCGCCCATAGCATTTACCCAAAACATCTCCCAATCCCAGTCCTGAAAATCCTCAAGACTTTTCTGTCTCTCACCCCTCCGTAGGTTCCCATATTAGCTCTCTATGGATCAGCTCAGATTTCTGAAGCCTTCAGGGCTTTCTCTCCATTACGTTTGGCAGCTGGATTCCATATATTCAAGGCAAGTCTGGGAGCTGACCAAGTGGCCCGTACTTCTTTCCCGCAGAATCAGGGAAGAGGCTAAAACACTCATTCATGACATTGTCCCTGCTCCACCAAGTCCTTCGATCTGGGCTCAAGCTACTTCTTCTACCAGGAGTGCACTTCCCTTCTTTTGAGGGGCCTTTGGTTGTACTGCACTCTGTGCTAAGAACTAGCAGTCAGTCAGGGATGGAAAACCAGGGCCAGTGGGCCAGAGATCTGAGGCTACCTCGATGACCACTGGCCTAGCATGTGGGCTAGGGGCCACTAATAGCAGTAAAGGTGCTGTGGGCTGGGCATGGTGGCACATGCCTATAATCCCAGCAGCTCGGGAGGCTGAGGCAGGAAGATCGCAAGTTCAAAACCAGCCTCAGCAATCACAAGGCACTAAGCACCTCAGTGAGACCCTGTCTCTAAATAAAATACAAAATAGGGCTGAGGATGTGGCTCAGTGGTCGAGTGTCCCTGAGTTCAATCCTGGGTTACCTCCCCCACCCAAGGAAAAATGGTGGTGTGAAGAGCACTATTGGCAAAGGAGACGGTACAGACAAGGGCCCAGTGTCAGGAAACCGCAGCAGGTTCCAAGTTGTAAGAAAACGTCAGAGAGATGTGGAGGCAGAGACTCAGAGTCAGCTCAGAGTGAGAGAAATTTACTGGGTGCTGCAGAAGTCAAACCCAGTGGGTTGGGACAAGGGTTCAGTTGTCCTTTACCACAGAGACCACTGTTGTCACCTAGTTATGGTGGTCTTCATTCCCAATTTGAAGAAGTGGAAACAGATGCTCAGAGAAACAAGGATAGCCATTGAGAGGTCCTCGGCAATTGAAAGAGGAGATGGGATTCTGACTCATCCCAAGCACTGTCTGACCGTCTCCAAAACCCTCAGGTCAACTCAGGGGCAAAACATTTTCAGGGGAACACACCCTGAGCTGGCTTCCTGCACTTCCTTGGCTTAGACCCCCACACTTCAATGGGGGTTCCAAAACACATCTGCAATATCAGCATCTGCTTTGGGGGAACCCTTTTCTAAGAAGAGCAGTCATGAGAACAAGGGTGCTCCAGACGGTACCACTAGGACCTGTGGGGGGCAGCACCAGAGAGATCCAGTTTCTTCATTTGCTAAAAAATATGTGCTGAGCTCTTGCTGTGCACCATGCACTCTGCTGAGCGCTGTCCAAAACCCCAGTGGGCTCAAAGCTCCACATCCCCAGGGCTATCCAGACAGAGGCAGAATGACCGGCGGTCCTTCTGGAGGTAGGTTCTGGAGATGCCACTGTAGACTTTCTATTACCTTCCATGACTGCGGTTATTGCCTCATAGAGATATATTCATGAAAAGAATATTTCTTCTCTGGCGCAGACACCACCTCCCAGGCAGTGAGCTGTACATATGATATAACATGGGCCTGGCCCTGGCCAGGGCTGGAGCAGGTTGAGGACAAGAAGTGATGGTAGAGATTACTAAGCAGAGACCCCAGGCACTTCCTCTTCATCACAGCAGGGCCACCATCTTACCAGGTGGCTTTGAGCAAGTGGTTTCCCCTTTCGAGCCCTCGGTTTCCCCATCTCCAAAGTCAAAGCGGAGGACCGTGTTGTCTTGGAATCTGAGGTGTGTTTTCCAGCTAAGTAATGAAGGGGGAAAGTGAGTCGACTCCAAACCAGTCCTTCTCTGGAGAACTGCAATTTGCCAAACAAGAAAATCAAGGGGAAATTGCAAAGATGATGAGGAATGGACCTTTTTTAAGAACAACAACCTAATCACAAGTCACTGCTGAAAAAGAGATGTCACAAAAACCTTGATTTGCAGCTTTGGGGAGTGGCATGCCATGGGATACAGGCAATTAACAACGTGAGAAGCCTCAAGGAAGCACAGATGAGTCACGGAAGGCAGTGTTAATAGGCTGGAAAGGATGTCAAACCACACGTGACCAAAAATCCCAGTCTGATTCATGAAGTCCACGTAGAGCTGCCCCCCAGTCATTCTGCTTCTGTCTGGATAGCCCTAGGGATGTGGAGCTTTGAACCCACTGGGGTTTTGGACAGTGCTCAGCAGAGTGCATGGTGCACAGCAAGAGCTCAGCACATATTTTTTGCTAATGAACAAACTGGTATCACTCTGGTGCTGCCCCAACAGCCCTCCTGGTATTTTCCCCCACAGGTCCTAGTGGTACCGCCTGGAGCACCTTTGTTCTCACGACTGCTCCTCTTAGAAAAGGGTTCCCCCAAGCAGATGCTGATATTGCATATGATTTTTGGAACCCCCATTGAGGTGTGGGAGGGAAGTGCAGGAAGCCAGCTCAGGGTGGGTTCACGAGCAGCTGACCACTGTGGCAATCCTAGTTTAATCCCAGTGGGAAATAACCCAGAGCTGTCCTGGCCAGTACACCAGCCACTAGCCACCTGGGGCTATTGAGTACTTGATTGAGCACTTGAATTGAGATACAGAATTAATGCAAAATACCCACCAGATTTTGAAAACTTGGTATGAGAAAAAAATAATAGAAGATATCTCATTAATAATTTTCATATTATGTATTGAAATGACAACTTTTTATATATTGGGTTAAAATATAGTATCAAAATTTATTCTACCTGTTTCTTTTCACTTCAGTTTAAAGGTACATATATGGTTCACATTCATGCTCATGTTATATTTCTATTGTTCAATGTCAACATTAAAGAGACCCTAGAGTTATCCCACCCTAAGGGTGAGAAAGTTGGGGTTTACCCACCAATTTGTAGCCATGATTGATGGGTGCTGCTCACCCATGAGCCTGTCTCATGCTCCAGTGGGCTGCAGTAGTCGGAGAAAGTCTGCGGCAGAGTTATGGGAACATGGCTCAGGGAACCATAGCATGCTCAGGAGCCTCAAGTGTCGGGGTGTGGGCAGAGCCCCTGCAGCCTGCTGCACTGCTCCCCAGAAACCTAATAATAATGTCTGTGTCCTATCCCAAGGCCCCGCCCTCTCCCCTCCTAATTGAACAGCCCAGTTCCTCTCTACATAACCTTCTCACAAATCTTGCTTCCTGTCCCTTGTGCCCCCAGTTTCTTTCTCTAACACATCCCAGTTGGCCTTGGTCCATTTTCTAGGATGACTGAGGTGGTCTGCCATTCCCAGGCCTCAGAGCCTTCCTGCCTCAAGCACCCTTTTGAGATTCTGGGAACTTCTTCCCTGGAGGAAAGGTTTTTGCTAGTCACAGGAACCACACTCACGAAGTTTTGCATTGACTTTTTCAAGGGGTTCTAACCCCAGTGTCTACACACCGACCCCTCCAGAACTCCATAAACCAGGGCTGAAAACACCAGCTGTGGGGCTGGGGTTGTGGCTCAGTGGTGGAGCCCTGGCCTGGCACGTGTGAGGCCCTGGGTTCGATCCTCAGCTCTGCATAAGAATATATAAATAAAATAAAGATGTTGTGTCCATCTACAACTAAAAAAAAATATTTTACAAAAAGAAATAAAATCCCAGCTTAATTGTCACTAAAGCTGTAGGTGGAGGCAGGCGCTCCTAGAGGGATCTCCTAAACTTCTGAGGTAGCCCCGCCCCAAACAACATTGATTCTCTGGTTCCTAGTTAACAGCCAATGTCACAGAGATTAGCCTCACTGGTAACCAGGATATGAAGCACCAGAGTCCCCTGCGCATGGGGTACAGAATGCTAAAGCCAGAGGAGGCCAAGGACCTCAGTCCATCTTATGTATATATCTTATCTGTGCCAGCAATTCAGATCTTACACGTCACCCCATCTTGATCTTTGAAACGAGTCGGCAGGGCTGTACTCTTGATTGCACAGATGGAGATGGAGAAGGAGAAGCTCAGGATAGAAATGCTTGCCCAAGAGCACATAGCTAGCTGTCAAGGGGTGAAACCAGGGTGTGAAACAATATCCTCCAACTCCCAGCTCTGTGTCCCTGCATCTACATCAGGTTGCTCTTCGTGGAGGAGACGGCACGCTGTCCACCCAAGTTCATCTCCCCTAATTCCACAGTAGTTGTGATGGGTATATTGCTGACCTTGAGGCTAGGGATGTGCCTAGGCCCCAGTGATGGGGTGTGGGTAAACATGACAGGTGCCAATTCTGTCTCGTTTTTTCACAAAGAAATTCACAGTCTGGATGGCACTTTTTTTTCCTCCTTCTATTGGCTGGAAGGTATTGCTTAAAGTGACCTCAGAAGCCATGTGAAGATGGTATATCAGCCTGGGCCCCTGAGTAATGGTGTGGAACAGAACTACCTGACTTAGAACATCACCTCTGACTATTGTGAGGGAGACAAAGAACTTGTTCATTCAGTGAGCCTTAAAAGTTAGGGATCTTTTGTTATAGCAGCTGTGCCTTTTCTCCTAACTAAATACATACCCTTAGGAAACATATTGCCAAGTTCCTTTATTATACAGAGTTGTTTCCTCCCTTCTACTCATTCATTCATTCTTTTAAGAAGGAAGCATCTGAGCCAAGGGATGCTGGTAAGCCAAGACACACATCAGAGGTTTCACTTTATCAGTCAAGGAGAAAAGGAGAGGACTTGGAGATTGCCAGAAGAGCTCGTGAGGTGCTAGACTGGTATACTGGATCAAAGGCAGGAGCAAAAGATTCCCTTTGAGGTAAAAGCATATAGGCACCAGGCTCAACCGTGAGAGGTGCCCTCTTGCCTATGGGGACCACTGGGAATTGGTCTGAGCAACTCAAAAGGTTTAATTGCATTAGATTGGGAGTGGCGGTCCTACTCTCCAAAGAGCCTAAAATAACAGCGCTAGGCAGCATTGAGGAGAACGTATTTTCTTTGCCTTCTATTCACCTGGCTGGCGAGGGAGGGCTTCCCACCAAGGGATCCCACCCTAGGGTTCGGCCAAACTCATGACACCCAGCGCTGGGCAGCAGTTTATTGACCACATACACTCAAAGCCCCGGTGAGGAGAACACCGTCCAACACTCAGGGCCAAGGGTCCTTGGACTCGGGAACAGAGTGAACCCCAAGCCTGGTAGTAACAAGAGGGTGAGGTGACCCCTGGTTCCCACAGGTGACCGTAATCGGCGTGCTTGAATAATTTCACAGGCTGGCAAGGGACTGAAGCCTCGGGGATGTGCAGGAACTGCGGAACTGCCGTGGAGTGTGTGTGTCTGGAGACCTTCTCGGTGGCAGCCGAGGGGAGTGGGCCAGTGGAGGTCCTCTGGGGGTCACCAGACGTCCAGGCAGTGCACAGTACTGGGCCTTACCACACAGAACACTCCCCAGGGATTACAGCATCAGCACCCACAAGAGTCCTCGAGCCAACGTCTTAGTTCAACCGACCTCAAGGTACAGGATCTCAGCCCAGAGACGCCCAAAGGCAGAGCCCAACTCCACTGGTGTCAGCTCCAGGCCCAAGTAGGCTCAGAGCTGTGATCCGCCCTGAGCAGCAAAAGCGTTGGGAACGCTCCGTACTCGCATGGTCCCCACCCTCCCTCCTCCCTGTAAATCTCTCTGTCTCCATTAGGTCAAAAATTCCCACCCCGGCTGTCTGAATCCCTCGCTTTCCTTCATGGCGCCGACACTTGACGCAGATTATACATTAAAACATCTGCCCTTTGCTCTGGTAAGAAAACGGACTCTGTAACCAAGACAACTGGTTTTGGCCTGCAGCACTGAGCACCGGAGGAAGCCAGCTGTCAGCGATAAGGGTCCGCCCGGGGCTCTCCCTCCTAGACCCCTGCCTCCTGTCCTTCTGTCTTCTTTGCTCCCAGGAACGGCGCTCGGCCAATCAGAGGCCTGGGTCCGCTCTCTGGGCTGCCCTTTCTCAACTTCTGTAATGGACTCCTGGTTTGAGACGCCAGCTGGGCCGACCCCACAGAAAAGGGATGAACTTTGTCCTGCTTTTAAACAGATCTCAGGCATCCAGCTAAGAGTGAGCTTCCAAACCCCGCGCCTGGCAGAAATGCTTCCCGGGAAGGTGAGACCCTGTGGCCACGCTGCTGGGGTGGGAACTTCTCGCCACGGGGCTCCCAAACCCACCTCAGCTAACCCACTTCCAGCCACGTTCTGGAAGTCAGGCCCCACCCAGACCCTCAGGCCACTGTCCACGATGTCCAGGACTGACAGGAGGGGAAACCCCCTGGACCCTGAGCATCCAGCACTCCTAGTGCAGGACCGAATCAGAGTTGTGGGTGACTGTCCCCCAATAGCCTTGCTAAATCCATGGTTCCTCATTAGAAATTAGAGGTGAGGCAGAGCTGCCACTTTGGGTACCCAAGGACAATAACCCCCATATTGCAGAGGAAGCTGAGGAAATCAGTGTTTAAAAAAAAAAGGCAAAAATTAGCATCCAACTGTCTAGATAGGGAAGGGGTGCTGCCCAAGCCCCAGCACGAGCTCTCCAACGGGCGGCCTGCCCGGAACTGGATCATGGCTGGGGGTTGTGCTCTTTTTCTGCTTTATCCCAAACTCACCTTCTGTCTTTCAGCTCCTGGGGTGTGGGAGTCACGTAGGGAGAAACCCCTCTGGACAGGAGGGGAGGCCACCTGGGGTGGTGGTGATGATAATGCCCCAGGATACGGTTGTAAGGGCTGCCACAGCTTCGGCAAGAGGAAATAGTCTTCTCACCTGGAGGCGGAGAGTCAGTTCACTTCCAGTGAACTATGTTAGATTCTTAGTGTGCAGCCAGGGCTGGGAACCAGCTACGTTATGGTTAGTCAGGGCCAGGAACACTCTGATTCAGCGTAGAGACCCAAGGTCACAAACAGTAACTCGTGAGCATGTGGTCCCTATGAAACCTGTGGGCAGTGTCCCTTTTTCTTTGGCCTGCGTTTCGAAATGGCCTATGGAAAAGACTCAGGGGCTAATGGGGGCAAAACAAGGACTAAATGGAACTGGCTGGGGGCTGAAGCTGGGGGCCGGAGGCTGTGGCCACCTCTGAATATAAAGCACGTCCACTCTCCTAACTGCATCTTGCATTTCTTCCACTGGCCGAACCCTGAGTCTGTTTCCTGGGTCAGAACCCTCTCACAACACTCAGCTTATCCAAAAAAAAAAAAAAAAACATGAAAGATTTTTTGAACCACATCAAGAAAACTAAGCCTTTTGGAAGAATTTAGCTCTGTCTCCATTGGGTTAAGAATTCATCATTCTGGAAGGGTGTATCCTAATCCCTTGCACCTTTGACTTTGTAGATTTGGTCAAGATTAAGGAGCTGGAGATGGAGAGATTAGCCACGAGTATTCAGGTGGCCCAGCCTCATCACAAACGCTCCTGAGCACAGAGCCCTTTCCTGGCTATAGTCAGAGAAATGGTAGCATGAAGGACCTCCCCATTAGCCAAGGTATCCAGGCAGCCTCTAGAAGCCTAAATTAAGACAAGGGTCTTAGTCCAGTGAGACCTACCTCAGACTTCTGACCTCCCACACTGTGAGATAAGTTAAATAAATTTGGGTTTCTTAAGCTGCTAAAATGGAAGCGATTTGTTTCAGCAACAATAAGAAACTGATACAAGAGTCAAGCACTCTGAAATCAGAAAACCAGGATTCAACTCCCAGTGACCAGTGTCCAAGCTGAATCAACTTAACCCAATTAATGAACGTCTCTGAGGCTCAATCATCAGCAACTGGAGAAATTTGCTCTTCGCACAGGACTGACGTGAGAATCAATGTAGACAGCGAACTGCTGGCATCTCACCTGGCCCAGAAGACCTAAAAAAATGTTCTCATCTGTCCCTGTCCACATGATTCTGCCAGTCTGTTGTGTTACTGTGCCTTGACAAATAAGGAAACTGGGTTCAGATCCAACTGAGGAGGTTCCCAATGATATGCAGCAGGTGGGTAAGTCTGGGGTCTGCACTCTGGCTCCACGAGTCCCCAATTGGTGGTCTGCTCATAGGGCAGCTGGGGCAGGTCCCAACAGCAGCAGCAGCAGCAGCAGCAACCCTCTTGGTGACCCAGGGGAAGTAGCTGAGGGTGAGTACTAGGGTGGGCTGGGGACTGGAGCCACTCCAGGTAGAAGACTCTGGGGTCAAGGTGTTCTGAGTCAAGCCACAGACTCCCCAGCACCTCCAGCCCCTGCCCCAGGCAGCACTGATCTTCAGCTCTCAGGGGCCTTAGGAGCTCTGGGGCCAGTTCACAGGCATTGAGGCAGGCCCAGCGCTTAGAGAAGCCCCACTGGCTTAGCACCTGCCGTTGCCACCTTGAGAGGCTTAATCATTGTTAACACAGTATTATAGATTTTACTGAGGGAAAAATTCACATAACAAAACTGACCATTTGAATGTGAACCACATTTTGCCCATCTGGGTGCCATGTTGTACAACCACTATCTAGTGCCAAAATATTTTCATGGCCCTAAAAGCAAACCTACCCACTTCATTCCTCTGGCCTCACACCCTGGCAACCACCAATCTGCTCTCTGTCCATATGGAGTTACCTATTCTGGATGGTTCATTTAAATGAAACGGTGGAATGCATGACCTGTCACTTAGCATAACGTTTCTGAGGCACCATCCACAGTGTAGTGTGCGTCAGTACTCCAGTCTTTTATATGGCTGAATAATATTCCATCTGTGTACTTTTTTTTTTTTTTGAATGAGATGTCCCACATTTTTATTGGGTGCAGGGCTCTGAAATAATGAAGCTGGTAGTACTGGGTCTGACGGGGTGTGGACGCTGGTCACACTTGACTGGACCATTACCTCCCTGCCTGCTGCTGTCCCTCCACATACCCTCCAACATGCAGCCAGCCTGATTTTCCTCAGTGAAACCTGACCATGCCGCCCTGCTGCCCCCTGCTTAGTATCCTCCAGGGACTGGCACCCATCGGCCACTGTGTCTCAGCATCTGGGAAACATGGTCCAGTTCTCTGCAGAGGTCAGGCTGGGCAAACCCTCACAGCCGGGAAGTCCCCCAACACTGCCCCCATCTTCTCTTACGATTTGATTTGAATACTGTAGCTCTGAGAGTCTAAGGTCCTTGTCCTCCATCATGAAGGGGACGGCGGAAGGTCTCTGAGCTGGGTGGTGACAAGGACACAATTTGCTTCAAGGCTGACCCTCTGGAAGATGGACTGAGAAGCGGACGAGTCACTGGAGCTTCCACACTGACACTTTGGGGGACCACAGACCTTACTCATAGGGAGCGTGTGAAGGCAGTGAGATTTAAAATAAGCACATTAAAGTATTCCTGCTTCAGTCCAGCTTAATGGCCAAGAAACTAATTGTCAGAAATTGGAAAGGGTCTGAACTAAACACGGCTGGAGCAGCGCTAGATATCACATAAGGACCCGAGCCAAAGAGGGCCGAATGAACGCAGGGCCTCAGAGGGGACACTTCCAGACACCCAGAGGGGCATTTTTCATTTGGGTCATTAAGTTTTCTGCTCTCTCACATCAGCCACCAATAAACAGGAGCCAGCAGCACCTTGGTATGATTTTATTTCCTCCCAAGAGTCAGGAGGCTGTGGAGGTAGAGGGACCCCTGTTCACCCACGAGGCCTGTGCTTTCAGGGGCTGATGCGTCTAGGGCCAGGGACCTCTGACACCAGAACCACAACCAGGAACAGAGCACCCCAAGTCAGTGTTGGTGGCTGGGCACAAACCTGCAGGCTGGCCCTTACCTGTCGGATGGGCACCTGCCTCCTCAGCCCTCCCCTCCTGGCTCACCTGGCCCTGGGTTCCTGCCCCCAAGTTCTCCATCCAGCAGGACAGCCTCTCCTATCTTCCGTCTCTGCCCCTCCCCAGGTTCCTTCGTGCCAACCTTCAAATGTGCCTATGTCCCCATCTGGACAAAAGCCCCCTGACCTGACCTGCCTCCTCCCGGGTCAGGAGCTCCACCCCGCTCCCAGCCACCAACCAACACCCAGACCTTGGTCCCGCCTTTCTCAATCTGCTTGGCCCAGGCTCCCAACCCCACATCACACGGTCCTTCACCCACAGATGGTCTTTCTGAAACCTCTGAACCCCACACTCCCCTGCCTGCACCTTCTGGGAGCCTTTCCCCACCTCCAAGAAGAGACCGAGCCTCAAGCAGGCACTGGAGGACCGTCTGGGCTTTCTGCTCTCACACTCTGCGGCAGCCATTCCTGACTTCCACCCCACGAGCCTCAGTTTCCCCCTCCGTGGAGTGGGGGGTTAGGACCGACAGATCCTCCAGGCTCCTCCCTCCGGTTCTAAAGGGCAGATGCGGCGCTCAGCCGTCTCGGCCTTTGCTCTGGTTTGCTAAGTGCTGTCCGCGGAGAGCCCCCGACGGGCGGCCAGGATCCCAGGGAAGCAGCGGGGCGCCTTCTCTCTCGTGCTTTTTATTCCTCGCCGCTTTCACCGTCTCGCAAACCAAAATAGCCTCGTGGGATTCCCTCAGGGAAAGCTCGAAAAGAAGCCGAGAGTCAGATCAGCGTCCACTCTCAGAAAATCAAAAGGAAACCTCAAGCCGGGGACACAGCAAACCCAACTCGGAGATGTCAGACCCGCAGCTCCACAGAGGACTTAGAGGCTGATGCTGGGGACCCAGGTGGGGCCAGGGACCGTGGGGAAGTCCAGGCAGGAGGGGGGCTTGGCCCAGGGCCCCCCAGTAAGGGAGCCCACTCACAGGCGTCATGAGCCTCGTGTGGTTTAGAGCCATACTGACACCTGTCAGCTCAGACATCTGTGGCCTGGCAGAGAAGACCCTGAGCCTGCCCACCAGGAGGCCCCTGTCCTCAAAATACCAGGTGGGACTCCCCCTGTGTGGGGAGGGGCCAGCTCATCCTTGGCTCCTTCTTGGTCCTCCCAGTAGTACTGATGTAGGGGCTTCTGAGGAGGAAGAAAAAGATGGAGAAATAGGTGTTGGGTCCCTGGAGGACTGGAACCCTACTTGTCACCTCTGGGTGGCGGGAGTGGGAATGAGCAATGAGGAAGGGGGACTTGACGGTTGGATTTTTGTCACCTGTTAATTATTTAATTACCTTATGACCACCACGTGCTGTCGTTGACATGGTTTCATGGTAATACCCACAGAGATGACAGGAAACGCTTCACTCCCCAGGATGCTCCTGGGAGCGAACCAATCCTGGAAGGCCCACTCTCTCCAGTGTGTTAAGCTGCCATCTATCACGGGGTCAAGGAACCAATACACACGCCAACTGCAGCCTTCCATTTGTTTTCCTGGCATTCGAGCTAAGGATTTTTTT
Organism: Urocitellus parryii; assembly: GCF_045843805.1. Lineage (NCBI taxonomy): Eukaryota > Metazoa > Chordata > Mammalia > Rodentia > Sciuridae > Urocitellus > Urocitellus parryii. The sequence continues at coordinate 184,123,140 of NC_135536.1, forward strand.
TTTTTAATGCTTCTGTAAAATCAAAAGAAGTAACCTATTTCGTGGCATGTGAAAATTATGTGAAATTCAAATTTCCGTGCTCATGAATAAAGTTTTATTGGAGCACAGCCAGGCACATTTTACATATTGTCTCTGGCTGGTTTTGCACAACAAAAGGGAGAGACACTACACAGCCCAAAAAGCTAAAGATATTGACACTCAGGGCCTATAAGGAAAGAGTGCCCGTCCCCACTCCACCCTAGAATACCCTCTTGCCTCAGGTCTTAAAGAGTTAAGAATATATTGAAAACGGACATTTTAATAAAATTCTGAGTGTACTCTTAAGGAACACTCTTTGATAATCCTTGCATCGGGAGGAGACAGAGTTGTGTGTGGTAAGGCACTCTCTGCTGAAGGGTGGGGACAGCCGGGGGTGGGCAGAGGCACACTTTATAACTGATGGACAGATGTCCCTGTCCCATTGTCTCAAATACCAACCAAAAGTCCTGGCTGGATGACAGTCACTAGGGCAGCCCTTCCCCCACCTGTTATGATCAAAGTAAAAAAAAAATAATAATAGAACAAGAGACAAGGAAAGGGGACCTGCTAATGTAACTCGAGCCTGGAAGGAGACAGACTACACTTTGAGCTTCATGAGTTCCTGAAAGCTGCAGGAGTCCTGCCACCAGCGTCACCCCGAGAGTAGGTGACATCTGAGTTTCCTTTTACAGCTAGCCATGGTCAACTGCACAGAAAAGAGAGTCCAACTGCCTTTGTGAGTCCAGACCCCCCCCATGGGTTGTCCTCCTCTCTGCCACCCCCAAGAATCCCGAGACACACTGAAACAAGCAAGAACAGCAGGTCGCTGGAGGAGAGGCGGGCAGCCCTGAGAGGAGACACTGTGCCATCAAGGGAAGAAGGGGACATGGGCAAGAGAAGGGGAAGAGACTGCGGCGAGAGCAGGCCTGCAGGGTCAGGTCAGCTGGTCATGGAGGGAGCACTCTGACGGTCCGCTTTAGACATAGGGCCAGGCTACCATGCCCAGAGAGAGAGCCACTCAAACACGGACGGAGGTGTCTATGGAGGAGCTGTGTAGGCAGGCGACCTCAGACTGTCACATCAGTGGACTTTATACAAAGGTGATGCTCTCCCCTGACGTGGGTGGGACCCATCAATCAACTGAAAGGCTGAAGAGGACTCTAAGATGGCAGAGTCAGCTTCTGCCCAAGAGCCTCGGATGTCCCCTCCTGCCCTGTGGATTCCAGACGTGCCAGGCCACACAATAGGGTGAGTCAGTATCTCCGTGTTCTGTCATGCGTCATTTACCGACGGAGAGACATTCTGGGAAACGCATCGTTAGGCAATTTCCTCATGGTGCCAATGTCATAGAGCGTGCTTAGACAGATTACGGTCCCTCTTCACCAGGTGTGCTTGTCAGCTTTTCATCACTGTGACCAAAATACCCCACCAGACAAGAACAGCTTACAGGAAGAAAAGTCTATTTGGGGCTCACGGTTTCCGAGGTTCAGTCTATGGTCGGCCAGCTCCGTCTCCTTGGGCCCAAGGTGAGGTGGAGCCTCATGGAGAGAAGGGAGCATCAGAGGAGTCCTGCTCACCTCTTGGAGACCAAGAAGCAGAGAGAGAGAGGGGAAAAGGACCTCAGGGAAGATGAACCCCTCCAGGCACACCCACAGTGACCCACCTCCTCCAGCCACATCCCACCTGCCTACGGTCACCACCATTCTGTCCATCAAACTAAGGTGGACTGATGTGGCCCCATTTTAAAGATGAAGAAACTGAGGCACAGAAAGGTGAGATCTCTGTGAGTCTGTCACAAAACACCGATGGAGCCTAGGGGCAATGCAAGAAGGGTGGTTGTAAATTCAAAGTGGAGGTCAGGTCTCTGCTCCCGCTGAAGGCAAAGGCAACGTATTTGGAAAGAAGACACCTCCGAGAACAAGACTTCTGATTCTGTGAAGCAGCATCCACAGAGCCCAAAGGAATTCCAATAAATCATCCTCCTCCGAGAGCATCTGAATGCAGCACTTCCTTCCCTTTCCTCAGTCACACCTCCCTTCCCATTTGCTCTTACTTACGTGGTGGCTGAGGAGTTACTAATGCAGAGATACCCGAGTCAAGCCTTGAGGCTGGGGGACAGGAAGACGGATACTCCACAGCGCCAAAGGAATCTTTGCCAGAGGCCCTGACACCCTGGGCTCCCTGGCCAGCATCTGTCAGTCCACCTGTTTCTCAGCTCCAGCTCCAGTCTGCAGGCCGAGCCTGTTTGTGGAGGAAGCTTCCCAAGAAGGCTCTGGTGGGGCAGGGGGAGGATTCATTTCCCAGACTCTCCTAGGGAAAACAAAAGATTGACTGCTCTGTGATTCGAACCCAACACGCTGGGGCTATGCTGACACGTCCTGAAGTGCAGGGAGCTGGGACAGGGGGCCCTGCCGAGGATGTGTCCTTCAGCAAGGCAGCCTCTGGGAGGCACAGGGCTCTCTGCGAACCTCCAGAGTAGACTCCAGCTGGACGGGGAGGGGGAAGATGCTTGGGGGGAGATGGGATTTGCTCTCTAAAGTGGATGCCCCAGACAGAAGACAGACAGGATTTTAGCCCGTGAGAAAAGTCCTCAATTTGAGGAGGCTGGTGGAGGCAAGGGGGTGCCCCAGTGCGACATGAGTCCCAGTGAGCCCCACAGCGCAGCCCAGCCAGCAGGGGCTCTGAGTGAGCTCTCAAGGAGCCCTCTGCTGCTCACCCCCCAGGGTTCTCCTGCCAGGAGGGCCTAGGGACACCTGAAAAATGTCCCTCCAGCCCCCAAATCGTCCCTAAGCTGTCCCCACCATCCACTGTAACCATCTGCTCTCTTCCTTCCCACCCAGGACCCTCCCTCTTCTTTGTACTCCAGCAGCTCTTTGGGGTCCCCCCGTCCTGTGGCTGTCACCTGGGTCTGTTAGCAGGAGGGTCTGCCCCAGGAAAGCTGTGCCTGATGAGACTCAGTCCCATCCCACTGTCCCCTCACTGAACACCTACTCTATGCACCTATTCCAGGTGTTGGGGACACAGAAGCAAACAAATAGGACAACTGTCCCTGCTCTGGTGGAGTTCATTCTAGAAGAAATGAAGTAAGCCATTCCACAAATTATTCATTCCCTATGGGGCTGTTGGATGGAGTCCGGCTGGATGTTAGCAAAGTCGGCAACGGAACAGGCCTAACCCTGTCAGTCCCCAGCAGCTGTGTGACCTGGGGCTTGATGGAAGAGGAGGAATGGTCTAGAAAGGAAGGAAGAAGGAGCATTCCTGGCAGAGATTCTGAGATGGAGGAAAGGCTGATGTGGAACAGCATGGAGGACGTGGCCCGTGACACAGCTGAAGGTAGGGTGAGCTCAACCAAGTGGGGACCTGGGACCCAGGGTTTCGGTCTTTACCCTCAGAGCCGTAGGGAGCCACAGACGGGGACAGATATGTGGTCAGATGTGGTTTACAAAGCTTGATGCTGGCGGCTGGACAGAGACAATATGGCAGAGGGGTGTGGTGAGACAGAAAGAAACCTGGGGCAGGAATCTGGGGCGATTGTGGGGATGTGAGTAGAGGGAAGTCTGTGAAGAGACTGAGAGGCTCGGGAGGTAGCCTCCCGGGTCCAGCCATCGTCATTTACTGGGACTGCCATAACAAAGCACCGCAGGCTGGCTAGGATCACAGAAACTAACCACCTCGCAGTTCTGGAAGCTAGAAGTCCAAAATCAAGGTGTCAGGCAGGGTTGGCTCCTTCTGAGGGCCGAGAGGGAGGGAACTGCTCCCATCTTCACTCCCACATGGCCTCCACTGAAGACCTGCCTCCAGGTTCTCATGAGGTTGCCCATCATGTTGGACAAGAGCCCACCCCAAAGACCTCACTTCAACCGTGTGACCTCTGTAAAGACCCTATTTCTAAACAAGGGCCCATTCTCAGGGACCAGAGGATAGGTTCTCAACATATGAATTTGGGCGGGTGGTGGGGAGGACACAATTCAACCATTAACCCTGACCAAGCAAAGTCTGACGAGGAGTGCACGGAAGATTCCAGAATCTTTCATGCTTTCAGAGAGACCCAAGTTAAAGCAACTGCCCTTGAACCTCTTTCCACTGGAGACTCCATCTGTCTACGGTTGTTTGTTCTCCTGCTTGTTTGAGGTGGTGCCCCCAGACAGGACTATGTGGGGCTGAGATGCCCTTGGTTTCCAAGGGTGAAAGTCCAGCCCCAACAGAGCTTCCTAACAGCAGATGCTTCCACCAGAGGTGGAATAAAATGGCCTCAGCCAGCTAGGAATGAGGAGCCAGTGAAATCTGAGTCACCACAGGGAAGTGCAGCAAGGGAGCCCAGGAAGTGGCCAAGTTTGAGTCTCTTTCCAAAAAAACATCAGGAACTCTACCTGCACTATTACTGCCTCCTCTCAGAGGACCCCAAATCTGATTTGTAGTCACCTGCAGTCCACGTTAAGACCCCCTCCCGTGAAATACCAGGGCAAGACCCCAGACCTGTTTTCATCCTGTGTCCCGGGTGACTCTGGTCTCCGGTGGCATTGGAAGCCGCCGCTCTGCAGCCCTTTCTTCCCTTGGACCTGCGGATGAACATGTGCTCAGGGCTCTGTGGAACCCAGCGGTCTGGTCTGTGGGGAACTGGCACAATTCCTAGCCCTTGATTATCCCTCTAAGTCTTCTCAAGGCAGATTCTGATTACCATTTCTATTCCTGCCTCTCCACACTGATTACTTCAGCAAGCGCTTTTCCATTGCCCCATTCTTTCTTTCATAAAGACATGCCTCAAACTTCAATCTTTAAAAATACACACACACACACACACACACACACAGACACACACACACCAGCTATGCTCCATGTTCAGGAAGCTTTGTGTTTCCTATGTCAGGGACGGGTATAGGGAAAGATTTTATTTTATGTCCTACTTTTCACTGCTGTAAGTCAACAGAGACAGCCTGGTAGCATGTTTTCATTGTGGCTAGAGATGGCCACTGACCGGTCATCTGTGAGCACCACTTTGGGTGGGCCCCTGGGGGATGCTGTTAGCACCCTGCCCACAGCCCCTTGGCACCACACAACTCTCCACCTATGGCTATGTGTGCAGGGTTGGCCAGAGTTCAGGGAAAACTAGAAGTCCCGGGGAGTGTGCACCCCCAGAAGCACCCTCACCCAACAGGACTCAGTGAGTGAAGGCCCCAGGCTCCTTGTCTCTAGGCTGGGATAACCCCAAGGCATGTTCCACATGGGACCCCACATCCCCCAAGGGAATGGAGCGCTAGCTGCCCACCGTGGTTGACTTCCTTGATGGCAGGCCCTCACTTCCCCACACCTTGACCTGTGTTTCATGGGATCATGACCCAGGGAAATGACTTGTATCTGAGTCCTTGTCTCCAAATCTCCTTCTGAGGGGATTCCAAGTCAGTTAGGCACTGGTCTAAGCTTTTAATCCTGTGCGAGATCACAGCTTTTTCTCAAGAATTCAAATCCAAGACTACATGAGCCTTTGGATTTTATTCCAGAATATTAAGGGGGCGCCATTGTGGACTCCAGAAGGCCTTATCTAGCCTTGCTAAATTCAATCCCATTTTCCAAGCTGAGTCTTCCTCTGAGACTTTGGACCACATTGGGCTTGAAGCTCAAATTAAATCTCAGCATCCGAAAACCCATTTCAGCCAACATAAAACCATCAAAGAGTTTGGGGGTGGGATGGCAAAGTGCTGGAACCACTTCAGAAAACAGTGTAGCAGCTCTTCCAAAGATGAAGCAGAGTCACCATAGGACCCCGCAATCCTACTCTGAGGTCTACACCCAAGAGAACCAAAACTCCATGTCCACACGAAAACTTGTGCCTGCGTGTTCACAGCAGCAGTGTCTCTGACAGCCACAAAGAGCTGCCAAAATGCCCATCAACTCAACTGATGAGTATTTAAACAAAGCAGAGTGTACCCAACCATGGACTTGCTTCATCCATAAAAGGAAGGAAGTCCTGAGACAAGCTGCAACACACGGATGAACCTGGAGAAAGCTAAACGAGGAGTCAACCATGTGAGGCCACATAGGACTCCATTCATATGAAATGTTCAGGAAAGGCAGGTCCATAGAGACAGAAAGTAAATGGGTGGCTGCCAGGGGTGTGAGGAGTGAGTAACTGCTCACGGATAGGGGGTTCCTTTGAGAGGGGGGGAATAAAGATTCTCACATCCGTGGCGACGGTTATGCAATTTTGTGAATTCACTGGACACCGTTGAATTGCATTCTCTCACAAGGTGAATTGTATTATATGTGAATTATATCTTAATAAAACTGTTGCTTGAGACAGAGAGAAATTATACGATTGTGTGTATTGTTAGAGCCCCACAGAAAACCATACCTCTAAATTTTCTATGACTTTCTAACTTTTCTGAAATAGCTCTTCAAAGTCATGATTACAGCCTCAGAAGAAAGTGAGACCAAACTCTGGCCACAGTCTTGGCGTTGACAAAGCTGAATTCCAAGCAAAGCCTGGGCCTGTGAGTACATCAGAAAGGACCTGGTTCTGGATGGCAGCCAGCCCCTGCTGGTTCTGTGACACCGGCAGGTTGTGCCTGCAGGTAGGGTTTTGTACATATTCAGCGAGACACATCTAATTTGAAAGTCTATCTCAGCCAGGCAGAAGGAAGACTTGTTAAAGCAACATTTGAAGAAGGTTTCTCAGCCGTGGGCTTCAAAGCACCTGAATCTCAACAGCGACAGACCAGCTGATCCAGATGTTGTTCTGTAACAATGTGGAAGGGGCTCTGCTACGGTTGGAGCGTCCTCACCAAGGTGGGGGGGGGGGGGTGAGGGGTGGAATCTCATGAAAATCAAAAGGGACCAGGGAGAGGGAAGAAGGGAAGGGGAAGTCCTGGGCAATGATATCGACCAAATCATGTTGCTATCTCGTGTGCACGTGTGAATATGCAAAATATCTAATTATGATGCACCAATAAAAATGTGGAAAAAGACAAAACAAAATAGAAAATGTGGACAAGTACAAGATTAGGCTGGAAATTAATTTTTCAAATTATGAAGATAAAAGCTTTCAAAGCTTTAAAAGAAGAAAAAGAAGAGGAGGAGGAGAAGGAAGAATAGGCTCAAATCAATCCCCATTGGAAGGTATTAAGAGATAGCACCAACCACATTTTTATGTCCATATAACTCTAAATATTATCATAAATGTTTTACTTATATAACAACTCTAATCATTTAAGTAAGTTTAAGAAATAAATTCATTCAGGCCAAGTACAGTGGTACACACCTGTAATCCCAGTAGCTCTGGAGGCTGAGGCAGGAGGACTGCAAGTTCAAAGTCAGCCTCAGCAACTTAGCAAGGCGCTGAGCAATTTAGTGAGAACTTGTCTCAAAATAAAAAAAAAAAAAATCAAAAAGGGCTGGGGATGTACCTCAGTAGTTAAGTGTCCCTGGGTTCAATCCCTGGTACCAAAAAAAACAAAAATAAAAACCATTCAGAAGGACTGGTATTGCAGGGGCTTAGACCCCATCTTCAGCCAAACACTATTTACAAAAGCAGAAATCAGGCAGAGTATGGGCTTGGATTGAATCAGACTGGGAGGCCCACGGGAAAAAGCATGGGCAGAAAGCCAGGGTTACACTCAGAGTTTCTCCCTATGCCAAGAAGGCAGTGAGGGTCACCATCTGAGATGACCCTTGAAGGGGAACCTAAAATGACCAACTTCACATTAGGACCACAGAGCCGTGTTGTGTTTCTCCTCGAATCCACACAACAGCCCTGCTCCATGAAAGGCCAGGAAAGTGTGTGCCAAAGAGGAAGAAAAACTGGAGAAGAACTTTGCCCACCCAGGCACAGAGCTGGTGCATTGAGAAGGTAGATTCAAACCCAGACCTCAACAACTCAAGCCCTGTGCTCTGTGCCCCTGGGTGCCAATCGGGCCAAAAACCCAAAGCAAAAGCACTTGCCTTTAAAACTCTTTGTGCTGAACATACTTAGGTGGAGTGAGGAGAACTGAAACATGGTCACAAAAGTAGGAGCTGCTCCTTAACTTACAGCTTATCTGGTTTGGGGCTATAAAATGGAGATCAAACCTCTGCCACAGAGCTGCTACGAGGAGTAACAAGTTGGTTTACACAAAGCACCTGGTGGCATGCAGCAGGTGTCTAAACATTGACTCCCTTGTCTCAGCAAGAAGGGTGGTTGGTAGTCCAAGGTCAATAGCCTGCTTCTCGGTATAGATAAAAAGACAGAGATTCGGTTACACAGAATTATGAGACAGGGTGGGCATGACCTCAGAGAATGTCCACCCATCCCGTAGATAATGATTTGAAAAACTGAGGCTCAGAGAGAGGCAGCACCTTGCCCATGGTCACCCAGCAAGGTGGCTGAATCCCTCAAAAAAGAGCTATTCCATATTCCCAAGATTTTTTTCCCCTGAAAACAGAGAACCAAAAACAATTCCTCCTTCAATAATCTTTGGCACTCTTTATAAAGACATTTCTCTGGCAGAAAAGCTAAATTGCCCAAATCTGGATAACTCTTGGATAATGCTGGTTGATCCTGCCTAATGTTTAATTCTTTAAAGCATCTTTTCCCATCAATAAACTTTTTTGTGGGAAACTCTCGTTTGCCTTGTGTTTCTTATGGAAATGTGATTTGTACATACATCCTTTCTGCATAAATATTTAGCTCATCATTGTGCAGCACAAATTCCCTGCAAATTAGGTGGAAATCAGCTTCAGCTGACAGAAGCATCTATACTCATCCAGGGGGAAAAAATCATTATTATTTAGAACTTATTAAGCCACAACCATAGGAACTGGATGAGCCTAGGAATTTCAATAAATATTGAATGCAAATGTACAGCCAACACTCAAGCTCAGATTGCTCTTGTAATTTTTGCCTACAGGAGGCAGGGAAAGGTGGAGCAAAGAACATGGGTCGATGCTTGGCTCTGCCGATGGCAAACTTTCAACAAGAGCAAATCACTGAATTTTTTTTTCTCCTCCATAAAATAGGTCTAGCCATACCTGTCTCACAGTTTTTGTTATAAAGATTAAATGGGATTGTACGTGTAAAGTCCCTTGCATGAGGCCTGACACATACTGGATGTTCAATAAATGTTCATTTCAAACAAACGAATCACAGAGGTGAGACACGGAATTGAGAGTTCTCAGGTTGGAAAGAGTTGGATGCCACCCTGAGTGCCATCCCATAATTTGCTCCAGTCTCAACAGGTTTTTTTAAAGGTTTCGGTTAACTTGGCCAAGATGATGTAAAACTACGTAGAGGACGAATTTCTAGATAGTCTGGGATAGAAATCTACATGCTCATATAAATTGGACAATTAAACTTTGTTGCCAATGTCCTGCTTACACCCTCTGATGTTTCATTGTGTTCCCGGGACTTGTACCTGTTGGGATCTGTGTTTCTAGGCCTGAGGATTCTAGTTGCAGGAACTGTGGGATGCTACTCAGACAGATGTGCCAAGAGAAGAACCCTCCAAGTGCTGCCCCTGACCAATCGTTTCCCGTGTGGGATCAGTCTGAAGCATGTCTTTTCTCCCATGGCCCCAGATTCCCCCACGGAACAACACACCTTGCAGGTTCAGTAACACGCTTTTCTCTCTTCCACTTCCCTCTTTCACTTTTCCCTCTTTTCATTTCCTGATTTTTCTGGGCTTGAAGGAATTCAGAGTACTGCCATTCCAGAATGTTCCACTCTGGTATAAAGATTATCTGGATCTGAAGGCAACTGAGAAAAAGCAGACATGGGAGTAGCTCTTTGCACCCCCCGCCATTCTTCCTGAAAGCAGAATATCAATTCCTCCAGAGAAAGTGTCCCCACTGCTTTTCCAAAACAGGAACACAGCCTCAGCAGCAGAGGCAAGATGGCGCTGAGAGAGTCCACCCAAACCAACCTTTACTGACCAGTGCAGACTGACCACCAGTTTTCCCATATTTACCCTCCCACAATGTTCAGCTCCTAGAAGTTCAAGGTTCTTGTCCTTCATCTTATCACTTCCCTACAAATTACTTATTCTTTGCTAAGAGGCTGTGGAAGCCCCAAGCTCCACCCACCCCTGAGTTATTCCTCACTGACTCCCTGAAGGTACATGCACGGCACTTGTTAAGAAACTTGTTTGTTTTTCTCCTGTTAAATCTGCCCTTGGTCAGTTTAATTTGCAGAACCACAGCCAGAGAACCTAGGAGGGTGGAGGGTTTTCTTTCCTGCCCTTTGACGTCTACATCCCAAATAAGCATCCTTCACTTGAATTCTTGTCTCAGCATCTGGGAGAACCCATATTCAGTCAGATACATGCCAGGTTTCTTGATGTTGCGCCTGAAACTCAAACACAACGTGGGAATGAAAATAGATCCCCCTCCCTGAGGCCTGGCCCTGCAGAGCTCCCGTCTATGTACCCAATGGCACATCAGACACCCCACCCACTCTTTAATTTACTATGAAAAATCAATCCCCCATCTGCTCCACACACACCTGCTGCTACACTGGGAAAAGCTCTATCATCCTCTCCTCCTCCTACAAGCCAGGAACATCAATCACCCTTGCTTTGTCCCTGTCTCTTTCCTGATCCCCACCCCTGTCAGCCATTCACCAACTCCTGCCAGTTTGACCTTAGTATCTCCTGAATCCGTCCCTTTTCATCCCTCTAACCTCTGAGCCAAGAAAGGTACACCCCACCTCTGACCTGGACCACTGCAGTAGCCTCATCCTTAGAGTCCCACATCCCCCTTGGCTCCCCACAATTCTCTGCATATGAAATAGGTATTTTTCCATATTTTTAATGGTGCATTATAGGCATACATAATGGTGGGATTCATTCTTATATATTTGTGTGTGCATATGATACAACAATATAATTTGGGGCTGGGATGTGGCTCAAGCGGTAGCGCGCTCGCCTGGCATGTGTGCGGCCCGGGTTCGATCCTCAGCACCACATACCAACAAAGATGTTGTGTCCGCCGAAAACTAAAAAATAAATATTAAAAAAAAAATTCTCTCTCTCTCTCTCTCTCCCCCTCTCTCTCTCTCACTTTCTCTTTAAAAAAAAAAAAAAACAATATAATTTGGCCAATATCATTCCCCAGTGTTTCCCCTTTCCTTCCTCTCCTCCCTCCCCCGGTCCCTTTCCCCCACGGCTCTCCCTTTGAATGTCATGAGGTCCTTCCCCCCACACCTCTCTTTTCCTTTTTCCCTTCTAGCTACCACATATGAGACAACACGCAACCCTTGACCTTCTGAGTTTGCCTTATTTCACTTAACATCATGGTCTCTGGTTCCATCCATTTTCTTGCAGATGACATAATTTCATTTTTTTATGGCTGAATAAAACTCCATTGTCTATACATGTATCATTATGTATAACTATTATGAACCAATAAAGAATTTTAAAGAGAGAGATTGTTATTTTTTAACTGCAGGTAATGAGAGCAATGATTAGCTCTGAGTGGAAGCTTCCTATGTGCCTGGCACTGCCTGATCCTATTACTCCTGAACTTGAAGTCCTCCCCTGGCCACTTGTGTCTAGTCCAAAGCCCCCAACTCCTTGCTTGAGCCAGCAAGACCACATACGAACTGGTGCCCCCTTTTCTCCGCAGCTCCTTCTCTTGCTATTCTCCCTGCTTGATGAAATTCCAGAAGTCCTCTTTCTGAATCATGGTGTAGGTCTGCTTCCTGCTTTAACTTTTCCATGGAGAACTGGGCTTTGAGTGTCCATCGGTGCCTACGGCCCCTCCCCACCCTCGCTCCTCCCTGTCATCTCCCCAGGCCCCACTCAAAAACCTGGATCAGGAGGAAGCCTTCCCCCAGAGGTCCTGGGTTGACTGTGAGATGACAGGTGACTCCGTTCACCCCTTTAACAATCCAGAGGTTCTTTTGAGCAAGAATTCTCACCTACCTCCCACGGAGCCTGGCACAGAGCCTCACACACAGTAGGTGCTCCATGGATGCTGCTGGAGTTCATTAAGGAGGCCGGCCAGTCTTAATCACCATCATTGGGCAGGCTGCCTTCACCGCCTTCCCCCAAGGGAGCCTACGGCTGATTGGACAATTACTCCAGGGCTGGAACAAATCACCCACAGGCGCTCGATAAAACTGTTCAATGAAGACTGCTGACAAAAGAGCTGATTGCACAGCCTTGACCCTGAGAGTAATTACACGCACCAGCATCCTTCGGCTGGCCGTCGGGTAGCCCGGAAGGGGGGCCTCACCTCCACACAGCTCTGTCTCCTAAATAAACTCAAAAGAGCATACGTTGTCCTTCCCCCCAGGATCCCAGGATTGTTGTGACTTGTTAGAAATCAAACAGAGGCCAGGTCAGTGGTACAGTTTGCACGTGCCGCCATCTCCCCAGGTTCCAGCGTGTTCCCTTAGCCATCTCCACCACAGACACCAAACGCTGCCAGCCCCCCACTCCCTGAGCACTCAGCAGGACACCCCCTCCCAGCATCAAATGCCTGCTGCTCCACCTCAGCCTGACACCATCGCCAACCCACAGTAGCCATCGCTGCCCAGTACCTGCTTCCACCCAGGCCGAAAAGCCAGAAGTCATTCTGGATGCCTCTGTCCCTCCACCCATTCATTCATCCATCCATTCTTTCCAAAGCATCTCTAAAACCCCTATTTGAAACAGATACTGCTGTGTTCACACGAACAAATGAGAGAGACGTGATCCCAGACCCCAGGAAGCTCACGGTCTAGATAGGGCAATGGCCCTTAACTGCACAGAGATTAATACTAACAGATGAACCACACCTCGTGTTGGCTGGGCCTTTGCCCGGGCCTTAAGGAAGAAAAGTAGCCTGGGAGGGGAGGTCATCAACCAGAATGGCATTAACTTCCCCTCAATCCGACCACATTTTAGACAGGTTTCTTCCTGACCAGAGGTCCCTGGCCTCCAATTTCTTAGAGCCCTTTATAAATCATGAAATCTAACTTTAGGAGAAAGCCCCCGTCTGACGTCCATCTTCTCCCAGTCTCTAGTCAGTTTTGCAACCCAAGGACCTGGGAGCCATCCCTTCCCGATGTCATCACCACCAGCGCACCGTCTCCCAGCCTCTGTGGAGGGTCGGGGCCTCTCTTTTGAAATAGCCACAAATAGCCAAGACTCACCTCTGCCTGAACATCCTCCAGGCCTTTTCTCCCTGCCCCCCAGGCTGGAGCTTAAAACCCCACCCCTGCCTTCAGTTTCCATCTCTCTCCCCCGGGGCAGTCATCTTCGGCAACCTCTCCTGCTTGATTCCCTCTGTCCAGGGATGTCTGACTACAGCACCCACTGGACACAAGTAAGAAGAACGGAGATCCTGCCCTCGGAGAAGACACATTCAAACTTTCCAAACTGTAGTAAATGCTGTGAAATAAAAGTATGTGACGCTGTGAGATGGGATGATGGGGAAACTGATTTAGGTAGGAAGTAGATCAAAGGAGAAATCTCTGAGATATTTGTACTGTGACAAGTGTCCAGGCACTTGACCAGCACACATTAAAAAAAAAAAAAATACTTTTACATCCAACAATCAGCTTCAGAAACATTGGGTCCCTGTCCCCACAATGTCTTAACTCTGTTTGTATGGGCAGTTCTTTCACTTTCTAAAGCAGGGCTCTGATGACCCTCCTCAGCTCAATCACCACCCACGGATCCTAGGTGCCACCTGAACCAAGTCACAGCTCCTAAAGCCCTTAGCTCAATGGGCAGGACTGTGTAATCTGGCTCCTTCTTTCCTCTCCAAACATATGGAAAGAAAGTGTCTCACTAACCTGCCAGCCTTCTATAAGGCGACAGAGGAAGGAGCTTTGGGCACAAGCCAATGGAAGACCACCCAGAAAGTCACTAAGAATCTATTCATATTGTCAAAGTGCTGAAAGGAGAAAAGCCCTGCTCTTTCCAGCTGGACCAAAAATCCAGCCAATTTGCCTTACTTTGGGACACAGGATCTTACGCAATCCAGATACACAAAATAAGGCTTTGGTGGATTTATTTACCAAGCCAAAGTTATGCCTGGTGCTCGGTTCTCTCTCCTGGTTGATGCTAGCCCTAGACCCTCAGTCCCCAACACACCTAATGCCTTCACCCAATCTGTCACATGCCCCTGCTCCCCCTGCTCCTTCTGATGAGGGAGGAGCCTCAAGGGTACCCCTCTGTTAGGGAGGGAAGTAGGTCTTGATGACACTGCATTTGGACACCCTAGAGCACCCGACTCCAGCCTCCCTGTAGGATCTCTGGGGAAGCCCCTTATCATGGTGGAGTCACCAGGCAGGGTACACCCTATTCTGCTGCAGTGAGCTGGGTCTCTTCCTGGTCCACACAGTGCCGAACTCTGAGGACCTGCAGCTGGAGCACAGAGGTTGACCACCAGTTGGTGGAGCCGCTACCAAAGTGTCACCCCCTTTCTCCACAGAAAAGTCTTAACTGGGCTTCTCCAGAAATCCTCACTCTGGCTGATTTTAGGACTGTCAGCAAAAAAAGTCTATGCAAAAGAGTTCAACGTAGATAAGCTTTCTATTTTCGTGTTGCCCTGTTTTACGTGGCCACTGGCCGGGAAGAAATCAGCACTCCAGGTGCTGGACACCCCCTTACTAGTTTTTCACAAACATGTATCCAGTATAGTAGTTTATAGAAACAGGTAAACAAGGTCTCTGGCCTTGAGCTGGGGCTTCACAGAGATGTCCACATTTCTAAGATAAGAGAAGTTACCAATTGGGCTCCATGGTAACAGCTGGCAGGGGGAGGAAAGAAAGGGGAGAAGAAGCTCTCCCCTTCTCAGGTGTTGTCCTTGAAGGGTTAACTTGCCCAGAATAGTGAAAGAAAAAAAAAACTGCTTTTATGTGAACTTCTGCAGACAGTGAACAACTTCTGAGCCCCTCCCCTTACACGCTGGGTATAAAATTCTGAAACTCTGTGAACTCGGGGTTCAGGGGATTCATTGATGACAGCAAAAGCTGTGCCCTCTGTACCTGGCTGCAGCCAAATAAAACTGTTTCCTGCTATCTTCGGTGCCTTGCCTCGTTTGTCCCTACAACACTACCTCCCTTAAGGTTTCAGAAACAGTGCACTATCAGGAGGGCACGCTGGCCTGTGAGTGCCTCCTTGAGCAGGCAAGGGTCATCTTCATGCACAGACACAACTACAGAGCCCTTGGCTTTGTCCAAGGATCCCTGTGAGCCAATCACTGTCCTGGCCTGTGGTCAGGGGCACTGAGTAGCTGGAGGGAGCGAGAGCATCTCACTAAGTTGCTAAGGCTGTCCTTGAATCTATAATCCTCCTCTCCAGCCTCCTGACACCACCACACCCAGCTCTGATAACTCTTTCCTAGCCCTCTCTACCTGCTGGCCCGGAACACAGGATTATCTCAGTTGAACCTCCTTGGAGATTCCCAGGTCATTCTCTCCAGCCTAAGGCCAAAGACCTTGTCTCCGAATCTCCTAATACTTTCCTTCATGCCTCGATCTAGGGACTGCTGCAGCCTGTGAGCTGCAGTGCCCAAGTCACTCAGCTCCTACCTTCTCTGAGTCAGGAGCTCCCTAGAGGCAGGCCTACAGCCCAGCTACCTCTTGGCCTGCACTCTTGCTTCTGGAATGAGCTCTAGCTGTACGCCGTCAAGGGCAATGAGTTACATGGAGATAGGAGCAGGACTATTTTCCTTTAATTCAATTAAGCCACACGCTGACTATGATACTTTCTCCACTATCTAAGGCAGCAGGTGCCTTTGCAATTACTTCCCCTCTGCTGAGGCTGCATGTCGCCTGGGGTCTCCAGGAGATAGAGATGAGGTTGTGGAATCACAAGGGCAATGTGAGAGAGGAGAGGGATGGGCCAGGGAGATCAGAGGACTGGCCAGGGAGCCCCTGAGAGAAACATCAGCCAGGAACACGACAGCACAAGGTGACTCGGGGAAACTATGTGTGGGAAACTTCTGGGATGTGATTTCCCACTGCCCTCAAGGGCCTTGGTAACAGGAAATATGCTTTAATTTGGGTTCCCCCAAAAGCAGAACTGGAGGTGATTTCAGGAAGCCCAGTGAATGAGTGGGACAAGTGACAGGGGGCTGAGGAAAGCCAGTGCAGCCTGCGTTAGTGAGAGGGCCGGTCTCTGGGGCCAGCAGGACCCAGCCTCACTTGGAACTCTTTGAGAGATGCATTGAGCACACCTAAGAATGTCCCCAAAGGGCAAAAAGTCAAGCATTTATTCACCAAAGTAGTTTGAATGGTGTCCCTCTAGTTGACATGTCCATGTTCTAACTCCCCAAACCTGTAGGTGTTCCCTTATTTAGAAAAAGGATCAATTTGTATGTTGATCGATATAATAAAAGATTTAGAAATAGATCATCCTGGATTATTCAGATGGGCCCTAAATCCAAGACAAGTGTCCTTTTAAGAGACAGGGAGGAAAAGAAAAGGCCTCAGGAGATCAGGGGGCAAAGAGAGGACAATGCAGCCACAAGCCAAGGAACACCGGGAGCCGCTGGGAAGAGGCACAAAAGCACTCTCCCTTCAGCCCTTCCAGGGAGTGTGGCCCTACCCACACCTGGTTGTCAGGCTTCTGGCCTCAAGAACTGCAAGAGAATAACCTGTAAACCACCCAGTTTGTGGTAACTTATTACAGAAGCCACAGGACACTCATACACCCACTGTACCAGTCAGCTGTCCATTGCTGAGATAAAATGCCTACAAAATACAGCTTGAATGAGGAAAGATTTATTTTGACTCTCAGTTTTAGAGATTTCAGTCCATGGTCAGCTGGCTCCATTGCTTTGGGCCTGAAGAAAGGCAGAGCATCATGGTGAAGGATGTGGCAGAGCAAACCTGCTCACCTCCTGGTGCCTAAGAAGCAGAGAGAGACCAGGGACACGATATCGTCCTCAAGGCACACCTCCAAGGACCCACTTCCTCTTCCGGTATTCACCACCTTCCAATAGTCCACTCAGCTATGAATCCCTCAGTGGATTGATCCATCAATGTTGTCAGAGCTTTATGATCCAATCACTTCTGTAAAACCCCACCTCTGAACATTGCTGCACTGGGGACTAAGACTTCAACCATGAGCCTTTCAACATAACACCTACCAATTCCTATCCTTTCTTGGTAAGGGATTATTCTTGGAGACCTCAACCCCACAATGTCTAAAGCCTATACCTCTGAAGTATGAGTCCACTGCAGCAGCCAGAGAAAGACCTCAGACAGAGACATCTGTTCTAACCATACAAAGGCACTAGATCTGTGGCAATTTGTTACAGCAGCAATAAGAAACTAATACATTCTCTAAACTTAAAAGCCAAGACTACCCTATGGGATAGCAACTATTATCAGATGCTTCTTCAGACTCAAGTCTCTTATGTCACAGTATAGTGTTTTTGAGATATCACAGGTTAAACATCTCTAATCAAAAATAAATCAAAAATGCTCCAAAATCTGTGAATATGATTCTCAAAGTATTTCAGATGTTGGAGTCTTTTGGATTTTTGGATTGTTAGATTAGGATGTTCAATGAGTAAAATCTATGCAAATATTCCAAAATGCAAGAAACTGCAATTTGAAACATTTCTGGTCCCAAGAATTTAAAATAAGGGATATTCAACCTATAACTGCTACTTTTTTCTTCCTTTTAGTAGGTCTCTTGATTTCTCTCTTACCTCTGCCCACCCCATTTCAAGCCACCAAGTCTCTGAACTCATTGCCTAAGTGAGGGGACAAGGTTGCAAACTGGGGAGACAGCAGAAACAAAGACACCTTCCTGATTTGGGGCTCCACAAGACTGCGCCCTTGGGAATATTAAAGTGTTTGAGAGTAATATGGCCCACATGGCCTTCTCCATCCCACCAGCCAGGACTGGTGAATTTCACCCAAGACCAAGAAGGAGAACTGGAAAAATCCCAAGGGAAGGGTTTCTGAACCTCAGGGAGACAGCAGGAGCTTACAAAACAAAAAAAAAAAAAAATCCATAATGGAGAGACTAAGCAGGATAAGCTGAAGAACCCACAGGGCAAGGGACCACACTCTCTGGCATTTAACACGGAACCAGACAGGCTTTGGGGAATGGGCTGGGTACCATTACGATGGTTGTCAGAGCTATGGGGCTAGACCAAACCCAGTGGTCTGAAGGACAGGGGTGTCTCCACCATAATCCCAGGCAGGAATCAAGGGACCACCAAAAGGCTGAAGAGGAAATTTGTCCTTTGAAGGCTGAAGAGGAAATTTGTCCTTTGAAGGCTGAAGAGGAAATTTGACTGGGATCCCAAGCTGTAAGGATGCCTTGGAAGTGCTAGTTGCTTGGGGCTGAGTGGTACTGTCCTGTGGAGGACAGATGGGAGGTGGTACTTGGGTTCTGTGGGCTCCAAGAGCAATTAACCTCAGCTCTACCCCTTCAACCAAGAGGCCAATGAGAAAGGGTACTAGTGACCATCGGCAAGACACCCCTCTCCCCAGAACCAGCTTCCCATGAAGGTCACTAGCGGCAAGTTGGCCATGAGGACAGGAGGTCTTGCTGTGTGCCTCCCCCCCACATAGGAAGGCAATGGGGGAACCCTCTGAATCACAGGGGCCATGCAAGAGGGGCTTTGTCACCAGCAAGAAGCCTAGAAGGAGCTGAGGCCAGAAAATTCAAGGCAGGCAGGATGCAGGATCTCATATGCTGGAGAGGCTCCAGGTGATATCAGTAATAAAACACTTTATGGGAAAGAAAAAAAACGGGAATAAATTCAAACGCAAGAACAAGCAGTGTTTTAGAGTTTTGTATCATTAGCAGAATTAGATAATTAAAAACACAAGCCAGGAATAGCAAGCCATCCTTCTTCAGCCTTCCCACATTAAAGGAGATAGGTGTGTAAAAGATCCATCGGTGCCGACAGATGGTCAGTTTATCTACACAAGAAAGGATCATTTTACACCCCCTCCATTCCAGGGCAAAATTATTTCCTGTAATAATCATGGAAAATCAGTAATAATCATTACTTTCTTGACTCATTCCTTAGTCTTGAAACAATTAGCAATCATAAAGGAGAAATTTCAATGTTACATATATTATTCGTATTTAGTAAAATATTTACCGTAGAAACTAAAATTTGCACTTACCAAACAAAAATATTCCAGTTCACAGTCCACATTCCATTTTACTGTGAGAAATTTTAAGCACACATAGGGCTGGGGGTATAACTTGGTGGTAGAGTGTTTGCCTAGCATGCATAAGGCCCTGGGTTCCATTCCCAGCACTGGAAAACAGGGAGAATAGAAACTTTAAGTACCTATGCAAACTCCAACTAGGTCCTACAGAATGACAGAATTCAAGAAACTCACGTTCGATTTCTTCATTGTTTAATCACTGGGCTATTCTTGCTAATACTGGATCAACTATTTAAACACAGGAATATATAATACCACAGGGCTCAGAGGCTGAACTGAGCCCAAAGCAAGATTGAAACATACCAGATCAGTAGGAATTTGCTTTCAAAATGAACACGTGTAGTCAAGCCCATGTGGGTAGAGAGACGACTATAAATCAGGGAATTCTTTGAATCAACTTCCATATAAAATACAATGTATTAAAAGAACAAAGGATTAAAATGTGCTAATGTGAAGCTTACACACTTTAAGCTTCCATGTTATTAAAACCCAACAAAAACCACAGCAATGTAGATCTTGGATCAACTAAATATTTTAGAGCAAAGTATTTTTCCATTGGCACAGTTTAGAATTGCCAGCGCACGGTGATGGACAGAACAGAGAGACTTTGTTGAGTTTTATTATTGTTTTAGCAGCACCTGATTCTCAGTACACTACGAGTGACAGGGACCTTTCCTGTTCCTGAAGGCAAATCATTCCTACTTCAAAAGGTGAAAATTGTCAACATTTATTGCGTGGGTGCCCTGTGCGGGGCACCATTATAGGAGCTGTCTGGGCTGTAGCTCATTTAATTCTCCTTCAAGCAGTAGTGGTCGCTGTAAGTGGAGTGGTTAATATTATTACTACTGTTTTACAGATAAGAAAGTTGATGCTTTCAGAGACTTACTTGGTGGAAGTGGAAGTATAAGCAGCTTCCATATTCACAGTTCCGGATCCTGAGGATTCAATCAAACTTAGATTGAAAACATTTTTTAAAAAATTGCATCTGCACTAAGTGTATACAGATCTTTTTTCTTTTCGTGATTCTCTAAACTATACAGGACAAGTGGCCACCCAGCTGCCCACAGAGGTGCCCATGGGGACATATAGACTTCTGGAACAAAATATTCTGGAAAATCCACGAACCCTTCCAGCAGAGGCAGATAATTGGGAGAATGTGCTCTCTGTAAAAGCACACAGCATCTACATTGTATTGCATATCATAAGTAATCAGGTGTTGACTTAAAGTGTTTGGGAGGATTGTGTAAGTGATATGCAAATTCTGTGCCGCTTTCTACAAGAGACCTGTGCTTCCAAGGACCTTGGTATCCTTGGAGGGTCCTGGAACTAACACCCATGGATACCAAGGGGCGACAGTGCTTTGTAAGTGGTGAGTGTGATACACAACACTGCTAGGTTTAGCACCAATAACAGTGAGATTTAATGCATTTGATTACGACAGACCAGATATTTGAGGAAGAGAAAGGGAGGCAGATATTTATGGGGCGGCCAGATTCAACAATGCCGACGTGATGATACCAAAATGGAACCCATGAAGACAGCCTCATGGGGTGACCATGTTCCCAGTGCCTAGCAGCCAGCTGCCAGAAGAGGTCTCAGCTCACAATCATGCAGAGGCCACTGTGCCATTGCAAAGAAGTGGCCTCAGAATTCACCAGCCCCTGGGAGCCCAGCAGCCCCTACACCCTGTCCCAGAGCCAGGTCACACAGGGTTGATGGCAGATAGAAATGTGAGACACAAGCAGCCACCTAGCTGCCCACAGAGGTACCCATGAGGACACATAGACTTCTGGAACAAGGTGTCTGCAAAATCCATGAGCCCTCCCAGCAGAGGCAGATAATCAGGAGAATTTGCTCTCTGCAAAAGCACATTGAGTAAACACACAGGGTTTGGGCCCTCAGTTCCCATCTTTCCTCTCATCTTTCATTTACCTAATGCATGACTCCTCAAGTCTCTGCCCACACGTGAGAAATGTGTAGGCGGAAAAAAAATTAACTTTAATAAATTTTGTTTCTTAAAAACATAAAAAAAAAATACAAAATAAACAGATAGTGACATAGCTGGAATGGGGCGCAAAGAGCCTGTCACAAAGAGGACCTTCACTAGAGACTGCAGCCTACCCACAGCTGGCCCTGAGGGCAACTTGACAACCCTAGATGAGACCCCTCCTGAAGATCACGCAGACCACCCTTCCGTCTGGTGTTCGAGTGGTCTGGTGGCCTCTTCTTGCCTGCCTCCAAGGACAGGGCTCTCACTGCTTCTTGTAGCAGCATGCAGACATCTCTCCTGGGGACAGAGGCAGACCATTGGCCAAACCCTGCCTGCTGCCTCTGTCTCCACACTGAGCCACCACTGTGGCAGGGAAGATCTTTGAAATACTGTCTTCAATGAAGAACCATGCCACTCACCACAGTCCAGGCCCCCGGTCGAAACAACCCTCTCCATGCTGACCCTGACCCAGCTTCCAGCATGCACAGCTGGCTGTTTCCACATGTTTTATTATAGTCTCTCTCACTTAATTATGAGCTCCTTAAAGGCATCAACTGAATCCTCTCCTCTATGTCTGGCCCAAATAGGTAAAATCCTTTTGTTTAAAAGCATGCAATTCCTGGGGCTGGGGTTGTGGCTCAGTGAGTGGTAGAGCTCTCGCCTAGCATGTACAGGGCCCTGGGTTCAATCCTCAGCACCACATAAAAATAAATAAATAAAATAAAGGTACTGTGTCCAACTATAACTAAAAAATAAATATTAAAAAAAATTTAAATAAAAATAAATAAATAAATAAATACATGCAATTCATCAGGAACATTTACCAAACTCCCCTGCCCTCCAACTTCTGCACTTAACATGTCTCCCAGACCATCGGATTCCTCTCCCCTCCTGGACCCTCATCCTATGCAGTTTCCAGTTTCATTCCACCACCAGAGAAATGGAGCTCAAAGCAATGGTTTCAGCGTCTCAGGATACCTTTCCCGTGGTTCTCCAACATGATCCTGCATCGGAAGCCTCTGGAGAGCTTATGAACTTGGACCCACCCTCCAAGTTTCTAATTCAGTGAGAAGGATTTGAGAGTTTATACTTCTAACGTATTCCCAATGGTGTTGATGTTACTGGGCCAGGGGTCTCATGGTGAGAGCCACAGTTCTTCACGTACAACAGTCTTTGAAAGACACTCCCAGTCCTAGGGATGGCTTGAATGTGCTGGCAGGGTTGGCATGGAAGGCTTGGACAATTGTCTTCCTTTTCCCACCACCCAAGATGTCCACGCTTTTTCCATGTAGCGCCAAGTGCCTTCTCCATGGAAGCACGTAAGCAGAGGTTACAAGGTGACATCACACATGCTCAGCATTTCCACTGATGGTTTGTCCCTCATAGTTATATACTCTCTGTGTATAATGTCAATGACAAGATGCTCATTAATTGTCAAGTTAGACTATCCAATCTTCAGTTATTTTTCTACACTGGGTAACATCTCATCTCCTGCCTAGGGTTGATCCAGATAAAATGCAGGATGCCTATTTAAATTTGAACTTCCCATAAATAATAGATAATTTTTTTAGTGTATCTTATACAAAGATAGCTATTTTTATTTGCTAACTTTGGCAACCTTACATTCCTGCCCAGGACATCTCTAAGTGCTTGAGCCAAGTTCCGGGCAATACTGAGGCAGCCTGGTGAGCCTCCATCTCAGCTGAAGCTGTGTCCTGCACTTCACAAAAACCATTCCGGCCAAAGCCAAGAGCAAAAAAGAGTCAGCTTCAGGAAACACACGTGGTCAGAGCAGCCCTTGAGCCCAGAGCTTACAGCTATATCAGGCTCAGCCCTGTCAGGGAAATGATCTTCCACATGGGCTCCCCGGCTATGGGCTTCCTTGTCCTTGAAGTAGGTTTGCGCTGGAACCCTATCTGGTCATCATCCGCAAGTATACCACAGGGAAAAGTTAGAATCAGGACTGATCGCAGTGCTGGAACCCCTTTGTCAATTCCAGAATCACCTGCCAGATAAGCCCAGGCCCCAACACAGGTACTAAGAGATGGAGGAATCCTGGGGTGAAAGTCTTGTCTTTATAGACTGCAAATACCATGGGTCAGAAGCATCCTGCCCACCGTGTGGTGCTCCCCTTAGCAACCATCTGGCCCAAACACCTCCAAAAGGATCAGAGAAGAGAAGGAGCTTGCCCAATCTCCAATTCACATTCACAGCCAAGCTGGACAAGCATTTGAGTCTCCTGACCTCAGCTCAGGCCTGGTTCCACCCTGCTGGGCCCTTTTCCAACCAAAAGAAACTTCAGGTAAATTAAAACCACCCTTTTCTCCCATAGAACTAGCAACACTAAAATATTCTGACATCCTCAATATGTTGGAAACGAAGTGAGGAAATGGCGTTCTGTACTGCTGGTGGGGATGTAGGACATGGGGCAACTTGGGAGAGCAATTGGTGATACTTGGTAAAATTGAAATTGCACAGACCTGCCATCCAGGGACTCCATTCCTGGTGGCCCCTCCACAAACACTCCCACAAAACCTAGGGCCATGAAGGGCAAGGATGTTGATTGCAGAAGTGTTTGTGATGGTGAAAAATTGGAAGCAATTTAAATATGCAACAAGATGGAAATGAAAAAAAAAAAAAAACCATGGTCTATTTACATGACAGAATACCTTAGAGCAGATGGGATGAATGGAGTCGAACTAAATATACCATCAAGACTAGAGGTCAAAGTGGCCTTATGTGGAAAGCAAGGTGTAAAGGGACCCAGGGAGAATCTGTGTAGATGTTGAAAGGCATTTCCACAAAACAATACTGTGTATTTATTATTCATCACACATGTATATGTGTATTAAAATACAAAGCTTTCTAAAACAATTATTTTAAAAGGCACAGCTATTCATGAGAGTCACAGGAGTGTTCTCTCCAGAAAGGGGGAAAGATTAAAATTTGAGGCTGTCAATCAAAGGGTGCATCAACATTATCTGTAATGCTCTATCTCTTTTATTAAATGTATAATTGAAGTAAATATAACAAAATCCTCCCAGGTGTCATCCCTGTGATGGGCAGGTCAATTCTTGACTTGTGTATTTCTTTTAAAGTTCCTGAAGAAGAACAAAGAGGCTCTCTGAGGCACTGCCCTCTGGGGCCCCCAGAGCCTACGTGACTGACCAAATGGTGCTTCTCCGATTTTAATAATTCATGGCGTGAGCAAGGCCGTGAGTGTGGGGAAGGCTCCATTCTTCAGGGAGTGCGGCAGAACGCAGCCAGCGCAGGCTAAAACCTCGCTACCTCGGTCCTGATGAGAGCTGACCTTGGGTCGGAAGGAAAAGGGGGAGGGCTTAATGCACTGAACGCTCCCCGGTCTACTTTAGAGAGGTGGAAGGGGACTCTCACCTGGTTCAATAATTCATCACAACCTCCGTGTGATGAGATGGAGAACCTTCCATGGCCTGGGCCGTGAGCCCAGCAGCAACTCCAGGACCACTCTGGTCAGTTAGGGGTGAGGGGGCTCATCCCAAGGCTATCTTCACCCCAAGGACAGTAGGGAGGACAGACGCCCCCATGATTATGAGAGGTGAAACCCAATGTGCACAAAATCACAGACACCCTATTAAAATACAAAGCTTCTCAGTAGAAGAGCCATTATCTAGATCTCCCAGAAGAGCTCGAGGCCCTGGGTACAATGCCCAGCCCGGGAAAGGATGCAGACCCCCCAGCAGGTCTGGGGGAGGGAACCAGGACAAGGACAGGGGGAGCACCGAGATGCTGCTTTTTTATCAAGGTCCCAGATGTTGTTGGTGCGGCTGGTCCACGGTCCCTACTTTGAGTAGCGAGTCTCTACCCTGCCAGTCGGTCTTTCTGCCTCATCCTCCTGCTTACAGGTGAAAGCGTTCGTATTTATGGCATCTGATGGGATCAGGGTCAGGAGAGCCAGGAACACCCAACTCCTGACCCCGTGTGTCCCGGAGATAGCAGGTGGAGGGACCAGAGCGTCCCCTCGTTAGAGGTTGTAGGTCTGATGATGAAGAGGAAAAGGAAGGGCGAGAGCACAGAACTTGGCCTTGGGGACCAAGCATCCCAGTGTTGAGGATCCCCAGATGCATGATGCACAGGGATGACCTTGGAAAAGCCCAACAGGAACAAAAGGTCAACGGGAACCTGTTGGTCACCCGAACAAAGCCCAGCTGGGAAGAACAATCTGTGATGATCGAAATGAGAGCATCATTCTTTCTAGAAATTGGGGGTACTGACCAGAAAGGTCCCAGATGTTGTGGGAATTATTGGTCCACAGACTACACTTCCTGGGGGTGGGAATGGGATGAGAATGCCCTGGGCTGACAGAAACATGCATATCTTGGCCACAGTGGTGGTCATAATTATCAAGACTATGAGACTTAAGAGTTGTACATTTTGGGGGGCTGGGGCTGTAGCTCAGTAGCAAAGCACTTGCCTAGCATGCGTGAGGCATGGGGTCCGATCCTTAGCATCACATAAAAATTAACAAATAAAGGCATTCTGTCTATCTACAACTACAAAATAAAAAAGAGTTGTGCATTTTATTGTATGCAAATTATCTCTTGGTAAAAGAAATATCTCTAAAACAAAAACAAACCTAGACTAGAACCCCCCCCCCTAAACCCCAATCTAAATCTTAGCATTTGGGGAGAAACATTTTAGGCAAATTCTTCTTCCTTTCCAAGACCCAGCTGGTTCATTTGTGAAATAGGGATAGCACTACGGACTTCACAGGACTGTGTTACAGATCCAAGGAGGTGTCTGGAAATGTTGTTGTTACCTTCCTCTGCCTGGAAACCCTCCAAATCCGTGGCCTCCCAAATGCATAAGGGTTCAATAGACTCCCTCAACCATACCCTCCTGCAGGACACTTAAAAGCAAACAGTTGTATGGAAAGGCATAGATATTCTCTCAAAACATTTCTGTGTTCAAACCCTGTGTTCCGTCCTAGGACTTCTGAGATGGGACAGACCGTCCTTCCCAGGCTGACGGGGAGACAGACGTGCAAAGACGCATTGATGCACACACAGTCGATGTGGAGCAAGACACGGAGCTCGGTCACCAGCTCTGCTGGAAAGATCCCTCTAGAAGGCTTCTGTTGGAGAACTGAGAGATGAGCAGGAGTCTGACCAGTGCCCAGGCTTCCTCAAGTAGCCCATGAACATGCCAGCACAGAGCCTTGCCCTGTTCTTCAGAGCACAGACCTGTGCACACAGTAGGTGTCCAAGATTTGTCATCATTGCATTGATAATCTGGCTTCTGCAGTGCCTCCCAGGAACAAGGCCTTGTCTGACCCATGGCCTTTAAAAACAAAACAGACCATTCAGTAGAACACTCGGTTCCTTCTGCCCTGATGAACAAATCCTACGTCTACACTGCAAGGCAGGCAACCACTTCCTGTGTGCAAACTCCGACCTCCTGGTTAGAGCCGAAGGAAAGGGAAAGGACTGGTCTATTCATGTTGAAGGTCTGCCACCATCTGGCTGCCACCTGCCCTCACTTAAGACAGCCCTGGGCCACCGGGCCACAGTCACTGACACCTTGAAGCTGGGGTCCTAAGTAGTTCTTACATTATCTTTCTCTTAAAAGCCCCCAAATCTGGTTCCTAAAGGAAACTGGAGAGATGTGAGGGGTTGAGAACCTTCTCTGGAATCCAGCAGACTGGCTCGAGTTTAAGACCAGCAGCACCATTTATGAGCCCTGTGATCCAAGGCCAGTAAATTCACCCACTGGGTCTATGAGTGGGGATAAAAATGTCCGCCTCTCAAAAGTGTGATAAAGATAGAAGATAGATAGATAGATAGAGATCTATAGATACACATAGATGGATATAAATATAGATAGGCAGATGGACAAATAGATTTTTTTTTCCAATATTGAGAATATTTTTTTCCAATACTGGAACCCAGGGCTTCACACGTGCTAGGCAAGTGCTCTAACACTGAGTCACACACTTTCCATCCCTTTTTATTTTTTATTTTAAGACAGGGTCTCACTAAGTTGCCCACCTGGCCTCAAACTTTCCATCCTCCTGCCTCAGCCTCCCAAATCAAGGGGATTCCAGGCAGGAGCCACCTGGCTCATGGTTAGGACTAAAGGAGGGCAGATGTGTTGAGCCCAACTCCGGAGTTACAGCCCACAGACACAGCCCTCTGTCCCTCCTCTTCATCCACAGGAACCTGTGCAAAGAGGCTCTCCAGGCAGGCACTTCCCGAGGCTCCCCTCTCCTGCCTCCCTGAACTGCCCTTCTGCCCAGGGCTGGAAGCAGACGTATACAGGCCCAGTCCTCTCAGCTGTTCTCCTCATGACTCAACCTTGGGCAGTAGGCTTGGAAATATCACACGCTGAGCCTGTTCTGGTGACATTTCAAGTCCAGAGCATCTCACACGTTTCCCTGCCAGGCTGTGTCTGGTCAGCATCCATCGCTCAAGAACTTCAGAGCTCTTTGGATCTCCCTTTGAAGGTCCTTACTCATACCTCACATGGGATAGCACTTCACAGTTTATAGAGCACTGTCACACGCCTGACCTTGCTTGATCCCCTCGGTAATCCTGCCAAGGAGGAAATTAACACTCAGGCCAAATCAATGGCTCAAGACCCCCCCAGCGAATAAGTGGCAGAGTGGGGATTTGAACCAGGACTTCCAAGCTCACAAGCGTCACCCATTCATGATGCAAACAGGGACAAAGGAAGGCCACTGTTCTGTCTGCCTTCAGACTGGTCCTCAGTACCAGACAAGAGCCGGGCCAGGCACTGACAATGCTCTGGAACTCAGCAGCACCCACTTGTGCAGTTCAGCCATGGGGGTCAGAAGCCCAGGACATCCCACCCAGGTCCCCAGCCTCAGCCAAGGCTGCTGGAGAGTCCCCAGGACTTCAGTTCCACTGGGTGCCCACACCTTCGTCTCACCAGGCACACTCTCAAGTTGACTGGCAGACCTGGACTCATCTCCCAGCCTAAACCACACCATGAATGGCACCAAGAATGGAATCCACAACGCCTGTCCTGCCCCTGGGCTCTCTAGGCTGCCCACCTTCCTCCGCTCCCCTCTCTCCCAGGACTCTCTCTGTGCTCTTGGGAACCTCCAGTGGGTAAGCAAAGTCACCCTCATGCTTACCCACTTCCCCAAATGCTCAGCACCTTCTATCTCGATTGAACTCCCTTCCCCCCACCACCCTCCCCTACAGCCCCCTCCAGCTGGAGCTGAGCCTCCCCTGGACCATGCGCACCTTAACGTCCAAACGTGCTGTAGGACCCTGTTTGTCCCCTGCCGTGATCCTCACTGCAGGCAAGCTGTCCTTTCACCCACTCCCCTCCCTGCTCCTCTTCACCATCCCTCCTCCTGAAGACCCTCCTGCTGCCTTGGGCTGGATCTCTCTCTCCACCCCAAGTAAGTCCTGGCACTTGCTAGAATAGGATTCTCAACCTCAGCCCTACCAACACTGTGAGCCAGATCCTCCTCCGTGTGGGCTGACCTGGGCTCTGCAGGATGTGGAGCAGCTTCCCTGGCCTCTGCCCACCGGGCACCAACAGTACCACACACGCCCCTCAATGGTGACAGCCACCCTCCTGCAGGGGGACAAAATCACCCCAAGTGGAGAACCACTGGTCTAAAGCCATGTCATCATCCATCCGGACCCCAGGTCCAGTGCCCCTGGCCAGCAGCAACAGGCATTGCACTCAGCTGAATCCCCCTCCGGGTGTGTCCATTTGCCCAAGGCCACCAGGAAGCAGTCCACAGGGTAAGTCTGAATCACCAGGCTGAGTCCAGGGCCCAGCTCCACCCCACTCTACTGGGCCATCAGCCAGGTGCCTCTTTCATGGCACCCCGCAGTCTGCAATGGAATTATTGGCTGGTATTTCTTCCCCTGGCCCCGCCCGTGTCTCTTCAGCCTCCTCTGCCTGGATACACGTGCCCTGAAGGCGGGACCTTTGCTACTTTCTATCCCTTCATCTAGTGATACCCTGGCTCAGAAAACAGGTACAGGAGAAGGGAAGAGGGAGGGAGGAAGGAAAGGAGAGAAGGGAGGGAGGAGGGTGGGAGGGAGGGAGGTCCATGAGAACTCTGTGGAAGGGAAGTGGTACTGACCAGATGAAGCAAGGAAAGCCGAACATAGCATGTCATGCAATAATCCAGAGGGATGATGTATCGCCGCCGTCACTGCCATGGAAATATCCCTAATAAAATTGACTATCTGTTTATCTGCCCATCTGTGCATTTATGCCCAAAGAAATGCTCACCAAATGACTCAAAGATTTTTTATCACCCAGGGGTGAGATTTCAGGGGACTTTTGCTTGCCTTTTTTTTTTTTTAACTTCCCATTCCCTACAATAAGGAAGGGTCCTATTTCCAAACAGGAAAACTTCTAATTCATGTTTTCAAAGAATATATTTTAAGATAGAAAAAATTATCATAATAAAATGTGAAGTGGAAAGTAGACCACATAAAGATATCACCGAGGTCCTGATTAAAACAATTTAAAAAAAAATTTTTTTTTTACATGGGA
This sequence comes from Urocitellus parryii, assembly GCF_045843805.1. NCBI lineage: Eukaryota > Metazoa > Chordata > Mammalia > Rodentia > Sciuridae > Urocitellus > Urocitellus parryii. The sequence continues at coordinate 184,152,776 of NC_135536.1, forward strand.
AGAACTGACTAGACCAGAAGGAAATCAACCATCATCGACAGCAGCAGTTCTGCCGGGTAGAGGGCGGCGATAAGCCCCCCTACCACTTCTCCTTGACCCTTGTCTCTTTTCCAAATCACCCAGACCTGCAGTGTCCAATGTGGTGACAGTAGCCACTAGCCACACATGACAACTGACCCTTGAAATGGGGCTGAGATGGCTGAGGCTCTAAAATTTTGATTTGATTTTATTAAATCGAAATGTGAATCAATTGAGATAAAGCTTCCCGTGCCTAGTGGCTGTAGTAGTTGAGAACTGCCGTCCTCCGGTGAACACATACTCTCACGCTCAGAAAAAGCGCACACGATGTGATTTTCCAATTAATTATTTATCTGATTTGCAGAGAAAAATCCAAATGCTGCCCCAGCGCCTGGCCCCGTTCCAGCCCCACGCTGCCTTCTGCATCTGCTCCTGATAAGATCTGAATGCCCCATCCAAACTTTCTTGGCAGATGTATCATCTCTTGCACTTTCTTAGGAACGAAAAGATGATTTCTTCATCTCTTATTCAGCTTTTGAAAGTGAGGCAGAGTCAATGAACTCACACAGATTCCACACGCCAGCTTCCTTAGACCTTCACAGAAGGTACTTAAGTGCGCAGATGTTTGCTGATTTTAAAAGGAGGCCTCGCTGGGTATGGAAACACATCTCCCCTAATTTTTTTTTTTCTCAATTTGTTTGAAGTTGGTAACGAAATCTGTGAATCTGCACTCCCTTTCTTTGGGAAAAATGGAATTTTTATCCCTTTTAAAAATCTGAACGCAACAGGATAATAGAGAAATCAGACTCAAGAGCGCATTTCTTGTTCATCTCAGGACTGCGCGGTAAACACGATGATGCTACGCTTTTGGGGTCTTTGATTTTTTTATTTTATTTATTTATTTATTTTTTGCCACAAGCTTAGCAGCTCAGGTGGGTTTCTTCCTAATGGCTGCCTCTTTGGTCAATTTCTATCTGCACATCATGTATCTGCTCTGGTGAAATAAAGTTGTGAAGTTGATAATGACCCCCCCCCCATTCTGTCTGCCTTGGGAAGGAAGACCTGGTAATGATCCCCTGGTCCCCTCCAGAGGGGAGAGCTGAGGAGGGGCAGAAAAGGAGCTCCTGCAAGGTGCTATCTGCAGCCAAGCACGAGAGAAGTTTGAGTCTCTCCTCGAGGTTCAGGGACCAGAGTAGAGAAAGTGGGGAGACCAGGAGGGAGGCAGCTCAGCCTCCGGTTCCTCAAAATAAATACAAATAGAATAAAACATTGCACATCTGTGCTTCATGCATCACCTGACGTGTGCACTCCGCAGATGCTACATCCAGAAACACAGAGCACTCTAATGAAGAAGAACTCTCCATCTCACCTCCCGAAGACAAAGCCCATCTGTGTTTGGAGATCATTCTTCAGAATCTCTTTCTATTCCAGCAATTTTCAACTAAGGACAATTCTGTCCTCCAGGGAACGTTGAGCAATATCTGTCACAGCTGGGAAGGGGCACCACTGGCATTTAGAGGGTAGAGGCCAGGGAGGCTGCTGATCATCCCTACAGCCTCTTTTGTCTATGACATAGAATCACACAGCCCAGATGTCAGTGGTGCAGAGGTTCTCGAAGGGGAACAGGCAGTAACCCTGCTATAGACATATGGCTGTGTAGCTTGTGATCATTACATAACTGAATTCACTCCATGCCAGCTGTTCGTCATCCTGCAAGAACACAGGTATCACTTGTCTGCTGTGGTCAAGCACTGCCTGTTCCTTTGAGAAGACATCGTTTCATGTTGGCAGAACTCTGTGAGAGGAAGGGTTATTGCAGATTTTATAGATGAAGAGACTGAAGTTCAGAGAGGTGAAGCATCTTGCCCAAGTTTACACAGCAGTTTTGTTAGGGTGCTGAGAAAGAAGTCCAGGTACAAGAGACTCAGAACTCTCCTCTCTTACTGTCTGCCCACTTCCTCCCTTTCACCCCAGGCCCAGTTTACAAAGGACAATTAGGGACCTGGGAGGAAGACCCCTAAGCTCCCCTTCGAGAACCTAAGGAGAGCAGGGCTTGGGGCGGGGGGAGTGCCCACCATGAGGTGTTAGAAATGGAGAGAACCCAGCGCTCTCTCATTTCCACATGTGTGCCCACAGCCTTACCTGTCCCGCAGTGAAGAGGACAGCATAACAAGAGAGTCATGAATGTGAGTTGAGCTGATAAGATACACATCAATCTCCTTGGATATAACCAAGGGTCGCTTTGGGCCTCATCACCCTGGACTAGTGTTTCTCAAAGTGTGGTCCCTGAGGCAGGAGGATCAACATCACCTGAAAACTATAGAAATGCAAATTCTGGGCCCCATCCAAGACCTCCTGAGCCAGATCCTCTGGAGGTGACCCCCACCATCGTGCTTCGGCCAGCCTCGGGTGATGTCGGATGCATGCTCAAGTTTGAGGTCTGGAAAAGTCACATTAAAAAAACAAAAAAACACTAAAAGGCCCATGTCTCTCTGTGCCCCAGGAGTGCCCTCCTCCCCAGGAGATGACTGTAGAGAACAGCCCACTCTCCTTCTGGTAGACTACCTATATCACCATGGCCACGTGGATGCTCCTGGTGGGTCTCAGGTGTTCCCCATGAGACCTTCCCTTAAAAAACTGGGAAGTTCCTATGTAAAATCGGATTCCTGTGCCCTTTGTCTTTTCACCTGCCTGTAACAGCATGCTCCGTCTTTTGGTCTTTTTCTTCAGCATGCTAAGAACTTATTTTCTCCAAATCCTACTTGATCCTTTCAAATCAGTGCAAAGTCCTCCCTGATTTTGACAGCGGATCCTCAGATGGTTTGAGACGGACATGAGTGCTGTTCCCTTAGCAAGGTGTCCCAAACACCTCCTGAGGCCTGCTGCACTTTTTTGGACGAGGGAGGTCAGGAAACACTGAGTAGGAGGCAGCTGTCCCTTTCTGTCTTGGCTTGGTCTCCTTCGAGAATGTGTTTCTCTTCCTGGTGGGTCGTTGGTCTCTCCTGGGGTGACCAACTTTCCACATTCACCAGGACGGAGGGGCTTCTTGGGATATGGAACGTGTTAAATCCAGTAAAAATTCTGGGCAGATTGGGATGGACTGGCTGCCCCAGCTGAGTCGCCATTTGTTTTCCACTAGGAGCTTCTTCAAAAACCCAATGACAAGAGCCAAATATTTACCCAAGGAAGGCTCTTGCCTGTTCTATTCCTATGGGTTCTTATGCACTTCCCACCTCAATCAGCTACTGTTAATTAACAATATATAGCTAATTATTGACCAGAACTAATTGCAATGCATATTTTATTAATTCTCAAACAAAAGGTTGGCTTCAATTAACCAAGTGTGAAAATTCTGATGATGGCGGTTTGCACATAGGCCCATCACCAATTAGCAAGCTCGTGTCCCTGAAGCCCTCATTAGTGCATGCATTTATGACACACAAACAAAAATAAAAAACCACGATGCCATGCCTTCGTTTTTGTAAACTCCACCAGAGACCAGGAAGAAGGCATCCCGTAGGGCTTGGGCACGATGGTAAAAGCAATCATGACTCATCATCATAGAAAACCCAACCACATTTTCAAAGTGTCTGCCAAGCATGCAGTCCCACATAAAAGAAATGCTTCCTTGGGAAAGCCACCAGGTCTTGCATAGAGCTGCTACTATATGTGAGTGGTTTTTGACCAAAGTTATTGACCGTTAGAGTTACAAACTCTCTTAGACTAAATCTGTACAATAGTGGAGCTCAGAAAAATCAAGTGATGTGGCCAGGGTATCCAGCTACAAGGACAGCTAGACAAGGGTTTCTCTTCACCACTGTTAACATTTGGGGCTGGCCAATTTTTGTTGGGTGGGGGGCATCCTGTGTACTGTGCTTAGCATCCCTGGCCCCTACCCACCAGATATCAGCAGCATCTTAACCTCCACCCCCACCCCCGCCCAATCAAAAACATCTCCAGACTTTGCCATATGTTTTGCTGCAGGGGAGTGTGGTCTTATTGGGATGCCACAGAATCACCCCCAGTTAAGAACCGCTGTAAATGTAGAACAGTAATTCCCCAGATCAGCAGCGGCATTGCTGGGAACTTGTTGAAAATGCAAATCATCAGACCCCACTCCACACTCATTGGATCAGAAACCCTGGGGTGCGGCCCAGCAGTGAGCCTCCTGGGTGGTTCTGATGCACAGTCAAGCTGGAAAGCCTAGGGTATAGATCGTTTCTAACACCTGCAAGGTGACGGCCCTTCTCCCAGTTTCATCAATAAGAAAACAGAAGCTCAGAGAGATTGTCTACCTCTCCCAGGTTCTCACTTAGTAACCGCAGAGCCAGAGACATTGGCTGCCATGTGAGTTTCTCTCACAACGAAAGAGACTTGACTTGAATAAGAAAAAGTCCTTTTTTGCTCCCAAACTACCCGAGGGCAAGGATGATATCGCCTACAAAGGGAAAATGCACCACCGCCACCTTCACCCTCGATGCATAAAGGTGTGTCCCGAGACGTCCTCCAGTCTCCTCCATTGTCCCCAGCCTCCAAAGATGGTCCTGCTCTTCCCTGAAAACCCAGAGCTGTGCTGAGCCCCTGGGCCCCTGAAGTTATCACCTGGATGTCCCCATCAGGCCAGCAACACCTTGGACAGGTGGCAAAATTCCACAAGAGAGGGAAGACAGGGAAGTACTGTGAGGAAGGGGGTTTCACGTGACTGAAGGATAGAAGTTGACTTAATGGACAGAGAAATGCAGGAGTTTTGAGAAAAGAGAGAAGACAACTGGGAACAGCGGTAACCCCCCTCAGCACGAGGCCACAATCATCCCCCACACAATACTCAGCTCTGTATCCCCAACCAGGAAAAGTGCCTGGGGTGGAGACAACAGCATCAGTGCTTTTTGTTGGATGGATGGATGGATAAACAGACGAACAGATGGATGAATGCTCAGTGAGAGCAACGCAATTCCCTAAAGGCAGAATCAAACGCACCCCGTTGAGGTGAGAGTTGAGGGCTTCTACTGACCAGGGAAATGAAAGCCTGCCGGGAAACTGACTGCTGTGAGACTCCAAGCCACTCCCTTTGCCTCTCTGGGCCTTGGTTTCCCCATCTACACAAATCCAGGGCTGTCCTAGCTCTTCTTCTCTCTGGGGTTTTTCCATCTCCCAAGTCTCGTGGGGTTGGGGTGTCCCCAGACTGTTCAGAGAGAGTCATGTTCAGGCCCTCTCCGGAGCGGGGCTCAGCGCCCATCTGCCAGTCCTGTGTGCAGAGCGACACCAGGATGGGTGGGCAGTTGGGAGGGCTCCAGCTTCTCCGAGAACATCACTGCAGATGCTTCGGAAAAGGGTGAGACGTGGGCCTTAAGGCGAGTGAGAAGTCTGGAGCGCTGCCACTCGGTCCTGTCCCCACGCTCACCAGACACACACCGTCCCCCCCCAAGACTGACAACCCCCACGGGGCTTGGAGGAAGGTGCCACCACAGCATGGCACCTCCGTGGCACCCCAGTGTCAAAGGATGAATTCCAGGAAGCGCAGGGAGGACGGTGGTACTGGAAATGATGTCACGCCCCAGCCCTGGGGACACAGGGCCGCCTCGAGGGCCATTTTAGTCTACTTTCTGATCCTGACCACCCGCAGCACAGCCAAGTCTCTTTTGCAAAGACATTCTGCAGCCCCAGATGCAAATATAACAGCGGAGGCATCTGCATTCCACAGACCCAACACTCTGAACCCAACCTGCACGTCTTGGTGCAGATCGCTGGTAAATGATCGTCTCTGGTGGGGCCTTCACTGTGTCCTAGGGGCTGCTCGGCTCCCTCCACTTCACCTTCACAACCACCTGCTGCAGGAGGTGGTCACCTGCTGCTCCGAGAGGGAAACTGAGGCACGCAGAGCCGGTTAGCTGGCCCCGGAGCAATGGTGAGCAGACCTCCATCCACTGGCAGAGCTTATGTCCCTAACCTTGGTGCCAAAGCGCCTCCCAGCACATCCCAGATCTTGAAGCCAAAGACTCTTCTGCCTGAGCACCCAGCCGGGCACGCCAGCCTGGCACGCCAGCCTGGCACTCACGCTCTGGCTGCAACCGCACCACACCTGCGGCGGTGCACATCCTGCCAGCCCTGCCACACCCCTGCTCACATTCCCCGCACACCCTGCCACGTTCCCGGCTCTATTCATGACCTCCTCCTCCTCCATGAAGCTCTGCCAACCCTCCCCTCCCATGGGGTAAAGTTAACTCATCTCTCCCTCGGGCCCCATTGGCTCTGGAGGTGAACCTATCACAGGAAATGTTCCTATAATTTATATGTCATCTCAGCTTTCTGAAAGGCCAGGCTTTATCCATTTCCTTGTACCTGGGATCCAGCACAGTGCCACTTACACAATCAGTCCAAAGTGAATGAATAACCAAGTAAACTGACACCTCAACTTCAAGCCACCAGATGCAGTGGCTCATGCCCGCAACCGTCAGCGAACTCAGGAGACTGAGGCAGGAGGATCACCAATTCAGGGCCAGCCTCAGCCACTCAGCAAGACCCTGTCTCAAAATAAAGAATAAAAAAGACTGAGGATGTAGTTCAGTGGTAAATGACCCCTGGGTTCCATCCCTAGTACTACTTTAAAAAAAAAAGAAAAAGAAAGAAATTCAACTTCAAAATTGCCCAAGAGAACAACTTCAAGGAGCCGGGATGCCTGGCCCGAGACATGCTTGCCCAATAAAAACTTTTTTCATGAAGGAAAGAATAAATGAGTAATCATATCACTGAACACTTACCTCCTTGTTTCTATGCACTCTCTTTCCAGGCAACCAAGAGTTGAGTCCAGATTTAATTTTAAGATTTGGAAACCGTCCTGCCTAGAAACATCACATTTTTCTAGTAAACTGACTATTAACTCTAAGTTCCCAAAGTAAATTTTTGTTTGCTCGCTTTTTTTTTTTTAGACAAGAGCTGGCCATGCTGTCCAGGCTGGCCTCGATCTCACTGGACTCAAGTGATCCTCCTGCCTCTACCTCCCCAGGGTGGGGACTGCAAGGGTGTGCACTCACCCAGCTTCCAATTGTTTTTTCTTTCAGTTCTGGGGATTGAACTCAGGGATGCTCTACCACTGAGCTCCACCCACAGTCCTTCTTATTTTATGTTGAGACAGCATCTCACTAAATTGCCCAAGCCAGCCTCAAACTTTCAATTCTCTCGTCTCAGCCTCCAACATAGCTGTGCCACTGCACCTGGCTCAATTTTTAGTATATAAAGCCTTTCTTAGAGTTGGCTTCCCGGAAACTAAGATTTGAATGCAAGTAGTAGGTGTGCAAGGTAAACCCCGGAGGGAGTGTCAGGAAAGAGGAAAAGAGAGAAAAGGGATGGAAGCCGATGAATAGGGAGTCACCGGTCTGGTTGCCTCTGCGTGCACTGAGAGATCAAACTTCTGCATCAACTCGCCTACAGGGAAGGGGAGCGGGCTCTTCAGCCTCCACCTTCCCTCTGCCATTGCCTGCCACCAGGGCCATTCATTCCCCAGTATTTCCTTCCTGCTAAGCAGCCAGGCTGAGCAGAAGCCTTGGGTGCGGAGCGGCAGGTGCCTGCAGTGAGGGTGAGTCACCTGCATGAGGTGAGTCCTCAGTGGCATCCACTGCAAAACCAGGTGTGCAGAGAACAGTTTGTCTCAGCTCACAAACATCAGAACCGGATGAAAACCTGGCAAGAAACAGGGGATCTGAGACAAAAGAATGCTGTGGACAAAGGAGAAGCTAGAACTTTCCCTCTGCCTCTCTGCCTTTCGCCTTCTCTCCTCCCTCCCTTCCCTGAATCCTCTCCTTTCCCCTCAATATCCTCCCACCCACCCTCCCTGAAGGGCACAGGCAAGCCGAGCATCTTGCTTAGTGTTTGTTTACCTAGGAACAGTGAGTTTTATGTACACTGCTCTTAATTAGATTCCCAGCAAGTTTCTATTTGTGGAGAGAGAGGCATTCTGCCCAAGAAGGGGGGCTTTAAAAATCTTGGCGCCTTATTACCGACGCACCCCCAGCACTTGGAAGGAACCCTTGGGATTCAGTCTCTCATTTGGGGCCCACGAAGCTATTCGTGTTCTCGGCGGCACCGATTATTGGCAATTCCACCCTGGGAGGGAAGTGGATTTCCTTCCAGACGTCTAGAGTGGCACTTCAGGAGCAGCGGTGACTCGCCACCCCGTCTCTGTAGGCGTCTGACAGAGAAATGTTCCTGCAAAGTGCCAGCCGGGCTAGGGAGGAGAGCACATGTTCCCCACCCGAACCACAGTCTGAAACCCTTGTACCTTCTGTCGTTTGCAGGAGTCCTCTTCAAGTGACTGCCTGGAGAAAGCCAGCGTCTCACTGCCTTCCAGGGTTCCCCAGCTCCTTCTCCACCTGGCTTTCCTCGAGGTCCCAATGTCACCACCCCCGAGGAGCCTTCCCTGGCCCCCTCCCGCGGCAGCCATCCTCTCCTCCATGTCTCCTGATTTGGGGACCCCCTGTCTGTATGCACATCGCAGAGTGTGTTTGTGCCCACCCAGCTGTGGGCTGCTGCAGGACAGAGTCCCCACGCTGGTCAGATTGTCCCCCTGGGAATTCAGTACATGGGACAAGTGATTGTCGAATGAGAGAATAAATGAGTTCCAGGATTGAATGAATGCCAAGGAGAATTACTAGAGTCTCAGAGAAGCTTGTAAGAACTCTTGGGCTGACAGCCAGCCAGAAATGTAAGGAGCCCAGAGTCGGGGAAGCCCAGCGTATTTTGCTCTAGAGGTGGGCACAGGGGCCAGAAGAAGCCCAAGTGACAGCATCACCCCCACGCGGGTCCACGATGCTGCACTCTTGTGGGTTTCCTTTGGGGTTCTAGAAATGGAGCCTCCCTTTCTTTAGAAAGCTAGAAGGCCTGCTCCACGGTGCTCCACTCTGTGCTACAGTAAAGTAGGTGGACGCTGCCTGCTCCAGCGACCCCGGGTTACTGGCTCCAGTCGGGGCTCACAGCCAGCCTACCCAACCATGTGCCTCCGGCTCCGCGAGGGCCTCGACCCTGGAGGCTAGGGTGGGTGGGGGTCATCTAGTCTAGCTCCTGTGGACCTGAGTGAGATAAGGAGCCAGGCCTCCGGGTGTTCAGGGAGGGCACAGGAGAAGGAATGGAGACCCCAAGATCAAGGTAAAGATCAGAAACCTACGATAGGTACAGCGGGACAGACCTAGATAGTGGATCAGGAGTGGCCAAGCCCTAAAAGATGGAGATCGTGAGAGGACTGGGGCACATGCTGAAAAGGCAAATCCATGCTGACCCACAGGCGTTCCCTCCCCACATCAGTGTTGTGCAGAAGAGCCGAAACCCTGGTGACCTGGTGTCCTGCTTGGGGGTGGGGGGTGGGGGTTGGTGGCAGCAGAGATGCAGCAGCACCACCTTCTGGCGATTTAGGGAAGTGCATCCTGCCTCCTTTTTCTTTTTTTTTTTTTCTTTTTAACATATTATTGGAGCTGCTTGTGTGCTCGTTCGGTGCGGACCTGGTACCTCTTTTGTGAAGCGGCAGCTGAGGAGACTCCGGCGCTCGCCATGGCTGACGAAAAGCCCAAGGAAGGAGTCAAGACTGAGAACAACGATCATATTAACTTGAAGGTGGCGGGGCAGGATGGTTCTGTGGTGCAGTTTAAGATTAAGAGGCATACACCACTTAGTAAACTAATGAAAGCATATTGTGAACGACAGGGTTTGTCGATGAGGCAGATCAGATTCCGATTTGACGGGCAGCCAATTAATGAAACAGACACACCTGCACAGTTGGAAATGGAGGATGAAGATACAATTGATGTGTTCCAGCAGCAGACAGGAGGTGTCTACTAAAAAGGGAACCTGCTACTTTACTCCAGAACTCTGTTCTTACAGACCAAGAATACATTCTCAATTAGAAAACTGCAATTTGGTTCCACCACATCCTGACTACTACAGTATAGTTTTCTTTATTCTTTCATTTTCCCCTTCCCCATTCCTTTATTGTACATAAAGTAACTGGTGTATGTGCACAAGCATATTGCATTTTTTTTTTTAAACTAAATGGCCAATGATATGTTTTGATTGACATCAAATGGAGATGGGATGGGGAAAAATACTGGTTCTGTGAAAATATCCCCTTTCTCCATTAGTGGCATGCTCATTCAGCTCTTATCTTTATATTCCAGTAAGTTATTTTGCTCTCACTGTTTTAACAAAAAACAAAAAAACAACAAAAAAAAACCTGAACAACATAAAAATCCTTGCATACCTTGTTCGATTGGAGAATTTTAATGTTTTTCATTTATCATTGTAAAACCAAGGACAATTTTATAACTTTTTTGTACGTAGCTGTTACATGTAGGGCAATCTGTCTTTAAGTAGGGGTAAATTACTCTTAAAAAAGATTCCTAGATAGTTTTCCCTTCAAGTCAAGCGTCTTGTTGTTTAAATAAACTTCTTGTTTAAAATGAAAAAAAAAAAAAAAAAAAAAAAAAAACATATTATTATGAAAAACTTGAAATAGATACAAAAGTAGTGAGAAATGTAGTCCTGAACTCCAAGATACCCATTATTCCACTTCACCAATTATGAGTTTACAGCCAATCTGGCTTCCTTACTCACACACACACACTTTCCCCTCCCAATTTATTTCAAATCAAATCACATCCCAGCTATCATTATCATTTCACCCATAAATGTTTCAGTATGTATCTCTGAAATAAGTATTTTTAACAAGATAAGCATGATACATCATCTCACAATATCTTCCAATATCCAATTGTCTCATAAATTCATGTGTTTCTAGTTTATTAATCAGAATCCTAATGAAGTCTACACATCAAGATTGGCTCAGTGTCTTTGGAGTCTTTTTAAATCTATGTTTCCCTTCTTTTTTTTTTTTTCCTTTTCTTTTTTCTTGCAACTCATTTGTTGAAAGTCATTAGTCCTGATGTATCCCACAGTCTGAATTTTGTGGGTTGCATCTCTGCAGTATAATTTCACATGTTTGTTGGATTTCCTGAGTTGTAAATTTTGTCAGTTGAAGTTGAATCTGTAAGTTTCTCAGATTCAGGTTCGGCCTTCTGTCAAGTCTAGCTCAGGAGCCGTTGTGTTCTGTCAGGAAGCAGGTGACATCTACCTACCTCTCCTTATGTGATATCAGCAACCACTCACCCCTACTGAAAGCCATGATTTCCCTGGGAATGGTAGAATGATGCTGTTCTAATTTCATTGTTGTCTATTTGCTTTTCAATCAGCAACTCACTGTTAATTCAGAACCACTTCCCACAACCAAGATGGTGCCAGGGACAAAAATCCCTTCTAGGACTTGACCCGAGGACAAGACTTCTCCTTTCTAAAGCTGTATTGACCACTGAGGTAGCCACCACCTACATGTGGCTACTGAATACTGACAAGGGGGCTAGTCCAAATTTGAGATGTGCTGTGAATGTAAAATACTTTTCAGATCTCAGAAATTTTCGTATGAAATTCAGAAAATATTTCCTGTATAACTTTTATATTGTTTGCATGCTAAAATGATACTTTTAATATGCTGAATTAAAGAACTATGTGATTAGAATTAATTTTACCTGTTTTTATGTTTTGAATGTGACTACTAGGAAATTTTTATTACATATGTGGTTCACATTCCATTTCCGTTGGATACTGTTGGTCTAGGATTCAGTCTCGATGAATTCATTAATCGTTCCAATGATTACTGAGCACCACCATGGGTGTACTGTCCAGGGGATACATACAGCTGTGAACAAAACAAAGCCCCTGCCCTCGTGGGGCTTGGATTCTAGAAGGTAGAGATATATCATCACAGATCGCTAGAACATCAGGGGGTGATAACATGTTGCAGGATGGTTAAGGAAAACCCTCTGATGAGGAGACCTTCAATCAGGAATCCAAAGGAGAAAAGCAGGGTTGGGGATGTGGCTCAAGCGGTAGGGCGCTCGCCTGGCATGTGTGTGGCCTGGGTTCGATCCTCAGCACCACATACAAAGATGTTGTGTCTGCCGAAAACTAAAAAATAAATATTAAAAAATTCTCTCTCTCAAAAAAAAAATTAAAAAAAAAAAAACAAAGGAGAAAAGCAACACACTCTGTGCCTATCTAGGTGAGTTCTGGAAAGATCTTGGGGGACAGAGACTAAACCACTACCACAATCACTAAAGTCACTAAACCACTACCACAATCAAGAGACTGAATATTTCTATCAACCCTAAAGATTCCTCTTGCCCCTTCCTAGTCGGCTCCTGACTACCCTCCCAGTCTCCAACAACCACTTATCTATTTTCTATCCCTATAGTTTTGATTCTTCCAAAACTTCATATAAATGGAAACAAGAGGCATATGGTCTACTACTGAGTCCAGCTTCTTTCACTTAGTGTAATGCTTGTAAGAGTTGTCTCTGTTGCATTTAGCCGTTATTTGTTCCTTTTGTTATTAAATAGTATTCCATTATATGGATGTGCCATTTTGGTTTATTTTTTTTTTCTTTACTGTTTTTTGTTGTTGTTGTTGTTGTTTTCTGCTTTTTTTACTCTGGCTTCCTTCATCAAGTGGAAAGTAGAAATTTTAAAATCAAGAAAGGAGAAAAAGATGGAGCTGGGATTGTAGATCAGTGGTAGAGAGTTTGCCTGGCCTGTGTGAGGCACTGGGTTAGATCCGCTGCACCACAAAAAAATAAATAAATAAAGGTATTGTGTCCATCTACAACCAAAAAAAAAAATGTTTTTAAAAGGAGAAAAAGAGAAACAAAAAGAAACTAGAGAAGATGGAAAATATGAAATAATATGGCGTAAGGGAGGCATAACAAAACAGCATTTAAAATAAAGATAAACAGGTTATGGTCATCATCCAAAAGATAGCCAAGTCTAAGGTACAGTCATCAAAGGACAGCTGAGTCTTAGATTGATGAGCAAATTAAGATCCTGCCCTGTAGCAGAATAGAATAGACATTGTGATTGCTGTATGTATATAGGTGACTGTATGACCAGTGTGATTCTGCAATCTGTACATCAGAAAAATGAGAAATTATACCCTAATTGATTCAAATGTATGAATTGCCAAATCATTGTAATGTCATGTGTAGCTAATAAAAAAAAATGTAAAAGCTATACACACACACACAAAAAAAGATCCTGCCCTGTGTACTTAAAAGCGAACACCTAAAGCAAAAGGATGTAGAGATTGAAAAGGATTAAAAAGCATGTATCAGGCTGATATGAACCAAATGAAGGCTGGGGGGATCCTCTTAATGTCTCACACAATATTGGTTAATGCCAACAACAGGATCATGGGAAAGAACTGTAAATTTTAAAATAGACACCCGTAAGTATATGTTTTCACTAAAAAACACAGTTTCTAAATACATAAAGCGCCAAATCACAGAATTGCATAAAGAAATAAGCAAACTAACAATTGCATTTGAAGAATTTAATTCATCTCTCTTAGAAACCGATCAAGGAGACAAACAAAATTTTTAACAAGAAAGCTAATACAAGCTGGGCGAGGTGGTGCACGCCTGTAATCCCAGCAGCTCAGGAGGCTGAGGCAAGAGATCACAAGTTCAAAGCCAGCCTCAGAAATTAAGGGAGGCCCTAAGCCACTTAGTGAGACCCTGTCTCAAAATAATTAATAAAAAGGTTAAAATCCCCAATACCAAACAAAAAAATGCTAATACATAGATCCCAAACTCTGCACCTACAATAATCACTATTCTTTTCAAGAATGCATGAGGCTGGGCACAGTGGCACCCACCTGTTATCCCAACAGCTCAGGAGGCAGAGGTAGAATGATCTTGAGTTCAAAGCCAGCCTCAGGAAAAGCAGGGCGCTAAGCAACTCGGTGAGATCCTGTCTCTAAATAAAATACAAAATAGGGCTGGGGATGTGGCTCAGTGGTGGAGTGCCCCTGAGTCCCCAGTACCAAAGGAAAAAAAAAAGAATGCATGAGAATGTTGAATGTTTTTTCATACATTTGTTGATCAATTGTGTTTCTTCTTCTGTGAAGTGTGTGTTCATTTCCTTAGCCCCCTGGTGCAGCCTGGCTGGGCATAAAATAACCGAGCCACCACAAAGCCTTATAGGTTCAAACAGCAACTCTTTCTTCCCGAACTCTCACCAGCCCTCTACACACACTTCCCAGGAACACACTCCCTCCACCGGGCTCCGCACACCAATTCTCCTGGAACCCCGAGAGAACTCAACGGGAATTCCGGGAACTCCAAAGTAGCGGGCGACCGAGGCAGCAGGATCCGTCCTAATCCCAGCAGGAGCCTCCCTAATCCTGGTGCCGCCCTATTCCTGGAGGAGCCGCCCTAATCCCCGGAGCAGGGTCACCTTTCAACCATTCCCTCTAGCAAAATGCCAGGCATCATTCCGACTAAACTGTGGCTCTAAACACCCTGGGGTATTTGGTTTTTGGTGTTAAGTTTTGTGAATTCTTTATGTATCCTGGAGATAAGTGCTCTCTCTGAAATGCATGTGGTAAAGATTTTCTCCCATTTGAGGGCTCTTTCTTCACATTATTGTTTCCTTTGCTGAGAAGAAGCTTTTTTAGTTTGAATGCATCCCATTTGTTGATTCTTGATTTTACTTTTGCTCTTTAGGAGTCTTGTAAGGAAGTCAGATCCTAGACCAACATGGTGAAGATTTGGGCCTACTTTCCTTCTTCTATTAGGCACAGAGTCTCTGGTCTAGTGCCTAAGTCTCTGATCCACTTTGGGTTGAATTTCATGCAGAGTGAGAGATAGAGCTTAATTTCATTTTGCTACATGTGGATTTCCAGTTTTCCCAAAACTATTTGTTGTAGAGGCTATCTTTTCTCCAGTGAATGTTTTTGGTGCCTTCGTCTAGTATGAGATAACAGTATTTATGTGGGTTTGTCTCTGTGTCTTCTACTCTGTACCATTGGTCTACATGTTTGTACATGGTGCCAATACCATGCCGTTTTTGTAACTATTGCTCTGTGGTATAGTTTAAGGTCTTGTATTGTGATGCCTCCTGCTTCACTCTTCTTGCTAAGGATGGCTTTGGCTATTCTGGGTCTTTTGTTTTTCCAAATGAATTTCACAATTGCTTTTTCTAGTTCTATGGAGAACATTGTTGGGATTGTAATAGGAATTGTATTAAATCTATACATAACGCTTTTGGTAGTATGGCCATTTTGACGATATCAATTCTGCTATCCAGGAACATGGGAGGTCTTTCCATCTTTAGCATTAGACAAATGAAAATCAAAACCACTCTAAGATTTCATCTCTCTCCAGTCAGATTGGCAATTATCAAGAATACAAACAACAATAAAAGTTGGCAAGAATGTGGGGAAAAGGTACACTCATCCATTGTTAATAGGAATGCATTGGTGCAACCATATGAAAAGTGGTATGGAGATTCCTCAGAAAACTTGGAATGGAACCAACATTTGATCCAGTTATCCCACTCCTCACTTTATACCCAAAGGACTTAAAATCAGCATATTACAGTGATGCAGCCACATCAATCTTTATAGCAGCTCAACTCACAGTAGCTAAACTATGGAACCAACCTAGGCGTCCTTCAACAGATGAACGGTTAAAAAAAAATGTGATATATATATATATATATATATATAGATAGATAGATAGATATAGATATACACACACATATATTGTAACCCATTTTTAACATATACACACATACACACACATATATATAATGGAATATTACTTGGCCATAAAGAAGAATGAAATCATGGCATTTGCTGGTAAATGGATAGAGCTGAAGAATATCGTGCTAAGTGAAATAAGCCAAACCCAAAAAAGCTAAGGCCAAATGTTTTCTCTGATATGTGTATGCTAATTCACAACCAAGGGTGGTGGGGGTTGGGGGCGTGCCACAGGTGTGGGGGGGGGACAGGCGCAGGGGCTAGGGAAGAATAGTTACTTTAGATTAGGTAGAGAGGAGTGAAGGGAGGGGAAGGGGATATGGGGGATAGTAGAATGAATCAAACATTATTACCTATGTATATATATAACTGTACGACCATGGGGTTCTACATCATGTACAACCAGAAGAATGAGAAATTATAGTCCACTTATATATAATGTATCAAAGTACATTCTACTGTCGTGTGTAACTAATTAGAACAAATAAGAAAAAGTACACTGAACCCGACAATTATGATGTGCATAGGTGTGAGTATATGTACACTTGACAAACACATTCATTTTCAGCTTCATAGGAAAATTGAATAAAAATAATGCACACACATCAAAGAAAAAAAAAGAATGCATGAGACATTTGTAAAATGGAACATTAGCTGAACACAGTAGCCTATGCCTGTAATTCCAGTGACTGGGAAGGCCAAGGCAGGAGGGTAGCAAGTTCAATCAAGGCCAACTAGGCAACTTTAGCAAGATCCTATCTCAAAATTAAAAAGTATATATATATATAATTAAATATATATATATATAATTTTCATATATATATGAAATTTTAAATACATTTTTAAAGATCACCATCAATTAGACTCTCATCATAATGTAATAAAGTCAATAAAGGATGATTGACAAGCCCTCTTATATTTGGAAACTGAATAATATGCTACTAAGTAACCTCTAGATTAATGAGGAAATTATAAGACCTAAGCAAGTAAGTACTATATGTCCAAAATGCTGAGGATAAGCTAAAGCAAAACCTGGAGCATTTACCATGAAACCAATTGAAGAATGCATGAGGCTAAATATTCTCTAAAGAAGTTGGAAAAGAGCAAGAGGACAGAGGACAACGTGGACTGATAGTAACAGAGGTGGAGAAATCGGGTCGAGATGGAGACCTGTGTCATATTTGGAAGATGTTTTAAAGACAGAGTAAATCAGATGAGTCTCGAACTCAGTGTAAAAAAGGCAGAGCTAGAGATGCCAATTTGGGAGTCATCAAAACATCACTGGTGTCTAAGGCCATAGTCATGCAGAGGGCAAGTGTGGACAGAGGAAAGTCTAGGGCCTGGGTGAGCTCACCTGGGCCTAAAACAGCCAGCTCTAGTTGGGGGACCCCAGGACATGTTAGACTCGCAGGGAGCCTGGTGTATGAATGGAAATACCCAACCGGGAATAGGACGGACAGGTAGCCCAGGGGACCTCATCATCCTGTCCTCACCACCACCCTGCGTGTCTGTGCATTGACTCGTTCAACACCTCACACAGGTGATATGTAAAGGGAAACTGAGATTCAATGAGGGTCAGTAATTTTGTCCACCGCAAAGGTAGGATTTGATCCCAGACCTGGAAACTGCCCAGCCAGTACAAGGATGTTTAGGACAGCCCCAAACCCTGCCCACAATGCAGATTTCCATCCCGCAGGGGGTGTTCAGACAATGTCCAGCACGAGTTATACACTGATAGTGTGAAGGTCTATTTAAATTCAGCTCCAGGGGCAGCAGCATGAGCACAGCACCGGGAGCTCCCCCTCGGGGCCCAAGTCCTGCCCATCACACAGAGGTGACATACCTCTGTGAGCTTCCACTTCCTGATCTGGTCATTGGGGTATGACTCCTTTCCTATGACCTGCAGGCCTTCAGCCAGGGCCAAGTGGCAGAGCTAGATTTCCACACTCACCCCCAAGCCTCTCCTGCTTGCACAGACAGAGAACACCCTTAGACTCAAGACCAGGCCTTCCTTCCCTGCACTCAGGCTTTAGAGGGCCCCTCCTATGGTCACGTCACTCAGGATGGGGAAGCTGAAGGAGCAGGAATATATGCCTATCTGTAGAGCTCCCCTTCCTATGCAGCAGCTTCCCTGGACCCCAGAACACTCTGCTTCAACAATCCTGAGCCTGTGTCCGGGACTTTGTTAATCTTCCTTTGGGTCCTGCCTCCCAAGGGTAGGCTGTCCCATGCATGCACCTGCAGGCTCAAAGGGCCAAAGGCAGGTTATTTGCAGGCAGATGAAGGAGGTGGAGAGGGCCTGAAATGCAGGGTGGAAGGACACGGCAGGGAAGTAGACCTTGTGGTGCAGACAACACAGGGAACAGGAAGAGAGGACGCAGAGCCCTAGGCCAGAGCCTCCGTCTGCACACTTGCCTCAGACTTCTCATACTATGGGGCTGCTTGCCAGCATCCTAACCCTGGTCATGCCCCTCCCCTTCCCTGTGAAGCTGGTGATAAAACCCGAGGAGCAAAAACAATCATTGCTGGAGGCCTAATTATGGCGAGCAGCCTGGCGGTGCTGTATATAGACTCCGCTTTGGGGGAAATGTGCTGATTTATGCAGTTTCCAACATTTAAAGGTGGAGACCAGACTGTGGCTGAATCAGATCAGATCATTCCCTGAGGCAAGTTGCAAACCCTGGGCTGCTGAGCAAAAATTCTTTAAGGATTGTCTGTGGCCCTCCTGTCCCTTCTTCCCCTGACCTGCTCCCAGATGCACCTTGGGTCCTCTGGCCTTTTCTTTGAGTTAAAAGTCCAAGGTGACTCCTCAGGCATTGAAGTCGAAGTTAACAATTGCTGAGCATCTATCTGCTCTGTGCCTGGCTCTGGGGAAACCAAGGGATGACAGAGCAAGGCCTCAGGAAGCTCATAGCCCAGTGGGGCACAACACATAAACAGACCCTCTTGTTTTGAGGGCTATCCTGCTGTGGAAGACTGCAGAAATGGCATGCAGTGCTCTCCCCTCCTCCACCACTCCCAACTCCCTATGTCTGCACCCTCCTGTTATGTTCTTGGAGTATCCACCCTCTGTGACCAATAAGATGCTAACAGACATGATGCATGCAAAAGGTGGACAGTTCTCTGGGCAGTGGGGCTTGTCCTCTTTTGGAGTAGAATCTGGGCCAGCTTGCTGGGTGGATGGGAGACCACACAGAGCCATGTTGAGAGAGACTCAGACAGCGAGGCCATCAGAAACCAGCCAACCACAGGCAGCAGTCCTAGGAATGAGCCCAGCCCAGTCCAGAAAACCACCCGGCTGAGCCCAGACCCAACAGCCAAACTCTACAAGTGTAAGTTAAATAAATGGTTGATGTTTTAAGTCCTCCACAGCAAGAAGACTGAGCCAGACCCAGAAGGAGGATGGGATTTCACAGGTGGACAAAGCAGGAAGAGTAAGCCAGGGAAAGGGAGCAGCCTGAGCAAAGCCATGTAGGCACAGAGGACTCTGCTTTCCAAGAAGTGCATGTCCCCAAGATGACCAGACCACAGTGCCTCTGCAGAGAGACAAGGCCAGGGAGTGAACAAGGGCCCTGCCACTGGAGACCTCCCTGCCAGGGGTGGGGGTCTGGGCTTTCTCTAAAGCAGTCAGTGAAGGGACCTACGCAGGAGAGGGTCAAGGTGAGATAGGCTTCTGCAAAGGTCCTTCTGGCTGCAGTAAGGGGAAGAAGATGGCCCCTGTCCACCGCAGAAAAGGGTCAACATGGCCTGCCTCTCACCCCAGGCAGCAGGTGCAGCTGAGACCACAAAACAGATGCATTTACAACAAACCCAAGAATCCATTTCCAAATACCTTCAGTCTGAGACAATATCAGTGTTGTCTCAAGGGAAGTGACAGGCATGGTGGACACTCAAGTCAGTGACAAGGGGGGACAACCACACACAATAAGAAGAACAACTTCATAAGATCATCCCCTTGCAAAGTTGAGGAAGGGATCTCAAGGCCCATCTGGCTCAGCCTCCCTGCACAGGTCTCTTCCTGACATTTCTGCAGTGACAGGGTGCTCAGCACTTTGCCCAAAGAGATTCTCCATCCTTTCTCTTCCAAGTCTCCAGCTCCGTCCACTGCGGCCTTCAGAGGTGACATGACACCTACTGACACCTGGTTTGTCTCTTCTCCAGCCTGAACATAATAATCGAGAAAGACTTTGGCAAATGGGAAGAGGGCATAGCCTTCATTCCCAGAACCAAATTTCTGTTCATGTCACTGAAATGAGCTTTCATGGCCCCACAGCGGTCCCTACCCCACCCCAGCATCCTGTCTCTGGGTGAGGCTGGGTTCTGTACATCCTTCTCTTATTTCTGAATTGACAGGGGGATTCATCCCTCTCCTTTCTCCACCCCAGCCCAGCACAAGAGCTGGCGCAGGCTGGCAGTGCTTCAGATGTCTGCCGAATGAATGAGTAAGTTCTACAGAGGAGACTCCAGACCAGCAGCCCAGCCAGGGCCAAGCACAGCAGCTCAGGATCCAGACTGCTCCCGTTCCAGTTCCTGCTCACTAGCTCTTCCCCAGCGGCCCACGGTTCCCAAACTGTGTGTCAAGACACCAAATCATCCCTACACTCAAGCCCTAACCCCAGTGTGATGGGTTTTTTGGAGATGGGCCCATTGGGAGGCAACTGGGGTTACACGAAGTCATGAGGGTGTGGCCTCTTGACGGGATTTGTGGCCTCATGAGAACAGGCGAGGAAAGGATCACTCTCTCCAACACCAGGGGACACGGTGGGAAGGAGGCCAGGAGGAGAGCCCCCACCAGAACTCAGCCTCGCCGGCACCCTGACCGGGGACTTCTAGATTCCAGAACCACAAGGAAAAAAAAATGGTTTCCATTGCTGGAGCCACCCTGTCTACAGTATTTTGTTATGACAGCCTAAAGAAAGACCGTTCGAGTCGTTGTGCTTAATAATTTAGGTCCATAGAACCATCCTGGGCTCTGTGGCACTTGGGATCCACCAGTGATCTTAAATGTCACAGCGACCCCTGTGGGACACCCAGGAACTGAAGCAGGTCACCAGTTCGACATCTGTTTTAGGTGACGTCACATGTTCCTGTGCAGGGTTGTCCGTGGCTGCCTTGACGAACAGCCAGTTCCCTGTGAAAACCAACAAGCAACAGGAGAAGAGGGTGGCTGTGCCAATCCAATTCTAAGTTTTGAGGAGCCCCTTGGTGTCCCCCAGGCGCCTACATCTCAATACTCTGTAATTCTGGTTATTTGAGATGGAACAGAAATGTATTTTTTTCTTTCAGTGAATGCAAGTTATCTTTTCAAATGACGACTGAGCTGTTAGGATTTCAATACTCACAGGCTATTTGGGCCCAATGACTTAATAAACAAAACTACGAGGTATTTATTTGGGCTTCAGGTCACTGTGAAAATTTTCTTCAGATAGTAAGGGTGTTAGGAAGGGAGGAGCAGAGGAGTCTTGACCCCAGGAATTTTTCACTTCTGGGCCTCAGTTTCCCTGTGCTGTCACAAGGTCGTTGGTAGGATGAGCTGTGTTTAGAACAGTACCCGGCACACAGTAATTGCTGTGCACATGTTATTATCACACACAGAGGCCAAGTCAGTAGTCGGCATGACCATAGGGGAATTATCTCGAGGTGTTTTCTAACATTGTCTCTTCTGTTGACAATGTGATTATCATCTACCCAGTGCTTGACAACCCACAAGGAGAACAGGGCTGGGAGTCACAAGATCGATTATTCCAGCCAAAGCTTAGCCTTGAAACCTTGGCCAAGGCACCCCTCTCCCTAAACCTCGGTCTCCACCTCCGTATGCTGCACGTTTCCAAATGACCCTGATGTTGGGGAAGGGGGCGTAGGACTCCTCCCTCAGGTGCACAAACACTGCCAGGGCCCAGACTGCAGATGGGGACGCACCTCCTGCACACACTCAGTGTGAACGCCAGGGTGTGGGCATTCACACTGCGCCACTGATCTGACAGTGACAAACCCTCCTATCAGCGGTGGTCGAGAGGTCCTTTGTACACTGGAGTGAAGGACGGAGTTGTCGGCTGCCTCTGTGTTGAAGGTGACCAAGCCTCCCCAGAATCACCAAACCACGGCCCCAGAGGGGCTCAGACCTCTCACTAAATGAGACCATCTCAAAATGTGTCGCCATGGCGAGGTTTTGCCATCTGTATAATCAGTTGCGTATTAAATCCCTTAAATAGAGAGGTGTTGATAAACCAACCTACGGCTTTTAAAGTGAAGTTTTGTGTACAAGAGGAAAAAAATAAGAAAGCCTCTTCAAAAAGAGAGAGAGAGAGAGAGAAAGAAAGATCTCACTTCTCAATAGATAAAATTTCCTTGGTCATTTGCCTGTAGAGTTCCTAGGGATTCTGGGTTGTTTTCTGCTTTTTTGTTTTTTTGTTTGTTTGTTTGTTTTTAATGCTGAATTTATTCCTTTATTAGATAGTAGTCATTGAAACCGACCTCATTCCCAGAGAGGGGTGATTATGGATTCATTCCTTTACAAGGCTGGTGGTCCACAGAAGTGATTTTGCTGGTAGCTTTAGGGAAATACTGTGCTTTATAAAAGAAGGACTGAGATTGTCACAAAGCTGATTTGGTCATGTGTTCATACAAGTTTTTTAAAAAGCATGAAAATGGGAAAACCGCTTCTCTCTGGTGAAGGGCTCCAGGTGTATGGTGGACAGGGCATGGGAGCTAAAACTCAGACCTATGGGTGAAGGTGGCTGTCACTCCCCAAGCCCACTCCCAGCCCCAGGCCTCCCAGGGCTGCCTCTGAGCTTGGAACAGAGAGAAGACCCCATCTCCACCCCAACACTCCCAGGCCCTCCACTGGCGGCAGGTGGCACCTGTACCTAAGAATGTTTAGACTCAATCCAACAAAACAGTTGCCCGTGAACTTGTTTTTTTTTTTTAATCACCTTTCCCCGCCCCCCATTCTTAAACCTGATCCCAAGGCCTCACAGACACCCCAGGTAGGAAACTTGGAAGAGAAGGAGGGGGGGTAAAGTCAGGATGAAGAGCATCCTTCCCACATAGATTGGAGATCCAGATGGCCCAGGTTCAGGTCCTGGCTCTGCCATTTACTAGCTCTGTGACCTTGAGCAAGTCATTTGACCTTTCTGTGCTTTGCTTTTCTCGTTTGCCAAGTGGAAGTAACAATCAAAAACCAACGGGGTGGGCTGGGGCTGGGGCTCAGTGACAGAGCACTTGCCTAGCATGTGTGGGGCCCTGGGTTCCATCCTCAGCACCACATATAAGTAAATAAAGGTAATGGGTCCATCTACAACTAAAAATATATTTTTTTAAATGACTGTTGGACACAGTGTACATACCTGTGATCCTCACAACTGGGGAAGGTGACAGGAGGAGCCCAAGTTCAAGGCCAGCCAGGGCCACTTAGACCCTGTCTCAAAATAAAAAGTACAAAGGACTGGGAATGTAGCTCAGTGGCAGAGTGCTTGCCCACAGGCACAGCCCATGGGTTCAGTCCCCAACAAAGGAACAACAGGACCTCATATTTGCAAAATACTTGGCAATGAAAGAGAGCCTGGGGGGTGGGGGGGCCTTGGGGGCTTGTCTTGCACCTGCACACAGAGGTCGCCCTTGCCATCCCTCCCAGCCTGCACCTCCAGATGGTCCATCCCCTGTGAGCTCACGGCTCACTTTTTAACCTTTACCCACTCCTGCCTCCTGTCCACTCCCCAGAAAGGTCAGCTGGGTCTTGATGATGCATAGCAACCCACTGATTATCTCTAGTTGATCTTGCTGCCTCTCCCACCCAACTTCTGGCCCTCACTCGTAGCCCACCTCTCCTTCACAGAGGAAACAATGTCATGAGAATGCCCTCAACCTCCTTCTATGCCTCTCAGCCTGTCCTGCTCCTCCACCCACTCCCTCCCTCCCTCCAGAGTAGAGAGGGCCCATGGTCCGGGTGGTTCTCCCAGGCTGTCATCCCTGATGGGGCCTGCTGGTGCAGTTGTGTTATCTGTGTACTGCACAAAGGCCCCTCACCAACACGCCAGTAGGAACTAAAACCCAACCCAGCTTTGCTTTCCAGATCTTGCATCTTGGCATAACCAGATGGGTGTGTTTTCTCTAATTCATCCATCTACCTACAGGGGCCCATTTTTTTTAAATGTAAACAAAAATATCATAGGTAAGTGGAGACCCTGCCTCCTGAGCTCAAAACCTCAGTTATCCATGTTCTTCAGGAAGCTTTTATCACTCAGTTACCTCTCTATTGGCCTCTCTACTAATTCTACCTTCAGCTCCAGAGCCCCCACAGGCCAAGGGTGACACGGTGAGCAAACCTAACCAATCCTTGGAAATTCAACAAAAGCTATGATATGTGTTCCTTCCTGGATGGGTGTTGCCAGGTAGATGTCCCCAGCCCCAAGCCCAATATCTGATTCAGCAGGAACTGTGCTACCCAATACATAGCCACTAGGCACACGCAGTTACTGACCATTTAAAATGTGGTTAGTGCAAGGTCTGGGGACCCAGTTCCATGGCAGAGAACTTTTCATAGCATGCCCGAGGCCTCACGTTTGACTTCCAGCCACTCTGAATTGAAATGTGCCCTATACAATATACTGGATTTCAAAGACTTAGTAAAGAAAAAAAATTCAAATATCTCCTTAGTAATCTTTATATTACATGCCAAGTTTGTCAGGGCTACCATTCGGAGTGTCACAAGCTGGGTGGCCTAAGACAACAGAAGTGTTTTGTCTCACAGTTCCAGAGACTAATGTTGCAATAGCAAGGTATCAGCAGGGTCGTGCTCCCTCTGAAACCTAGAAGGGACCCTTCCTTCCTCTTCCTAGCTCCTGGTAGCAAGCAGCTATCAGTCCTCAATGTTCCTGGGCATCTGTCAGTCATCCCAGGCCTTCCTGGTCCCGCTGAATGAAGGGCCACCCAGTACATCATTACCTCATCTTAACTGACCACATCTGCAAATAAGGTCACATTCTGGGGCACCGTGGGTTGGAATTTCAACATCATCCTTTTTAGGCAACACAGTTCAACCCACAGAGTATATTTAAATGATGCTGAAGATTAATTGAGTTCAATAAAATGATTATGACAAAAGTGACTCACCCTGGGGCTCCTCCTCCTCTCTTGCTATTGACTCTTGATTAGGTTGTTTTGCAACTGAAAGAGTAGATGTGACTCGTAGAAAAACAGTAGTGACCAGTGAACGCCATCCCGCGCACACACAGATGCAAATGAAAAGATCATAACCCAAGCCTGCAGATGTCTTTTGCATGTAATTTAGCAATCTTCTTCCAACAATTTTTCTTTCAAGTGACTATATATTTCTCACTCTTCTGGGCTTGTCTGAACTGTCTGGTTGGTCCACTCACTAATGGGTTCATGAAACCTCTGACCTGTACTCCCTTTGTGGGAAGTGAAGTTTTCGACATTTAGGAGATTGCTGTGACAAAGGGATTCTTGAGGACAGTGGAACTCCAATGACTCCCTGGTTCCAGCACATGGCCTTTTCTAGGCAAGACCTGGTTCTTGCAGAATCGCTGCTGTGGAGCGCCATGCTTCAAAGACAGTTGAGTGGAGAGGAAGGCAGAAGGAATGAGGGAAGAGGCTGTGGCAACAAAAAGATGGACTTCTAGGATCCCAGGACCCTGCCTGACACCACTGAACCTTCCTAACCCTGAGGAGGCCAGGAGGTGGCTGACGTGGGCTGAATCACCCACCTGCAAGTCTCGATGGTTCAGGGAGACCAATCAGCAGAGGGGCCTCCTTTGGGCATCTCGACAGAGGATGCTAACCGTCTCCCAACAACCACAGTTCCTCAGCATCCAAGATCCTCTGTCTCTGACTATTTTGGGGAACACTTAGGAGACAGATCTTGAAGCCCAGGAAAAACCTGAAGAGACCCTCTAGGTTCTCATGCATCCGGTCCCTTCTTTCCATCACTGATGTTGGAAGCAGCTTCACTAAGCAAGGGACAGACCCCCTCCTAGCTTTGCTGGAGATAGCATCTCTGACCCTAGGCCACCTTGGTCATGATGGCTTAAGTTATTGGTTGGTTGGTTGGTTTTCAGGAATTTGGAGGTAGCCTTGCCTCGCTCCAACCAGTTGAAACTACTACAGGGACTTAGGGGCCACCTTTGCTAAAAACAAAGACTCTTCTTAGACCTGAAGACACCCAATGGGTAACTAAAATCAGGATCTTCACCTTCACTTTGTACATCTCTGTTACTACCTTAAATTTGGTGACCTGCTCAGCTCTGCATTTCAGCATGGTAATCACGGAAGGAGTGTTCACCTAAAAACTGGTAATACCAGGTCTATTAGCCCCCAATTTCCCTAACTCCTGTGAGCCAGCAAGACTGAGGCAAGCTCTACAGGGACATTTACAACATCCTGTTTCAGACCCTCGGAGCGGCACCTGGAAATCTGCAGTCATGGCCCTGCACCTTCCGGGAAGAGTGCAGTCTGGCAGGCACAGCGCCTCACGACCACCCTGGCCCCTCAACAGGAGCATGGAACCAGGACGCCCCTCGCAGGATCTCAGGTCTGACAGGTAAACATCCTGGGAAGCACGCGGGAATCACCCTTCTCATAAGTCCCTCTCCAGAGCCACATCGGGGACCCAGAATCGAGATGATCATCAACCAGGCCACAGTTTGGCCAAGACTGTTCAATCATGGAGACCTCCCACCCCCAGCCCCCTTTCCTCCTCTACTTAAACCTGGTGCTCATGTTAGCACCCCCGACTCGGGGCTGGGGTGCTGGAGCTCCTTCCCAACGTGGCCCTGGGCGGATCAAAGGTCCTTTCCTGCTTTCGCCATTACCTTTTCTGCTTGGTTGGTGGGCTAAGTGGCCCAAGCTGGTTTGTTGGAGCCCCTGGAGTCAGGCCTCCATGAACCAAACCACTCTTCACGCAGGCCAGTGCTGGTGTCCCATGGGTGACCCCTTTGATGTCAAAGGTCCCAAAACGCCCCTCTCAGGCCATGCCCACACTGCCATTTTCCGAACATGTGTCCTAAGAAGAGCCATAAAGTACACCCTGATGGCTTCACTTTTCCCCGCCTCCAGCCACCTTCCCCATGCCTCACGCCACCCTGCTTCTTTGTCCCCAAAATACTCCTAAACTCTGTCCTCAGAGAGGCAGAGTTGAGACTGGGGTCTCCCACCTCCTCACTTTGACTGCCTTATGAATAAATTATTTGTCTTTTGCAAAACTCATTCACTTTAGTGACTGGCAGATAGCAAGGTGGCCATTAGGTGACAATCTGAACCCTTAGGAGTCAGTAGAAAAAGATAACATCTCAACAGAGGGTCCCAAAGGAGGAAGAGATAGAACAAGCAGATCACATGTCCACTGAATGAGAACTTGAGGAGACAAATTAACACCTGAATTGTTTGTTTGTTCATTTGTTTGTTTGTTTGTTGGTCTGTCTGTTTTGGTGGGACTGGGGATTGAACTCAGGACGTTGTAATGTTAGGCAAGCACTCCACCAACTGAGCTATATCCCCAGCCCCTAACACCTGACAATTTTTAAAAAATGATAGCAGACTTTAAGAAAATCCAAACGTATCACAGAAAGAACTTCTGAGACTTAAAACAAGAACTTTGAGCTTTTAAAAAAAAGATAGATAAATTAAAGGAGAGGATGTCATTGAATCAGAACCTGGAAGATCAAGTATAAAAAATTATCTTAGAGCTTGGAGAAGAAAGATAAAGAGATAAAAGTCATAAGGGAAAAGATAAAAGATTTGGAGGAAAGATCCGGGAGCGCTAACATGCAAAGAACAGAAGTTCCAGATGGAGACAGAATGAGAGTAGGAGAGGCAATAATTAAACACATGCCAGGAGAAATTTTCCCTGAACCAAGGAAAGACTTGAATAGCTTGTTCAGCCCAGGGAGACCAAGAACTGCCAGCTAAAAACTCGTTCATATGCCAGGATGGAAGAAAGACATTCAAGGATCCACAAGAGCTCAAAGGTGAGTCTGCAGGTAAGAGACGGCACGGGTGAACTCCAAGTGGTTTCTGCTTCACCCTTGTCCCCCAGTCTCCCACGACAACCTCTCTTGTGGTCACTCCAACTAGAAACTTATGGGTAAGGCCATTTGTAAAACGTAGTTCAGCCCAGCAGAACTCACACATTTCAAAGCCACCCATACCAAGAATAAAAGAACTGAAGTTATTTTTAGTCCCATTTTCTCTGAATGGCTTTCAGTCAAAGACTGATCAAGGCGGCAGCACAAAGGTTTGTCCATTTCTGTCTAATGAGGGATTCCATTAGTGGGCAAACTTTGCCTCAGAGCTCCCCTGGCAAGCTGGCAGACACATGAGGAATATATCATGATACAATGGCACCTCCTGCCAAAGCTTACCGCCTCCCATTTCTTCCTCCTCCTCCTCCTCCTCCTCCTCCTCCTCCTCCTCCTCCTCCTCCTCCTCTCCGTCTTTATGTAGTACTGGGGATAGAACCCAGGGCCTCAAACACACTAGGCAAGTGCTCTACCACTGAGCTACACCTCCAGTGCTTTTTTAAAAATTTATATTTCAAGACAAGTTCTCATAAGGTGCCCAGTCTGGCTTTGAACTGGGGTCTTCCTGCCTGAGCCTCTTGAGTAGCTGGGATTTCAGATGTGTACTTCCACACCCAACTCTCCCATTTCTTTTCACGGATATCACTCCATAATAAATTTTTGGTATTTCAAACTTTGTCTCAGCATCTGCATGTCAAAAATTCTTACCAGTATAAAACACTTTTAAAGCAGATGTTGTAACTATGGTCAAAGAGTCAAAAGAAAATATGCTTCAAACAAGTGAACAAGGAGTAAACTTTAACAGATAACTAAAAATGACAGAAAAGAGCCAATGAACATTGTGAACAAAAAAGAAAAAACTTTTAAAATAATCTTTTTATGATCACTGGATACGTTTAACAACAGACTAGAGGTAACAGAAGAGTCAACAACTTAAAGACAGGTCAATAGAAATTTCTAAGGCAGGCACTGTGGCATGTACCATAATTCCAGCAACTCAGGATGCTGAGGCAGAAAGAGAGTGAGTTCCAGACCAGCCTGGGCAGCACAGTGAGACCCTATCTGAAGAAGGAGGAGGAAGAGAAAAAGAAGAGGAAGAGGAAGAGGAAGAAGAAGAGGAAGAGGAAGAGGAAGAAGAAGAAGAAGAAATAATCTGAAAAACAGAAAGCAAAAGAATAAAAAAAATATTATCAAAAGATTTCACATTTGTATAATGGGAGTTCTAGAAGGCCAGGAAAGAATGAGAAAAAAAAAATTTTTTTTTAAAATAAGGGTTGTATACAGGTTCAAGAATTTCAACAAACCCCAAGAAAGAAAAATAGTATAGAAGCACATATAGATACAGAAGAGTAATGGAAAATAATATTCCTACAAGACAGTCCCTGAAGAAAATCAGAAAGACAGTGTAGCTTGGGAGGGAGGAAGGAAGGGAAATAAGCCAAGTATTAACCTCTCCCCGTAAACCCTTTCCCCAAAACAGTAGGCCCTGAAGGAAGGGGGTAAATACTGGATACTGGGCTCTGGACTTTGACCTTCCCCCACTGCAAATTAATCTAAACGGAGGAATAGTAAATATGGAAACAATGAATCCTAGAGAAAGAAAAGCAATGGATGAAATATGAATACTCATCTCTTAGGATCTGGACTCCCATCTCTCCAGGTAACAACCAGTTTCAACCACTTTACAACTGCCTTCCTGGGTTAAAGTCTTAACCTGCACAGCTAGCCCTGAAATCTCCTCTGTAACTGAAATCTCCTCTGTAACTGAAGGCCATTTTTGCATCCAGAAAATGAGCCCCTATACTGCTCAAGTCTGCAAACAAATAAACAGCTTCTCTGAATCTGTCAAGGTCTGCATCCGTCATTTTGCACTTATAGATCCATTAGACTAAACTGCTGAAAACCAAAGATGAAGAAAATTTTATGAAAGCAGCAGATAAGATGCATGTTGCATACCAGGGAACAGTGATGTGAATGGCTTCTAACTTCACATTAGAAATTATGGAAGACAAAAGACAATAGAATATGTAGTCAGAGGGATGAAGGAAGAATCATCAACCCAGAATTCTGTATCCATCAAACTACCCCTCAAAAATGGATTCATTAGCCAGGTGCAGCAGCACATGCCTGTAATCCAGCAACTTGGGAGGCTGAGGCAGGAGGACCGAAAGTTCAAAGCCAGCCTCAGCAAAAGCAAGGTGTTAAGCAACTCGACGAGATCCTGTCTCTAAATAAAAAAAAAAGGGGCTGGGGATGTGGCTCAGTGGTCCATTGCCCCTGAGTTCAATCCCCAGTACCAAAAAAAAAGAAAAAAAAAAGAATATAATACTGTGTAACAATTGCTAACACTTGATGGCTTTAAAATAATAAGCATTTAAAAATAAAACACCATTATTATCTCACAGTTTCAGTGGAGATTCTTTCTCAGATGTCAGAGCTCTGTTTACCTGAGTCCTTGAAAAGCAGCAATCAAGTTGACATCTAGTGTTCAGTTCCCATCTGGAAGCTGGATTGACCGTGAATCCTTATCCAAGTTCACTCAGGTTGGTGGCAGGATTCATTTCTTTGATGCCATAAAATGGAAGCCACACTAAGCAATTAGATGTTGCCTGAAATTTCTTGTCCTATGGGCTCCAATTATTGCATGCAGCTTGCTTGATCACAGCTAGAACATACAAGAGACTAAAGAATTACCTAGTGAGATAGAGTCTTTAATAAAGTAGCATAATCATGGGCATGGCATCCTATCGTTTTGCCATATTCTACTAGTTAGAAGCACGTCTCGGGTCCCACTCACACTCAAGGGAGGAGATTCTACAATATGTGAATATCAGATGGTGAGGAACACTGGGGATCACTCAAGATCTGTCCACCATAATTGAGATGAAATAAAAACATTTTCAAATGATTGAAAACTAAGAGAATTCATTGCCAGCAGAGCTACACTACAAAAGACAAGAGATTTAATTCATTGAGCGAAGAGAAACAGCACAGAGAAGCACAGATCTTCAAGAAATGACAATTCCTAGAAATGTGAAATAGGTATGTATAAAATATTCTTCTTAATTTTTTTCCCAGAATTCTAAATTTTATAATTTATTAATATTAGCTGAGAGTAGAAAATGGGGTGGTTGACTTCTTAATTTTTCATAACCATCTGCTTTGTTAGTCTCTAGATAGACTCCATCAGCCTACAAATCTTCAGTTACACCATTTTTCCTTAAAAGAACCCTCAGGGACGCCCCTACAACTTCCAAATTCTGTTTATTGTATTGAAATCTCAGGGTCACTAATGAATCAAAGGATGGGACGACAATAGCCCTTTGAAGACAAGCTTATATTCATCTGGCCCTTTCTGTCTGTGAGATGCTGAAGTATTACATTCTTTGATATTTAGTTCTGCCAGGTTCTCCAGGTCATTTTAGTTCAGGTCTCAGGGTTCTTTGGCTGCATCCTGGTGTTTTGAATAGAGACTAAGCTTTGAAAAGTTATTTTCTCAGCATTCATGCTCCTCCCTCATGTTCAGAAATATCTGAATGTCTGAAAATTTGTAAAAAAGGTGTCTCTCTTCACCATACTTGCCTTTGTGGTACTAGATCTATTCTTCTTAATTTATAAATGTATCTGACTCCTCAAGTTAAAAATTACAGGGTTTACAATTATACAGGTGTAATATATAAATGACAACTATAGCATAAAAGTCCAGGGGAAAATACACTATGTCATTGAGAGGCCCTTAATCTCACGTGAAGTGGCCAGTTATTAACCGGAGTAGAATGTAGACTCTAAATTAAGAATGAATATTGTAGTCATTAAACAACCACTTTTATAAATGAAAAGAGGAAGAGCGAAAAGCCATTGATAAATTAAAATGAAACTATGAAAACTCTTTTATTTAACCTGAAAGAAAGCATGAAAGGAGGAAGAAAAATACACATAAGACAAACTAATAATAAAATGATAGAATGTCCATAATTATATTATCTGTTGTTAGTTAACATGATCCAATTAATGTCACATTATATACACATATAATGTCCATAATTACATTATCTGTTATTAGGTAATATTAATTATCCAATTAAAAGGGAGATAATGTAGAAATAGGTTTTGTGTTAGTCAACTTTTTGTTGCTATGACAAAATGCCTGAGAAAAACATCAAGAAGGAAAAATTTATTTTGGCACCTGGTTTCAGAGGAATCAATTCATGATTGACTGGTTTCATTGCTATGGGCTTCACAAGACAGAACATCATTGTGGAAGAGTGTGGAGAAGTACAACTGCTCACCTCATGGTATCCAAGAAGCAGAAGATAGAGAGGGTGTGTGTGTGCACTCATGCCAGGGGTCAGAGATAAGATATATCTTTCCAGGGGCTGGGGATGTGGCTCAAGCAGTAGCACGCTTGCCTGGCATGCGTGCGGCCCGGGTTCAATCCTCAGCACCACATACAAACAAAGATGTTGTGTCCGCCCAAAACTAAAAAATAAATATTAAAATTCTATTTCTTTCTCTCTCTCTCTCACTCACTCTCTCTTTTAAAAAAAAATGATATATCTTTCCAGAGCAATGCCCCCCCCCGGCCTACTTCCTCCAACTATGCCCCACCTCCTGCAGCCTCCACCATCTCTCAAAAGTCCATTCAACTATGAACCCATCAGTGGATTAATTCATTGCTAAAGTCAGAGTCCTTCACGATTCAATCACTTCCCAAAAGCCCTATCTCTGAACATTGCTGCATTGGAGATCAAGTTTTCAATATATGAGCCGTTAAGGGACATTCCAGATCCAAACCATACCAGGTTTTTAGTGGGGAAAGGCTGTGCTTTGAATATAAGAGCTATTTCTTTTTTTTTTTTTTTTTAAAGAGAGAGTGAGAGAGGAGAGAGAGAGAGAGAGAGAGAGAATTTTTTTTTTTTAAACTTTTAGAATTTTTTTTTTTTTCTAGTTCTCGGCAGACACAACATCTTTGTTGGTATGTGGTGCTGAGGATCGAACCCGGGCCGCACGCATGCCAGGCGAGCGCGCTACAGCTTGAGCCACATCCCCAGCCCAAGAGCTATTTCTTAACAGTATAGATAGGTGAAAGGAAATGGTTGAGAAAAGGTGTATCATACAACACACAATCAGGACTAGAATGAGAAGTAGGATAATTTCAAATAAAGTGAACTTCAAGGGGACATTCTATGATGGCAAAATGGTTTGTTTTCATGAGGAAGACATAAAATATGAAATTATGCCTAATGACAGAGTTTTAAAATGCATAAAACAAAAACTGACAAAAATCCAAAACCCTCTCCCAAAAATTGATAGAACTAGACTTACAAAAGTCATTAAACATGTAGAAGATTTAAATAATGTCATAAACCACTTTGTTCTAGTTTATACTTATAAAACACTAAACTCAACAGTCGCAGAACACAAATTTTCTTCACAAGCTCATGGCATATTTATCAAGATAGACCATACCCTGGGTCATAAAACCCATCTCAATAAATTAAATTAAAATAATTCAAACTATGTTTTCTGACCACTATGGAAATAAATTTAAAATCAATAGTGAATAGGCATTAAAAATTGAATATTAAACAACAAATGCATAAATAATCATTGGGTCAATGAAAGAATCACATAAGGGCCGGGCGCAGTGACGCACACCTATAATCCCAGCGGCTCAGAAAGCCGAGGCAGGAGGATCGAGAGTTCAAAGCCAGCCTCAGCAAAAACTGAGGAGCTAAGCAACTCTGTGAGATCCTGTCTCTAAATAAAAAAAAACAAAATAAGGCTGGGGATGTGGCTCAGTGGTTGAGTGCCCCTGAGTTCAATCCCCAGTACCCAAAAAAAGAAAAAAGATTCACATAAGGAAAAATCTTAAGCATTCTATACAAACAATGAAAACACAACATAAAAATTTGTGGGCTGCATTTAAAGCAATGTTGAAAGGGAACTTTACATTCTTAAGTATTTATATTAGAAAATAAATGGGCTAAATTTCCACCTCAAGAAACTGGAAAAAGGAGGATTCAAGACGGCTGATTAGAGGAAGGCTGCATTCCTAGTTTGCGCCATGGCTTGGTTTAACACACACAAATCAATAAATGTAATTATCATATACATATAAATTAAGAACAAAAATCACTTAGTCATCTCAAAAGATACAGAGAATGCCTTCAACAAAATTCAGCATCTAGTCATAATAAAAACACTAAAGAAACTAGGAATAGAAAGAATCTACCTCAAACATCATAAAGGCTATACATGAAAAACCCAAAGCCAACCTCATAGTAAGTGGGGAAAACTGACAGCATTCCCTTTAAAATACGGAATAAGAAAAGTATGTCCAGAGCTGGGGAGAGAGCTCGGT
This sequence comes from Urocitellus parryii, assembly GCF_045843805.1. Taxonomy (NCBI): domain Eukaryota; kingdom Metazoa; phylum Chordata; class Mammalia; order Rodentia; family Sciuridae; genus Urocitellus; species Urocitellus parryii. The sequence continues at coordinate 184,186,823 of NC_135536.1, forward strand.
TGATAGAGTGCTTGCCTTGCATGCACAAGGCCCTGGGTTCAATCCCCAGCACCACAAAAAAAAAGAAAAGAAAAGAATGTCCATTCTCCCTGTTAATATAATGCTGGATATTCTAGCCAGAGCAGTTAGGCAAGAGAAGGAAATAAAAAAGATAAAATAGGAAAGGAAGAAGCCAAAGTATCCTTGTTTGCAGATGATATGATCCTCCAGGTAGAAGATCCAAAATATCTCCATCTAAAGACTGCTAGAGCTAGTAAGTTCAGTATAGTAGCAGGTTACAAAATCAACATTTAAAAAAAAAAAAACTGAGAGCTTTCCTATATACCAACAATGAATCTGATGAAGATGAAATCAGGAAAGCTATCCCATTCACAATAGCCTCAAAATAAATTAATTAAATATCTAGGAATAAATCTAATCAAGAAGGCAAAAGACCTCTACAATGAAAACTACAGAACACTGAAGAAAGAAATTGAAGAAGTCCTCAGAAGATAGAAAGACCTCCCATGTTCATAGTTAGGCAGAATTAATATTGTTAAAATGGCCATACTATCCAAAGCCATACACGAATTCAGTGCAATCCCCATCAAAACACCAATGACATTCTTCACAGAACTAGAAAAAAAACAGTCCTAAAATTCATTTGGAAGAATAAAAGACCTAGAATAGCCAAAGCAATTCTAAGTCTAAAAAAAGCAATGCTGGAGGCATCACAATACCTGATTTCAAATTATACCACAGAACGATAGTAACACTGCATAATACTGACGTTAAAACAGACACATAGACCAATGGTAAAGAGACAGAGACAAACCCACACATCTACAGCCATCTGATCATTGACAAAGGTGCCAAAAACATGCATTGGAGAAAAAACAGCCTTTTTAACAGATTGTGCTGGGAAAATTGGTTATCCATATCTATAAGAATGAAACTAAACCCGTATCTCTTACCCCACACAAAAATCAACTCAAAGCGGATCAAAGACCTAGGAATTAGATAAACCATGCAACTCCTAGAAGAAAATGTAGGGTCAACACTCTAGCATATAGGCCCAGGCAGCAACTTTCTTCAATAGGGCCCCTAAAGTGCAAGAAATACTGCCAAAGAGTTAACAAACTTAAAAGCTTCTGTATGGCAAAGGAAACAATTAGGAATGTGAAAAGAGAATGGGAGGAAGTCTTTGCTAACTACTCTTCTGACAGAGGATTAAGATCTAGACTATACAAAGAATTCAAAAAATTTAACACCAAAATACCAAATAACCCAATTAATAAATGGGCAAATAATACTTCTCCAAAGCAGAAACACAAATAGCCAACAAATATATGAAAAAAAAATGTTTAACATCATTAGCAAGTAAGGAAATGCAAATCAAAACCATACTGAGATTTCATCTCACACCAGTCAGCATGGCAGTCATCAAGAATACAGACAATAATAAATGCTGGGGAGGATGTGGCGGAAAAGAGCACTTTTACACTGTTGGTGATTGTACATTAGTATAACCACTGAAAATCAGCATGGAGGCTCCTCAAAAGGCTAGGCATGGAACCACCATATGACCCAGCTAGCCGACTGCCCGATATTTAAACTAAAGATTTAATGTCATCATACTCTAGTGACACATGGATACTCACTCATGTTTATAGCAGCACAATTCACTATAGCCAAACTATGGCACAAATCTAAGTGTCTGTCGATGGACAATTGGATAAAGACAACGTGATCTATATATACAATGGAGTGTTGTTATTCAGCCTGAAGTAACTCAGTGAGACCCTGTCTCTAAATAACATATTAAAAAGGGCTGGGGATGGGGCTCAGTGGTTGAGTGCCCAAGTTCCATCCCTGGTACCAAAATAAATAAATAAATAAACCTCTAGGGAAACACACACACACACACACACACACACACAAATTACCAATAAGAGAACTAAAATAGTAGCTAGCCTGCTGTGGTTTGGAAATAATTTAATTGTGTTCCCTGAAATATTCATGTGGTTCACGAGGTGGGGGTGCTTTTAGCTGCTGGAGCCTTTAAGGGGTGGGGCCAAATGGGAGCTTCTTAGTCACTGAGGGCCTGAGGCGGTTCTTGAAAAAAGACTGTTAAGAAAGCACAGACCTCGGCCCACCGGGCCCCAGCTCACTCTGCCCCCTACATCGACCTTTTTTCTTCATAAGTCACTTGTCTCAGTTCAATCAGAGACAAAAAGCAGACCAACACACAGCTTTATAAATCCTACAGTTATTAGAAGAATAACAGAATATTTTAAATAAATCTATGCTAAAAAATATTTAGACTACCTGGATCAGTTAGACTATTCCTCGAAAAGCATAACTTACCAAAATTGATGTAAAATAAAATAGACAAATCTAAATAGCTATGTATCTAATACAAAAAAAAAAAAAAAAATGAACTCATAATTTAAAACTTTCGGTTTTCCCGGAGCTGCTTCTCTTCCACCGCTGGTGTGAAGCCGGCGCTCCGGGATGCTGCTGGCACCGCACGTGCCCGGGGGACAGAGCAGCAGGTGCAGGTGAGGTAGAGCCCAGGCCCAGTGCCCCAGGTGTGGCTGCCCCCTGGAGAGCGGCTCCCTGTAGGAGGGCCCTGCGGATGCTTCTGGCCTCCCAGGCCATGGCCCTAAGGAAGTGCTTGGAAGCCGATGACGTTCTGGAAGAGTGGCTCCTGCAGCACGTGGTTCAGGGCAGGAAACTACAGCGACCTAAGGCTGCACCACGAGGGGAAGATGGTCCTGAAGATGCAGAGGCTCTGAGCCGTGCCGATCTGCACGTGTCGGACAGCACCCTCCACCCCAGCTTCCACGACTACGGGCTGCAGCCGGCCACCTGCGCCAGGACGGGGCCTTCATCCCAGCACACTTCCAGCGCCCCGTGGGGAGGGGGGTCTTTGGACACCCGTCTCACCACGAGAGCGACTTCGAGATGGAGGTGTATTTCAACTGGACGGTCGAACAGGACCCACTTGGTGAGGCCACTCACTCCACAGACGGTGCAGAAGTGGGTCAGAAGCATGCTTAGGCTCCAGAGGAGGCATCACAAGGAGTCCCTTCTCTGGACGACATTAATTAGCATTTTGAAACTGGTACTGGGAGTTCTTTTCTGACCCCCTGAAAGTACTCTAGAGCACTGTGCCCGGAATGGGTGAGGGTGATCGCACTTTGCTGTGAACCTGGCTACTTTTACCTGGCTGAAATTCTGGTTACTTTTTTTAGGTGAGGGGTGGAAATACAAAGCCATTCAGTATTGTTACCTGATATCCCCAAAATAGGAAAAGCAGGAAGCAATTTTTCTTTGGAAGCTCAAAATTTCTATAAAGGAATATGCACAATAAGACATTGACTCTCCATTATGATCAGTTTGTCAGGCAACCCGAAGTGTATTATAATAACTTAGGTTTAGGGGCTGGGATTGTGGCTCAGTGGTAGAGCACTTGCCTGGCATGTGTGAGGCACTGGTGTCAATCCTCAGCACCAGGTATAAATAAATAAAAATAAAGGTATTGTGTCCATCTACAACTAAAAAAAAAAAAAAATATATATATATATATATATATTTTAAAAACTTAGGCTCTTACATTAAAAAAATCAAAATATAAAATTCAGCATGTTTTCAGTAGTTTTACTAAGATCAAGTCAGAAATGAAATGATTTTTTTAAATTTCCCTGAGCATGGACTAAAGACCCAAGTCTGCCCCAAGGAGGGACACGCTATCTTCTATCTGTTCCTGTGCCAATTAATGACAATTTTATATCCCCTCTGCACCAATATTATCAGGCCATTTGCCATTTTATCATTTGGGGCTTCCTATCACTAAAGTTCTTTGGTTATTAGATAACTTTGTTATACTACTTATGGCAGGCCACAAACGCCACCACAGAGTAGGAAAGGTCATAAAAACAGTAATATTTAAGTCTGAAAATTAAAATATTTCAAATTAGTTTGCTAAATATTTCTACTCAATTTTTTAGAGAAAACCAAAGCACTGAAATTAAAAAAAAAATTCAATAGGAGCAATTAGTTTCAAGGGTAAGAGTAGCTTATGATGAAATGAGTCAACTAGCAGATTTTAAGCTTAGAGTTCATTTCAAAAATCTTTTATTGGCATAAAAATTAGAATGTTTTAGGGGCTGGGGTTGTGGCTCAGTGGTAGAACTCTTGCCTAGCATGAGACACTGGGTTTGATCCTCAGCATCACATAAAAATAAAATAAAGGTATTGTTTCCACCTACAACTAAAAAATATTTTTAAAATGAGAATGTTTTAAATAAATCAGCAGGGCTGGGGTTGTGGCTCAGAGGAAGAACACTTGCCTGTCATGCGTGAGGCACTCGGTTTTATCCTCAGCACCATATAAAAATAAAATAAACGTCTTGCGTCCACCTGCAACTAAAAAATAAAATGTTTTAAAATAAATAAATAAATAAATAAATCAGCACCAAATATTCCACTTTAGTGCCTATACATTAGGCCCCCCAGAAATCATTTTATCCCTCTTTGCTGATTTTCCCCCTTCTGCCCACTTTCCTGGGTGTTGCGGGGCTCAATGACAACAGTCACAAATCCAAGACCTAGGAAAAAAAAAAAGTGTTACTTTAATATAGAGTGGAATTCTATTATCATTATAATATTTAATTTTTTTAGGTTTATATCAACACAATACCTTTATTTAACTTACTTTTGTGCAGTGCTGAGAATCGAAGCCAGTGCCTCACACATGCTAGGCTAGTGCTCTACCACTGAGCCACATCCCCAACCCCTGGAATTTTATTTTTATAGAACTGAATATTAAACCATTTAGTTCCCCTTCCCTAGCTGTCACTAGTGATAATCCCTTGTGGATTTGGGGTAGGAAGGATGGGCGCTACTGTGTTCTCTAAACAAAGGAAGATGTAAACATCCCTAAAAAAGGATCAGTGTAACCAAAGCTATGTAAGACTCTGCAAGTGGGGGGCGGGGTGCTACACAATGACATGGACCATTCCCAAAATGCAATCACTGTCATACTTTAAAAGCTCAATAATACAAAACCAGGTACAGAATTTGGCTTTTTTCAGCCTTTTTCTGGACTGCTCCAACAGCATTCTCAAATCCTGGTATACTATGCTGACACAGCAATTTGAAAAAGTGTTTAATTGCAGGACAGGTTGCACTACATACCTGATCTGAGTTTCTACAGAACAATAAATAATTATTTAAGTTGCACGCTTCTCAATGGTTCCCGGGAAACTTAGATCTAGGCAAATTTTATAGAGTATCATACAGTGTTAACTATGCAAATAAGTTCTAAAGTTACACAATTATCTGTGTAATGTCCTAGTCCAATTATTGTAACTGACCCATTGTGCTCTAATTCTGAAGTGACCTAGAATTGTCACAATGCCTCAGTTTATGGATATACGTTCTAATGTGTAAGGCGAAGCAATCTAAGTTTCTAAATAGATGACACATAAAAATAAAATCAAAGCACTAAAACAAACAACAAAAAATCATAATTTAAAACTTTCTTCACATCCCCACAAAGAAAACTATGTAGTTTCACCAGTGACTTTCATTAAGGATGAATTAGCACAAAAACTGACAAATACTTCCCAACTCACTTTATGAGACTAATATCATCCCAATGACAAATCTGACAATAAAATTACAAAAAAAAAAAATCCAGACTAATATCTTTCACGAATCAGTGTCAACAAATCCTCCACAGAATATCATCAAATAGAATCCAGCAATATGTAAAAATCGAAATGCATCATGACCAAATTGGTTGTACCCTGGGAATCCAAAGTTGGTTTGAGAACAATCCAAATCATACAACAAACTGTATTAAATTTTTTTCAATTATATGCTCATGTAAATGAAAGCAGGAGAATCACTTGGAAAACAATCAACAGCTATTCATTTAAAAATGAAACAAAAGCCCAGTTCCATGGCCTGCCTGTCCCTCTAGTCCCAGCTATTCAAGAGGCTGAGGCAGAAGGATCACTTGAGCCCAGGAGTTTGAGGCCAGCCTCGGCAACATAGTGAGACCCTGTCTCAAGAAAAACAAAAAAAGGAGATAACTTCCTGAATTAATGACGTTTTCAAAAGCCTATATGGTCAGGGCTAGAGATGTGGCTCAGTGATAGAGCACTTGCTTAGCATGTGTGAGGCCCTGGGTTCAGAAAAAAAAAAAAAAAAAAAACCTAAAGTTAACATTATACATAGTAGTTAAATATTGAATGTCTTCCCTACTGGGAATAAGGCAAGGCTATCCATTATTCCCACTTCTTTTTGCCGTTGTCCCTGAGATGCTAGCCAGTGAGGTAAGCAAGAAAGAAGCAAATGAAACACAGTTTGTAAAGGAAGAATTACGATTGTCTCTATTCATAGATGAAATTGTTGTTTATACAGAAAATCTTAAGGATTCTATAAAATATTTTAGAGTAAATGAGCAAATCTATAAAATATCTTAAGTAAATGAGAAAACCCTGCAAATACAAGGACAATCTACTAAAATCAATTGCATTTTGTATTCCAGCAGAGAAAAACTGGAAAATGAAATGTGAAAAACAATTTCATTTACTGTATTGTCAAAAAACATGAAATACTTAGACATAAATATAGTAAATGATATTACCTGTATAAAAAAATCCTCTACATTAAAAACCACAAAATATTACTGAAAGAAATTAAAGAAGACTTAAATAAGTGAAGAGAGATACCAAACTTATTGATTAGAATATTCAATGTTTTAAGATGTCAATTATCCCAGAAGTTGATCTATGCAGTTAAAGTCATCCGACCATAATTCAACCCAACCATTCTGCAGAATTGGGTAAATTGATATTAAAATACAAAGGAATATCCAAAGCAACCTTGAAAGAGGACAGTTTGGAGGTCTAACACAAACTGACTTAAAACCTTACCCAGAGCTGCCGTAACCACAGCATACTGGCACCAGCATAAGAAATACAATTAGATTCAGGAACAGAATCAAGAACCAAGAAGATCCTCCTTCACAGGTGATTTGCTTTGGGACAAAGACACCAAAGCAATTCAATAAAGAAAGGAAATGTCTTTAGTAAATGGTTCTAGAACAACTTCATATGTACTACATAGCGGGGGAGTAGCCAGGTGTAGTGACAAACAGCTGCACTCCAGCATCTTGAGAGTTTGAGGCAGGAGGGCTGCAAGTTCAAGACCAGCCTGGGCAACATAGCAAGAACCAGTCTCAAAAAAAAAAAAGAAAGAAAGGAAAAAGTCTGGGGGTGTAGCTCAGTGATAGAGCGCTTGCCTAACATGTGAAGGCCCCTGATTTCTATCCCTGGTACCACATTAAAAAACAAAAGTGCCTGGCATGATGGCACATGCCTGTAATCCCAGCAACTCAGAAGGCTGAGGCAGGAGGACAGCAAGTTCAAAGCCAGCCTCAGCAACTTAAGAAGGCCCTCAGCGACTTAGAGAGACCCTATCTCAACATAAAAATAAAAAGTGTGGGGATGTAGTTCAACAAATACTTGTTGAACTAAAAAAAGTGAAAAAAAATCTATTATAGTCAACCCTCACCTCCTCATACCACACCCTCAAATTAAGCCAAGATGACTCATGGACCTAACATAAAAGCTGAAGCAACAAAACTTTCAGGAGAAAATGTAGCCAACTATTTTTTAACTTGGGGACTTAGGCTCCTCAGGCTTTACTTAAAAACTAATAATCATAGAAGGGAGGGAGGAAAGGAATAGGAAAGACCCTGGAATGTTTCTGACATAAATTTCCTGTATACATATATGAATACATCACAGTGAATCTCTACATCATGTACAGCCACAAGACTGAGATCCTAATAAGAATAAGTTGAACTCCATGTTGGTCTACATACGTCAAATTACACTCTATTATCATGTGTAACTAAAAGAGAAAAAAAAAAAAACATTTTAGAACTTTGCCCGAGAATGTAAAGATTTAGAGGAATATAAGTCGGGAATTATATTGAAGAAAGGAAGAATAAATGGTTTAAGTAGTCTAAAGAACAAAAAAATCAATCACCATAAAAGAAAAAGTGTAAATTAACTTATCTAAATTTGAAATGTCTGCTCATCAAAAGACACCTTTAAGAAAATTAATATGCAATTCACAGGCTGGGAAAAAGATTTTTCACAAAACATATGCATCTGGCAAATAGCCAGTATTTAGAATGTATTTTTAAAAAAACTCCTGCAACTCAATAATCTTTTAAAAGACCAGCCAATTGTAAAATGGATAAAAGATTAAACAAACATTCCACAACAGGAATATGTAAATGACTTGTATTCACATGAAAAAGTGCTCAACATTATTCATTAATTATCAGGAAAAGGCAAATTAAAATAACAGAGATATTCTACATATTTACCAAATGGCTATGTTTGAAGAATAACAATGATTAGTGTCAGAAATATAATGTAGCCAGAATGCACATGATATTAAGGACGATGTAAAATGGCACAATCACTTTCGGGGGGGGGCGGGGGGGGGGATCTATCAGTGTCTTATAACACTAAACCAGCACCTGCTCTATGGCCCAAAATCCTACTCCTAGGTATTTATTCAGGAGAAAAGGAAAATATATGTCTACAAAATGACTTGTACACAAATATTCATAGCACCTTTGTCCATAATGATCAAAAGCCAAAAAACATCTCAGAAGAATGGTGAGAAATACCATGGTATAGCCATAAGTGGACTACTACTGAGCAATTAAAAAGCACAAATAACAATATCAACAAATCTCAGCCAGGCGTGGTGACATATATCTTTAATCCCAGTGGCTCCAGAGGTTGAGACTGGAGGATTGCAAGTTCAAAGCCAGCCTCAGTAATTTAGCGAGGCCCTAAGCAACTGATCAAGACCCTGTCTTCAAATAAAATATTTTAAAAGGTCTGGGGAAGTGGCTCAGTGGTTAAGCACTATAGGTTCAATCCCTAGTACCACCAAATCTATACATAAATATATATATTTATTGATGCATATGTGCATGTATATATGTACATATACATATGTATTTATATCAGTAAATCTCAAAATCATTATTCAGCTTGAAAGAACCTTGCTAAAATAGCAGACATGCCATATGATTTCATTTACCACACCCAATGCTTAAGCCACATTGTGGGAAGGATAGGCTCAGCATTCCCCGACACACATTCCCTCCATTCCAGGTTTCTTTCTTTTCTCCTTTCTCAGGAGGTTCCAGGCACTAAGCTAGTGCATGGCATAAATTCAAGAACTGGAACACCAGTGAGAACATCTTTCTCTTCTTGGACATCTACTCTCTAGGTGGCCAAAGCAGAGAGCTGAGGCTGCTTCCCTCCCTAAGGCAACTCGCTAGTCCCTTCAAGAGGTTGGCACAATGGGGGAGTTGGAGGCTACCAACCACAGAGCACACAAACCTCCGGTGGGGATGAAGAGCCTGGTTCTGGAGCTTCAGAGAGAAATGTCCTTCCAGGCCTGCATCTGATACCTGACACCTCGACAGCAGACCTGGGACCAACCTCAGGCAGCTCTTTTGCTAACAACTGGCCCTCATACATACTATTCATAGGACCAGGCACAAGAACAGTTTAATTTCATCTTTACTAATGGAGTATACATTATACTTTTCCCTTCATCTCCAAGCTCATCTCTAAGCTCCCAAGCCAGAAAGTAAGTCTTCTTCTTAAAAAAAAAAAAAAAAAATTATTCATGACACTTGTTTAAGACATTGAGACACACTTGACTCAAAGGGGGCCATGATGAAAGGTTTAGGGACAAAAACTGTTCATCAATTTGACAAAATTCTTGCTGAAGGCAGACCAGGGTGATAAGACACCCAGGGTCTAAGACCCTGTCTACACTAATATAGCAGGATTCTTGTACAAATTGGATTCTGCAAGGACAGACAGGGAAGCCCAAGGTCAAGCAAAGGGTTCAGAGGAGCCCAACACAAGTGCTGGTGGAAGGAAATGGCCTGGGTCAGACTGAGCAGGATAAAAACCCTGCTGTAAGGAGAAAGGAGAGTGTGAGCCTGCAGGTTGGCCAGAGGATCCCTCCCTGCTGAGGCACTCCAAGTGGCAGAGCACAGGCTGTGGTATCCACCTGGCCTGTACATTACTCACTGTGTGACCTTGGTCATTAGTGTCCCTGTAGGTGAAGAACACCTTGACCCTGGCAGAAACTCACCTTGACCCTGGCAGCAGGGCCTTGGGAGCTTAGAGCCTGTGTGTGAACTTGGGGCTCTAGATGCTGATGCAGGCTTTCCAGAAGGTCTCAACTTGACTGCTTCCTAAAGAACTAGAGCCAAATCTCTTTCTTTGGTAACCTCTACATTTACATATAAATTGCTACCTAATGGCTCTGCCCTCCTTTATTTTAGCTCCAGATTCTAATGAGCTGGAAAAATATCCTGTGCCTGGAAATAATGAAGCTCCCAGGCAGGGGAACGGAGAGAATGTGGTCCCCGCTTGCTGTGCTGTGGGGAACGCAAGGGGGGGGGTACAGTGCCCCATCCCCACTGGGACACATGTCCCAATGTCTCAAAGGAAGGGGAAGAAAACACTTTGCAACATCTTAAGACACGGTGGGAAATCAACCATGAAAGTATGTGAAACGCATGACACAATTTGCAAAAAGTGCCTCATAATTCTATTTGTTCTGCCTGGTATTCATGTTGCAAATACTTCATCCAAACAGAAACTGAAAATGAAGAAAAGCCAGGAGCGCCATCTGGGGTGTGATCTGGCACTAGCCTTAGCTGCTCAAATCCAGAGATCTCTGCAGACACTGGGGTTGGAGGAGATGTTATAAAGCACCTTCCCCCCACCCCTGGGGTCGGGGTATAGCTCAGTGGTAGAGAGCCCCGATATGGAAAGAAAGAAGAAATAAGTCACAGACTTCAATATCATATTACAGTAGTCCTTGATGTCTCAAAATGTCATTTATGTTCATCACTATTTCAGAATGTCAGTAATTGTTAGAACTCCTACAGCATCTTATCATTTAATGCATTAATAAAGAAGTACTGTGGTAAGCTGTGGCTCCTAGAAAATAGAGCTCTGCTATGCAACATTTGCCAATTCCCTTGGTGTAAATATTCCCACCATTGCCAATTTCAGTGGTTACTGTGTTTAACAACTGGTTTGCTAATTTCCTGAAAATTTAATGATCGGTGTCCTGGGAAGCACAGTTGACCTAGCTCCAGCCCACCATTGCATAGCAGTGGATTTTCCTGGGTCTGTACACCTGCCCATGTGTGCCTCTTTTCCGGAAACTTCTGCAGCCTTCAGTGTACTAATACTAGTAACAATAACAGATTTAAAACATATATGTATATTAAATCCTTATTCTATGCATAAGCACAGGCACTTAACATATTCTATCTCATAATCAACCTCTAAGGCAGATATTAATGGAGTTGTTCTCCAAGGAGCGGGGACAGAGAGGAAGAAAGATGTAGTTTTGACCCCTAGAAACATTTGCCAAAGTCTGAAGACATTCTTGATTGTCAGAACTGAGTTTGCTACTGGCATCTAGTGGTGGATGCTGTTTAGCACCCTTCAATACACAGGATACAAGAACCACCAAATGACAAATTATCCAAATCAAATAGTCAATAGTGCTGAAACTGAAAAATCCCATATTGTTGATATTCCCTTTTTAAAGACAGGAAAAATACATCCCATAGAGATTCCTTTGCCCAAGTTCACACTTTCTATACAGTAAGTTCTGAGTGAAGACTGGTTTCTAGCTCCCTGCTTTGCTCCGGCAGCTGTAGTGGAATTACTTATCAGAAAGAATGTACCTGCTTGGGCTTAGCCTCAGTAACACAAGTCCAAGATTCGTGCCATGGAGTCTCAGGCATTGCATGTTGGATGATCCAACCTCAGCTTCTTCTAGGGGTAAGAAGGAGACATGGCCCCAGAGATTATCCCCAGAGTGGGGTCAACCAGGTGGACCACTGGGCTGTCTGAGAAATTCACTTAAGACAATAAAATGACCAGGAGCAGACGTATAAGCCTTTAATCCCAGCTACTTGGGGGCCTGAGACAGGAGGATCACAAGTTTGAAGTCAGACTCAGCAATTTAGTGAGACTTTTTTTTTTTTAAAGCTAGGGTTATAGTTCAATAGTAGAGCACTTGCCTAGCATGTATGAGGCTCTGGGTTCAATTCCCAGAATTGCAAAAAAGAAAGAGAGAGAAAAGAGCAAAAGAAAGAGAGAGAAAAAAGAAGAAGACAATAAAATGAAAAGAAGTGGAATACTATAAGAATAAATAAATATTCCACAAATATTTATTAAACGTGTGTTATGTGCCAACAGTACTCCAAGTGCTGGGATAGAGTAGCAAACAACAACATGGCTCTTGCCCTTGTGGAGTGTTCGTTCGGTGTGGTGGAGAGCACAGAGAGTTGAGTGACAACGTGGGTTAAAATAAGCCTAGACTGGTGCTCAGTTCCAAGAAGCAGCAAGTGAGGTGCTGGGGTAAACAATTTCAGGGCATCCTGTTGAGACAGGGTGGTCTGGGAAGGCTTCTCCCAGGAGCTCACACCTCGGGAATGGGAAACCAGCCAGGGGAAGAGAGGGGAAAGGGGACAACTCAGAGGGTCTGGCACAGCGGGTGGGGAGGCCCTGCAGAGGGAAAGAGGTTGGTTGGGTCTAACCATGGAAAGGAGGCCATTGTGGCTAGGACAGAGGCTGGACTGGAGAGGCAGATCAGCCCCAAAGAGGGAAGAGGTCAATCAGCTGCGGCCATTCCACATGAAGCTCTGTAGGACTATGTCCCACCCACCCATGGGTGCAAAGACTCAGAACAGCTATGACACAGAACAGGTAAGCTCTCAGTGGCACCCTGAGAGCACCCATGGTGCAGAGAAATGGTGGCAGGGTTGGGGTATCCACTGCGGTTTCATTTTCTTAAAAGCCTCCATGAGCACTGTAAGAATAAGAGAGTTCACGTTGCCGCAAACATGCCACCGATGTGGGAGAACAGGAAGGAAAGAAGACCAGAGAAACAGCCATGATGTGTCTGCAGGAAGCACTGCCATCAGAGCTTATGGGAAAAACCCCAAGAAGCCATTTCTGTCTGCCATTGGAAGACCATGAATGGTGGCCTCGTAGAGGACTTATGAAAAACCAGCCTCTATCTCAGAGCAAAGCCTGTCCAAGGAAGGGACATGGCCTTTATCCTTGGAAAAACCCACAGAGCACTCCTAGGCACATTCCCACCCTGCTGAGTTGTTTATCTACAAATAACAGGAGAGATCTGCTGAGCCAGGTGTCCCTGACTCAGTCAGGCTAGGTGGGGATCCATAGCAGCCACCAATCAGCATGAGACAGGGAAATACCTGGGATGCCAGATGACCCTCCCAGTAGTTTATGGTGTTGGGAAACCATGAGTTCAGCACGTACACCCCTCTTGGCTTAAACCAATCAGTTCAAATGAATACCCCTTTTGTACTGACCAATCACCCCTACCCAACTTGTTCCCACCAGTGAATGTGCTAATCATGTTTTAGAGTTGTTATTTGATTTTCCCGCGGTGTGTGATGATTTGCTAAAAGAGGCTATGATGTATGTGAAGTCCCTGCCCTCTCCAAAGAATGTATAAAACTGCTGCAAACCCTGGGCTCGGGGGCCTCTCAGCATCACCAGTTGCTGTGTGTGTGCATGGAGGACCGAGCTAGCTTGCAATAAACACCTCTTTGCTGCTTACATCAATCTTGGGTCTCTGGTGGTCTTTAGGGGTCCCGAATTCGAGCATAACACTTATAGCATTGGAGATGAAAAAGAGAGGACAGGTTTAAGGGACGTTTGGCAGTACAGGGAATTGATTTAACATCTGAGCAGCCATCTTAAAGGTTAACCATCTTATGAGATAAGCTTCGCTTCCCACTACTTCCTCTTACCCAAACTTCCCCTACCCCATTGGTGACCTACCCCAGGGTACCATAATCCTAAACCAATCCCAGAAGGACACAACCCCTTAGCTCTGAAAAATCCCATGGTGCCATCGACCTAGGCCAATCCCATGCATTTTCCCACCTGCCTAGCTCTGATGCAAGCACCCCTGAGCCTATCCCACAGCACCACAGCTACAACTCCAAACCCCTACCCCACAAAAGCTGAACACCCAAACATCTGGGGACCTCTCTCTCCTGTCTATAGAGAGAGGGCGTTTATTTGTCAGCTTTGACAAATAAAGTTTCGTGTGGCTCTCTGCCTGGTCTCCTCCGTTCTTGCTCTCCCATCTCTTGCTTTCTCAATTTCCTTTCAGGTGGTAGATCTGAAAAATCAAGAATGGTTCGGTGAGGTGCCTTGGTGCACGCCTGTAATCCCAGCTGTTCGTTTTAATGCAATAATTTTTTCAAATCAAAACGAATGCAAAAAAAAAAATCCATGATGAACAAGATCAGTACTACTGATTTTTCCTTTTGCCTCGGGCTTCAACATGGTTGGCTCAGCTAAGTTACTGATCCTGTGTTGATTAAAACTTTTGATACTTTGTTCATCATGGATTTTTTTGCATTTATTTATTTTCTTTTTAATATTGCACGAAGTCAACACTTGAACACTGAGGTTTTGATGGCCCCTTAAATTAGGTACCCGAGATGAGGGCTCCACTCACCTCGCCTCATCCCAGAAGAGGAGGTCTGAGGAAAGGTCAACCAAAATTGAGTCTTGGATACACGTGAGGATTAATGAGGACATACGTGTAAGTTCTTGGGCCAGAGTAGACCTCTGGTCCCTGTTGTAGGGTACCTGATTCATCCCCTAGGCCTTCCCATTTCAAGGCACCCCCCCCACACACACCGTCAATAGCTGCATTTCCTGCCTGAGGACTTTCTTGGCTACCAAATGAGATAGATGAGAAGTGCTGGGTAATGAACAGCCTGGAGCAACCCTCAACTCTCTCATTCCTAGGATGGGACAATTGTGAGATGTAATTTCAAGACTCATTTCCCAGAGTCCCCAGGTGAGATTAAGCTTCAGTTGCCCACAGCATAACTGGCGAGGTACCCGTATGCTGGGTCCCTTCCCCATCTCACGGATGCTTCTTGGGGAGTCTCCTAAATCTACTGCACATACTTGCCTCAAGATTGACTTGCAGGACAACCCAAACCAAGACAGACAGACAGACACACACACACACACACACACACACACACCTGTGTCCTTCCTTTCCTATTCCTTTTCCCTGTGGAAACACAAAATGTTCTGCATACGCTTGGAAATCTGGGCATACCCTCAAAGAGGAGACCCCCCAACTCCCAGCCCTCTCCCGGGAAGGAAGTCTGTAGGTGGGATTGCAGCCAGCGCCGGGAGGCCTGGATCTGAAATGGGCTCGGCTGTGTTTCTGTAATCTCTGCACCTTGAATGGAAAAATAATTGGCAGACACCTTTCCTGGCCATTAATTCTTTATAGCCAATTCTGAGCCCTGGGGGCAAAAACTGATTGTCTGCTGTTACTGCCAGCCTGGCCCTGAATTCACAACAGGGAGCCCGTCTTCCCCCCACCCTCTTTACGAACTCCTCTTCTGGTGCCTTCCCCCTACCTCCTCCCAGAGCCTGAGAGGGACCAGAGAAGGCTGTTGAAGAGAAGGCAGACTGGAGCAAACAAGAAATGGTCCTCAGTCCAGAAGACTAAGGGTTAAAGGCCAGAGGTTAAAAATGTGGGAGGTAGAGGCTGCATACATTCATGCTTTTCTTCTTCATTTTTTAAAAATATTTTTTTTTAGTTGTAAATGGACACAACATCTTTATTTCATTGATTCATTTTTATGTGGTGCTGAGGATCCAAATCAGTGCCTCACACCTGCAAGGCAAGCGCTCTACCCCTTGAGCCACAACCCCAGACCCATGCTTTTCATTTAGAACATATTTTTAAAAAATATTTTTTAGTTGTTGATGGACCTTTATTTATTTATTTATTTATTTATTTATTTGTATGTGGTGCTGAGAATCGAACCCAGTGCCCCATGCATGCTAGGCAAGCACACCACTGCTGAGCCACAACCCCAGCCCTAGAACATATTTTTTTGGCATTCATGCTTTCCTGTTCATGAACTTTTCCATACTCACAACAAATGTGTATAAGTGGGGTTCTTATGATGCTCACATTATAGATAAAGAGGCTCAGGGAGGGAAAGGTCTGAACTCCGGACACATACAGAATAAGTGAATTGGATTCCAAAGGTCATTCTCTTGCCTGTGTCCTATGCTGGGTTTTGGGTTTGTTTGTTTTTTTTTTTTCTTTTCAGTAAATACTTCCAGACCACCTGCTATGCACCAGGCCCCATGCTTGGTAGGGTCAAACTTACTTCTATTATAATAGTCCTCCCTGGAGAACTCAAGGGGTCACATGCAAACTACCCCACTGCTCCACAGGCCATCCCACGAGTCCCGCCTCCACCGCCTTCCAACAGCGCCCCCTGGGAACCAGTTCTTTAATCACGATGAATTTTGGGGAAACACGCATATCATAACCAAAGCACAGAAAGCTGGACAGGTGGCCATCCCCTTGGGCCCTCGGACCCCATCAGAAGTAGACCACTGAACAATCCAGCTGGACACTCCCCACCCCCGAGCAGAAGTGGGGCACTGGGCTATCCCCGAGTGCTCACTCTCCTGCCACCTGACCTCTGCCTAGTAGGTCTCAGAGCAGAACCTGGTCTGGTCCCGCCCTGCCTGGGTGACCTTCTCCCACAGGCATCTTCTGACCCTTCCCGGGGTAGACAGGCATCCACATGTTCTCCACAACCCGAGGCTGCTGTACTTGTCTTTATTGGTTTTGTTATTAAACCTCTGTGAGAAGGGCACTGTGACAGCCATGCAAGCTGGCATGCCAAGGAAGATCTGGCAGAGGCACGGAAGATGACAGAGGGGACCAGCTGTAGTGTGTTGCACGACAAAAGTGGCCCAGGCCAATTCACAAGAAGCTACATTAATACATGGGGGGGGGGTGGCAAATGCCATGAAAATGAAATTGCAAGGGGGAATCAAGCTGACCTGCTTGTGGCAGGTGCTGTCGGTGCCATTCTGTCCTCCCAGCATTCAACCACCACCAGCCAGAGTCAGCCTGCTGGGAACACCTGCCTCTCTGCCCAGGGGTTTGAGTTCTGGCTGTGGGAGAACATTCTGCCCCTCCAGCAGGCTGCAAGTGTCAGAGGCAGTGCTCCTGGAAGCAGCCTTCCACCCCTGATAGTGAAAAAACAGCCTCTATCTCAGAGCAAAGCCTGTCCAAGGAAGGGACATGGCCTTAGTCCTTGGAAAAACCCACAGAGCACTCCTAGGCACATTCCCACCCTGCTAAGTTGTTTATCTACAAATAACAGGAGAGATCTGCTGAGCCAGGTGTCCCTGACTCAGTCAGGCTAGGTGGGGATCCATAGCAGCCCCCCACTAGCAGCCACCAATCAGCGTGAGACAGGGAAATACCTGGGATGCCAGATGACCCTCCCAGTAGTTTATGGTGGTTGATAACAAGTTGGAAAACCATGTAGTTCAGCACGTACACCCCTCTTGGCTTAAACCAATCAGTTCAAATGAATACCCCTTTTGTACTGACCAATCACCCCTACCCAACTTGTTCCCGCCAGTGAATGTGCTAATCATGTTTTAGAGTTGTTATTTGATTTTCCCTCCGTGTGTGATGATTTGCTAAGGGATGCTATTGAAGCCAGATTTAAAGTTAGGTAGTCAGTGTAGTTAGGTAAATCGGGTCTAATACCGAGTGAAATCTAAAATGGAGGCCATGCTGAGAATGATTCCAGGAAACGCAGGACAACTCATGGAATGTTAATGAAGTCCTGAAAAGGCCCTTGGCCAAAGTCCATCCCAAAGAAGTGTTAATGAAGTCCTTCCTGCTCAGACTACTACTTTGGCCCACCTGTGTCCCACCCCTCAGGCCTTCCCACCTACATTCCATCACCAAAACTATAAAAAGGGGAGACAACCGCACTTGCACAGATTCCACCTCTTGGGTCCCCTTCTTCCTCCAGAAGTCTTTTCTGCTGTCCTTTAATAAACTTCTAATTTTCCACTCTGACCTTGCCTCTGCGTGCTTCTCTGGTGTTATTCTTCAACATTGGGGAAGCAAGGACTTGTCACCGGTCAACAGGGGTAACATTATCATCCCAATAATGCACTTACTGACTTCTGTGGAAGATATCAGCACCACCCCCACGACCCCCACCCCCTCTGCCCCCATCCTACTGTGAACCTACTCTGTGAACCTACTCTGACCTGCAGCCCACATGTCTGTGTTTAAATGGTGCTCTCCCATCCTCAGGGTCACAATTTGGGGATGGCCCAGCTGGATCTGTTTTTTAGCACTGTGCCTGGACCCTAAAGACTTGCTACCCCTCACTCTCCTGGGAAGTAGGTTCTGTACTTCTGGCATGTTTGGGTTCTTCTCAGCTTCTCCTGTTCAGTGGCATTAGAGGGATACCATTTGGTGCAGCCACACAATAAGGGCTATGGTGAAAAGCTAGAGTGCCCACAGGAGTCCAGGAACAGGCTTCTGCTTAAATCTGTTCAAATAACAGCATGAGGAACGACTGATGGGTGGAGTACCTGCAGTCACAGCTCATTGCCCAGTGGAAGAATGGAAATCTTCCAGTGCCAGCTTTTGGGAGGATCTGGGAGGGACCATGCATTGCCTTTCATAGGATTCTTACAGGCCTGAAGGGCTCTAAAGTATGCTGTTGGGGCTGTGTGTAATTGTCTTCCAATTGCCCCTGTGGTCTTGTGCTCTTCCCTGGCACATGGCCAGTGAGGATCTTCCTCTTTGGCATCTCTATTTCCCCAGGGTCCCAGATCCTGAGAAAGAATCCCCAAAACCCCCTGCCGACAAGCACAGCCTCACCACCTGCTGTCTACACTGCTTTCCATTCTAAGGCAAACCTTGTTTGCCAAATGGGCTGTTCCAGGATTGCATCCTGTTTGTTTCCAAACAGCAGAAGCAGGGCTGAGTGAGGGATTAGGCATCAGCAGCCACCTATGCAAGTAACAGGCCCAGCTCTTCTCTGCAGTAGCAATAGGCACACCCAGGTCATACACCAAGAGGGCCAAGGCCAGCCACGAGGGTCACCCATGAGTCTGAGAACCTTAGCGTCAGCAGTAAAGGTGACTTGAAATCAGGTTGGAGGGCTATTTGGGAGACGGTGCATAAGAGAAGATATGGAACAAGGATCTCAGTGTTATCTCCAAACATCTGGAAGTCCCATTTGTGAGAAACGTATATGTATGTTCACAGGCTCAAGCACAATTAGGACCAATGAAGAGGCAATTTGAGGCAGTAATTTTTACTACATATAAAGAATAATTTACATACAGTGAAAGATGTCCCACAATAAACTTGGCTGCCTCCTAAGACAGTGAACTCTCCCATCAGGGAAGGTGGGCAAATAAGGTACAGAAAACTTCTGGGTGAATAAGGGGTTTGACAACTACAAGAATTGCAACTTTCAAAGACCTTCATCTCTGAGCTTTCTTGAGACCCATGTTATTTATTACTACTGCAATCATATTGATAGCCACAAGGTGGCGACCAAGCCACACCTTCCACATCATGGAGGGCTTCCTAGCCTCTAATGGGAACACAAAACACCCTCATCTCCATCACCAAACAAAACCACCTAAACAACTGATTGATTCAGACCAGGTGAAACTCATGGGCAAGGACTATAAATCAAGTCCTAATGGAGATATAGTCCCCAGTACAACCCAGGGGGCTACAAGTCAAATAAGTAGTAATTTTTCTTGAGAGATTTATTACCTTTTTTTGTTTTAATTTTCTAGTGCAGAAAAACATGCATACAGCAAAATGTACAAATCATAAATACATCAATCAATGAATTTTCATAAGCAAAGCACACCTGTATAACCAGCGCTCAGCTCCAGAAAGGAAATGCAACCAGGATCCTCAAAGCCCCTTGAGGATTCTTCTAGTCACTCCTCCCCCTCACCCCAGTCAAGGGTAAGATGTGCTCTGACTTCTAGCACCCTCCATCAGTTTTGCTTTTTCTTCAGCTGTACATACATGAACTCGTGCTGTCAGATTCCTTTTGGTCTCCTCTCTCTATCACTTGCCGATTTTGCATTGTGGTTCATATTCTGCTGTGAGCACTGCATGGTGTAAATACACCACAATTCTTTCCTCCATTCTGCTGTGGGTGGCATCTGAGTTATGTCCACATAGCTTATGGGCTATTGAATATAATACTGCTCTGAATATCTGGTTCATTTCTTTCTTTCTTTCTTTCTTTTTTTTTTTTTTTTTTTGGTACTGGGAATTGATCCCAGGGCTGCTTAACCATTGGGCCACATCCCAGTCTTTTTTCTGAGATAGAGTCTTGCTAAATTACTTAGGGCCTCACTAAGTTGCTGAGGCTACCTCTCAACTTGTGATCCTCCTGCCTCAGCCTCCAAAGCCACTGGAATTACAGGCACATACCACCACATCCAGATGCCTGGTACATTTCTTCTGCAGGCTGATGAGCACATTTCTGTTGGGTGCAGAAGTGTAAGTTCACATGGTAGATATGACCAACTTGCGGCTTTAGCAACATCAGTAGAAACTACTGAGCAGATTTCCAAAGCAATTGCAACCGTTTGATTAACAACATATGAGTGTTTTGGTGGCTCCCTAACCACACCAGATTTTTCTGATTTGTTAAATTTTGATGGAGGCAAAGTGGTGCTGAAGAAGACATCCCTGAACTCCTCTAGGCCCTCAAGGGGTGGTGTGTCTAGGCAGCACTAAAGGCAGGTGGGAAGCAGAAAGCAGAAAAGCTCATCCCACCAGCTGGTCCCAGGAGCCCATGAGCAGAGAAGGTTCTCATGCTTGAACTCGGAACAACTCCAGAAGGGACACTCCCACGTGGCCTCATGTGTGTCTGGAGCTTTTCTAAGTGTCAGGGATAAAGAAGAGAAAAGACAAGGCAACATCTCTGCTCTATTGAAGCCAATGTCCTGCGGGGTGGGGGACAGAGTTAATACATACATGTCGAGGGATAAAAAGTTCTACAAGAAAAAATAGCACGGGGCAAGAGATGCAGAGGAAAGATACTATTTTATATGAATGGTTAGAGGAGGCCCTGTGATACCTTTGCACAGAAACCAGAAGGAAGTGAGGGAACAAACCATAGAGAAATAAAGTTCCAGAAACAGTTAACTGTTCAGCAAAAAGGCCCTGCGGGGAGGGAGGGCACACTTTCAAGGAAGAAGCTAGTGGGAGGAAGAGGGGTAGGAAGGCAGTGAGAGAATCAGGGATGTGGCTGTGTGGGACCTGCCCCACTGCTGTTCAAAATCAACCACAAAGCCAGCCCACAAAGACAGTCACAGAAAGGGTTGGAGTTGGCAATGCAACTTAGTGGCAGAGCCCATGATTAGCACCCCTAGGCCCTGGGTTCAATCCCCAGCACAATAAATAAATAAGCAGTTGGGGTTTTTAAGATTTGAGGTATTTGTTGTATACAAAAATGGGTTCGTGAATATATTAAAACAGATTTCTTCCTGGGCACAGCAGCACACACCTGTAATACCAGCAGCTTGGGAGGCTGAGGTAGGAGGATTGCAAGTTCAAGGCCAGCCTCAGGAACAAACTGAGAACATCTCAACATGAAAAATAAAAAAGGATGGGGATGTGTCTCAGTGGTAGAGCAACCCTGGATTCAATATCCAGTAGTGTGTGAGGGCGCGCGCGCGCACACACACACACACACACACACACACACACACACACACAAAGCCAGCTAGTCAATATTTCAGGCTTTTGCAGGCTGGACATCTCTTTCACAACTTATTAGGGGAAGGCCTCCGAACTAGGGAAGCCAGTGGTGTGACTCAGTCTAAGGACACTGGCCTGAGAATGGGAGAGATCGCTGGTGTAAGTCCGAGAGTCCAAAACCACAAAGTCCTAATACTCAAGGGCAGAGAAAGAGGGTTGTCCCAGCTGCAAGAGAAAGAGCAAATTCACCTTTCTTGTATTTTGTTCTATCTAGACCTTCGGCCAATTGAATGGTACCTGCCAAAGCTGGGTGAGAGCGAATCTTCCTTACTCAATCCACTGATTCCAATGTCCATTTCTTGCAGAAACACTCTCACAGACACACCTAAATAGTGTTTTACCAGTGATCCAGGTATCCCTTAATTCAGTCAGGTTGACACCTAAAGTTAGTCTTCTCAGATGCCATGATCTCCCAAGATCCATTCATAATGACAGCTGCTGGGATGCTAGATTTTTCTCAGACGTAAGAAAGTAGAATCATTCAGAAAACATTTCCTTGTTTCGGAAAACAAGGTGATTTGAAAATCTCTTTGGCTTCCAGCTAACTTGTGCAAGAAAGAGTACGCACTGGATTGAAACCCACAAGCATTATGGACCTGAGACTATCTTTTACAATCTGGGTCATTAGGAATTTGATGTGAATAATAGTCTTTGGGATGAGATGAGATTAACACGTCATTAATCTCATCAGATTAATCCTGACAGATTCCAGCAGTTACCTGCATGATTTTAAAATGAGCAGTGATGGAATGCTCTTTATCAACTGCAATTGTAGATGTTTAAAGAAATAAGCTCCTGTGTTGCAATCACTCCTCCTTGATTTGTTCTTCAAAATTATCAACAGTTAGATTATCAGCAGGACTCCACAGAATGTTGATGGTCTACCACCGGCTTAATGATGAGGTCCTTTTCTATTGCTAATGAGTTTTTTGGTGTTGTGTTGTTGAGAGCCACAGCCAAAGGGGCCCCAGCAAACTTCCAGCTGACTGGCTCACCATGGCCCCAGCAAACTTCCAGCTGCCAGCTGATTGGCTCCTCTGGGGTGATGCTCATTGGGCTGTTTCCCCCGACCTTTCAGACCACGGAGCTGCTCATTGGGGGACTCTTTTGGTTCCGCCCATGGGATCCAGCCAATCAGCCTCAAGAGCGGGAGGAGTGGGGGTTTTGAGAGGCTTGTGGGAAGCCGGTGGTGGCAGTTGGGCTCTGAGGGAATTCCTGAAGAGCTTGCAGTATGGTGTGTGTGTTCTAAAAATAAAGTTGGTTTCTGCTTGATAAGTGGCTCCTGAATTGTTCCCAGCCAGACTGCAGCATTATATGGGTTTTTTTTTGTTTGCTTGTTTGTTTTGTTTTTGTTCAGAGTAACTATTCAACTCTGGGAAGGAGAGGTAAAAAGAGGATATTTGGGGGGGCATCCTTCTTTTAGGGCAAATGAGCAAGGTGAGAGGCAGCAATACCTACTTTCCACATGTATTCTTTAAGAAGTCCTATTCCAGTTCCTTTTCAAAAGGAATGTTCAGCTAGGTGGTGGTGTATGACCACAATCCCAGAGATGCAGGAGGCTGAGAGGCAGATGATCCAAGGATCACAAATTCAAGGTCAATCTCAGCAATCTAGCAAGACCCTGCAGCACAAAACATTAAACAGTTGGTAGAATGCTTGCCTTACAAGCACAAAGGCCCTGTGTTGATCCCCAGCACCAAAAAAAAAAAAAAAAGAAAGAAAGAAAGAAAAAAAGAAAAAGAAAAAGAAAGAAAGGATGGGGCTGGGGATGTGGCTCAAGTAGTAGCACGCTCGTCTGGCATGCGAGCTGCCCGAATTCGATCCTCAGCACCACATACAAACAAAGATGTTGTGTCCGCCAAGAATAAAGAATAAAAAATAAATAAATAAATAAATAAATATTAAAATTTAAAAAAAAAAAAGAAAGGATGGACTGGAGATGTATGATGTAGCTCAGTGTTAAAGCGCCCCCTCCCCCCTTCAATCCCAAGTACCATTAAAAAAAAAAGTTAAAACAATTAATGTTCAGCCCCACGAGCACTATTGAAAAACCAAAAACCAGCCTCTATCTCAGAGCAAAGCCTGTCCAAGGAAGGGACATGACCTTAGACCTTGGAAAGACCCACAGAGCACTCCTAAGCACATTCCCACCCTGCTAAGTGTTCATCTACAAATAACAGGAGAGATCTGCTGCGCCAGGTGTCCCTGACTCAGTCAGGCTAGGTGGGGATCCCTAGCAGCCACCAATCAGCGTGAGACAGGGAAATACCTGGGATGCCAGATGACCCTCCCAGTAGTTTATGGTGTTGGGAAGCCATGTAGTTCAGCACAAACACCCCTCTTGGTTTAAACCAATCAGTTCAAATGAATACCCCTTTTGAACTGACCAATCACCCCTACCCAACTTGTTCCAGCCAGTGAATGTGCTAATCATGTTTTAGAGTTGTTATTTGATATTCCCCCGGTGTGTGATGATTTGCTATGATGTATGTGAAGTCCCTGCCCTCTCCAAAGAATGTATAAAACTGCTGCAAACCCTGGGCTTGGGGCCTCTCAGCGTCACCAGTTGCTGTGTGTGTGTGCGCGCCCCTGGGCAAAGAACAGAGCTAGCTTGCAATAAACACCTCTTTGCTGCTTACATCGATCTTGGGTCTCTGGTGGTCTTTGGGGGTCCCGAATTCGAGCATAACACTATGAGGGTAGTTTTCCAGTTTACCTCTTGCAAATAATTAATTTTCACAAATTTTTAAATGTTGACAATTTGATGAGTACAAAAATATTATAATATTGTTGAAGTCTCATCTCCCTAATTATACTCTATAAGTATTTAAAATTTGTTTTAAATCTATATTTCTTATTTATTTAATTTTAAGGTTGACCTCTACCCACCAGACTGGTGGCAGGGTTTGTTGTTGTTAAGCTTTTTTGTTTATTTTGACAGTATAGGATTGAACCTAGGGGTGCTTTCTCACTGAACTAAATTTGTAGCCCTTTTTATTTTGAGACAGGGTGTCCCTACATTGCTCTGGCTTCCTTGAACTTGCAAACCTCCTGCTTTAGTCTCCAAGTTGTTGGGATTACAGGTGTTCCCCACCAGGCCAGATGACTGTATTAACTTGCCTCCCCCAACAATGACAACCAACAATGCTTCCAGACTCTGCCAGATGTCCCTTGCGGACAAATTCGCCCATTTTCAACTAAGGGCTGAAGAATATTGACACTGTGTGACTCAAAAAGAGCGGGGATGCACAAATACCTAAGACCTGTATTATCTCAGCGATAGCCTATTTTTCTCTTAGCTTCTGTGACATTGTACTCTCCTGGTTTGTTTGTTTGTTTGTTTGTTTTTTGTGACTTGCAGTCATTCCTTTTCCAGTCTCCCTTCCTGGTACTCCAGGGTATAGTTATGGGACTTCTGCTCTCTACCGGAAAACTACTTTGTGCTTATCTAGCTCTGCAGTTTTAAGTGGCATCTCTATTGATAACCTCACAAATGTTTATTTCTGCCATCAATAAAATGCCTTCCAAACCAATGGAGGAAAATTTAGATTTGGTTCCACAGACTCTCCAAATAGGAGAAAGAGCTCATTGCTGTGGGAAAGTCCTTTAGTGCCAGGGTCCTTGGTCATGCTCCCTTTGTGAGCCACTGCAGCGAGTGCCAGATTCCAATGTACACTCCAATCTACACGCTGCCGGTGCTCCAAAGAAAAGCCATGGAGGGTCAGGTGCAGGAAGGCGTGGGAAGCTGATGAAGGCCGTGAAGTCCCCAAGGGACTGAACTTGGAAGGGCAGAGCGCTCGCAACACGACTCCCAAGACGAAACACAAGCTACGGACTCAGCGAAGCTGGCGAGCCAACTGTGTGCGAGACCACTACCCCCAGCCAAGTGGGCGTGAACCAATCCGAGGAGGAAATGCACAGCCTCGTTTTAACCGACCAATCAGAGACCAGAGTGACTTTTTATGACAACCTCCAGAGCCAATAAAAATGGAAGGTTCTCGTGGTGGAGAATACAGAGGGGAAGTTTATTAAAAAGCGCAAATGAAAAGACAAGTACGCGGCTAGACCACAGGATATAATGTTTACAGAGCCGGGTGGGAGTACTGGAGAAAAACTTGAAAGCAAGGTCACACTCCACTGACACGTCGCGTGCAGGGTACCCGCAAGTCACTCCCGAGTGCGGGGCTCAACGCGGGAGGGTGCGTGCTGCGCATTGACGTCACGCGCCGGCCCCGCCCCCAGCCGCCCATATAGCGTAGCTCTGGCGCGCACGCACACCATTGTGTGGCTGGACTCGGCCGCCGCTGCGGTGTGAGGCGCGTGTTCGGGCCCTCGCCGTCCCCGCACCCGCACCGCGGCTACTGCCTTGCTGTCCGCCGTCCGACAGCCAGCCTTCGGGACCTCGCCCACCACGGACATGCCTCGCGTCTACATAGGACGCCTGAGCTACAACGTCCGGGAGAAGGACATCCAGCGCTTTTTCAGCGGCTATGGCCGCCTCCTCGAAGTAGACCTCAAAAATGGGTGAGTCGGGCCTGGGCGCCCGCGTTCGTGCCCAACGCCCTGGGCCTAGTGGCGGCTGGGGCTGTCCGAGAGACAAGGCGGCCAAGGCCGCGGCGCCGCGTGGCAGAGCCTCCAAGATGGCGGCGGCGCGGCGCCACGGGTGCGCGCGGGGATCGCGGGTGCGCGCACGTGCGCGACACCGGCTAACGACGACCCCGCCGGTGCTTGGCCCGCGCCCCCCCACTCAGGTACGGCTTCGTGGAGTTCGAGGACTCCCGCGACGCCGACGACGCCGTTTACGAGCTGAACGGCAAGGAGCTCTGCGGCGAGCGCGTGATCGTGGAGCACGCCCGGGGCCCGCGCCGCGATCGCGACGGCTACAGCTACGGAAGCCGCAGTGAGTCCCTCCCCCGCGCGCTCCGCGCCTTTGGGACCTGGGGGGCGGGCGCAGGCACTAGGGTGGGCGGGGTTGGGCCTCCCAGCCCGGGCAGGTGCGGGGGCCGGGAGTCGTTTGACCCGGCTGTCCCTGGGCCCCGCTGCCTCCACCCCTGCCCGGGACAACCATGGGACACCGGAGCGCGGGGTTTGGGTCTGGGTATTCGGTTTTGGCCAAGTTGGGAGGGGGGTGGCTTCTGCTGGGCCCTCCTTGGCACTATCGTGGGTTCTGCCCACTTGGAAGCAAGGGATGACTGTATTTCTCCTATGCCCCTTGCTTATTAGTCAGTGCATTAGATAGAAATGTGGAAGTTTGGGGACAGGCTGGGGTGGCGGTGGGGTAGGGGGTGGGGAAAGGGGAGGAGCTTGAGGTGTAGATCTGAAGAGCTAGTAAAATTGGTGGGGGGCAAAGAAAATACTATTTTAAAGTATTGTGGTATTGTACCACAGAGTAAATCTAAATAAGCTTTATGCTGTTCTTAAACTATTTGGGGCATGTTATTGGGAGGAGGTTGGGGGGATTTTTGGTTATGTTAAATGTTTGATGTTGAAATTGTTGCATGTTGAATTCAAACTTTTTAACAAGTCCTTGATGTTTCAATTTGAAAGTGACCAATGGGGCTGAGGCTGTGTCCACTGAGGCTAAGATGACTGCCTTTCCTGATTGGCCTTGGCTTTTCCATACATTGTGTGACCCTTGCCCTATGACCCTTTGGCTGACCTTACCGGAAGCCATGACGACAGCAGCCTTTTGCCATTAGACGCAGGGTGATGGTGAGGATTCCAAGGGTTAGACAAAACTGGTTAATCTGAACTAGGTGACTGTTACCTTGCGTGTTTTGTGGCCAAACCACCACCAAAAACCTCACACTGTGATGTAAGTACTTAGTGTAACTAGTAAAAATTTTTGTAAAATGTAGAAATGCATGTAATCAGTTAAGTTTTATATTTTACAATGTTCTGTAAAATAAAACTTAGCGAGGTAAATTGAATAAAGGAGCAGTCACTCTCTAACAGATTGTAGGAGAGGTTTAGTTGGATTTAGTCTATTTGACTTGCCCTTAATTTAATTTATGGCAAATCACAAATGTATCGAAGGTTTAGCAGTATAATAGCAAAGTCCTACTCCAGTAAATAAAAGTTGATATGTTTGTACTAACTTTCAAAAACATTATGCATCCCTATCATTGCAAAGCAACTAATTGTTCCCTTCATGTGATAAAGGTGGTGGAGGTGGATACAGCAGTCGGAGAACCTCTGGCAGAGACAAATATGGACCTCCTGTTCGTACAGAGTACAGGCTTATTGTAGAAAATCTTTCTAGTCGTTGCAGTTGGCAAGATTTAAAGGTATGTCCTATAATTTGAGTTGAGATTTGATTAATTCTTAAAAGGTAGGCCCTTTTGGTACCTTTTTTTCTGAGAACTAAAACCAGCATGACCAGCTTGTGAGTCTGATAAGTCTTATTGTTTCAGGATTTCATGCGGCAAGCAGGTGAAGTAACATATGCAGATGCTCACAAAGAACGTACAAATGAAGGTGTAATTGAATTTCGCTCCTACTCTGACATGAAGCGTGCTTTGGATAAACTGGATGGTACAGAGATAAATGGCAGGAATATTAGACTTATTGAAGATAAGCCACGAGCAAGCCATAGGAGGTCTTATTCTGGAAGCAGATCTAGGTAACTTGAAAGACATGTAGTGGGCTGGAAAAGGGGTACTTGAGTCATTTTCAGTTGTTGCTTAATTGAACTTAAGATAGGTTTCATTTGGTTGTGTCTCCTTGTTCTTTTCTAGATGTTTTGTTAATGAGGTTAATTTTATAGTAAGCACTCTATTGTTGCTTCTTCGGAGTGGCACAAATATCCTTGAGATTAATATTCATTGTGTTTTTATACAGGTCACGATCAAGAAGGAGGTCACGAAGTAGGAGTCGCAGGAGCAGCCGCAGTAGATCTCGAAGTGTCTCAAAAAGTCGCTCCCGGTAAATACTGTGGAATTAGGATTTTTTCCCCCTAAATATAATTATACTTCTTCATGGAGTATGTGTATGTTCTGACCCGATAACTGAAAAAAAAAATCTGCCTTTTCTTGTCCAGATCCAGGTCACGGAGCAAAGGTCGATCACGTTCTCGATCAAAAGGCAGGAAATCTAGATCAAAAAGCAAATCTAAGCCCAAGTCTGATCGGGGTTCCCATTCACATTCTCGAAGCAGATCTAAGGATGAGTATGAAAAGTCCCGAAGCAG
Organism: Urocitellus parryii; assembly: GCF_045843805.1. NCBI lineage: Eukaryota > Metazoa > Chordata > Mammalia > Rodentia > Sciuridae > Urocitellus > Urocitellus parryii. Next base: position 184,215,816 of record NC_135536.1, read on the forward strand.
GTCTCGATCTCGGTCCCCCAAAGAAAATGGAAAAGGTGATATAAAGTCAAAATCCAGATCAAGGAGCCAGTCTCGTTCCAATTCACCCCTTCCTGTTCCACCCTCAAAGGCTCGTTCTGTGTCCCCTCCACCAAAAAGAGCTACTTCAAGATCCCGTTCTAGATCTCGCTCAAGGTCAAGGTCCAGATCAAGTTCCAGAGATTAACCCAGAACTCTACATTCTTTGCACACTATTATGGGACACTTTCCTACTTGCTTAGGCAGTTACTCTTCCATGTTTATACTTGGCCTCTTCTGCAAGAGGAATCTCCTGAGAGCAGGAGCACACAAAAATTTGATTTGTGGCCAAATTGATGAAAAAGATGAGGTTCTAAAATGGTGGCATGAAGTCAAAGACCCTCTCCCTTCTTTGTAGAATTAAGATAACTTTGATTTTATAGCTTTTGAGCTAAAATAACTTTTGTAAAGATTAAGCTCATTTAGATTTTTTTTTTAAGTATTTTCAGCAGGATCTGCTGCAGGGGTTTTTTTTTTGTTATTTCATTTGTTTGCTTATTTTTAAATTAACCGTTTCAAGCTTTGGATACTTAAGGCTTTAGAGGGAGAATCCAATTTTCAATTATGTTGGCTTTTTATAAAGCTTGAGTTATGTAAGATTTAAATAAAAGTTTGCTACCAAGATGATTGCCTTATTGAATAGGTCACTATCAAATTCCTTTAATGTTGATATCTGCTATTTGTGGAAACAGTGTAAATTCTACTAAAGTGTAAAACAAGGCAAGCCTCAGACCAGCAATAAATTATTCAGTTTGGATAACATTATTTTGTGCTGTTAATCAAATTTGCCAAAGTCTTTATCTGCCCCTCTAACAAGTTGGGTTAAAAATAAAAAGATATTTTGTAGTCAATCTATAACACAATTTTGCCTGAATTAATGAGTTTTTAAATAGACTGTTTTCGAACTTATGATTTGACTGGATTATTTAGGAAATAGCTCTTAGGGCTTGGGATCTTTAGTTAGTGATCCCATGCTCTGGAGGTGGTTAATGAGATTAGTGTAGTTAAGAGTATGGTTCAGTGGTCTTTAATGTTATGTAAAAATGGAAGTAGCCTTTATCTGAATAGAAATTTAGTGTATCGTTCAAAGTGGATAGGCATATACTGCATTTTCTGCGGAAAGATAACATTTAACAGGTACTTAGCAGATCTTTTGATAAGGTCAGTTGCTTAACAGATTGTTGGCAAATAAGATTCCAGCTATCAGTCCCCTTTGTAGTTTTGTTGGGGTTATGTGGTAATTGGTTGGTTCATTCTTGTAAATTTTTATTCTTCTCTGTGGTTGGTTTGAAAAATGGGCAAACTCAAAAACTAATAGTACTTTGTTATGAATGAAGTACAGTACTGTGTAAACCAGACTGTAATATTGCAAATTTGTACTGGGTTAGCAATTAGTCCATACATTCATAAGGCTAATAAGTTGAGATTGCAGGTCAAAAGTGAGTTATCTTATATCCCTTTGTTCGGGTACTTTTATGTAATTTCATTTTAAAAATACTTATTAACATCCACTTAAGTCAAAATGTAGATGAATTGACTCAGGTTTAATACCTTCTTAGGGAGCTGTCACTGTGTAAAGGTACCAGGATTGTGACTGAGCATGATATTCTGGGATTGGTTTGGAGAATTAAAAACCCAGAGGACATTTACTAAAATGAGGCTGAGGGAAAAATTGAGTCGAGGATCTAGGTGTCAGAAAAGCTGAGAGTACTTGGTTAATAAGAAAAAATCTTCATCTGTAAGGAATTTAGACTTCCTGTTTAAAAACCTAACTTTGGAAATATAGTGGCCCATAAGGTTTGCTACTTCCAATATGTTTTTTTGATAGTTTGTTTGTTTAAATGTTTATAAAAAATGGGTTTATTTTTAAATATAAACTTCAGAATTTAAGAGAAGGAAATGGTGTCTAATTATAGTTCATTATTTTGCCTATTCAAAGAACAGAAGTAATGATTCTTACGAATTGGCTTTGACCAAAGTTCTCTTGTTTCCAGGGAAAGAACATAAAAGCTTTTGAACCACAGCCTTTTAAAAGGAGGGGGGGAACGATATTACAGTGAATTTTGGCTTTCTAAAAGTATGCAACATCTTCAGCTGGGCTTTCTGTTGTTATTGTGACATCACATGGTAAGAGGCATATTTGACGTCATTGTTAAGCTGCCCTAGTAAATGCCTACACCCATAAAATCTTTCTAGTAATGGCAAAGACCAATTTATTTAAAAATCTAATTATATATCTATAGATCCAAGTCATTGGATACAACGTTGGCCTATTTCAGAATACAGAGTTGACTAGTGTAAAACATTTAGTTCCTGCTTCCCAGTGAGCAAGATCTGAGCAGCAGCAGTGTGCTGCACAATTACCAGTGGCTAGATGGAGTATTGACCTGATGGCAAAAAAGAATGAGGAACATCTTGAGTCCCCTTTCTTTTTTGATAGTGTTTCTTGATATGCCATTAGTGCCTTCATGGCCAGTTTGAGTCCTACCTACTCCAGCTTTTATGTTCCCACTCTTCCTGTGTTACCACCTTTCATCTTGGTATCTTTTTCCATTTTGTTAACGTATTTCATGTTAACTCAATAAAATGCTTACTGAGGGAAAAAACTTGTTTGGAATTTATTGTGTATTACCACTTAACACCAAATTCTTGAGTGAGATTTTACATTGGAGTTGGCACTAGCCATTCCTTGATAAGAAAAAGAATTGTTTCAGTTCTTCTGAAACCATTTGAGAATGTCATCTAGGGACAAAACTTTATGGAGTGGGAAGATGAAAACATAATGTATGAAAATACTTAGAACCAGTACCACAATAAATGTAACTTGCTATCCTTTTTTTATTTTTGACTTTGTTCTCATAAAATTCACTCATTTTTATCTTAGTGATCTGAACATTTTCCGGCAGCTTCTCAAATAAACTAGGAAACTTCAATAATTTCCTAAATTCTTAACCTAATTTCCTTAATTCTGGACTTGACACACTGAACTTAGGCAGTTTATGCTGCAATACTATGTTTCCATTGCTTAACCTTGGTTTTAGAACTCTTCTCCAATTCAACTTGCTGTGATTATATTCAGTTTCAGATATGTAGCAATGGATCCTGTTATGGAATGTTTCGTTTTCTTAAATTCTTTTATATAAAAGATATATGGACAGTACTTGCAGTCTAGCACGTGTGAGGCCCTAGGTTTGATTCCCCAGTCCACTTAGTCACTGTTAACAGTGTCAGTTCAGACTTCTGTGGCCACGTGTGTCCTTTATTTTTTTTTATTATTATTTTTTTTAATATTTTTTAGTTTTCGGCAGACACAACATCCTTGTTTGTATGTGGTGCTGAGGATTGAACCCAGGCCGCACGCATGCCAGGCGAGCGCGCTACCGCTTAAGCCACATCCCCACCCCTGTCCTTTATTTTTAACAATAGTTTATTCATACCATAAGTGGTAATATGCAACTTGTTTTTGTATAAGACGTCTAATGTTCTCTGAATAGTTAACTAACATACTGATCAATGTATTTTTCAGAGCCAAGAGTTTCCACTAAGTAAAATTTTTTTTTGGGGGGGGGGCTCTAATAACATGTATTTTTAAACTATTTTGAACAGGTCATGAAACAGCACTATCGTTACCACATCGTGAATAAAGGTGTGTGTTTAATTAATATCCCTAACGATGTGTGCTTCAATTTGCTAAAAGGACAAGTTGGGACAGTTGTACAATTGTTCTTTTAAATACTAAGTTGCTCTTATGCAGTAGTCCCAAAAACAGCATTCCCAGACCAACACTTATTAAAGGGATTAATTCTTTTTCAATAGAAAGGAGTTATGGTTCTAAAATCAAAAGAAAAAAGGTGAAGTCCACTATTGACTGCTTGAAGGAAGGTCAGGATCACTAGTTCTTACACCTCCTGAAGATGCTTAATGCATATCTAGAAGAATTCACATTCCCCTAGATTCATCACAGCTTGTTTTAGTTTACAAAAGCCAGAATGCTATTTAATATTAAAGGTTACATTAAGAAGCTCTATTGTTTATGTTCAATTACTTACATATTTTTACCCCTATTGTAGAGGTATTTAAGAGTATACAGTACAACAAGGTTAAGTAAAGGCAGCATTTAAAATCTTGATTTCAGTTCCTAACAACTCTTAAAAGTTCAGTCCCTATATCATCTTCAATTCCTCTATTAAAAGCTCTCCTTAAAAGTCCAGTTAAACAGGGACTGTGGTCCATGCCTTTAATCTTAGCAACTAAGATCCTCTCAAAAATAAAAAAAAAAAAAATTTTTAAAAAGGGCTGGGGATGTTGCACAGGTAGAGCACCCCTGGGTTGCGTCCCCAATACCAAGCAAAAGTAGGTTAAAGAAGGCTGAAAAAAGTTTAGCCAGGTGTAATGGTGTATACCTATAATCCTAGCAAGACAGGACAATTAAGTTCAAGGCCAGCATCAACTGGGGATCCTGTCAAAGGAAGGTGGGGTGATGTAGCTCCAGTGGTAGAGCAGCCCGGTTGTGCCAGGAGTTGAACCTAGAGGCACTGTATCACTGCAGTACAGCCCACCCTTTTAATTTTTTATTTTAAGATAGTCTTAGTGCCAGGCTGACCTCAAATTTGGGGTCTTCCTGCGTCAGCCTCATTTTTTATTTACATGATTTTCTTACTGAGGCATCTGGAAGTAGAAAACCTTGTGTTCCTTTACCCAAAAATATTATTGTCTTTTGGTATCCTCTGGGGCTAGGATATGCCCATGGGAGTCTGCCCAAGTAATAGCAGGTCATCTGTTGGAACTGTTACTGTTGGGGTCCTGGAATAAATTCTGCCAGTTTGGAGCAGAACACATGGCCAGACAGCCAGGCAGGGGCCAAGAGCAACCCATGAGGACAGGATGCTGGGATCAGGCTTTCCTTGCTTAAGAAAAGCAATAAAAGAAGATCCAGAGGGATAGCCCACCACTGGCACCCTAGAGAGTGAAGAGTGAGAGAGTAGCACGTAGTCTGGTGTGGTGGCCTATGTGAGGTATATATGTACCGATGGAGGTGTGAGGCTGGGAGTGTGGGTCATGGTTGTGATGGTATGTCATACATACAATGAAATGCAAGTATTTGGAGAATTGGTTTCAGGATACTGCCTCAGATTTCAAAACCCCAGATGGCATATTTTTTTGTGTGTTTTTTTGTGGTTTGGGGGGTTTCTGTGTTTGCGAGGGGGTGGGGGGGGACTGTGCCTTTTTTTTTTTTTTTCTTGGTACTTTGGATTGAATCCAAGGGCACTCTACCACTGAGCTACATTCCCAGTTCTCTTTATTATTTTGAGAGGGTCTTGCTAAGTTGCTAAGGGTCTTGCCATGTTATTGAGGCTGACCTTAAACTTGACAGTCCTACATCTTTGGGATTTCAGGCCTATGCCACCATGTCCAGCTCAAATGTCATAGTATTTTCATACATACACACATCCTCCTGTGTGCTTTAAATCCTCTCTAGATTGTAAATTCTGTGCTACCACAGTTGTGCATTGCACATTTCTGTCAACCATGTGCCGCACATATCTCACTGGTCCAGAAGATAGTATCACCTAGTGATGTAACTGTCATAGTTTTAAAGTATTCTCAACAATTTTCACACAACGAAATCTCCTAGCATTAACACATGACCTAGTTACTTACTGAGGGAATAATAACAATCTGCAAATGTGGAACCCATAGATGGAGGGCTGAGAGTTTCTGTTGATTTGGGTTTGTCTCATGTATCTACATGATTGCATTGTCCACAGGAATGCCTCAAGAATGAGACTTTGATTTATCATATCCAGTGACCTATAGTAATAATCTGGGTCACTGTAAAGTCACTTTTCTCCTTTGTAATTAATAGTTTGTGAGGGGATAACTAGAGTCTATTTAATGCCCACAGCTTTGTCAATATATCTACTGTGGAATTTACTGGTGGTGATATTTTAAGTGTTTTATTTGTGGCTTTACCATAGACCTACACCCCTAGCCCTTTTTTATTTATTTTGAGATGAATCAGCTCACTAAATTGGCAATGGCCAATAACTTGAGATCCTTCTGCCTCAGCCTCTCTAGTCACTGGGATTACAGGCATGCGTCATCACAGCAGGAAGAGCTTTCTCTGGGAAACTATCTTAAGTCTAGAAAAAGGTTTTGGAGGGGGCTTCAGGAGGGAGCCAGTCAGCAAGGATATGAGAAAGACTTGCTGAGGAGAAAACCATGGTGGCATCAGCTTGAGCTCCATTACTCTGAAAGCAAGGAATTCCCCTAGCCCAAGGCCAGAATGGGAAAGCAGAGACATCATTTGTATAAGAGGAATATATAAGAAAAAGTAAGTTGCATCCTCATTTGTAGAACATACCTTCTAGTACTGAGAAAAATAGATGGTGTTAACAAAACACTTAGCCACTTATCAAATAGTAACTGCCTTAAATAGAGCTAAACCCTGAAACCCTACTAGCTAAGTAGAGTATCTAATGTCTATAGTTCATTGATAAATGGTGTGAGTGTACTAAATGTGTTGCTCCAATGACATTCTGAATTTCAAACATCAGTGAGAATAGTATGATGGACCACCCACATACTCATCTAGCTATAACAATATCAATCCACTTCCTCCAAGGAAATAGTAGACACTTCATCTGTAGTTAATTCAGGTGTACCTCCAAAAGACATGAAAAGTCTAAATCGAGTTCCTATACAATGTATTTGCTGAGGAAACCAGATCACTGTTCTGTGAAGTTTCCCAATCTTAATTTTGCTAATTGCAGTTTTGTTTCATGAAGCATATTCTATTCCTGCATTTCCTCTAATTCAATTGTCAGGCCTATAGCAATTGTTCTTTGACCAGCATCTTCATCACCTACAAACTTGTTAGAAATGCAGCTTCCCACCCAAACTCAGAATGAAACACTAAGAACACTAAGAAACACTTAGGTGAGGGGCTGGGGTTGTGGCTCAGTGGTAGAGTGCTTGCCTCTCACTGTGAGGCACTGAGTTCAATCCTCAGCACCACATAAAAGTAATATAAAAAAAGGAAAGATATTGTGTCCATCTTTTTTTTTTTTAAGAGAGAGAGGAGAGAGAGAGAAATTTTTTAATATTTATTTTTTAGTTCTCGGCGGACACAACATCTTTGTTGGTATGTGGTGCTGAGGATCGAACCCGGGCTGCACGCATGCCAGGCGAGCGCGCTACCGCTTGAGCCACGTCTCCAGCCCCCATCTTTTTTAAAAAAATGTTAAAAAATAAACACTAGTGAAGCTCAATCAAATGTATTTTAGCAAGCCTTCTGGGACATACTAAAATGTAAAACTATTCCAGCAATTTTATCAAATTCTTTTCAAATTTTTATTAAATTCTAATTTGATTCTTCCAAGACTACTTGGGTGTCTTGTTATAATGGCAGCCATTGATCTTTGCCTAGATTCTTCAAACCATGAATTCAAGATTTAAAACATTTCAATACATTACATTTCTTATCATTTTTACCTTGCTGTCTTCAGTCAGCAAGATTTAAATTGCCTCCTGAGTTATTTTGAAATAATCTTAGAAGGTTTCATGCTTTCTTGTTTGTAAGATTTCAGGCTCATCTTCAACATTTCCAGTCTGGAATCTAAAATCAGCCATTTCTCCAAAAGAGCCCTGGTTCTGTTTAATTCAAAATGGTCTTTAGCAACTAAAATCTGGGCCTTGGGGTGCTCACTGCTACTTTGATCATAGATCATTCAGTGGACAGAGCTGGAAAACTGGTCCTCAATTCTGCCTCTAGATAACACATATCATGTTATCTTCTGGTCATCTGGGGGTCCTTTCTTGTGCAGCAGTTTTGAGTTCCCAGGCTGTCCTAGTTGTCTTCCTGTACTCAGGTTTATGAGTGTCCTTTTTACAGAGTATGGCCCACTGGAGGCACAGCGCTTCAGGTTTACTCTTAACCTGATCAAAACAGAGCAGTACCTGGCCTCCCCGTCTTAATAGATGCTTCTTCAGCCGAATTCTAGGCCATTTCTGGAAAAGGGATGAGGAGAATTCAAGAACTGTTTCTCTAAGACTCCTGTAGACTCCTCTCCATCTTCAAAGAATTTAAAACAGATAATGTGCACTGGGTAATAAGGAAGCAATATTCAGAACCTAAATTTCAATATGATTCTGGAGTATACAACAGCACTGTGAATGGAATGAGTAAATAGGATTTTAAATTCCATTTTCATCCACCATTGCCTGCAGACCCAACAGGAACTCAAGGCCAGACAGCAGTGTGGATGTGATTATAATAAAACAATCAGATTATTTTCAGGAGACCCTCAATAAGACAATCACAGTTTATTATTTTCAGGAGACCCTCAGAGCATAGTTGCTATGAGTCACCATGTGGTCCAAATTCACATTCAATAAACAACACTAAAGACCTTCCTGGACATGGGATAGATCAGATTATTGTCAGAAATACTGACTACCTCCCTATTCCACTTCCATGAGCAAAGTACTTCCCATCTCTTGATTTTTGCCAATGGAATTTTAGCAGGTATATTAGGTAGTTTGAATTATACCCTCTTCCTCTTAGAATGTTTACAGTCCAATCCACGGAATCTGAATAGGTAATGTAAAGCTACATGATAAAAGGAACTTTGCAGATGTAATTAAATAGAGGTCTGTAGATGATATTATTCTAGGTTATCTGGCTGGGCCCAAAAGAATCACAAGAGTCTTTATAAATAGGGAAGCCGGAAGGCCAAGAAATCAGAAAAGATTGCTGTGAAGATGTAAACAAACTCTGGTTTGAGGTGCTATACTGCTGGCTTTCAAGATGGAAGAGGCCATGAGGCAAGGAAACAAATTGTCCCCAGGAGCCACTGGAGGGAGGGCAGCCCTGCCAACACCTTGCTGTGGCCTACGGAAATAAATTTTGGACCTCCTGTTTTCAGAACTATAAGATGATAATTTGGGGGCTGGGGATGTGGCTCAAGTGGTAGCGTGCTCGCCTGGCATGCATGCGGCCCGGGTTCGATCCTCAGCACCACATACAAATAAAGATGTTGTGTTCGCTGAAAACTAAAAAAATAAATATTAAAAAATTCTCTCTCTCTTTTAAAAAAAAGATGATAATTTTTATTTAAGCCATAAAGTTTGTGGTAATTGGTTCTCATGGCTCCAACACTACTAAAGGTTTGAGAAACACTTGCACAATCGGGCTTGCTCCCTTGACACTCTGCCATCTCTGTGAGAAGAATATTTCTCAGCCAGCCTGCCTTTTCAGGGAGATGGATGAGAACTGCTTGTTAGCCCCACCCACCTACAGATTGAAGCAGAGCCCAGCCAGATCAGCCAACCTGCACAACTGCAAAATAAAAGTTGTGTGCTATTGCCAGGTGTGGTGGCGCATGCCTGTAATCCCAGCACTTGGGAGACTGGGGCAGGAGGATCACAAGTTCAAGGCCAGCCTTAGTAATTTAATGAGACGCTTATCTCAAAAAAATAAAAGGGCTATGGATGTAGCTTGGTGGGAAAGCATCCCTGAGTTCAGTTCTGGGGTGGGAGGGGGCGTGATACTCAGTTTGGGAGGTTAGCAGCAATAATAGCTAGCTGATATGGGATACTAGGGAGCCCTACATGTGTTTTTACCATACATATGTTTTTACAATAACCATGTATGTGGGGATTGGGGTACAGTGAGCTCCTGGGTTCCCAGTCTTTCTCTGCCTGTTCAGAGCCTCAGCAAGCTCACTTTTCATCCATGCTGTCTGCCTAGGTTCAGTTTATAAGAGACAGTAGTAGGATTCGGGAGGGAGGGAAAAGATTAAAGTTAGGGTGTTTACATAGCTCCCTCCCTCAGGCTTAATTTAGGCTGGCTGTGGCCCTTATCCAAAGTCCTCAGTATAAGACCTACACAGTTCTCTTGTTCCAAGTCCTGGTAACTGCTCCTCCCCACCCCCATGTCCTTGCTCCATGGTTTAATGCTAACAATTGTGATTTTCCTATACCCTGCCCACATTTTTATTTATTTATTTATTTATTTATTTTTTTTTTTAAAGAGAGAGTGAGAGAGGGGAGAGAGAGAGAGAGAGAATTTTTTTTTAAGAGAGAGTGAGAGAGGAGAGAGAGAGAGATAGAGAGAGAGAATTTTTTTAATATTTATTTTTTAGTTCTCGGCAGACACAACATCTTTGTTGGTATGTGGTGCTGAGGATCGAACCCGGGCCGCACGCATGCCAGGCGAGCGCACTACCGCTGAGCCACATCTCCAGCCCCCCTGCCCACATTTTTAAAGTGGTGTTTTATATTTTAATAAAGTGTAAAACATTACACTTGATGGTGTAAACTAAGTAAAGTTAGCAGAAGTTTTCATTAACCATCAAAAACTAGGAAGAGGTTCCTGAATAAACAAGTGCGCCAAGCAATTTTATTCTCACCCTTTAACTTTACCAAGAGGATACTACCTAAAGCCTTCCTCTGACAGTGTCTGACCTACCTATCAATCTTGCTTGTAGCTGAAAACCAATGTGTTCTTTGAGTGTAGGAAGAAGGGAGATAAAGATAACTACCTAGGAAACCCATTTGAACAGCTGATTGTGGGATTACTTTGCACCACACACCCAGCTCACCACTGATTCTTTTAAGAACACAGTATTTTAATAATGACAAAATGGAGAAGGACTCCAGCAGCAGCACACAGTATTTCCTCCCCAATACCCTGCCACCACCCAAGTCCCCATTTGATGGTCCTACCTCTGTCACTCAGCCACTTCCCCTCTCCATTAAAAATAAATACAAGTGAACTTGGGGTATAGCTCAGTGGGGGAGCACTTGTGTATCATGTGTCAGACCCTGGATTCCCATCCCCAGCACCTCAAAGAAAAGAAAGAGTATGAGTGAATTATGCCCTTGTGTCAGGTAACAAGGAGAGGAATTCCAGACATTCTCTTGGCCAGAATAAACTTCTGTCTTGTCCCATGTCTGATGTGTGAGTCTGCTCAGCTGGATCATCTATTCAGATACATTTTAAAGGATCTATTTTATTATAAAAGGCATTTTTAATACTAAGTCATAGCTATTACACCATTGTATAGGGTTTGTTTGTTTTTTTGTGTGTGCCAGGGATTGAACCCAAGGGTGTTCTATCACTGAGCTACAGCCCGTCTTTTTCATTATTTTGAAACGGAGGGTCTCACTAATTTGCTGAGGCTGGCCTCCAACTTGGGATCTTACTACCTCAGCCTCTTGAGTTACTGGGAGGACAGGTGTGCACCACCACAACCAGCCATCACCTGTTTCTTTGATTCCTCTGTTCTTTCACTTATATTCAGCCCTGCGTTAGGCAAGACAAGGAGCACAGATCCCCAGTCTTCAGCAGCCTGTGGGTTTAAACAAGGCTTTCTGGATGGGCTCCGGAGCTAAAATTCTGGGCTTTATTTTCTACCTCAGCTTAATCTGTTGAATGAAATTTATGGGAGGTCATTGTTTTGGACTGAACTCCTGCTCTAGGCCCTAGTGGAACTGACCACGCCAAAATGGAATTACTCAAGCTAAATTTTTATGTCACCAACCCAAACCAAGCTGTTTAGCTAACTTTCCAAGGAATCAAGAGATGACAGTCAAGTTCCCAAACAGGTCAGTTTTAGCCAGCATGGGAAGGAATAAGGACGTGTTCTCTGCTTTAACCCTTCCAAGGAAGTCATCAGAAGTAACCTGTTAAGGGCTAGAGTTGTGGCTCAGTGGCACGGGTGAGACACTGGGTTCAATCCTCAGCACCACATAAAAAAATAAATAAAGGTATTGTGTCCATCTACAACCAAAAAAAAAAAAATACTTTTAAAAAAAGAAGTAACCTGTTAATTAATCTGCCTTTTTATTCATTTACAAATTTATTTTGAGAGTCTCTCACTAAGTTACCCAGGCTGGCCTCAAACTTTCTATCCTCTTGCTTCAGCCTTGAGTCGCTGTGATTCTGGGTGTGTGTCACTGCACCCAGCAACATGTTTATTTAATAGTCTCCTTCAAATTGTACTGTTATCTCAAGTTCTTGTGGGTGCTAATCTTTCTACTTACTAGATCTGCCGATGGTTAAACAAGGCATATTGTTTCCATGACTATTTTGTGGTTTTTCCTGTCCTGAGCATTCCACTTGGCCTGAATTGTGGCAGTGTCCCTTCTGAGCAGTTGTATATTTACTTCTGCAAGTATATCACTTGCCCAGGATCAATTTTGCATTGTTTCCCTAGCTTGAAGATGTCTATACCAGGAGAGTAGTAGTACAAATTGAGAATCCCAGTCTATGTAGTGTAGACTTAGGGGCTTAATTTTCCAAAAGTTGGCTTGTCCTTGTCCTCTCCCCTGGCCCTGAGTATCCCAGGTAGAGACAAGCTTCCTTTCCATCCTGCCCCCCCAACAACACACCCACACATACTGGCATACTGAGTTATATATCTGGTGGGGGAAATGTCCAGTCTTTATACAAGGAGATTCAACTCTAATTCCAATACCATTTGGTCCCAAGATCCCTGTCGCTCAGTGATGGTTGTTTCTCCCACAACAAAAGAGAGGTCAGACCATCCCCTTGTTTCTGTTTTCCTCTTTGTTTCTGGCTCCTGCAGATTTCCCCTTGCAAGTTCAGCTGTGAATTTACTTCTTATCCTTGTGTCTTGCTTGGTGCTTTTCTTATATTTTATGCAGGATTTTAAAATCCTGTGTTAAAAAGGATTCCCTACTAGTGCAGTCTGATGTCAAGGAAACCAGAAGTGTTTTCTCACATCAAGGGCACGTCCTGATGATTTTCCTAATTCCAGGACTGCCCCAATAATGGATCATACTTTCTTGTAGAAGCAAAGCTACAGACTGCTTATAAACAACTATTTTTTAATGCTTCCACATTCCAACAAATTTGGGGTCCTTTCTTGGGTAGGGGGTTAACATGGAGAAGACACTGGGGGTTGTCAGCCTGTAAAACAGAGGAGGTTGTCACTTGAAGGAAAGGCTGGACTTGCTCTTGACGATGGACACCAACAGGGCAAACTCAGGCCACATGAAGCAGACCCTTCCCCAAATTACATCAACTTGTGAAGGACACTCCATCCATGAAGGGCTGAATGAAGTAAACAAGCGAGAACTTAAGACTAACAAATACTGCTAATGGGCAGAAAAATATTACAGCAACTCAAATCCATGTTAGTTGTTTGTTTCTGGATCCCACTTGCTCAAATTTCATTTGTGTGTCTTAATCACTGTCTAAAAGATGCATTTGTTATTGAGCAGCCATGTGTTTGTGTAGGTTCACAACTTTCTTTTTAATCCTTTGAATACCTAAAATAAACCTTTTGGAATCCAGAACGAGCACAGTCTGGGTACAGATGAGAGAAAACCAAGTGATGGTTGTGTGCGTATTGGTGCGTATAAAGAGGCTTCCATTGTTATGGCAACCAGCATCCTTATCTGATGCAATCCTGTTCCCAATAATATGAGATGTGATTAAAAATTGACATTGCAGCAAGGCGGAACACATGTAATGCGTTGGCGTGGTAACCAGAATAAATTCTGCATAAATTTAAACCTGTTGATCAGAGCAATTTGGGGGATTTGCCCACAATTAATTAGAAACACTTTTTTTTCATCAGGACTAGGAGTCAGCAGCCTAGATGTCTGACTGGTGACCATGACCCAAGGTCAAATTAGACCTTAGTTTCCTCTTCTGTAAAGTAAGGAATTAAATTTAAAAATCAGTGTGTGAGACAGATGGGGCCCTGGAGAATTGCCTTGTTTCATTTGCTTGGGGTATATAAATTAATTAATCAAAAGATACTTCTTGAGCATACACTGTGTGCTAGATACCAGTGATTAAAAAAATTTATATACATATATGAATGTGTATGTATACATACATATGTGTTGTATACATTTATGTATATATATGTGTGTGTGTGTGTGTATGTATGTATAAACGATGGGCAGAGAGATGTAGCTCAGTGGTGGAATGTTAGCCCAGTGTGTGGAGAGGCTCTGGGTTCAATTCCTGGGTTTCATTTCCAGAAAAACATACACAGAAAACCTAACGTGTTTTCCTTCGTCTTGGATCTTTCAGTCTCTTAAACTGTTGAATTACTCAAATCTACATGAAGTAATAGCTGTGTCATATGTAAGACAGGTGTTTTGTATTACAAGAACGCCAATAACAAGATTTGACTAGAGAGCTCAGTCGATGAAATTGAAGCACAGGGGAACAGTGCTCAAGTCAACTCCACAAGGTGAACCATTATTTAAAGAGCCATATGCCATGAAGTAGGTGATAGGGTTTAGGAATGTTGAAACAGAAGGCTAAGGGGAGGAGCTAGAGTTGTGGCTCAGTGGCAAGAGCACTTGCCCTGGGTTCGATTCTCAGCACACAGAAAATTAAATGAATAGAATAAAGGTCCATCAACATCCGCCAGAACCTATGCTGTGCGAAGCTCCCTTTCCTGTGCCAGTTTCCAGAAGGACCCCTTGACTCTCTTCTCTAGATAAGGGACAGGCGAGGTGGGAAGGCGCTGGACGGAGCAACCAACCGACTGGGATACATGCAGCGGTACAGCCTTGTCTTTTGTCACCCATCATTCAGCTCGGGGGTCCAGCAGGTGCTCTCTCTCTTCCCGGCTCTGTGGCCCCCGGTCAGCCACCCTGGGCACCCTTGGCTGGGATGCAGGGGGGTGGGGGGCAGGAAGAATCTCGACCCGACCCGCCTGCGCAAACCGGTCCCAGGGATAAGGGGGAACTGGGCCGAAGCCGCCCGGGCCTTGAAGAAAGGCAGGAGGTCGCGGTCGCCCGAAGCCCCGCGGTCTCGGACACACAGATCTGCGGGCACTCGGGCTCCGCGCTCTGCGTCCCGCAGCGAGGCGGGTCCGCCCCCTTGAGCGCGCAGGCGCCGCCGCGCCCGCTCTCACCGCAGCTCCGCGCGGGGCGGCCACCGCGGGCCTTGCAGGTGAGCACCGTGCGGGCTGGAGGGTCGGCTCCGGCGGTCCCGGGCGCCGCGGTCCTCGCACGGCGAGCGCTGGGCCCTGCGGTCTTTCCGCTCCTGCGGCGGGGAGGCGGCTGGGAAGGCGGCTGGGGCCGGGCGCAGCGCTAGGCGGGCTGGGCGGGGGCCGAGCGGCAGGGCGCGGCGGGCCGAGGGCGAGCGGAGCCGGCGGGCCGGGCCGGGCCGGAGGGCTGGGGCGGGCGGGGCGGGGGTCGCAGCGGCGCCCGCGGGGACAGGGGACCGCTTTTATTAAAGGGAAGGAGGGTGCGCACGGCGAGGCGTGGGCTTCCTTTAGGAAATGGGCCATTTGGCAAACTTTCTCTTTCTTATTGTTAATTTTTGATATTTAGAATGGAAAATAGGACTTAAATTTTTTTTTTTAGTTTTTTTTTTCCTTCAATGTAAAGGGAAATAATAAAAAGATTTCCGCCATTTTGGCCTCTAAAAAAGTAACCTACGGATCAGTGACCGTCCGGCCCGCTGCTGGCTTGGTCGGGGAGGCAGGTGGCGGGTCTGGATGCTGGAACCCAGGACCGTGCAGAGAGGTACCGTCCCGCGTCCGCCCCGGACGCTTCGGCCAGGGAGTGGGGCGGGGGCCCCAAGTTTGCAAGCACTTTGTTGCGTGCGCGGTTTCTGTCTCTGACACTTAGCTTACCACTCCCAGTACCAACCAGGGCTTTTATTGGGCGTCTGTGGTTTACAAGGCTTTGATGGGCAAGAAATGGGGAAACCCTGGCAGGCACCAAGAGACAACATGGACACATTTATTTAATAATTGTTTATTGAGCATCTGCTATGTGCACTGCTCTGGTCTGGGGATTTATTAGTCCTTTTAACAGGTCCCTGTAAACAGATTGAGAGTTGAGGGTTTGTTGTTGTTTTGTAACAGAGATTGAACCCTGGGGCAGTCAACCACTGAGCCACATCCCCAGCCCTTTTGTTATATTAACAAGGTGTCTCTAAGTTGCTTAGGGCCTCGCTAAATTGCTGAATTGCGATCCTCCTGTCTCAGCCTCCCAAGCCATTGGGAAAGTTGAGGTTTGAGTGTCAGTTTAGTGCCCTTGTGAAGACAGCAGGGTTGGACAGTGAAAAGTGAAATGCTTAAGTAGTCTCAACAGGGGTCTCAATCTGTCCCAAGGGAAACTCTGCAACTGAGATGGCCCTGCAGATGCCCCAAATTAAGGCCTTTATACTCCATATCAACGAGCCATCTGGAGAAAGCCCTGGGGTGATGCAGCTGCCTTGGTGAAGGGCAATTCCAAGAGAACTTACAGCTGATGGTAGAAAACTTTCTCTATTACCCTCCAGAAGCCCAGATTCTTCTAGATTCCCCTCTCACCTGGTTTCAGGCCCTTCTGAGTCTTTCCCTGGATCCTCTTCCTCTTCTCAACTCCAAGACACCAAGTCTCCTGCTCTTCTCTACTCTCCTGTTCTATTTTTTTTATTTTTTAAAATTCTTAATTTTGGGTATTGGGGATTGACCCCAAGGGTGCTCTACCAATGAGCTACATCCTTAACCCTTCATATTTTAAATTTTGAAATGGTCTCGCTAAGTGGCTCGGTACATCACTAAATTGCTAAGGCTAGCCTTGAACTTGTGATCTTCCTGCTTCAACCTCCTGAGTCATTCTCTTTTAAATGCCATGTATACATGATGACTTTCAAATATATATATATATATATATATCCATCCCCAAGAGTATCTGTTACCTCTTGAGTATAAACTACACAAGAACCTTTTGTCTTGTTTGCAGCCATATCCCAAGAGCACAGAGTGGGGCGGATGCCTCCTTGGTTCTCCAGTGTTTGCCATAAAGGGCACCAAACCCAAACAGAAAGGCAATCTGTCAGCCACTCCTTGATAGACCTGATATGTGACGGGTTTTAAAACAGAGGGGAGTTTATTAAGAAGTAACCATATTTGTCAGGTACAGTGGCTCATGCCTGTAATCCCAGTGACTTGTGAGGCTGAAACAGGGGATCACAAGTTTGAAACCAGCCTCAGAAATTTAGTGAGGCCCTAAGCAACTTAGCAAGACCTTGTCTCAAAACAATAAATAAATAAATAAATAAAAAGATCTGGAGACGGCTAGGGAGCCTGAGGCAGGAGGATCATGAGTTCAAAGCCAGCCTCAGCAAAAACAAGGCACTAAGCAACTCAATGTGACCCTGTCTATAAATAAAATACAAAATAGGGCTGGGGATGTGGCTCAGTGGTTGGTCGAGTGCCTCTGAGTTCAATCCCAATACAAAAAAAAAAAAAAAAAAAAAAAAAAAAACCATATTCAATTTTAATGATTGCCAATATTTTGAATAAAAAAGTTAAATTCTATTTAAAATAATTAAAAATTGTACAAATACTTCAACTGTGCAAAGCGAAATAATTGGGAATGAAATTTAGGGGCTTCTGTTATAATTTTTTTTTAAATATTTATTTATTTATTTATTTTAAATCTTTGGTGGACACAACATCTTTGTTTGTATGTGGTGCTGAGGATCGAACCCAGGCCGCACGTATGCCACATGAGCGCACTACCGCTTGAGCCACATCCCCAGCCCTGTTATAATTTTTTTAAATGGGAAACTGATCTTGATTGATTTGGGTGTTGTCTTAATTGGGTTGTATAGCTCACCTTTGCCTACCTGAGTATTTGTCTAGTTTAAACCTCTATTGTCATATGCCTCCATAATGTAAAGTATGGATTCTGTAGAAAATAAATGAGTGCACAAGAACAGAAAGAGGTTGAGAGCCAGGGCAAGAGAGACAGCAACCACTACAAGCTACCAGCCAGAAGTTACCAAGCTTCCTGGAATTTCTGTTTAAAGGGAATTGATTAATATTTGTTGAAGGCCTGCTGGTATCAATACTTCAGTTTAATTTTTTTTTATGTCCAAGCTTCACCAAAACCCTTTGAGGTAGGTATTATTACCACTTTCATTTTACACATGAGGAAACTGAGTCTCAGAGGGAGTAAGCTACTTATTCGGAGTCACGGGTATTAATTGAGGGAGCTGAAATTCAAAATCTGCCTTAGGCCTATGTCTGTGATTTTTCTATTAACATTCACCCGGAGCCATTGCTAAGTACTGCAAACAAACAGCCAAGAATCCAACA
Organism: Urocitellus parryii; assembly: GCF_045843805.1. Lineage (NCBI taxonomy): Eukaryota > Metazoa > Chordata > Mammalia > Rodentia > Sciuridae > Urocitellus > Urocitellus parryii. The sequence goes on from NC_135536.1 coordinate 184,233,968, forward strand.
CTCTACAGGGTGTGTGTGTGTGTGTGTGGAGGGGGTTCCTTTTTTTCTTCTTTTCTTTCTGGCATTGGGGATTGAACTCGGGGCCTTGTGCGTGTTAAGAACACAGTCTACTACTGAGCTGCACCCGCCAACCTATCTGCCTTTTTTTTTTAATTATTAATAAGTTCAAATTACTGAAATCCCACACAAATACTTGTGTGTTTGTGGGTTGCTGCTGGGGATTGACACAAATACTTTTTGTTTTGCTTTTGTTTTGTGCTGCTGAGGGTTGAACCAAGAGCCTCATGTGTGCAATGCAAATGCTCCACCAATGAACTACATCCCTAGCCCTCAACACAAATACTTTTTGAGCACCTAGTGTGTGTCAGGAGCTATTCTAACTATTCAGGATATAGCAGTGAACAAGAAAGATGAAGACTTTGCCTTTGCCTTTATGTGTTGGTGACAGATCAAACACAGAAATAAATAAATCAGAATCACAATTGATTGTAACAAACAAACAAAAGTGGAAGAAACACAATAACCAGACAGTGGCAGGGTCGGGTGGGAGGTGTGCTGCTTTAAACTCATGGTCAGGAAAGACCTCCTTGTAGGAGGTGACTGCTGAGCGGAGGTCTGCAAGGTGGGAACAAGCCAGCCAATCAGAGGGCTTGGGGAAGAGCCTTCCAGGTGGGAGGCAGAGCAGTGGCAAAGGCTCTGAGGTGGGAACATTGGACAAGCAGTAGACAGAAACCAAAGTCTGTCAAGGACAAAGAATATATTGGGAAAGAGTGGTGGAGGATGAGGTCAGAGGAGAAGCTGGAGGTCAGATTCTACAGGGTAAAGCACTCTTATTTTATTCTAAAGACTTTCCGGAGAGCCATTGAAGAATTTTACATAGGGAAATTATGTGATTTGATTTATATTTTCATAGCTTATTGGAAAATCTCTCTTTTTTGGTAGCACTGGGGATTGAACCCAGGGCCTCATGCATACTAGGTATACACTTTACCTCTGAGCTACACCCCCTGCCCTCTTACTGGAGAACAGACGGTAGTGGGGGCAGGAAAGGAAGCAGGGAGTGAGTTAGGAGGCAGTTTCAGAAGTGCAGGGAAAGCTGGTGGTGGTTGGGACTAGCACGGTGATAAAGGATTAGAAGTGACCAGACACTGAAATGTGTTTCAGAGGAAGCACCAACAGGCCAATTACGCATAAAGCCATGTTGTCTAGTACATTAGTCATGGCCACTCTTGCTATTTAAATTTAATTAAAAGTCAGTTAAAAAAATTCAGTTTCTCAGTCACACAAGCTTAGTTTCACATGTGGTTAATGACTATAGTATTGGATGGCATACATACAGAAAATTTTTATCATCACAGAAAATTATATTGGACAGTGGTGGTAAGACATCTGAGACAGTGGCCAACACATTTTAGGAGTTGAATAAATGCTAGATATTAAATATATTATGTTATTATGTCTTTTTTTCATGTTCAACTTTTTATTAAATGCCTCTACTGTCTGTGCTTTGTTAAAGCTGAATCTCATGCTGACTGGGTTTTCATATACCACCCCTTTGTTCTTCTGACACATGCATTGGTTTAACAGATGATTCAGTGCCCACTCTGTACTTGGGTACAGACAGTGGTAGGTAGGGGGCATAAAATGACAAAAGATCCCTTCTCCCAGGAAGATGAACCTGGTTAGGTGGAGAACCTAATATATGTGGGCTCTGGATCCCCAGAAGGAGAAGGGCATGCTTCTAGTGGAGGTGGGGTCAGAAAAAAGGAGAGTTTGGGCTTGGCTTGGGCTGTCATGAGATTTCTGGCCAAATGGAATCTTGATTTGAGTCATACTTCCTGAAGTCAGTTCTGTACACAGTTTGCATAGCACCCACACATATGCCAATGTGCCCATCTTCAGAAGAATAGGGAAGTTCAGGGCCTGGCCAGAGTGACCTGAGTAGACCCAGAAGCCAGACCTGATGCTGGGCCTCTAATACATTTACTTTTTCCAGGGCTAAGGCTGACTTGACTTGCCTTCTCATTTCCCTTGCTTTCTCAGAAAGGTCCCCTCTTGATTACGCTGGGGACTGTTTGGCTTGTAGACCTGTCCGGATGGAAGGGCATACTGAAATGGAGGTGCTGAGGACACTGAAAGGGCCTTCCACAGGGGAGGTCAGCGTGCATCTGGTGGCCAGAGAGAGCTCAGGTTCCGGTCCTCACCTCCCCGCAACTGCCTTCATCATTCCAGGTAGGTCAAGCTCAGGTCTGGGGAGAAGGAGTATGGCCGTATTTGCTGAAGCAGGTGTGGATCCCAGGGAGATCCTAACTTTTCACTTTCCTATACCTGCCTTCTTTCACTTGCAAGTAGTAGAATTGAAGAAGGGCCATCAGGCCCACCTGTGTATCTGTGTATCCATTCACAGCCAGCTCCGCCACCCTTGGCCTGCCCAGCAGTGCCTTGGATGTGTCCTGCTTCCCCCGGGAGTCCATCCATGTAGGCGCCCTGGAGCGGGTGGTCGGCAGTGAACCAATCACAGCCACTGTTCTGCCACAGCTAAGCGCCGGGGCAGCAGCGAATTCTAGTACCAGCACCGTCCAGCTGCTGGAGTGGACAGAAGCCGTGGCTTCGCCCCCTGGGAGTGGCCTGCGGGTCAGTGCCTGTGGGGATTGGCTAGCCTGTGGAACTGCGGCCGTGGGGCGGGGCCTGTTGACCTGGAGGTGGGGCTTCAGATGGAAAGTGGGAGGGGGGCTGAGATGATAGATTCTGCGGGGTGGGGCTTTCAGCGCGTGCCTTGGGTTGAGGCTGGCCTTAGAGGCCCTGGGGGCGTGGCTTGGAGTGAGATACCCTGGGACTGGTCCTGCAGGTGTTGGGGGCGTGGCCTAGTGGGGGCAGGGGGCGGAGCCTTGAGGCCTAGTGGGGCCCTATCCAGCATGAGGCCTGAGAAGGGTGAGCACAAACCTCCACCCCAAAGTGGGTCGAGGACTTGGTGCAGGCTTGGCTGTCCTCACACTTTCCCGTGCTCCAGTTTCGGATAAGCGAGTATGCGCCGCTAAACATGGTGGGAGTGGAGCAACCACGGAGTCCAGAGCTGCGGCAGGAAGGCGTGGCTGAACAGGAGGACAGCGGGGCCCCGGAGGGAGGTGGCGATGCGGGCACCCAACAGCCCGGTAGGAGCCCGCTCCCCGGGCCCTGAGCTGGGGCACTGCGCGGTGTGGGGTGAGGCCTGAGCTCCTGAGGAGCATCCGCTGGGGGCGTGGCCCCGCGGTCCCTGCAGGTGTGCCCAGGGGTGGCTCCTGAGTGGAGAAGGCTGGGAGGCTGTCCAGTGTGGAAGTGGGGCCAGGGAGGCAGGGCCTAAGGGCCGTGGGTGGAGCCTGAGCATGACTGAAAGGGTGGGAGGCCTAAGGCCCAGTTGGCCCCACAGGGGACCTCCCCGAGGACTCTCCAGAAGAGCTCTCTCAGGATCCCCCAGAGGACGATAGCGCCTGTCGGTGCCAGGCCTGTGGGCCTTCTCAAGGCACAGGTCCAGAGTTTCTTTGCTCGAATGCCGGCCCCTCTCAGCTGTTCCAGGAGCGGTAAGGGAGAGGGGGTCGCAGCTTTCTTGCTCTGTCTTCCGCTCCCAAAGCCCCATTTCTTTTCAAGTGTAGGAGGGGGATGGGTGGTGCAGGGCTGATGGTTCTGTGGCTGAGGCTGCTCTTCCCTTTAGGTCTGTCATCGTGGAGAATTCCTCAAGTAGTGCCAGTGCTTCAGAGCTCCTCAAACCCATGAAGAAACGAAAGCGCAGGGAATATCAGAGCCTATCAGAGGAGTCTGAGCCAGAGGCCATGGTAGGAAGAGGGCAGGAGGGAGGGGAGAGGGAGGCTAGAGCACATGCCTCATTCCTGTTATCTTCTCTTCCATCCAAGACATAAGCCTAGACCAGAGACGATTTGTAATATTTTGGGACCCATCTTGAATACCTTGTCGAAGGGTAATAAATAATCTATTTCCTGGAGTGCCCATCTCCTTCTATTGTTAGGATTGAGACACATTCTTGTGAACTGGTACCCAAGGTAGATGTATAGGAGATGGGAAACTCCATCATTGGAGGCCATGAGCCAGGCCCAAATCAGGAAACAAGGCTGTAGCTGCATTAGTGGAAAGAGACAGAGCATGGAAATTCTACTGAGCAGGTAAAATCAGCATGGGGCACATGATCATGTATTCAGTTTCCCCACCCAAGAATGAGAACTCTAGTCAGGCTGTGCAGCAAGGGTGTATGTGTCCCCATGATTCTGTACCCAAGTGGCAGCAGTTTGTCTGCTGACTCTTTGTTCCTGTTGGCGGCCTAGAATGAATTCTGCCTTTTTGGAGCAGAACACATGTGGCCACAGAACCAGACAGGGGCCAGGATCAGAGACTGGTGCCTTCAACTCATGAGGACAGGAAGCTGGAATCAGGCTTTCCTTCTACAGGAGAAGCAAGAAAGAAAGGATCCAGAGGGTCCACCCGCTACCAGAACTGCAGAGAGTGAGGATTGGAGCAGCAGCCAGCCTGGTATGGTGGCCTGGGTATATATATTTGTGTGAGGTGTGTATATGCCTGTGGAGGTGTGAGGCTGGGAGTATGGGTCATGGTTGTGGTGGTATGTTTTACATAACCAGATGAGCATGGGTTAGTGTATGTGAAAGAAAAGATTGTTTTTGGCTGATGTAGTAGTATATGTGTGTTCTTAGGGGTTAGGTGTTTATCCTTTATTATTCAACTGTGACTAGGCCTCACAGCCAGGGATGTCTTAGCTCAGTATCTGAAGACTTGAGCATCCTCTATTGGCACCAGATGGCATTGCTGGCCATTGATCTGACATGCCTTTTTCTGGTCCTTTGATTCTAAGAAAAATGGAGCAGAGATTCATTCATAGTTGGCTCCAGCCCTGAGGCTTTCTCTGTTACACTCTTTAATATTCCCAGGTGACAACTGTCAACTGAAGCTAAGTACCATTTATCACACTTGTAATCACCTAGATTCTGTATAGCAATTTGTTTAATGTTTATCTTCCTCTGTCCATCAACAGGGACTGAAATCGTTTTATTGATCATTGTATCTTGTTTGCTTACCCTAGAACCTGGTATAGAGTAGATTCTCAGTGAATAATTTGTTCAATAGATGAATAGATTATTTTCGTGGTTCTTTATGGACTGTAGTTCAGTTGCATGACTCACTGACCACACATATCTGTTTGAAGTGTGCATTTTTTTTGTATCTTCACAGAGTTGTGTAATAATCAGCTCATCAATTTTAAAACATTTTCAGTACCCCCAAAAGAAACTCTATACCCTCTCAAGTCCCCTTTAGCTCTTGCCAACTACCAGTATGCTTTCTGTATAAATATATTTGCCTATTTCATATAAAAGGAATTATATATGTGGTTCTTTGTGACTATTGTTTAATTCACTTCAGCACAGTGTTTCCAAGTTTAGTCATGTTTTAGTGATGCCGGCCTTGGAAATCAGGATCTGGTCCTCGCTCCCACAGTGTTGAAGATTAAATACTCAAGAAACATTGAGGCAAGCACAGAAAGCAAGTTTTATTTAAGAAAGAGACACAATAGGAGTTGGAGTTGTAGCTCAGTGGTAAATCATTCGTCTAGCATGTGTGAGGCACTGGGTTCAATCCTCAGCACCACATAAAAATAAATAAATCAAGTAAAGGTATTGTGTCCATCTAAAAAAGAAAAAAGAGACAGAACAGAGGTAGCAAACTTTATTGGAGAGAAGTCAGGGTCCAGAGCTGGGTGGCCTCAGGAGGGCGTATGACTTGCCTTTTATAGATCCTCAGAATCCCCAGTCTGGCTCTTTTTTTTTTTTTTTTTTTGTATCTGGAATTAAACTCAGAGGCACTCAACCACTGAGCCACATCACCAGCCTGATTTTGTATTTTATTTAGAGACAAGATCTCACTGAGTTGCTTAGGGCCTCATTTTTGCTGAGGCTGGCTTTGAATTTGTGATCCTCTTGCCCCAGCCTCCTTACCTGCTGGGATTACAGACATGGGCCACTTGACTGGCCAGAATCCCCAATCTTAATCTCCTCATCTTTTTCTTCTCCATGTATGTGCCTAAGGGCAGGAAGGAGGGGCCCAGGGGGTAGTCATTAGCAACTCCTTGTTTTGAGAAGTATGAAGGGGGGGGCCCCCCACCATGTTAGCAACCCATTTCCTTTTCTTTGATGATAAGCCCTTATCTTTCCTACCCAAGCATTACTATCTAGCTGACTACCTATCCTTCACCTCTGTCTCATTAGCACGCATGCATCTGTACTTTATTCCTTTTTATTGTCCAATAACTTTGCATTGTAGGTATGTACCATACTTTATTTGTCAATTAATGGATATATAGGTTGCTTCTGCTTTGGGACTATTGTGAATATATACTTAATATGAACATTTATGTGCAAGTTTTTGCATAAGCATGTTTTCATTTTTTTCTTGGCATATACCTAGGAGTAGAAGAATTGTTTGTTCCTGTGGTAACTCTATATTTAGCCTTTTAAGTAATTGCCAGACTTTTTGTTGTTGTTACTGGGGATTTAACCCAGGGGCACTTCACCTCTGAGTTACATCCCTTTTTATTTTTTATTTTGAGATAGGATCTCACTAAGTTGCTGAGGCTGACCTCAATCTTGTGATCCTCCTGTTGCAGCCTCCCAAATTACTGGGACCAGGTGTGTGGGACCAGGCCCAACCAGACTGTTTTTCAAAATGGCTGCATGTTTTACATTCCCACCAGCAATGTATCAGAGTCCAGTTTATTCATATCCTCACCAGTACTTGATTCCCCCTCCCCCCGCCCTCTCTCTTAAATCTTAGCCACTCTATTGGATATGAAGTGGTATCTCTTTTTTTTTTTTTAAAGAGATAGATAGATAGAGAGAACTTTAATATTTATTTTTTAGTTATCGGCAGACACAACATCTTTGTTTGTATGTGATGCTGAGGATCGAACCCGGGCCGCACACATGCCAGGCGAGCGCACTACCGCTTGAGCCACATCCCCAGCCTATGAAGTGGTATCTCATTGTGGTTTTGATTTATATTTTCCTGGTGGCTGATGACATGTTGATCATCTTTTCATGTTCTTATTGGCCATCTATATATTTTCTTTGGAGAAATATCTATTCAGAACCTTGCCAGTTTTTTAATTGGGTATATTATATAGTGATATTCAAGAGTGCCATACAGAATTGGAAAACAAGTCAAGAAGATGAGTGTATAATTCAGTTCAAGACATCAATGAATATGTCACTTTAAGAAACTTTTCTTTTTTTGGTACCGGGGATTGAGCCCAGGGGCACTTTACCACTAAGCTACATCCTTAGCCCCTTTTTATTTTTCATTTTGAGACAGGGTCCTGCTAATATTGCTTAGGATCTCATGAAAATGCTGAGCCTGGCTTTGAACTTTCATTCCTCTTGCCTCAGCCTCTTGAGTCTCTAGGATTATGGGCATGCACTACCATGCCCTGTTTACAGAAACACTTTCTTATCTGAGGTCTTTAATCTAAATTTACTTGCAAAAATCTTGACTTATTTATCTAAGATAGTCAGTCTGTGGCTTTCATTAGAATTTCAAAAGGCTCTTATGATAGTAGCTCTGCCCTCAGGACCTAGTTGCCTCTTACAGGTCCTACCTCAATATTGTCACCATGGCAATCACATTTCAACATGAGTTTTGGAAGCCACAGCATTCTACCCCCCCCCCCACCACTCCTGCCTTCCAACAGAGTGCATTCATTACTTACACCGCAATAGCTGCCAAAATTTTTACCTTTCTTTTTTTTTTTTTTTTTTTGGTACTAGGGATTTAACTCAGGGGCACTTGACCAGCCCTATTTTGTATTTTATGTAGAGACAAGTTCTCACTGAGTTGCTTAGCACCTCGTTTTTGCTGAGGCTGGCTTTGAATTCGTGATCTTCCTGCCTTAGCCTCCCAAGCCACTGGAATTACAGGTGTGTGCTACCACACCAGGCCCAAACTTTTAATTAATTTCAGCATCAACTAAAAAATCGAAAGTCTCACCTAAATTAGATGTGAGTGCAAGTCAGGGGATGATTCATCCTAAAGGAAATTTCCCTCCAGCTATGAGCCTGTGCAATCAAAAAAGTTGTCTACTTACAGGATATGATGGTGGTATAGGTGTAAGATAAATGTTCCCATTCCTACAGGGGGAAAGAGTGGGGGGGGGAGTAGTAACTATGCCCATTAATTAACTCTACCCATTAACTATAACCATAATTCCAAATCTAACAGGGAAAACAGCATTCAACATTAAAGCTCTAACTTAATCTTTCATACCATGTGATGCTACCTGGACCTACTGTTAGGTTTAAGCTCCAAAGTCTTGGGCAGCTCTGCTCCGGCTGCTTTTACTCTAGCAGCAGTTGTCACAGGCTGGAATCTTGTGCCTTTGGTTCTCCCAGGCTAGTGTCACACACTGGTGGCTGTACGTTTCTGAGACCTGGGTAGTGGCTCTGCTGCCGCAGCTCCACTGGGTATTGCCCTAGTAGGGCTGTGCAATGGCTCTGCCCCAAGACAAGTTTCTCTCTGGCCCCTCAAACTGACTATGACCTCCTTTAAAATCTGAGTGGAGGAAGCCATGCTCCCACAGCACTTGTATTCTGTGCCTGCAGAATTAGCACCATGTGGATATCACCACGGTTCACAGCTTATGACTTCCAGAGCAGCAATTCAAATTGCCCTGGCCTCCTTCATCTATGGCTAGGTGGCTGTGAGTATGTCACCAGACTACTTGGAGCAGAGACCTAGGGCGGTCCTGAGCAATAAGCTCATGAATGGTGTCCCCAGCTCAAGGAGGATGTCCTGGGCCCAACCCTGGCAACCATTCTGCTTTCCTAACTCTCTGAATGGGAGGAGCAGCCTCGGAAGGTCTCTGAAATGATATTGGGGTCATTCTCCCATTGTCTCCTTGAATAGGTCCTGGCTTCCTCTAGCCATATCACTCTCTTAGCAAATAATTGCTTAGCCACACCTTTGGCTTGTTCTCCTAAACAACTTTTTTTTTTTTTTTCCTATATACATGGTCAGGCTTCAAATTTTCCACTCCTCTTCCATCCATCTCTTGTTTTTTTTTATGGTACTGGGGGTTTGAACCCAAGGAGGGCCTTGTGCATATCAGGGACATGTTATAATACTGAGCTCCGTCTCCAGCCCCCTGCTTCTCTTAAAAAATCATAAATTCCATCAAGCTTTTTCTTCATTCTCACATCTTGGTGTATGCAGTTAAAAGTAGCCGAGCAGCAGCCTGAGTGCTTTGCTGCTTGGGTATTTCTTCTACTGGGTGTCCTGTTTCATCACTCTTAAGTTCTGCGTTCCATGAAGTCCTAGGATATGGATATAATTCCACCACTTCTCTGCAGCCATATAACGAGGAAGGTCTTTATTCTGTTTTCCAGTAAGATGTTCCTTTTATACACCAGAGACCTCATCAGAATGCCCTTTACTATCCACAAGCATTCTGGTCACTACCATTTCAGTAATCTGGAAGAAGATTCAGATTTTCTGCACAGTTCTTCTATTCCTCTGAGTCTTACCAGAATTGCCCTTAAAGCTCTCTTCATGGAAATCTAGGCTTTTTCTACTCTGCTACTCCAAATTCTCATTATCCATTTCCAAACCACTTCTACATTTTCAGGTATTTATTACAGGTCTTCTTCTTCCCCTTCTTCCCCTTCTTCTTCCCCTTCCCCCTCCTCTTCCTCCTCCTCCTCCTTCTCCTCCTCTTCCTCCTCCTCCTCCTTCTCCTCTTCTTCTTTTTCTTCTTCTTTTAATATTTTTTTTTAGTTGTAGTTGGACACAATACCTTTATTTTATTTATTTATTTTTATGTGGTGCTGAGGATCGAACCCAGTGCCTCGCATGTGCTAGGGGAGCGCTCTATGGCTGAGCCACAACCTCAGTCCCCAGGTCCCCTTCTTGATAGCAAATTTCTGTCTTAGTCCATTTTCTATTGCTATTATAGAATACCACAGCCTGGGTAATTTATAAGCAATGGGAGTTTATTTGGCTATGTTTCTGGAGGCTGAGAAGTCTAAGAGCATGACCGTAGTGTCTGGCAAGGGCCTTTGTGCAGTGGCCATGACAGATGGCCAGAGCAAGCATGTGTGAGGCAGAGAGAGAAGATTGGGCCAGACTCATCCTTTATTAGGAACCCACTCCCATGATAACTAATCAACACCTGTGACATGGCATGAATCTATTATTATTATTATTTTTGTGTGCATAATACTGGAGATTTAACCCAGGGGCATCCTGCCACTGAGCTACACCCTTGCGCTTTTTATTTTTATTTTTATTTTGTGACAGGTCCTCACTAAGTTGCCCAGGCTGACCTGGAACTTGCAATCCTCCTGCCTCAGCCTCCTGAGTTTCTGGGATGACAGGCATGTGCTACCGTGTGTAACTTCATGAGCCCATTTTTGAGAGCAAGCCCTTGTGACCTAATCACTTCTTAATTGTCCCACTTCTTACTGCCATCACAATGCTAGTACATTTAAGCATTAAGGCCAGGGCTGTGGCTCTGGCAGAGCACTTGCCTAGCATGTGTGAGGCGCTGGGTTTCATTCTCAGCACCACATAAAAAAATAAATACATAAAATAAAGATATCATGTCGAACTACAACTAAAAATATATTTTTTTAAAAAAATTTTAAGCATGAGACCGGGAGGGGACAATCAAACCATTGCAGGGCCCATTTATGCTCCCTAGAAACCAGGCAGCCTTTATGACCCTCACAAGGTAAACAAGGGACCGTAGCATTAGGAAGCATAGTGTTCCCAGACATAGAGCTCCAAGAGACACATGTTAAATACAAGGATCAGGAATGAACTTTCAGTATCTTTTTTCTCCTTTGGTGCTGGGAATTGAACCCAGGGCCATACACAGGCGGAGCACATGTTCAGCTTCCGAGCTACAACTTCAAAGCACTTTAAGTGTCTTAAAATAAACTGATTCTGGGTTGGGGATGTAGCTCAGTAGTAGAGTACTTACAAGCATGTACCAGACATTAGCACTAAAAAAATAAACAAGCAAACAAAAAAACATGAACTGATTCTGAATTGGCTAACCATGTTCTGTAAGAGGTGGGTAAATACAAAGATAAGTCTGTAAAAAATTTAAAACAAGACGACCCAGCCTATGGTGGTACCCTGACTGCTTGTGATATCCTGTTCTTCTCTTTATATTTTCTGTCTCTCCTGTAGACATTGCCTTTATCAGGCACTGGGTTAGATGCTAAGAGCTCAAAGTGAGGAAAACACAGTATTAGCAGACAAGATGCAGAGACAGATATATATACACAGGTAGTTAGTGTACGATCGTATAATCAGTGTTGCATTTGAAGAATGTAAATACAAGGAACTGTTACAGAATGAACTCTGACTCATGCAGCAAAGGAAGGTTCCATGGGACAGGAGGGTTTCATCCACCCACCTGCCCACCCACTCGCATTTTTCCAGTCACTTAATAAACATCTGTTGAGCATCTAGTCTGTGTAAAGCTTTGAACTAGGTGCTGGAGCTATGACCGAGGCTTGAAGGGCCAGAGAATGATAGGAGGATGGGTTGACAGGGTGGGGACAGGATCTTTGCCACAGAGGACCAGCCTGTGCAGAGCATAGGACACACATGGGGAAGCTGGAGCAGCAGTGAGTGGCTAGTTCACTGAGGGATTTTGAGCGGTGGAAAGATTTTTTTTACATGCTAGCAAGTACTCTAGTACCGAGAAGCCATTGTGGAACTTAAAATAAACAAGTGAGTATTATGTTAGAGATGCTCTGGCAGTGGAGAAGGTCTGAGGCAGCAAGATCAGTTAGGAGGCTTGTGCACTAGGTTCAAAGCAAGGATGGTAAATGTGCAGAGTTAGAGATAAAAAGAGCCACCAGGATCATGTCCAAGTTCCTAGCCGTGCCACACAGCGAGTGGGTGGTGGTGCCGTGGACTAGGGTAAAGAATACCAAAGGACCCACTGGCATTGGCACAGAAGTTGCAGGTTTGGTTTTGCCAGGCTGGGCTTGCCAAAGAACGAGCTAACCAGGGCCATCTAGACTAAGGAAGCAGGGATAAGCCAAGAAGCCTTTTTGGAAGTAGACAGAGTGTGTTGCAGCCAGCCTGTGTGGTACCTTTGTAGAAAGCATACAAAGGTGCCTTTCTGAGCAGAAAAGTTAGAAAAGGGCACCTTTCTTCATTGTAGACTCAGCCACATGACTTGGCAAGAAGTCCAGGCTGAACTTCAGCCCCTGTCTGTCCCCACTTGGCTGGGCATCTATATAGAGTACACAGCTTGCATGGCTATACACAGAAGCTTTGAGATTTATTTGGTCTTGGGGATGTGCCTAAAGGCTCAGCCCATTTCTCACCTATGGAAAAAGAATGCAGGAAACTAGAGGAAGGTGGAGGGCTTGTCCAGGGAAGGAATCCAGTTATTACAGAAAGGTTTAGCAGTCAGGCCTCTTTCCGGCAGATTAGTCTCTTTTCTCATCTTGAAGAGGATTACAACCAGTCCTTCCCATCACCTCAGGGCATTGGGAGGCTAATGGAGACAATGTGTGTGAAGTCTCTGAGGCATCTCTGCACCCCCAATTTCTGGCATGACATGTGGCCCCACTGAATGGGAAAAGAATGGTCAAGGTAGAACTAAGAAGTGCGTGAGGTAGACTGTGGAGATACAGGCTTGTCTTGCGTTAGGTCTAGTGAGAGTGTCAAGATGGCACACGTCCAGGGAGGGAAGTAGCAGGGCTGGGGGCAGTAATGCAAGAGATGGCGTGTAGCGAGGTGCTGTTCAGAGGTGCCTGCTGTGGCATGGGGGCCTTGGAGCTTGGCCATGTTGGAGGATGACTAGCATGGGGTGGGGGTATTCAAAATGAAATGCTCAGGAGCCACAAGAATACCTGAGATGAGAACTCTGGCAAGCAGTCAGACCCTTACGTAGCAGGTGCTACAGTAGGTAAAGAATGAGGGGGAAATAAAAGAGAGAGAATATCATCCAGAGAGACAGAGAAGTGGGCATTGGGAAGAGTTCTGTCCTGGTAGCGGTGGTTTGGAACAAGCGGAGGCATTGTATAGAAGGATATGGAGTCCCCGTGGCGGGAGGCAGTGAGATAAACTCAGCCTGGTGTCCTGAGGTCCACCCTCTCTCCTCTTTCCCGACTCGGTGAGTGTGGATGAAGCTGGGTGGAGAACTAGAGGGTTTCTTGAGGAACATAGTAGGCTGTATGTTATAAAGGACAATCCCGGTCTCACTGAGGACAAAAGATAGCTCAAAGAGATGTGTTCTAAATTAGATCATCAGAATAGACCTGAGAGGGTTTGATGGTTTGGCTGGGAAGTTGGTGAACAAAATTTGTGCCTTAGCCCAACTGGGTCAGGTGGTTGGGAATCTCTTGGTTTAGTGCAGTGGCTGAGGAAAGGGGCAGCTGCAAGACAGATGTTCTGCACACACAGCTTCCAACTGAGGAAAAACCATCTTTCTTGAGTGCCTGAATACCCAGGGCTGTGGCCCAGTGAACTGGGGTGAGGCAGAACTAGGATCCAGGTCTCTGACTTAGTGAAGGCCAGTGTTATGGTTTAGATACGAAGTGTCCCCCAAAAGCTCATGTGTGAGACGATACAAGAGGGTTTAGAGGCGAAATGACGGGGCTGTGAGAGCCTTCACCCAGTCAGTGGATTAACCCCAGATAGGGATGAGCTGAGTGGTAACTGATGGCAGGTAGGTGTGGCTGGAGGAGGTGGGCACTGGGGTGTGCCTTTGGGTTTATGCTTTGTCCTGGTGAGGACAGTTCTCTCCCTCTGCTTCTTGGTGGCCGGTTTCTTCCCTACACCTTTCCATCATGATGTTCTGCCTCACCTCGAGCCCCAAAGAATGAGCCCAACCTACGGACTGAGATCTCTGAAACGGAGCACCAAAGAAACTTTCCCTCCTCTAAAATTGTTCTTGTCAGGTCTTTTGGTTACAGCAGTAAAAAATCTGGCTAAAATGACCAGTAACATGAGTCACCTCATGAGGAACTCTGACCCACAGCGTCTCTGTAGTTCTCATGAACAATCCTCCAAGATAGACTGTGTTTAGTAGATGACAAAGTTGAGACATTGAAGTTTCCAGAAGAAGCTGGAGCTCTGTACCGAAGGCTTATGAACTGATTCTGGTTGAGTTGTGGCCTTTTAGGTTGTCTGTGGCCCTCTGCAGACGGCAGCTCGGACCGTACGGGTAGTTCTTTATCCTAGCCTTTCAGGGTGTGTGTCCTCTGAGGTGGAGGCTGAGACTCCACTTATAAGGGAAGTTTATCTTCCCTCCCCAGGAACCCGAGACTCCGAGATATGGGCAGGATCTGGGCCTCTATCATAGTGTATGCAGTGTGTGTGTCTGTCTGTCTGTCTGGGAGGGTTGTGGAATCAGCCCATCTACTCTGGGGCACACGAAGCACATGGATACACATTAGTGTGGCTACGTGTTTAGAAAAAGGCGAATTATAAAAAGGACTTCCTATTTCTGTGTGTCCCCTCTCCTCCATTTCTTGTTTCCTTGTTTGCCCTCTCGTTTCTCTTTTTCCGTTTCTTTCCTTGCAAGCTTAGGTGGTGCTGTGATTTAAGTCCTCTGGCTGAGGACTCCTTGCTCATCTTTGTCCTGGGTTACAGAGGACAGAGTGCCTCAGGCTGAGTTTTGATAAGCTTAGGGACTTGCTGAGTGGCCTAGGGGCGGGGACTGGGTGGCAAGACTTGGTTGCCTTCCTTGAGCCCATGGTGGCCTAGTGGCCAGGGGGTTCAAGTGACTGCAGACAAAGGCTTGTTTTGGAGGGTAAGGGAGCGTGTGGTCAGGGGACACTGAGAAAAGTCGCGCATCAGTGGCAGCCCAGGAACTGGCCTGTCTGTGCCTTTCCACAGCACCAGGTGAGAAGAAGGAGGGCTGGTCGTGGGAGTCCTACCTGGAGGAGCAGAAGGCCATCACTGCCCCCGTCAGCCTCTTCCAGGACGTGAGTTGGCAGTTTCCACCTGGGAAGAGCTTGTCTTCCCAGCCAGGGACTCATCACACACACAGACCTTCCGGTGTTTTCTCCTTGACATTCCTCGATGGACTGGCAGAATGGAAGGGAAGCGACTGCTTAGGAGCCTGGAGTAGGAGAGGGCCCGCCATCAGGGGCAGGAAGAAGTGGGGAGATGGCATCCAGGCGCATCCATCCCTGGGCCTACAGACTGTTGAATTCTCATGCCTTCTCCTCAGTTTGGCACTGAGCTTTCCATGAGTCAGGCTAGAGAAAGCCCTTAAGCCCAGTCCTGACTTAGGCCCTCAGAAGAGCCCCCCAGCTATTCTCTCTCTCAATCCCCGCAGTCCAGATCCCCACGCATGTTGCCCACTTCGGGAATACCAGGCAGGTGGGGCCTAAAGGCAGCTCCTTCACCCCAAGCCCACTAGGCAAGGATAAGGCTGGATGGAAGCTGGGTCCTCTCCACTCTGTGCGTTGACAGTCCCAGGCCGTCACTCATAACAAGAATGGCTTCAAATTGGGCATGAAGCTAGAAGGCATCGACCCTCAGCACCCATCCATGTACTTCATCCTCACGGTGGCCGAGGTAAGCGGAGCTTGGTAATGCCCTTCTGCTGAGATAGCTGAGTGTAGAGGGATGTCGCTGCTGGGGGCACAGAGGGGACACTGCTCCACTTCAGAAGGCATAGTCTTGTGGGGATGGAATTGGAACGCAGAGAAAGCTTTATTCAAAAAAGAACAAGGGCCGGGGCCGGGGCCGGGGCCGGGGCCGGGGCCGGGGCCGGGGCCGGGGCCGGGGCTGGGGCTGGGGCTCAGGCTCAGCGGTAGAGCACTTGCCTGGCATGAGCAAGGCCCTGGGTTCAATCCTCAGTACCACATAAAAATTAAAAAATAAAATAAAGGTATTGTGTCCAACTAAACTAAAAAATAAATATTCAAAAGAAAGAACAGGTGCTCTAGGCTGGTGGTGTACTAAGTATGCACAGACTGTCCGTGCTGGGGGATCTTGAGGAGGGGCCATCCCAAGGGTTGGGGATGTTGGCTTGAAACAGACAAGGTCCTTGTGCTCTAGGAGCTCACAGTTGTACAGGAAATCAACTAGATAAACATGAGTGACCTGCCACAGGAGGTGACAGATGAGCAGTAGGGCACAAAGATGGAGCGCCCCGTTTGGCCTGGGTGGTCAGGAAGAGCATAGAGGAAGGGTCTCTCACTGAGTCTTGACAGGAGTGTGAATGAGGGGGGAGTTTCAGGCAGAAGAAGCAAAAGGGCAAAGACTCGGGGGCATGGGAAGGCCACCATGTTCAAGGACTTGCTGGTAACTCGGGACCACAGCAGGGTATGTGAGTGGGGAGCAATGAGAGGTCTCAGAAGGGAAGGCCGTCGGGGGCCCTGGGCTGTCGTGAACCTTATGGGAACCTTCTAAGATCCACCCAGGGCCCCAGAGCACAGGAAGCTGTTACAGAGTCCACCCGTCCTGGACCCAGCACTCAGGGTTCACAAGTACCTGAATTGTCCTCGCCGCAGGATGGGAGGGCTCAGGGCAGGGTTCAGGATGGGGAAGAAAAGCAGGGCGGGAGCCTACTAGCTTCAGAGCCCCTGAGACCACAGTCTAGGCCAGCAGAGGTAAGGGACAGGGAGCAGGACATTTGCTGGCGCTGGAGTCCCTGTGATTCCCTTCATGGGGCCAGGTGTGTGGCTACCGCCTGCGTCTGCACTTCGATGGGTATTCTGAGTGCCATGACTTCTGGGTCAATGCCAACTCCCCTGACATTCACCCCGCTGGCTGGTTTGAGAAGACTGGACACAAGCTGCAGCCTCCCAAAGGTAAGGCCCACCTGGTTGGTCCCATGAGACATCAGTCCTCAGACTCCCCGCCCACCTTTCCTGTCAGTGACCCCTCCGGCTCCCGTGTTTTCTACCCTAACCCTGCTCCAAAGCCAGCCTCTGCGTCACATTATGATACAACTCCGCCCTGGTCAAAAGCCAGGGCTTCTGCTTTGCCCTTCAAGTATTCACCAGGTCATGTCCTGCTTTGACTGGGGTTCCCTGGTAAGATTCTTGAGGGTTGTGGGTTCCTCAGATCTGCTGGGTTCTGCTGCTTTGGTGTGGGGTACCCTTCTGTGGCCCCACCTCTGCATAGCGCTCTTGCATTCCCTTGAGGGGCCCAGGTTACAAAGAGGAGGAGTTCAGCTGGAGCCAGTACCTGCGCAGCACCAGAGCCCAGGCGGCCCCCAAGCACCTGTTTGTGAGCCAGAGCCACGTGAGTGCCCTGAGCAAGTGGACATCACCCCCAGGCCAGAGCCACTGCAGCCGGCCCCAAGGATCTGACTCATCAGAAGAGAATTCATCTGCTGTTGCTCTCAGCTTTGTTCTGGTCTCCTATCAGATGCAAGGGGCATAGCTGGGCAGGGCCAAGGGCCAGAGTGGGTAAAGCTGGTTATGGGTTTTCCCCCCAGTTCCTTCTTTCCTTCTTGTCTCAGTCCATTTTCTGTTGCTATAACAAAATACCCAAGGCTGGATAATGTATAAAGAAAAGAGAC
The DNA here is from genome assembly GCF_045843805.1 of Urocitellus parryii. Classification (NCBI taxonomy): domain Eukaryota; kingdom Metazoa; phylum Chordata; class Mammalia; order Rodentia; family Sciuridae; genus Urocitellus; species Urocitellus parryii. Next base: position 184,251,525 of record NC_135536.1, read on the forward strand.
TGTTATTATTTAGAGGCTGAAAGTCTAAGATCACGTGGCCCCAACTGTTCAGCCTCTGGGGAGACCCTTATGGCAGATGGCATCACAATGGTGGGAGCTCATATGGAAGATATCACAGGGCATGTTTTGAAGTCAGAGGTATTTGGGGGCCAGGCTTGCCTTTTTTAAAAAAAAAAATAGTAATTCACTCTGTGGGAACTAACCAGGATTTTACAAGAACTACATGAATCTCTTCCAAGAGTGATACCCCCAGTAACTTAATATTATTTCCTGTTAGGTCCTACCTGTTAGAGGTCCCAACATCTCTCAATAGTGCCCCACTGGGGACCCACCTCCAGCCCAGGAACTTTGGGAGATGAGCTCAGACCATATCCAGCCTTAGCACTTGCCAACTGCAGAGTCCTCCTCCACACCCTCCCTCAGAGCCCACGACCTCAGTCTGACACTGACATGTCAACACTGGGCTCTTCCTTTGGTTTGCTCTTTAGTTCTGTGGTGTAAGTCAAAGCCTCTATTCTGGGAGCTTCTTTTCTGCTAATGTTGAGGCTCTCCCATTCATTCCAACTATTCACCCCTCTACCCATTAACTCTATTCAAGGCCGCTGGCAGCTTTATTTGGCAGCCAAAGTATCTCATGATCTCAAACAAAGGGTCTGAGAGTGTAGAGAACCCCCATTAGAGGTATTACCATAGTGGGCCTGGGGGTGTAGCTTAGTGCTACCATCCAGGGCCTGTTTGACATGCATGAGGACCTGGATTCGATCCCCAGCACTTAAAAATAATTACATAAATAAAGCAAGAACCACATTAAAGTTCCAGGGTCCCCATGGGCCAGAGATGCCACCATACTGCTCAGGCAGGGATAGTTAGACCCCTACCTAGTCCAGCTCCAGAGACCACACTCTCAGGTTCATAGGTAACTGGTGGGGAACTCTTCAAATCCTGTCCCCTACCCATTGACTGGGGTTGTGTTCCAGCTCAGACTATTTTACTTCTAAAGTGGAAATCAGAACACTTACAGGACTATTGTAAAGATGAAGGGAGGTTATATCTTTTGAAACTTATGCCTGATACAAGGCAGGTGCCCAGTTAATGCTGGTCCCCTCTCGCTCCCTGCTTCCCTCCCTACCACCCCACTGTTGCCCCCAAGCCAGGCCAGGCCAGTACAGGAGACTGGTACTGAACTGGTCAGAGTCTCTGGATAAAGGCACGGCCTCCTGCCAGTTACTTACTTTCTGCGTGCAACAAGGCAGGCTTCCTCTGGGTGCACCTGGAGGCCTGAGTTCTGAGCGACTCAGAATGGTTATGATTCTGCCCTGGAGAGACCCTCATTCCCAGCCTATTTCTCCCACCCTCCCTACTTCCCACCCTCAGGGGGTCTTTCTAGGGAACCCACTCCTATGTTTGCTAGTAGGCTCTGGGCTAGCACTAGCCAGCCAGGCCATGGCAGCCCTTCTTCTTATCCCTAGAGTCCCCCACCCCTGGGCTTCCAGGTGGGCATGAAGCTGGAGGCTGTTGATCGCATGAACCCATCTCTCGTCTGCGTGGCCAGTGTGACTGACGTGGTGGACAGCCGCTTTCTGGTGCACTTTGACAACTGGGATGATACTTATGACTACTGGTACTTGGAGGCCTGCAGGGGGAGGGGGTGGCTGGGGGCAACTGCTTTCATATCAGGTGTCATGTGGCAACAACATTCAGATCTTGCTCAGGATGGGGGTAATTGGCTGTCCTGTGGAGTTGAGCTATATCATAAGAAATGCAGCTCCCTATTACATGTGACATCTAAAGCTGCCCTGGCTAAGATGCATGTACACCGTGACTCACAGTTCCCCCTTAGATAGCATGGTGAGCTGGAGTTTTCAGTTAATGCAGCAGTTTTCTGACTGTATTGTCAGTCATCTGTCTCCCTCTTACTAAGAAGTAGGATGGGAAGGCCCTGAAGCCAGGCTGTGAGCAGGCTCAGCCCTCCACATTTCTCCTGAAACAGTTCTTGCATTTCAGGTGTGATCCCACCAGTCCCTACATCCACCCAGTAGGCTGGTGCCAGAAGCAAGGGAAGCCCCTCACCCCTCCACAAGGTAACCCTGCACTGAGCGTGCACTCTTCCCAGCCTGGCCCCTCCTCCCTGTCCTCCTGCCCTTACCAGAACCTTGTTAGCCAGCTCTCTAGGGTTAGGGTGAGGGGACAGATATGGCTTGGAGCCTCCACTTCGTGGCCTAGGAGTTGAGTCTCCTTTGATTTTGGGAAAGTCCTGTCAAATCCTGTCTCTGGTGGAGTTCAGGGGAATAAAGTTAGAGGACCACCTCGGCAAGGAGCAGGGAGCCCAAAGCAGAGTGTGACCTTCCTCCTGGGAGCACCATGCTGGCCAGGCACAGTAGAGATTCAGACAGGACTGGAGTGGAGCAGCAGGGCCGTGGGTGGTGGGGTCAGGGTCCCTGACGACCTGCTGCCCTTGCTTCACCAGCACCCATCTGCCTCGGGAACCTGGGCGAGGGGCTGGTAGCAGTCATGGAAGGGATTCTGCTCCAAGGGTCTCGGCCCCTTCCTCGTTCTTGATTCCTGCTGCGGGGCAGAGAGCTCCCCAGTCACCTTCCAGACATCGCTCTCATTTTCTTCTGTAGACTACCCAGACCCTGACAGCTTCTGCTGGGAGAAATATCTAGAAGAAACTGGGACCTCTGCTGTGCCCTCCTGGGCCTTCAAAGTGGTGAGTTGATGCTCCGTTTCCCTGGAGCTGAGCTCAGGAAGACGTGGAGCCCTTAGCCAGCCAGGATGGGCCCTGGCCTCCCTGTGGTGCAGGCCGGTCTCCCTGGGTGCAGCACTTGGGCTCTCCTCAGCTGGGCCCTGGCCTGAAAATGACTCTCCCCTCACAGCGACCTCCTCACAGCTTCCTGGTCAACATGAAGCTGGAGGCTGTGGACCGCAGGAACCCAGCCCTGATTCGTGTGGCCAGCGTAGAGGATGTGGAGGACCATCGCATAAAGGTGGCTTCGGGACCTAGGGCTGGGGGAGTGGACAGGTCAGTTGGGCAGGAGTTTGTGTACTGGCTAGAGGTCAAGGGCATGGCATGAGACAGGAAGTGAAGACACTGGATCTCGTTTTTGCCTCATCAGCATCTGTCTTTTGTGGGCTTGAGCAAGTCACGTCTCTCTGAGCTTTAGTCTTCTCTTCTGTCACATGGACCGAATCACCCTTGTCCTAGGGACTGATGGTCCCGACATGATGCCGGTCATGTAATGGGTGAGGCCCTTGGTGAACATGGGCCGAGACCAGTTATTGTGGAGTTGGCTCCGGGGTCCTTCCAGTCTAGGGTCCGCTTCCACAGGCCTAGGGTTGGGAGAGCCTTCTGGGACCTGGAGGTCCTCTCGGCTGAAAAGGGCTCCATGAGGAACTCCTGACCTCCATGGGCTCTTCATCCCCAGCTCCACTTTGATGGTTGGAGTCACGGCTATGACTTCTGGATTGATGCGGACCACCCAGACATCCACCCCGCGGGCTGGTGCTCCAAGACAGGACATCCCCTGGAGCCTCCTCTCCGTGCGTACCCTAGGACTCCCCGTCCCTTGCCCTTCCCGGCAAGTTCTGACAGCCCTTCCTTCTTTGGCCTGCCCAGGGGGCTCTGTCCCTCATAACCAGGTCTGACACAGAGGGTTTTGGTCCCACAGTGAGCTTCAGGATACCCATGCTCCCACCTAGAACTGTCCCCTACACTAAGCAGTGTTCCTGGCTCAGAGACCAAGGGCATGGCCCAAAGCCTAAGAGAACCAAGTCTTCCCTCCCCAGCAATGGGCAGGTAGATGAACAGTGTGAGAATGGTGGCCTGACCTGGCTCAGGGCCCTGTTCCTGGAGACCCCGATCCTAGTGCTGACCTCCTGGGTGGAAACCATCCCTGCCCTGCCCTCCCTGCCCTATCTCTAGGACTCTATGCTAACTTCTCTTCCTGCTCCTCCAGGGCCCAGAGAGCCCAGCTCCGCCTCCCCTGGGAGCTGCCCTCCTCTCAACTACAGGAGTCTGTCCCACACTAGGACCTCCAAATACAGCTTTCACCACCGGTGAGTAAAGGCCTCCTGCCTCGAGACACCGGGCATCTGTGGACCTTCTGGGAGGGTCTGCTTTGCACCAGCTGAGCGAGGCCCTTGGGGGTTCACTGAGACCTGCCAAATAGGGCCAGAGTTGGGGAGGGCTCAGTGGGGACAAGTGGATCAGCCCAACTTCAGCCTTCTTCTTCCCAGGAAGTGCCCCACTCCTGGCTGTGATGGCTCTGGCCACGTAACTGGCAAGTTCACAGCTCACCATTGCCTCTCGGGCTGCCCACTGGCTGAGAGGAACCAGAGTCGCCTGAAAGCAGAGCTGTCTGACACGGAGGCCTCAGCACGGAAAAAGAACGTCTCCAGTTTGTCCCCAAGGAAGAAGCCTCGCCATCACGGCCGGTGCGAAGGCCAGGGAGAGAGGGCCTGGGCTCTCTGGGTGCGGGGCCTTGTGTCCTCCTGGGCCAGACACTGATCCCCTGCCATGGACCTGGTCCCTCTCTCTCCAGGATTGGACGCCCTCCAAAGTATCGGAAGATGCCACAGGAAGATTTCCAGAGTAAGCCTGGGTCCTCTGCTCCTGGGTCTTCTACATGCTCCCAGTGGGTGCTTGTAACTGGTGGGGTGAGATTCCAGGGGCACCCAAAGCAGGAAAAGCTGGAAGGGAGTCTCTTTGTGACCGTAGAGTAGTGGCAAAACCCTGAGTGGCCTTGGGTTCCGGTCCAATGACCTTGTTGTGCCATGGTGCATGAAAAGGCACCAGGTGTGGGCCTCTGCTTCTCCACTGTGAAGCAGATGATGCCCAGCTCTGCTATTCTGACTCTAGGCTTCCTGGGAAGGAGAGCAAGGCTGTCAGTTTCTAGCTGTTTAACATTGGGCAAGTCACTTAACCTCGCTGAGCCTCAGTTTCCATACTTGAAAACATAAATAAAACCTGCCTTTTGGGCTGAAGATGTAGCTCAGTGATAGAGTGCTTGCTTGTCTAGCATGTGCATGCCTTGGGTTCAATCCCCGGCCCTGCCAGTAGAAAGAACGAAAACCTGACTTTGATGTCAAGGCATGGGGTGCATGCCTAGTGACCAGAGGCTGAGATAAGAGAATTGCAAGTTCAAGGCCAACCTCAGCAATTTTTCAAGGCCCTAAGCAATTTAGTGATACCCTGTCTCAAAATAAACAAAAAGGACTGGGGCCGGGCATGGTGGTGCATGCTTATAATCCCAGGCACTCAGGAGTCTGAGGCAGGAGGATGGTGCATTCAAAGCCAGCATTTAGCAACTTAGAGAGGCTCCAAGCAATTCAGTGAGACCCTGTCTCTAAATAAAATATACAAAAGGGCTGGGGATGTGGCTAAGTGGCAAAGCACCCCTGGGTTCAATTCTTAGTACCAAAAGAAAAAAAAAAAGGACTAGGGATGTAGCTTTATAGTAAAGCACTCCTGGGTTAAATCTCCTAACGTACCAAAAAAAAAAAAAAAAAAAGTCAATACCGGAAGTAACAGTGGTCACTACTACCATTTACTGAGCATCTACTATGGGCCAGGCATTGTGCTGAGTTCTTCGTGTATACCCTCTGTAGCTCTCACAAGCAACTGTAATACATCTGAGAGAGAGGAACAAGAGGCTCAGAGCAGCAAAAAAAAAAAAAAAAAAAAAAAGAGGCTCAGAGCAAATTCATTTGCTCAAGGCCATTCACCTTGTGAGAGGCTGAACTGGGATTCATACTTGGCCTGACTTCTGCCATGTGCTTCGGGCATAAGACATAAAGCCCCTGATCCAAATGTCAGATTACTTCTCACTGCCCAGTGGATCACTTTGCATAAGTCGCCATAGAAAAACACCACAGACTAGGTGGCTTAAGCAACAGGTGTTCATTTCCCACAGTCCTGGAGGCTGAAAGTCAAGGTGTCAGTGGGAGCTCTACTTTCGAGGACTCCCTCCTTGGCTTACAGGTGGCCGTTTTCTTGCTGTGTCCTTGCATGGTCCATCTAACATGCATGGGCACTCCTGGTCTCCCATGGTGCATCCAAATTCCCGGAGCCTTGTGTACTTATTTTTTCTGGTAGTGACAGTACCCCTCTTTGGATAGCAAGGCCTAAGTAAGATGGCCATGTGGGATTCTGAGCACAGTGAGCAGCAGTTGTCTTAGTAGTCTGTCTTGCCGGATTCCCTCTTGCCGTTCCATGCTGTGTCCTCTTGGTGCAAACAGAAGGCACCTCCTGCAGCCTTAGGCCTGGTGACAAGGGTCTTAACCAGCCTCTAGGGCCTCGGATGAAGACTTCTGAGGATTAAACTGTAGTGGGTGCCTACTCTGCCCACCTTGGTTGCCTGGTCAGCTTCCATTGCAGGACCAAGTTCTGACCTCCAGAGGGCACTTGCTAACCAACCTGTAGGATTCTTAGGAAGTTATTCTTTCCAATGACTGAGACCACAGCCCAAAGAGGGGAGAAAGGACTCACCGAGGTCCTGAGGCACAGAGCCCTGGTCTCTGACCTCTGTGTTCTAGCAGCTGGCTCGCTCCCAGAAGGGCAACCTTCTGGAGGGGATTCTCACACATCCATGGCAGACCTCAGTGCAGGCTTGGGCTTGCTGTAAACTGCCCCATGGGGAGTGCTCTGTGACAGAGCTTGGCACTGATGGCTCTGGCGTCTCCAGGAGCAGTAGTGCCAACTCGGAGCTGCAGCAAGATGGTTGAATAAGAAGCTATGACTTGCCTGTGAGCATCTCACTGTGTTCTGGGAAGGGAAGATAAAGAGGGACACTCCTGACAAACTTGGTGTGGCCCCCAAGCCCACTCAAGGCTGTGAGAGGAAGATCAAACCCAGGACTTCAAAGAGGGAGCACCTGGGTGGACAAGAGGCCAAAACGTGGCCAGGTAGAACAAGGTGCTAGTGGATCTCAAGGGAGATCCTGGGTGTGCCCTGATGGAGTGTGCAAGCAGTTCCTTGGAGGTACTCAAGGGGACTATCAGGAAGGCAGAACTTGGATTGGGCTGATGAGCAGAGGGCAGCAGGGAGGACAGCTGCAGAAGAACGTCAGTCAGTGGGCCTGGTGACGATCCCTGAGGTCACGTGTGAGGAGCAGAAAGATAAGGGCGAAAGGCTGAGGCTCACGAGAGGGCAGAATGGTCTCTGGCCAGCAGGGGAGACATAGAGAAGAAGGTGCTGGAGTTGCTTTATTCATCAGCATCCAGAATTAGCACCAAGCAAAGAGGAAGAACAGCTCCCCTGCATAGGGGGCAGCGGCAGGGAAGATCCCATGCACAAATGGCCACACTGCCCAAGGCAGCCAAGGCCAGAGAAGAAGGGCAGGGCCAGGTTTGTCGGAGCAGCCTGAGGTGGGTGAAGTCCAAATGGCTGAGCGCCAGGCCTGGACAGGAGAAGGCCAAGCAGAGCAACATCAGTCACCAGATCCATGGAGCCAGAGATTCCCGAGCATATCAGGAAGCAAAGTGACAGGCAGCTGGGAGTGACTAGTGCCAGAGCAGGCAGGTAGGGCAGGTGTCTGAGACAGAATCACCCTGGCTCTGAGCTGGCTGGGCCGCAGCACTTTGGAAACGAGGGCCAACAGAATGCACCTCTCACGTCAGGGCCAAGCCTATTTGGATGTTGGGGACAACTTTAATGCAAGACATCTAGAGACCGGTCTCTTTGCAGAAGCCACACAGCTCCATTGAGACCGCATCCTCTCAGGGCTCAGGTTCCTATAGCACCCAGAGGGATGCAGCGGGGGCCACTCTCTATAATTTACCTGAGTCTGAGTGAGGGACCACTGACCAGAGGGAGTAGCCCCAGGTAAGGAGTCAGGGGATGCAGGTCACCCTCTTGGCTCTGTGAGCTACCAGAGGGCCCCTGGTCCTGTCTGCTGGCCAGCCTGTCTCCCATGCTGTATGGGTGTGAGTGGGCTCTGGGGAACACACCGGTCCTCAGCATCAGCCTCCGGCCTCTGCCTCCCCTGCAGCACTCACCCCCGATGTCGTGCACCAGTCCCTCTTCATGTCGGCCCTGTCGGCCCACCCGGACCGCTCGCTCTCCATGTGCTGGGAGCAGCACTGCAAGCTCCTGCCTGGAGTGGCGGGCATCTCGGCCTCCACGGTCTCCAAGTGGACCATCGAGGAGGTAAGGAGCCATTCCTTGGCCTCCCCCTCTTCCCCGCCCTCCCTCTCCCTCTCACCACACCCTGTGGGAGGGCTCAGGAGGGGCCTGGTCAGATAGAGCCCTGTACCTCCCCTGCTCGTCCTTCCCATCACAGTCCCTTCCAGTTGCCCTGGGGCTGACCTGGATGCTGTGCCAAGGCCCATCATGGCAGATGGGGAAGGGCTGGAAACCTAGCTGGGGAGACAGATTTCAGCCCTGGGCTTGAAGAGCAAGGAGCCTTACCTTGCACGCCCACCAGCATGGAGACCCAAGATCTCTGAGGCTGAGAAAAATCAGCACTGGCCCAGCCCAGAAGGCCCCAGGGCCCCGTAGGTCAGCCCTCGCTCCATTCCCAAGCCCCATCCCCTTGTCAATACATCTCCTTTGGTTTTCAAGGTCTTTGGCTTTGTTCAGACTCTGACAGGTTGTGAGGACCAAGCACGCCTCTTCAAAGATGAGGTAAGGTGCAAGTGCAGAGTGGGGGACAGAGACAAGGTCACTGTGTCATTGAGACAGCAGGAAGCAGGTGCTCTCATCAGTGCTGCCCCAGCCAGTGCCTCTGTTGCCCACCTAGGTGAGACTAGTCAGTGACCCATGTCTCTGTGAAGAATCTGGTGTGGGCTGTGGCCTGCTGGGGCCACTGTGTGTTCAGACCATCTTCAGGAATGAGACGCTGCTTTTTGCCCAGTCTTTTGTTTGCAGAAGTTGGCTTTCCCAGTGAGGGACAGTAAGTTCACACCTGTCTGTAGTTTCTTTTTCTTTCTTGGTGCTGGGGATCAAACCCTTGGCTTTGCACAGGCTGAACGGGCTCTCTACCACTGAGCTGATACCCCAAGCCCAAAGCATATTTTGAATAATAAGGGTCTTAACACACACTTCAGATGGAGACCCAAGAGTTTTGCAAAGACAAGAAGCAGTGAGTGATAGGTAAGAGGAAGCCAGCTCTGGAGATGGGCTGGGTTGAAATTTCAGCTTGCCCAGTTCGAGCTGCATCTTGTCTGTAGAATGGAGATAAAGTGAGTATGATGAGAACCACCTTGCAGAGCCATTGGAAATGAAGAGTGAATCATAATGCCAGAGTGTCTAGCATAACTGTATCATTAGTGTGTGTACATACTATGCATACCTACATACACACTCACGCACAGAGTAAGCAATAGATAAATCATGTCACTATACCAGCATGCCTGGTACAGTGGGGGATCTATAAATGGTAGTTCTGGGTTTCAGTGCACAGTTGCCCTTAAATAAAGAACTTTATTATGACTCTCCTAATTTGTAAAGTTTGAAACCTTTGGGTTTGTCTAGGGCTTCCCTCCAAACAATATAAACATCCTTTCTGTACAACCCCTTCCACCCAGGGCAGCATGATCTCAGCTGCTCACAGTGCCTGTAAGGAGAGTACTCCTCTTTCCCTGGAAGAATGTCCAGACCCCACATGGTTTCTCCCTCTGCTCCTGTGCAGTGAGCTTCCCACCTCCTCCCTGTTCTGGGTGCTTCTCTTGCCTTCTGTGTTGCTGATCTGATCTTTGTGTTTGTATCCAGAATCAAGTGGAAATGTTTTTATTTTTTATTTTTATTTATTTAGTACTAGAAATTGAGCCCAGAGGCGCCTAACCACTGAGCCATATCCCCAGCCCTTTTTATTTTTTATTTTGAGGCAGATTCTGGCTATATTGCTAGGACCTCACTACATTGCTAAGGTTGACTTTGAACTGCCTGTCTCCCAAGTCATTGGGGTTATAGGTGTGTGCCTCTGCGCCTGGCAAGGGGAAATGTTTTTAAAAACCAGATAACCTGGAATGCATTGGGCTGCTGCTCCCTTAGATGTCTTTTTTTTTTTTTTTTTTTTTTGGTTTGGGGATTTTTGGTGCTAGAGATTGGACCCAGGCCTTGTGCATGCTAAATATGTGCTTTCTGCTTATCTGTGTCCCTTGTCCTATAAGGTTTTAAAATATAAGTAAAGCAAAAACACTCATCTTAAAAGTACAGTGCCACAAGTTTCCTGCAATGTGTACACATGAACCCAACACTTCACCAAGACAGGAAACACTTCCATCATACCAGAAAGTTCTTTTTAGTCAGTCCCCATCCCAAAGACAACCACTAATTTTTAGCACTAAAGATTAGCGTGCCTGTTCTTGCACTCAGATAAATGGAATCTAACAGCCTGGACTCTTTCGGGTCTGTCTCTTTTTGCTCAATGTAATGTTTTGGAGGTTTTCCCTGTTGCCAAGGGGACCTGTAGCTTGTTCACTGCTGAGTGCTACTCCATTTTATGAACATGTCTCAAACCTCCTGTTCATGGATGTCTGGTTGTTTTCTCTCCGCTGAGTCCCTGGCCTGAACAGCTTCCCTCCTGGGCTCTTTTCATCTCACTCCCTCCTCCAGTCCCCCCCAACCAACACTCTCTCCACGCCCTGCCCCCTGGGTTCAGCAGTTATCAGCTTTTCCTATGTTTGCTTCTTCCTATTTTTGAATAATATTAAATAAATTACACACACGATGGCGTTTCACCCTCAGTACTTCTGAAACTAAGAACTTCTACATGACCACAACATCCTCATTTCCCGCAAAATTGGCAGAGTTCTTCAATATCACCTCATGCCCAGCCTGTGTCCAAGCTTCCCTATTTGCCCCAGAACTTTAGGGGTTTTTTTGCAGTTTTGAGCCTGGATCCAGACAAGACCCACATACCTGATTTTGGTTGTGATGGCTCTTGAGTATCTTCCAGGAGTCCCCCTCCTTTTTTGGTTTATTTCTTTTTTCTCTTGATGCTTTAAAAAGTCTTATAGAATATTCCCTTCTGGATTCGTCTTGCTTCCTGTGGTGTCACTTAACATGTTCCTCCGTTTTCTGTGTGCTATAAGCTAGAAGTCAGATATGAAGGCTTGGTTAGGTTCAGGTTGAATCCCTCCCAGCGTGTTCTCTCTCTCTCTCTCTCTCTCTCTCTCTCTCTCTCTCTCTCTCTCTGGCAAGATAGGTCAGAGGGCACAGTGTGTCTCCCACTGCACTCCATCAGGATACACAGTGACCAGCTGTCTGCTGTTAGCAGCACTAAGCTTGACTATTGGGTTCATGTGAGGACAACAGCATTTTTGTTTTATTGTGGGGGGTCATTTCATTGTTGTTGTTTGTCTTTTGGGCATTGCAAAGGTGTTAATCACACAAAGAGGTCTTACACAGATTGCAGAGGAGTTCAGAAAACATTTGTAAAGTGGATGACCAGTGAATGAAGCTACTTAGAAGGTGGGCAAAAGGGCTTCGTGGGGGTGTGATCCATGCAGCCTCCCAGGGCCACCCCCGTAGAAGAACTCCACTCAATTATTAAGAATTAATAAAGCTATTAATTTCAAAGCTATTAATTTTAAAGCTATTGCTATCTTGAAATTCTTAATAATTTTGAACAAAGGGCTCTATGTTTTCATTTTGTACTGAGCCCCATAATTATGGAGCAGGGGCAGGTTTTTTTGAAGCTTCTGTCTGTGAGAACTTTGGAGACATCTTGCAAATGCAAACCATGAAACTCAGTCTGGCCGGCCGAAAGAGAGAGAGGGCATGTGTGTCACACGGGGAGCAAGGGCTGTCTTTCTTTCCTTCTCCGTCCCCATTGCTGTCTTCCTTTTCTCCTCTCTCCTCCCTTCTCCTTTCTCCTTGTCCTTCCTCTTCCTCTCTCCCTCCCCTTCCCTTCCCCCACATTTAACATCCTTTATTCCCATTTTCTTTCTCCCTCCCCACTCCCCACGCATACTCCTACCTTTCCTGCACCCCCTTCCCCATGACCCTTCCCACCTTCTCCTCTTTCCACCCCCCCTCAACCCCTCAGATGATTGACGGCGAGGCCTTCCTTTTGCTGACACAGGCGGACATTGTGAAGATCATGAGCGTCAAGCTGGGCCCAGCCTTGAAGATCTATAACGCCATTCTCATGTTCAAAAATGCTGATGACACCTTAAAGTGACTGACCTGGGGCTGGGTCCTCCTCCGGTCCTTGCTGGACCTCCGCTCAGCTGATGCTTCCTTCCTGACTTGAGTTCCTCATACCCCCTCCTGCGCCCCCTCCCCTTTATCTGACAAGGCCTGGCCCTTCTAGAAGGTACCTGGAGCAGAGGAGCCCTAGGGAAGGTGGAGTCCCGGCTCCCTGCGTTCTGGAGTTCATTTGCCTCCGGGTGCACTGGTGTGGCTGCGACTGAGCTGGGGTCATGGCTGACGGAGTAGGTGCCCGGCCTGAGGCAGCCCCACATCTGCAGCCAACTTGTGTTGTCTCCTAAGGGTCTTTTCCTTAGCAGGGGAGACGGGCGTGGTGGGCCAGCAGTCCTCAGTCCGAGGCCCTTTTCTCTCTTTGGCGTCTCTGTGCTTTTCTCTCGGTGGCTCCTTTCTTCCTACCCAGAAGTGACCCTGCCACACACATTTACGCATTAAGGTACCTCCTCCCTTTCCGCCTGCTGGTCTTGTGGCCCTGATTCTGCTGCCTGATTTCCTGGGCAGTGCCCCCAAGTGTAACCCAGCCAGACCCCATGACCCCTGCCCCTTAGACGTGGAAACCTCAGAAACCTCAGAAACATGTCCACAGGGGCCTCCCGGGAGCCTCAGGCTACCCTCCTCCCTTTGGCCCAGCAGTGGAGGAGACTCGGCCACCATGCTTCTCCCGTATGCCCTGTCGTCCTGCTCGGCATTTCAGTGCCAGTTCTGGTTCCAGCAGAGAGCAGCAGGCGGAGCTGGGGTGACAGCTGGCAGAGGTCGAGTTTCACTGCGGCTTCCTACACCCCCTCTCCATGTTGAGCCTGGGGAAGAGGAAGCCCCATCTGATAGGTGACCCAGGCCAGGAAACCAAACCAAGGATGTGTCAGACAATCTCGGGTCGGGCCAGAGGGCAGCTCCAGCCCGAGCGGTGGCACCAAAAGCTGAGAGAGCACCTTCTCTGCCACCGTGGCTCCCAGCCAAGGCAGTGCCCGCAGGCTGAGGGCCCCAACCTGCCAGGCCCCCTGCTGTGAGAATGTAGCACCTGTCCAGCACCCCTTACATGTTTACCACTCGCTCTTACAAAGACCACCTGCGGTCAGGAATTTGGAAGGCGAACTCCTCTGGATGCTCCAGGTCCCTTAAGTCCTTCTTAGCACTTTCCATCTGTCTCGCACTGCCACTTGGGTCCTTGTGGGCTCTGGGACATGGACCTCGTCATTCAAGTGGCGATCCAGCCTCCTCTAAGCCACTGCCAAACCTGCCTCCCAACCTGGGCCAGCCCCACATGGAGGCGAAGAGCCCACAGCAAGCTCCATGTCCCCGGGGGGCTGAGATGGGCCTGCGGGTGGTGAAGCCAGGGGTTCCAGAGACCCCTTCGCAATCATCTGGTGTGTGTGTGTGTGCGTGCGTGTGTGTGTGTGTCACTCTCAGACGTGTTTGATGGGTGTAGGTGTGAGGCTCAGTGTTGGGAATATATCAAGGGCTATTATTAAAATATAAAGCTTTATTTTTTTCTTAGAAGTGGGAACCCAAAGTTCTATTGATTTCCGCCACAGCCCTAGAGGGCCACTCTCCCATGCAGGCCAGACACCCTCCAGCTGACCTCTGTGGAGCTTCAAGTGTCCCTTCCCTTTCAGCCCTCAGAGGCGGCCCTGAGCACAGCTTTCGTGGGAGGACACTGGGCAGGCCCTGCCACAGGTTGGGTGGCATTGCTGCCCGCTTGGCTGAGATGAAGAGGGGCAAGTAAGTCTGCACCTCTCTTTCCTCTGAGCTGTTCAGGTGGAAGCAGAACTGGTCAGCTGGTCCTCAGTCCGCTCCCAGCTATAGGACGGGAAGGCATCCAGTGCTCGCGGCTGGTGCTGTGGGGCCTCGCCACTGAGGACAGGGACTGGAAACCTTTGCCACGCAGGCCTGCCAGCCTCCTCATGCCTGCCTGTGGGCAAGATGGTGGAGGAAAGGGCCCCAGGCCTCCCAACTTCAAGGCTTCAGCACTTTGTGCGTCAATGTCAAACTCTTTGGAAAGAAGCCAAATCATAAGGAAGTAGAAAGAAGTCTGCCTTCTGTCTACCCCACTACCTACCGTGTTCCCGAATGAGGTCACTGCACCTTGACCTGGGAGTGTGGGAGGGTAGGAAGCAGGCAGTGGCTCCAAGTGCCCTGTGCCCTGCTCTCTAGCAACAGGCCCCACCTACACTTTGGCCCTGGCAGGCTCGCCTAGCACCTGCCCTGCCCTAGCCAGGGACAGGGATGACCTTTCTGTTTAATTTCTGAGGCAGAGAGAACGGTCCCAGAGTTTGACATTGAAGTCTGTTTGCACTTTCATTCACATGCACTTTGGTGGGGTTACATTTTTGCACTTGCCTATTGTGTGTGTATGTGGACGCGTGCGTGCACGTGGGTTGAAAGAATCCTCTGGTTTAAGCTAAAGTGACTCTTGAAGGAGACAAATCTACAAACAAAATATGGTGTTATATGTCAGTGTATTGAAACAAATAAATTTCAACAACTGGATGGTACGCAGTCAGAGTCTGTTTCCGTTCTCCTGGTAAAATAACCCAGAAAGCACGGAGTGAGTGAATACTACTGCCACCGGTACCAAGAATCTCAAGTGCTCGCCTTGCTATTGGTTAGAGGTCCTGGAGAATTTGGCTTTAATACTATTTTAAAGGTAAGAAACAAAGGATAAGGAGAACTGGGTACATCTGTCTAGGGGAAAGAGTGAGCAACGAGAACCGTGGAGAAGAGCAGGGAATGGACTTGATCCTTGACGTGCTATGAATGGTCATGGGCAGAAAGGTCAAGGAAGCCTCCAGTTTTTGAAAAAAGCATCAAGCTTTGAGGTGGGGAGATGTCAACCTGATGTCAACCTTGATGTCAACCAAGCCTGTGAGCAGGTAGGAGTGTGGTAGAAATGTCATGTTCAGACACTTTGGCCCTTTCTTGCCGATACTTTTAATTCGTTTGCTCTGCGGCTCTTCCAGGCTACTTGGCTAGGAGAGCGCAACCCTGGAGCTCATGTTCTCCACCTCCACCAGGAGCTCAGCTGACTGCACAGACAGGTGCCAAGGTGGCCCTGCCCTGGCCTTGAGTGAAGGGAACCCTCAGGGCTGCCTGCTCCCTAGACGTCCGAGGGAGCAAGCACTGCCTTTTCTATGCTCCTTAAACCGCCTCCCCCATTACTTCTCCTTTACTTCAATAGGTGGCCTCCCCACCTGTGTCACAGAGAAAATGAAACACCCCTCTTACTGCCACCTCCTCTGCATGACCCTCTGGCACCCATCCATCCTTCCTCTTGCTCTCTATCTCTTTTATCAGCCATGGCTGCCACAAAAATGGAGGGTGAGGCACTGTAATGTATGAAAGGGCTTAAAATGTGATTGCAGAAATGAAAACACATTTTTTTTCTTTTTTTGTACCAGGAATTGAACTCGGGGGCACTCAGCCACTGAGCCACACCCCCAGCCTATTTTGTGTTTTATTTAGAGACAGGGTCTCACTGAGTTGCTTAGCACTTGTTTTTGCAGAAGATGGCTTTGAACTTGTGATCCTCCTGCCTCAGCCTCTTCAGCTGCTGGGATTATAGGCATGTTCCACCATGCCTGGCAAAATACAAGTTTTGTAAGATTAAAAAAATGAAAAATAGGAAAGAGTTAAAAAATTCCCAAAACTAGTTGGAAATCTAATACACAATAGGAATTCCAGTGATAGAAAACAGAAAGCAAATTATTATTTTTTTTCCCAGTACTCCAAACCCAGGACTTTGAACGTGTTAGGCTTTCTACTGCTGAGCTCCATGTCCAGCACAGAGAAGGCAAGTTACGTTAATTAAAAACCAATGTAGGGACTGGGGTGGGTAGCTCAGTGGTAGAGCGCTTACCTAGCACATGTGAGGCACTGGGCTTAATCCTCAGCACTGCATATAAATAAATAAAGATGTGTCCATCTACAATTAAAAAAATTTAAAAACAAATGTAAAGCTGGAGGTGCACACCTGAGTCCCAGAGACTTGGGAGGCTGAGGCAGGAGAATGTCAAGTTCAAAGCCAGCCTCAGCAACTTAGTGAGACCCTGTCTCAAATTTAAAAAATAAAATAAAAAGGGGTGGGAAGGCTGGGGATGTAGCTTGGTGGTAGAGTGCCTAGCATGCATGAGGCTCTGGGTTTGGTCTCCATCACCACAAAAAAAGTAAATAAAAAAGGGCTGGGGATGTAACTCAGTGGTGGAGTGCCCCTGGGTTCAATTTACAGTATCAGAAAGAAAAAGAAGAAAGTTAAAAAAAAAAAAATTCTCCAAATTGAGAGGTCACTCTGAATGCCCAGTAAAGGATATGAAAGGAATGACACCAAACTACACTGTTGTGAAATGTCAGAGTAATGAGAATAAAAAGAAGATTCTAAAAGCTCTCATAATAAAGGGACATGAAGTACAGTGACCCTGTACGATCCTAAAGGAAGAAATAAGCCAAGTTGTCAACCAAGTGTGAAGGTAGCGCATTTTCAAACACAAGATTTGAGACCTTGTGTGCATCTTTCCTTGGGAAGCCACAGAAGAATGTGCTACATCAAAATGATTTTTATTTTTTATGTTTTGCAGGGCTGGGGTTTGAACCCAAGGCCTTGCACATGCTGGACAAATGCTCTACCTCTGTGCTACATCCCCAGTACCCCCATTTTAAATTTTATTTTGAGACAGGGTCTCACTAAGTTGCCAAGGCTGGTCTTGAACTTGTGATACTCCTGCCTCAGCAACTAGAGTATTCAAGAAAATTGAATATACAATCATGCATCCTCTAATGACTCTTCAGTCAATATTGGACTGCACAGAAGACGGTTGGTCCCATAAGATTAAATCAGCTTATGACATCATGGCCTTCTAGTTTGTATAAATGCCCTCTATGACGTTTGCATGACAAAAATCCCCTAATGTCTCATTATTCAACATATACCCCCATTGTTAAGAAAGACTTGACTATTTATGTATGTTCTATGTATGTACTGAATATATATTTATGTTCTGTATACATATGCATTTTCTCAAACCTCCAAATGAGGCAATTAAAAATTAACTGCAGGGAAAGCAGAAGTGTGTGCTCGGATGGGCAAGATCTAAATGTTCGTGCTCCAGGGTAGGAAGGAAAGCCTTTGAAAATGTGTTAAACTGTATTAAATTGAAAGATGGAAGAATACAAGGATAAGCATATTATTTAGACACATGGAGGTTAATATCAAAAGAAACATCTAAAAAAGGTGAGGGATGACTGCTGGACACAGTGGCTCAGACCTGTAACTCCAGCAACTCAAGAGGCTGAGACAGGAGGATCATAAGTTCAAAGCCAGCCTGGGTAACTTAGCAAGTAAGACCCTCTGTCAAAAATAGAAAGGACTGGGGATGAAGCTCAGTGGTAGAGCACCTCTGGGTTCAGACCCCAGTGTCTCTCTCTCTCTCTCTCTCTCTCTCTCTCTCTCCTCATTCTCTCTTTCAAAAGTGTGCTTGTGTGTGCGCATACACGTACACACACATTCAAGGAATGAATAAAGGACTGATTTTTTTTTTCATTATCTACCTAGTAGGCCTATTTGATTTTTAACTTTATTCATTTTTCACTTTCTAAAGTCTTTTCTTTTTTAAAAGGAAAACTCGGGGCACAGTGCAGGGATGGAACGTTGCTAGAGTTCGCGGGTCTGGCTGCTGGGGGCTGGAACCGCCAAACCGGGAATCTGGGAGGTGGGCAATTGTGCAATTAATGCAGGTATTTAAAACTCCTGAACCTGTGGACGCCATGCACAGGAAGCACTTTCAGGAGATTCCGGGCCAGAGTAGCAACGTTACCACCAGCTGCATGTGAGGATGGGATTCCAGCAATTCATCTGAGCTGCTGTCAGGCATGGGGGTCTCCACCCTAGAGAAGGAGGAGGTAGACAGTGAGAACATCCCCCAGGAACTACTCTCTAGCCCCACACAGAAACGGCTGAAAAGCAGAGGGAGTGACAAAGACTTTTGTGATCATCCGCAGGACTAAACTCAATCGAGGAACTTCCCCGGTGTTTCATGGGACTCCCTCCCAGATGAGTTGCTCCTGGGAAACTTCTCTTGTCTCTGCCTCCCCCATCTGCTAAAAGTCTCTGGTGTTTGTAAGAGGTGGTACTGCCTTGCGTTTGACGAATCTCTCTGGCAAACCTTGGACCGCACAGGTAAAAATCAGCACTCAGATGTGATTGTTCGTCTGTTGTCTCGAGGCGTGGTGGCCTTCCGCTGCCCCTGATCATTTGTTGGCCAACCCTTGGTTGAACATTGCAGCCCTTTTCGTGTTCTTCATTTGGATCTGTCGAACTCAGTTATAAACATATCTACCTTCCATGGCATTCTGTCTCAGTGCTCCAAGTTGCAGAATCTAAGCCTGGAAGGCCCTACAGCTTTCTGATCCCATTGTCAATAATCTTGTGCAGAAAAAAACTCAAATTTAGTATGACTCTACCTTTGTGGGTGTTCTGGATTTTCTGAGTCTGCCCTGAAGACTCTGCTAAGCAGCTGTTCCAGACTGGATGAGCTGAACCTCTCCTGGTGCTATGAGTTCACTGAAAAGCAAGTGCAGGTGGCTGTCGCACATGTGTCAGAGACCATCACCCAGCTGAATCGTAGTGGCTACCGAAAGAATCTTCAGAAATCAGATGTCTCTACCTTAGTTAGAAGATATCCCAACCTTGTCCATCTGGACTTAAATGACAGTGTCAAGCTAAAGCATGACTGCTTTCCAGAATTTCTCCAGCTCAGCTTCCTCCAACACCTGTCACTCAGCTGGTGCTATGATATAATTCCTGAAACTCTACTTGAACTTAGAGAAATTCCCACATTAAAAACACTATTTTTGGAATCGTGCCAGATGGTATCCTTCAACTGTTAGGGGAAGCCCTTCCTCATCTGCAAATTAATTGCTCCTATTTCACCACCATTCCCAGGCCAACTGTCGGGAACAAAAAGAAACCAGGAGATATGGGGCATCAGGTGCCAAGTGACACTGTAAAAGCACAGCTGTTTATGAAGTTATTTCTTGCAGGATGGTGTCTCCTCTTTCTTTGGAATAGGGAAAGTAGGCAGGAAGCCCAATTACTGGAGCACTGGGCTAGTTTTTATTATTTGTTTTCCCTTAACCTTTATCCTGCAAGTAAATTAGGAAACCATTTTCAAGGGGAAAAAAATGAAGTATTGCCCTTTTTAAAATAACTATAAAAGCTTCTGGCAATGCTATGCCCTTAAGAGCCTAAGTTGTAGGCCATCAGAAATTTTAGGAGTTTGAGCCTATGATTTCAATTTACTTTTTTACATAGCAAAATTTGTGCCATCTTCTCCAAGTGCCCTTTGGATTAAGTCTTATGTAGAATCAAGCTTAAAAAATGACTTAAAGCCTTTGTGATAACTTTTATCTATTTAATTTTTCAATATTGTTTAATACGACATAGTTTGGAAGAACATAAGCTATGTGTAGGGTAGGCTGAACAGAAAGAGTCATAAGATACTAGCATTTAAGGTATCTGGGAATTTAAAAAAAAAACATTTCATTTTTATCTTAAGATTTGAAATTAGCTTAACAGAAACATAGCCCCACATCTTAAACCCTCAAACAAACTAAACATACGGCCAGAGGTATAGAGTTGGTATGGGATGTGAAGGCTCAAGAAGTAATTTTCTATGCCAGGTTAATCAGAATTATCCTTTAATATCACTAAGGTACTGTGTTCCTGAAATATAATTGTGGTTTCTAATTTTATAATCAAATTACGTTAACATGAGTTGTTTAGCTTTTAAATGAGTTGCTTTGTTTTAGGAAGGTGATATTAACCTAATCAGTCTCTATTCTTGAAAAATTGGAAGAGTTCTGAACTGATACTGCCTGCTGTTTTCCTTTAATGCTAAGTTTATTTGTATATTACTCTGGAATCAAGTATTTTAAATTGCCTTTTTAAAAAATGGTCTTTTGCTATAATTGTTTGAAACTACCCACTTTATAGTGTTACTGATCCTAAGAATTGCTTGTTCCTATAAATCAGGAGTACACACTAGAAGCATGTGTATTTTCCATGCAGTTTCAGGACAGTCTGCACTGGCACCTATGTAAAAGTTAGTACTCAGGTGTTGAACCTTTTGGTAATATGAGTGGGTTTGTTTTTTTTTTAAAAACCTCTCATCAAGGCAAAAAGAGCAAGTTCTGCTTTTTAAAAATCACAAAAACACTAGTTTTAAGTCAGTGACCTCCCCATATGTGCAAAATGTTACAAAAAGCCAAAATCCATCATTTTTTCTCTTAACTGGTTTTACTTAAATCAAAGATTTTAAATGTTAAAAACAGTAGCATGAAGTTCCCTTATCTGCTCAGACCTAAGGAAGAAAATTTTAAAGTAGTGTTACACAAGGAGATGATTATGTGTCTATTTCTTATTAGTTTTAAAGTGCTAAATACTACTTGAAATTATTGTTTACAGATTAGTGACAAGGGCTGGTGTAGGATCCGGTTGGGCTTACTTCCGGGTGCCCTCAAACATACAGTGCCTGTACTTCCAAACGCAAGTCCAGCCATAGGCTATTTTGCCAACGTGTCGGAGTAATCTGTATTTTTGTATGTGATTTCTACTTTTATAAATTTGTTTTAAAATAAAACACATTTTTATAAAAAAATAAAAGAAATAAAAAATAAAAAGAAAACTCGGGCCATGTCTCATCTCTCTGGGAGTCTGTTGACTCAAGGGTCCTGCTTCCAGCTCATGTGAGTAGCACATTTTTCTGTTCTGACCCCAAGCCTGCTATTTACTCTGCCTATGGACAAATTCACAGGTGGGGACAGTGGTGGGGTCACAGGACAGAAAAGTGAGCTGAGAATGTCAAGGTGGAGGGAATCTTCATGGAGGTGGGTTCCCGCTGGTTCAGTCCTTTGGCATCCTTCTTCTCATCCCAGAGAATGTCTTTAACCTTCAATATTCAAACAACAGAGTCTGTCCAAGACCCAGACATCCATCAGAAAAGGAACAAAACACAAGGGTAGTGAATTAATCCCACTCTATCCAGTGCAATGTGGCTGTTAAAAAATAAAGTGAATCACTCTGTGTTAACATGGAAAGATGTATGTGAGAAAAAGAGTTGCTGAAACTATGTGTCATAAAGCCCTATTTTCTGGGGGAAAAAATATTCCAATGTGTAGATCAGGTCATAGACCAAAGTCTGCAAGGATTGGTACTTACCTCTGGAAATGAGACTGAAGGTGGGTTTGGGGAAGGGAAGGTTTCACTTGTTATTTGACATTCTTCTGTCTATTGGAATTCTTTGATACAATTTGTGCAATCACACCATTGTGTGGGTTTGTTAAAACCAACTCTGGAAGTTCAGGGAGGAGGAGCTTGGTGGAGTGCCAGTGCAGAGGCAATGAAAGATGTGGGACCCTGGCTGTTGTCCTCATTTGCTCTGTGCACTTGGGCCAGTCACCGCCCCTCTCCAGGCCAGGGCCAGACACGTGCTTATGTTGTGTGTGTTGGTGGAGGTGGAGAATTCAGCCCTGCAGGACATTAGAGCGGTCCATTTTAAAAATAACAGACTTGACCATGAAAATTTACTGAAAAGTCATTGGTGGAAGCAGAGTGAAAGTCAAACTCTGAGTTGCTTAGAGCAGAAGTTACTGGGCAAGGCTTTTCCCACCTGTCCAGGGGGCCAGCCATGCCCCTGCCCTGAGTTAGAACACTTTACCCGAACAACTCTTGGTCATCACAAGAAAGCCTTCCTCCCATGTGAGCTGGGACCAGCTGGGCACTGGTTTCTAAGCCTCAGTCTCCAAAGAGCAGAGCAGGGCATCAATCTCGACTCAGCTGTGATTCTCCTCCCAGGATAATAACAGGGCAGGGCCAGGGCCGGTGAACTCTGGATGTCAGGCATTGACTCAACACAAGAGAATGCCAGCTCAGGAGGGAAGGAGCTTCCTGTCTCTGCAGGTGTCCATGGGAGGGCCATCTAGACACTTGTACCACTCACAGCCCAGTTGTGCTAGGGCAGGGGAACAGGTTGTAGACACCTGTACCACTCACAGCCCAGTTGTGCTAGGGCAGGGGAACAGGTTGCCGAGAGAACAAAGAAAGTACTCGGAGCCAGTGTGCAAGACTTAAGAGCTATTATTTTCACAGGGAAGGCCCCATGGTGACAGGCTGGACAGATTACACCTCCATCCGTCACTGGGCTTCACCAACTAGCAATGCCAGCCCCCACAACACCTTGTCCAGTGGCAGCTGGCTGGACCAGTGGTACTTGTCCTCTCCACAGTGCCCTCAACCCCACACCAGTTACTGCTGGGAGAGGAGTTTCATAAGCTAGTCTATAGAAGCAGTGACATCATTAGCTTAGCTTGCTTTGTCCCATTGTATGACCAGCATCCCAAAGAACCTGCCACCAGGCAAGAAAGCAGCTCTCCACGGATCACACTGACTTGCCCTCATTCCCAGTGTACGTGAGAAAAAGTCAGTGTCCTTCAAGATGTTTATGGACATCCCCATCCAGGCGTAACTTGTTTGGGTTCATGGGACAGAGAGGGACACTTTGAGGACATGGTGTTTCACTTCCCTCCATTTCTCCAAGGTGACCCCCATCAGGGAAGCAGCGTGAGAGAGCGTTGTGAGAGTCTTTCGGTCGTCAGTCCTCTGGACTCTGGAGAAGAGTGGTTCAGCCACTGGCACAGGACGGCTCCGTGGAAATCGGCCTTGAAGCAGGAGCTTGGGAGGACATTGCAGAGAATGGACACGTGACAGTGTTGAAGGGGCTTCGGAGACCTTCCTTCAGGAAGTGCCTACACCATCCCCAGTCCACGTGAGGCTCTGAGAGCTAAGTCACTTGCCCAAGGTGACACACCTTAAGTTTGTGCAGTAGCTTTTAAAAGGTCAGAGGGTCCCTAGGGCGGGATTGTCCAGTAGCCAGTGGGCGCAGCCAGCATGATAATTCTGTCCAGTGGTTAATTAATAACCAAAAGGCCCCAGAGCCAGCTCCCAACTGGCAAGGCTGGGAAGTTGAACTCCAGCCCGTTGGAGAGTCAGGCGAGTGGGTGACAGGTCGCTCCTGCCAGGGAAGGGTGCTCACTCGCCAAATTGGAGCTGGGTTTCAGGAGGACCATGCCAAGAGAGAGGGCAGAGCTCCCCAGAAGCAGCACCGGGACCCAGAGTCTTCAGGTGAGAGGCAGCCCCTGAGCAGACGCCTGCCTGCCGGCTGGTTATCTGCCAAGGGGACTAACTAGCTACCAACCAGTTTCCTTCCTAACTACCTGTTTCCTTTCCTTCCTTCCTTAGGCCCTCCCCTCTTTTTTTCCTTTCTAACTTCTCTCCTCCCTCCCTTCCTTCCCTCCTTTCTTTTCCCCTCGTTTTCTTTCCTCCTCCTTTCTTCCCGTCTAAGCTAGCCGCCTAATTTCAGCTGCCTGCTCTCTTCTTCCCTCGCGAACCTTTTACATCCTCACTTCTTCCCCACTTTCATTCCTCCCTTTTCTTTTTGAAAAGTCCAGACCACCATTGGGAGTGGGGACTGGCCTGATTCAAATTCTAGTTACATGATTTATTGACTTTGTGTCTTGATCCAATCACTTCCCTCCTCCATGCCTCAGTTTCCTCCTTCAAGCAGGGACAATGACAGCTTCTTTTTTTTAAATTTTTTTTAATTGGTTGTTCACAACATTACAAAGCTCTTGACATATCATATTTCATAAATGACAGCTTCTAACCCACGGGGTTGTGGGGACAACATAAGAGCCAGCTGACCTTGAGCTGGACAGGGAGGCAAATGAATAAATGATAGTGGGGGGGGGTGGGGGGCAGGTGCAGAAAAACAGAAGGAAGGAAGTGCTGGTGAGGCTCTGGTAAGGCCATCAGGCCCTCGACAGGGTTACCCAACAGACCAGGTGGAGGGGAATGTTCCAAGGAAAGAGAACTCTGTGATGCCCCTGCCCCACCCCATTCTGCAGGCCCACAGTGTGACAGGGCAGAGGAAGGCAGGTCTCAGCTGTGGCAAGTCGTGGGGGGCGGGGGGCAACAGGCCTAAGGGTCACAGGGCCCTTCATAGCGGCTGCCACAGGACAGAGTCAGGAGATCTCAATGCCTGACCTCCATCCAAATAATCAGACAGTGGTCAGCCAAATAATCAGACAGTGGTCAGCCAGGAAGCAAGCTTAGGCAAGGAGAGATGCCCAGGAGTGGGAGTCATGGTCAAGGCGATGGGAGAGGGTGGTGGTGGGCAATGGGTGCGCCCGGGTTCCCGCAGGGACTTCATATTTAAATGTTAACTGAACAGTAACATCTGGGGAACTTTACATAATCCGTCAAAAGTAAAAATAAAAGCAACCTAAGAATCTACAGTCATAGCCTCCCACCTTCGTGTGTGTGTGAAGTTAGACACACAAATATCCATGGACGTACTTGTGTATGTAGGGACCAGTTTGAAACTTGCTTTTTTGCTTGAGATTGCATCAGTTACAGGTTCCCATTTTGATTTATTTAGGCTTATATGGAGTTTTTTTTTTTTTAAGAGAGAGTGAGAGAGAGAGAGAGAGAGAGAGAGAGAATTTTCTTAATATTTATTTTCCAGTTTTCTACGGACACAACATCTTTGTTGGTATGTGGTGCTGAGGATCGAACCCGGGCCGCACGCATGCCAGGCGAGCGTGCTACCGCTTGAGCCACATCCCCAGCCCTTATATGGAGTTTTTGATTGTGGAATTTTCCACTTTATGTATATACCATGATTTATCAAGCCATTCCTGATTTCCTTAGTAGAATATGTCCTGAGCATCTATTAGTTCCAGGCCTGTTCTAAATGACGAGGATTCAGTAGTGAACAAGAAAAGTATTTGCCCTTGTGAAACTCATGTTCTAGTTGGACACAGAAAATAAAACCATTTAAATAGTGGCTTGATAAGGTGCCAGTGCGATGAGTGTGCTACAAAGCAAAATACAAACAGAAAAAAAATGTAGGGAAGAGGTGTCCCTGCTATTGTTAGTGACCAACCACCCTCGTGTGCCCAGGACTGTACCAGTTTTAACACTGACAGCCCTGAGTCCCAGAAAAAACCATGACCACCTGGCATCTATAAACAGCACAGGCCTCTCTGGGTGGTGATCCTAAAGCAGAGACCTCTGTGATGTCCCGACATGCAGATGTCTTGGGGAAGAACTTTCTAGGCAGAGGGAAAAGTAAGTGCAAGGGGCCAGAGACCAGAGGGCACTTTGTGTGTTTGAGGGACAGAGAGAGGGAGCCAGAGCAGCCGGGTTGGATGAATGAGGCAGGTGGATGCCCTGAGGACCATCAGGGGATGGGGGGGGGGGGCAGGAAGCAATGAAGACAAGCTGGAGATGTGGAATCTCTTAAGAACTTGGCAGAGACTCAGAACTTTAATTCTAAGTTCAATGGGAAGACACTGGAGTTTTTAGCAATGAAGACACGAGATCTGATTTTCTTTTTTCGGTGATATTGGGGATCAAACCCAGGGGTGCTGTACCACTAAGCTATACCCCCAGACCTTTTAACTTTTTATTTTGTGACCATGAATCTCACTAAGTCACTGAGGCTGGCCTCCGATTTATGATCCTCCTGCCTCAGCCACCACACCAGGCTTGGTAGCCACTATTCTACTCTCTATTCTCCAACTCTTATGACAACTTTTTAAAATTTCACAAATGAGTGAGATCATGCACTATTTGTCTCCCAGTGCCTGCCTTATTTCACTTAACATAATGTCTGCCAAGTTCATTGGTGTTGCCAGAAATGACAGGATTTCAATCTTTTTATGGCTGAATAGTATTCTATTATACATAATCCATTCATCCTCTGATGGACCCGAAGGCCAATTCCCTATGTTGGCTAATCATGAATAGTGCCACCATTCACATGAAGCGCAGGTGTCTCCTCCCCTGCAGGTCTTATTTTCTGGACATATTTTGATGGGATTCCATGAGAGAGTGGGATTGGGATGAGGGTGCTAAGTTTCCCGGATGACTTCCGAGTTGCTAACTTCAACTTTTAAATAGGCAGTAGAACCCTATGGGAGGAACAGGCTGGGGCAGAGTAGAAGGAAAGGAAGTCCTGGCTTGTTTGGGCCATTTTAAGACTGAGTTTCCTCTAAATATCTAACTAATGAAGTGTCAAGGAAGCAATTGGTTCAGAGTTCAGGGGAGAATTAGAGCTAGAAAGAGAAATTTGGGAGCCTCTGAATATAATCAGTGAAGCCATTAAACGGGTTTTGATCAACTAAGAAATGAGTGCAGATAAAGATCCAAGGGCTAAGACAGGGCTGAAGGATAAAGAAAGGAATTCAGTGTCAGAGATGGAGAAGGATCAGGCAGGGAGCTAGAAGGAGCCCCAGGACCTCTGAGGTCAACCCCTCTCAACGGCAGAGAAGTCGAGGAAGAGGAGGATCCAGGATTCCTCGATGGCTTTGGCACATGGAGGCCTCTGTCCACCAATTTACTGGACTGTTGGGACGGAAGCCTGTTTGGAGTGGGTTCAAGACAGAAAAGAAAAGGGAGCAGAGACACTGAGTCCAGACAGCTCCTTTGACGAGTTTAACTGAGAGAACAGAGAGATGGGCAGTCCTGGACGGGGTGGAAGGTCACGAGCAGGAGCCTGAAGTGCCCTGCGAGAACATTTAGGCTGCTGCTGTCACAGTTATTTTGTTCTGATAACTAGTGCTGCTGAATGAAGGGCCATCAGGGTCCTATTATTGGAAAGAAATGCCCTTGTTCTGGCTAAGTGTTTTGTCAACGCGGCCTCCTGCAGGTCTGTGTGTTGGGTCCACGATTCTATTTTGTGGGAGATGAAAGACTTTGATACTATTCACTGGTGTTTCCTGGGTCAACACCTGCATTTCACAGCTCGCAGAGAGCTCTGGAGGCCACTGCGCTCAGTTCCCTTCCTGACCAACAACCCCTCTGCCCAGCTCTGTGGGTCCCTCTCTTGGAGTAGGTTATAGCCACACAGAAAGCTCCGGAAGGACAGGGGCTATGTTGGGCTCATCAGCTCCTCCATTCCCTAGATCATCAGCTCACCCTTCAGGAGCCCCAGGGAGCAGATATTGTCCTGTAAGAACCCAATGATCACCCCTGACAGCAAGGCCTGCGTGTGCCAGGGTGCCCCCGGGACACTTTCTTACACATCAGGAGAGCTATGGGCCAAGCAGCCCTGGCCTGGGGGGGGTGACTCAAGGGCCACGTGCTCAGCAGCAAAAGCAGGAGATCAGCTCTGCCTCTCTGAAACAGCTGCAAGTTCCTGGGTGGCAGAGCACTGTCAGCTGCCAGGGCCCAGGTCTCTATCCCCTCATGGTCTACACAGCGCCTGGTTAGGCTGCTGGACCATATGTTCTTACAGACAGGCCCCCCGTACATGTGTGCACACGTGTATATACACACAGAAATGTACTGCTATACACAAGTATGGACGTCCACAGATGTTACCTGGTGATGTGGTCACACACACACACATAGGGATACAAACTTATACTCATCTGCAGACAAACAAGGAGACACCCACACAGAGACTCCTGTCCACCCCCCCACACAAGCACACTAACATGTATACAAATACACACGGACACACACAACACGGTCATGTGGAAGCATACCACACACACAGAAACACAAAGGATACACTGACAAACTGACAAACAGACACACTGACAAAAATGTACAACTGCAGTCACATCAACACACACATTCTTACGCGCGCACACACACGCGTACCTGAAAGACAGGGCCACATTGACACACAGAGACACACGGGTGCACATCAATGCCCAATACGATTCCTCATGCACATGACACACAGTCCCATATATTCCAATAAGCCCCACGTCCAGGCTCTTCTGGGGCTGTTGCCCACCCCCTGCTTTGCCCCCCAGAGGAGATGGTGTCCCTGAGGGAATAGAAGTCTCCTGTCTTGTCTTAAGCTCTGCTGGATCCCGTGTGACATCAGCCAGCCCCTTCACTGCTGCTGGGAGTTCTGAGCTCCCTGCTGGGCCCGGTCGGCACCAGGCACTGACACATCGGCCCTTGTTGGGAGAACAGTGTGGGCTCTCTTGTCCACTGCGGTCCTCGGCTCCAGCCGCTGCTTCTCCCGGAGGCCTCTCCTCAGCTGCACAGGTATGTGGGGCCAGGGAGGCCATGGGCTGGCAAAGGAGCCACCAGGGGGAGCAGGGAAGGTGTGGCCCCGTCCTGGGCTGTCCTGGGGAACTCGGCCCTGGGTGTGGGCTGAAGTCGCTGTACTCCCTGTTCTGCAGCTCCCTCTCTCGGGGCATGACAGGATGGGCTTCTCAGAGCAGCCTGGCAGGAAGAGTCCCTCCCTATGGTCACTCTCCAGGGTCTCTCTTATACAGATGGGTGGTTTCTACTCAGAGAGACCAGGCTGCGGCCCAGGCCCCTCAGCAGGCCAAAGCTATGGTCTTGGAATGCACAATTTCCAACAACCCCCAGGAACAACTGGGCTCTCAGGAGAGAGCTTGGCTCTAAGCCTTGACCGTCCAGGTAGGAGGTGCAGGGGCTGTGGGGTCCGAGCACCCTGAGCTGGGTCTGAATGTGCTGGCTTCTTCCGTGCTGCAGTGTAAGGGTGGGGAGGACACTGCTGGTCACTCCATCCATGGCCTGATCTCAAATCAACTGACTGGCCAGTCTTGCACCTCTCCATGGATTCAGTCCAAGGTCCCCAGGGCAACTGCTGTTCCTGGGCACTGGGCAGAAGTCCTTGTGGCAAGGCGGTAATAGTCAGTATAGAGCCCAGTCTGGAACTATCCACAGAATCCAGGTGGGGGAAAGATTTAAACGTGGGGCCTACTTGCAGCCCTGGCCCTCCTGGATTTCCGGAGCTGCCATGACTAGCAGGGGTCTTGCTGCTCTAGCTGTCCCTGACCTTTGAAAAGACCCAGCCTGGAAGGGGCCACTCTGTCCACCCCTACCCCTTCTGAGGTGTTGGTGAGAAAGGCTGGGCCTGGGGATGTCACTTCTTGCCGTCTCCAGGTAGGGGCTGCTGGAGTCCGGGAAAGGAGCCACTCAGGCTGTGGCAGGGGTTCAGGGTTGGGAGGAGGGAGAAGGCAGCTAGGCCTGATGCTTGGGATGGGGCCTCTCTCACACCTGTCCCTCCCTGTGCCCCAGAGCCCACCCGATCACAGCCTCAGAATGGCCTCTAGCCCTGACGGGATGCCTAGCCCACAGGTGAGTATTCCTGGCCTCCCGCCCAGCACTGGGAAGCTCACTTCCTCCCCAGGCTCAGGGAATCTGTAGAGACACCAGCCAGCCCTATGGGCTGTCCTAGACCAGGACTGGGAGGTGACAGGGTCATCGTGAGCTCATGGGGGTGGGCCATTTGCAGAGTGAACTGAGGAGAGATTGGGGCAAGGGCTTCAAAAAGTGTATGAGGTGGAGGAATTACGGCGTTGATAGAGAAGACGGGGGTTCAAGTCCCCGCCTGTTGCCTGTAAGACCTTGACCACAGCTCTTTGGCCTCCTTTTCTCACCCTGACATTAGCACACAATAGCCAGCACCTGCCCAAGGTTCTTGTGAAAAGCAGGTGGAATGGTGGCTATCTGGCTGGGGTGGACAGGGAGGTACATAGGTGAGTAGAATGGTAGAAGGGAACTGAAGAAAGGATGGAGGGAGAGATGGAGGGAGGGAGGCTGGTAGCGATGTTGGAGAAGGGGCCAGAGCCAGGGCTGGGGAAAGGGAGGAGGTTGGCCAATCTTAACCACCTCTTCCTTTAAATGTCTTCAGCCCTCCAGAGCCAATGGGAACATCAACCTGGGACCTTCGGCCAACCCAAAGTGAGTTCTGCTCTCTCAGGTGGCTTTCCTGCCTGGCTCCCCTCAGAGCTGGCTCCTCATGTCTTGGGAATGCAATCCAAACTCTCTGGTCTGGTGTTGAAGACCCTCTGCCATCAGGGCCCAGGGCCTCCCTCAGCATTGTCTTCTGCTAGTTCTCCAGCCTTTGCCCATATTGAACCTTCCATCTGGAAAGCCCCCAGGACTTGCCCTGTTAGCAGCTCCCCAACTTCATGCCCTTCCTGGGCTGGGGGCCAGATGCCTGCCTTCTCTGCAGGGTGCCTGCTTTCTCTCCCTGCCTGTTGTTAACTAGACCATGAGCTCCGTGGGGTGAAGGGTGAGTCTTGCAAGCCTCTCTTGGCAGGGAGGACAGGATGTTCTCAGGGGCAAGGAGGCGTGGCTCCAAAGTTAAAAAGAAGCCTGGGTTTGCCCTTAGGAACTAGATTTCCTGAGCTTGCAAATGCCGATCGTGTTCTTCCCTTGTCCCCAGTGCCAGGCCCACAGACTTCGACTTCCTCAAAGTCATTGGCAAGGGGAACTATGGGAAGGTGAGTGGGGAGATGGGGGTGGGAGGTCTCCTGCACCCCTGCCTGCCACTTGCATGAGCAGAGAGAGAGCTTGCATACTGCAGAATGCAAGTAGGGTGAGGGCTGGAGGCGTCACCCTGGGGACGTCCAGAGTCACCCAGAGGGCTTGTATTCCTGCTTCTGCTCAGGTCCTACTAGCCAAGCGCAAGTCCGACGGGATGTTCTACGCAGTGAAGGTGCTGCAGAAAAAATCCATCTTAAAGAATAAAGAGGTACCGGAGCTCGGGCAGGCTTTTCTTCTCCTGCCTCTTGACCTCCCGAGTAGCTTCCAAAGATGGCTTCCACCTCCGAGGGGTCCAAGAACATTTGTGCTGAGGTGGTTACAATAGGGGGTCCAGCTGGTGTCCAGGATTATGGCCATTCTCCAGAAAGGCAGGTGAGGCTATGCATCTATAGGGCTTTTAGGAGAACCAGCCCAAGCCTCTGACTTCCCATGGAAACACAGGGCTCCATGACAGATACCTTTTCTGCCCTCTCTGGGCTCACACTTTGCTTTTTTTAATATTTATTTATTTATTTATTTTAGTTTTTGGCGGACACAACATCTTTGTTTGTATGTGGTGCTGAGGATCGAACCCGTACCACACGCATGCCAGGCGAGCGCGCTACCGCTTGAGCCACATCCCCAGCCCCATGGGCTCACACTTTATGTGGGGCCACACCTTATATTCTCCAAAGGCCCTTCAAGTCATGGCCAGCCTGGATTTCTAGATACCTCAGCCGACTTGAGTCCCTTTAACACCCAACCCCATTAGGAGAACAGAGAGAGAGGATTGAGTATCCAGTTAGGAGACTCAGGGAGAAGAGTGATTAATGCACACAAGGATGTCGTGGGGGTTCAAGGGGAGGTCTTCTGGAAAAAGAAGTATTGAGTTGGCCTTGTCAGTAGCATTCTGGTAGTCTAAAAAAAGGATGGCTGTCCAGGGAGGGAAAATAGCAAGAGCAAAGATGTGACTATGGATAGCAAGTGGCTTTTTTTTTCCTTAAGGATTTTTCCCTGAAACTCATTTATGAAGGTCTCACATATAGTTTGCTTTCCACCCCGGGAGCAACATTTTTTTGTTTGTTTTTGGTGATGAGGATCGAACCCAGAGGTGCTCACCATTGAGCCACAATCCCAGCCCTTTTAATTTTTTATTTTGAGACAGGGTCTTGCTAAGTTGCTTAGGGCCTCACTAAGTTGCTGAGACTGGCCTTGACCTTGTGATCCTCCTGCCTCAGCCTCCCTGTTGGCTGGAGTGGGTCAGGAATTGCTGATTCAGGGGTTGAAGTTACTATACCAATAGGTGTAATAGGTGGGAATGAAGCCTGAATACTAGGCAAGGAGGCTGGGCTTGGCTTGAAGGGCACTAGGAGCCTTTGAGGGTGTTTGAGCAAGGGCTTAAGAAAGTCCTAGGCAGGACAACCCCAATAGCAAGGCCATGCTGGCTGTGCCAGTGAGGTAAGAGAGGCCTGGCGAGCTGTGACATGGACCCGTCTGACCCCACAGCAGAGCCACATCATGGCGGAACGCAATGTGCTGCTGAAGAATGTGCGGCACCCCTTCCTCGTGGGCCTGCGCTATTCTTTCCAGACGCCTGAGAAGCTCTACTTTGTACTCGACTATGTCAATGGAGGAGAGGTGAGGGGCCAGCTGTTGGCTGGAAGGCATCCACCCACACGCCCACTGTGTGCCAAGAATGGTCTCACCTCATCCTTACAACAGACCCATTTTGTAGCTGAAGAAACTGAGGCCCAGGGAGGCCGATCACTTGCTCAAGGCCACCCAGCCCGCGCCAGGATATGAACGTAGATCTGACTCCCAGCCATGCTGCTTTCTTGTCTTTCTCTCACAAAGCTGCCCTTAGACTCCCTTCCGTCGACCTGGGAAAGGTCAATGCTAAGAGGTGCTCTGTGGTCAAGGTTTCCAACTCTCCCTTTGATACCACAGGCCACAGGATAGGAGGTAGCTTGTCACCATCATAAATGGAGGGAGCCAACTGGTGACCCAGGAGCATGGCCGGGCATAAGCTGGGCTCCCTCTTGGACTTTACTCTGTTTCACTGGGCAAGTTGGCAAGATTTCGTGGGACTTGCCTCCATGACCCCAGATTGAACCTGTGACTGAATGACTTTGGGTCGATCCTCATCACCAAGCCAAGAGGGGAGTTTTTATCCTGCATCCCTAAGTAAAGGCCTTTGCATACCAATAAAATAGATCTAGCTTTGGTCGACGGGGAGGTGTAACCTGGCCTCAGTGTGACCGCTATAATCATTGTATTGCTTGGGTTGGAGGAAAGGCACATCTTTAAACCACCCAGTTTCAAATTCCAGCTCTGCCAATTATGAGCTACATGACCTTGAGCAAGTCCCCTAACTGTTCTGACTCCTCCCGTTTTCCTCTTACGTGAAACTGGCATCACATGGGTACCTTGGCTGTTGTCATGAGGATTAAATGAGATAAGATGTGAAGGGCCCAACTTGGAGCCTGTGCTTAATCAATGCTGGGAAATCTCTCCTTCCATGGTCACTTTGGACATGGTGACTACCCTGTGGGAAGGAACTGGCCTGCAGCTCAGGTGGGGTGACTGTGCCCTAGAAGTGGAACCAGGATCCCCCTCACACACCTCCTTCTCCTCAGCTCTTCTTCCACCTGCAGCGGGAGCGTAGGTTCCTGGAGCCCCGGGCCAGATTCTATACTGCTGAGGTGGCCAGCGCCATCGGCTACCTGCACTCCCTCAACATCATTTACAGGTGAGGACGGTCTGTGGCTCAGAGCCAGGCCCAGGCCCTTCCTGTCCCAACAGCCAGGGGGTATATGGACCTCTAAACTCCAATGAGATCCCAGAGGACAAGGGCTGGGTGTCCTCCTCCCTGGAGCCAAGTGCCCAGCCTCCCTGGGCTTTCCCTCTACACCCTGGGAGCCTGTGTGAATAGTCCTCCTGCCAGGACCCAGGGTCCCCAACTCTGTCATTATATAGCCAAGACTCCTCCAGGCTATTTTCTCTTATTTTCTGCAGGGACCTAAAACCGGAGAACATTCTCTTGGATTGCGAGGTTGGTGTGTGTGTGTGTGTGCGCGTGCACATGTGAGCACTCTGTGTGTCTCTGTGTGTGTATTGCACATGCATGCACACGGGGAGAGGGTGCACCTCTGTACGCATGTGCATGGGTGCCCACACATATGTACACGTGTATATATATACACTATGTGTGCATGTGTGTGTGTACACATGTGTACACAAGGTCTGTGAGACAGGAGGGCTGGTGGATTTTATGGTCCTTCCTTGTCTTGGATCAGGAGGGCAGTCTGCCAGAAGGTTCATGGGGAGATACAGGTTTAAGGGGTGAAGAAGACAGGACTGGGCAGAGGAAAAGCTCACCTGCATGGTGGCTGCAAGCAAGGCCTCAGCTGATTTCAGAGGGATGGGGACCCAGGCTGGGATGGATCGTAAGGATTGTCGAAGCCCAGAGGCTGGACTTTAGTGCCCTGCCTCAACCTATCACTGGATATGAATGTCTCTGGGGGGAAGAGGCAGGTCCCAGCTGTGGGGGTGGCAGCTTCAGCCGGGGAGATCTGGGCAGTCGCAGTACCCACCCACTCCACCCTCCCACCCAGCTGTCACAGGTCCCTCTCACGGGGCTGCTGTCCAGCCAGGACACCCTGGAGCTTTCATTGTCGTGGGTCTGGGGCTGAGTCCACGATGAACTAGGAAGACAGTAGAATGCCATGTCCCCCCCTGTGCCCATGGTACTCTCCAAGCCCTGGGTCAGAGTGGAGCCTCCAGCCTGTGTCTGGGCCTCAGACCCACAGCCACGGCCTGCTCGGTGGCATCTGGGCTTTGGGGTTAGGCCCGGACCTCCCTCAGCTTAGACCACCCTCCCATCCCTCATCCTCAGGGACACGTGGTGCTGACAGACTTCGGCCTTTGTAAGGAAGGTGTGGAGCCCGAGGACACCACATCCACATTCTGTGGCACCCCCGAGGTAAGTGTGCATGTCCTAGGAGAGGGCAGGCCATGAATGGCCAAGGCCACAGCTCCTGAGTAGAGCCATCAAGTTACAGCTGAGGGGCTCCTGCCATCCCCCCAGGCTCCCCTCCCCCCCAGCCAGATGTGTGCAGAGCCTTGGTTTCCTCCTCTGTGTCGTGAGAGATGCTGGAATAGGCCCCAGCCAGCTCTGGTGCCGCTCTGTGGCAGTGCTCTCCAAAGGAAATAAAATTCAAACCACGTACACAATTTAAAACTTCCCTGCAGCTACACTTAAAAAGTCAAATGACAAGGCTGAGGGTGAAGCTCAGTGGTATAGTCCTTGACCAACATGTGTGAGGCCCTGGGATCAATTCCAGCACTGCAAAAATAAAACAAAATAAAAAGAAACAGGTGAGCCCCAAGCACAATAGTGTGTGTCTGTGATCCCTGCTACTTGGGAGGCTGAGGCTGGGTGGTCACAAGTTCAAGCCCAGCCTGGGCAACATAGTGCGGCCCCATCTCAAAAACAAAAATAAGCCTGGCATGGTGGTACATACCTGTAATCCCAGTGACTCAGAAGGCTGAGGCAGAAGGATTTCAAGTTTGAGGCCAGCCTCAGCAACTTAGCGAAGTCCTAAGCAAAATTAATGAGATCCTGTCTCAAAATTAAAAATAAATAAATAAAAAGTAGTGGGGAAGTAGCTCAGTGGTAAAGTGACCCTGGGTTAAATCCCTAGTACAAACAAAACAAAGCCCCACCAACAAAAAATCCCCAGGAACATTGAAATTAATTTTAACTATATTTTATTTAACCTACTATATCCCAAATATCCTCATTTCAACATACAATAAATATAAAAATTATTGAACAGTTCATGTTTCTAAGGCTTTGAGATCAAGCATTTGTTTTACATTGTCACACATCTGATTTGGATTAGCCACATTTCAACTGTCCAGTAGCCACACATGGCTAGCGGCTGCTGTACTGAACGGCCCTGCTTCATGGGGCAAAGTCCACGTGCCACAGGTGGCCTGGCCTAAGAGTTAAGATCAAGGCTCACAAGAGTCAGACGCAGATCCACCTCCATCTCCGGCCAATGAGAGCCTGGAGGGTTAAAAGTTGTGGGTTGCAGCAGTAATTTCACCCACCTCTCCACACACAGGAGGCCCAGGTCTCCCTGCAGCTGTGGGGTTGAGAACTTTCCTTGAACTTCCACCAGTCTTGGACCTTGGACTTTGGACCTTGGACCTGGGACTTTGGACCTTGGACTTGAAGGAGACCCCAGTGGCTTGGACAGGCATCAGGACTGAGGCTGCAAAGCTGGGCAGCTCCTCCTGACCTGAAGTGGGCCAAGACTTGAGCTGCTCTGGTCTACCCCATTTGCTTGGAAACCTGGGCCTCAAATCTCAGGTGAACCTCCTTGGTCTGGCACAGATGCCCTCTCTGAGCAGGAGCTATTGTTTATGTTTGTGCATGGAAAGTGTTCCCTGAATAACGCTTGCCCTCCAAAGCTTGATAGCTAAGCCATCCAGTCCCTGGACATGGCCGGGAGCTGGCAGCTGGTCACTGCTGGGGGATGTGGAACCCTGATTCCTGTAGGAGACATATGGCCCCAACACATCCCTTCTTCCACAACTCCGCCACCATTGTGGTTTCAGAGAGTACAGACAAGAGTAACCACTGTTGCTCCCATTGTTCAAGGGCCTGTAGGTAGCCTTAAACCTGCCACCAGGAGGGATTCTGCATCCCCCCCCTTTTTTTTCAATATATTTTTAATTGTATATGGTCACAATACCTTTTTTTTTCCCCATTTTTTATGTGGTGCTGGGGATTGAACCCAGTGCCTCATGCATGCTAGGCAAGTGCTCTACCACTGAGCCACAACCCCAGCCCTCTGCATCCCCTTTTATGGATGAGGAAAACAAAGTTCTGAGAGGTTAAATGACCCATCTGAGACCACACCAAGGAGGTCTCAGGTCTGTGTGACTCTCTGCCCTTCTGCTGACCCACACAGTCTCTCAGGGTAGCTTGGCATGATGCTGAGATCACTCTCATCATTAGCATAGATCCCAGGTTAAGAGGTCACCAAGCTCTGGGGTTTAGTAGAAGGTACAGCCTGGATTCTCTCTTTATGCCAGGCACAGATGCATGGCAAGCACTCCGAAGTGCCACCTCTTTCCTGACCTCTTCTCTGCCACTCAGGTTTCCAGTCCAAGTGTGTGCAACATGGCTTAGACTTTGTCCATTATTCTCCCCACCCCTTGAGTACTCCCTGGGACACCAATAGCTCATTAAATACCTCTGTGCAAATTAGAAGGCACCTGCTCTGGGCCGGCTAAGTAGAAAAGGCACCCCTGAAGCAAAAATAAAGTTGCCAGATAAACTTCTGAACTAGTGTTATGGCTTGGTGAGTAGACCATGGCCAGGATTGCAGCCCCTGTCCACATCTTTGGCTGGTAAAACTGCCATGCGGTGCACAGCTATGCAGCTGTGCAGGGCAGTCTTGCTTGATCTCTCTGTCCCCAGCACATGGCACAGGTCCCTGCACTACCCAGGCCTTTGGTGAATGGATGCCACATGAACATGGGCACACCCCGTGAATATCACAGCAAGCTCCACCTTCTGCTCACCTTCTCCTTTAAGTGCTTTGCTTACAGATGGAGACACTGAGGCTGGGCATCTTTTCTTATCTACATTTTTTTGGTGCATTTTAGTTGTCTGTAATGATGAGATTTGTTGTTAATTAGCATAGGCACACAGTATAACAATATAATTTGGCCAACATCGAACCCAGCACTTCCCCTTCCTTCCTTTCTCCCACTTCCCGGTCCCTTCCCCCTATTCTACTGATATCCCTTTGCTCTTCATGGGATCACCTGCCACCTTTCTTTTCCTTTTTCCTCTTTAGTTTCCACATATGAGAGAAAATATGCAACCCTGACCTTCTGAGTAGGAATTATTTCATTTAACATGATGGTCTCAAGCTCTATCCATTTTATTGCAAATGACATAATTTCATTTTATTTATGACTGAATAAGACTCTATTGCATATATACATATCACATTTTCTTTATTCATTCCTCTGTTGATGGGCACCCAAGCTGGTTCCACAGTTTGGCTATTGTGAATTGTGCTGCTATAAGCATGGGTATGCATGGATCTCTACAGCATACAGTATTTATTTATTTATTTATTTATTTATTTATTTATTTATTTACTTTTGGTACTGGGGATTGAACCCAGGGGTGCTTTACTACTGAATTACATCCCAGTCCTTTTTATTTTAAGTTGCTTAGGGCCTCATTAAGTTGCTGAGGCTGGCCTGGAACTTGCAATCCTCCTGCCTCAGCCTCCAGAGTGCTGGGATTACAGATAGGTATGTGCCACTGTGTCTGGCAGTATGCTGACTTTAATTCTTTTTTTTTTTTTTCTTTGTGGTGCTGGGGATTGAACCCAGGGCCTTGTGCATGCAATGAAGGCACTCTACCAACTGAGCTATATCCCCAGCCCTGACTTTAATACTAAAGGCTAAATATGGAGGAGTGGTGTAGCTGGCTCATATGGT
This sequence comes from Urocitellus parryii, assembly GCF_045843805.1. Taxonomy (NCBI): domain Eukaryota; kingdom Metazoa; phylum Chordata; class Mammalia; order Rodentia; family Sciuridae; genus Urocitellus; species Urocitellus parryii. The sequence goes on from NC_135536.1 coordinate 184,289,561, forward strand.
GGTTCCATGCCTAGTCTTCTGAGGTGTTTCCACACTGATTCCCATAGTGGTTGGACTACTTTACAATCCTACCAACAGTGTAAAAGGGTTCCTTTTTCCCCACATCATGAACATCTTTTAAATAAGTGTGTTTCCCCAACAGTACTTGGCTCCTGAAGTGCTTCGTAAGGAGCCTTACGATCGGGCGGTGGACTGGTGGTGCTTAGGAGCAGTCCTCTACGAGATGCTGCATGGCCTGGTGAGTGGGGAGCCCCTGTATACAGAGGACATGTGTCTCTGGGGAGAGCTGAGGGGGAGTCTCTCCTTCATGGGCTTGCTCAAGCTGTGTTCAGGGAACTAAATGAACCATCTCTCACCCCAGATGAAAAACGGTGATGCCAAAGTGAATATAAAGATTCAATCTATTTTTTTCAATAATGTTAGTTCAGCACTTTACAGTTTATTACACACCAACTTACCTTGGCCACGTCGATACAGTCTGGGAGCCTGGTACTATAGAGCACAGAGTTGTTCTTATTTTACTAAGTGTGAAACTGAGGCCAAAGAGGTCACAGTCCTTCTGGAAAGACTGTGAACCCAGCTTAACTGCCTGGGTAGGTCTCCACCTGTGTGGAGCGGGGGGTTCACCAGCACAGCATGGTCAAGCAGGAAGCTGTGGGGGTCAGGAGAAAGACCAGCTGGGAGAGGAACAGGAGGAAGAGCGGCAAGGAAGAGAAGTGGACCCCGAGTAGGGTTTGGGGCCTCACTGTCTTCCTAGCTATGTGGTTTATTGCTCTGAACTTTGTCTTCTCATCCGAAAAACCAGAGCCTCAGAGGATGGTTGTGAGCTGGCAGGAAGTGATGAAGGTCCAGGTGTAAGCTTGGTGCATAGCTGGATTAGCAGAGCTGGGATGGGAGATGCCCCTGGGAGGTCCATGAACCTCTCACAGGTGGGAAGAGCTTTGTGACCTTCTCAGCAGCCCTGACTGTCGCCTGTGATGGGTGCCTAGAGGTCCTGTCTTTCCACATCTGCCATGTGGGCCATTGCACAGGACGCCATGGGTCCTCCTGGCAACCTGGTTGCTCTGGTTCCCTGAGACCCATTTCCACGTTCACATGGGTGATCTCCAGCTTCTCCCTCTCTTACCAGCCACCCTTCTACAGCCAAGACGTGTCCCAGATGTATGAGAACATTCTGCACCAGCCACTACAGATTCCTGGAGGCCGGACAGTGGCTGCCTGCGACCTCCTGCAAGGCCTTCTCCACAAAGACCAGAGGCAGAGGCTGGGCTCCAAGGCAGACTTTGTAGGTGACCTGCCAGCTACAGCATAGGCCTCTTTGGGGGCTCTCAACTCCCTGAAGAGGCAGCTCAGTGGTACATCACCACGCTTCCTGCTCCCCTCTAAAATCAGCCTGCTAACACCTCCATTGGAAATTCACTACAGCTACCAGCTGTCTACTTTCTTTAATCCAGTTCCTTTAGTAAACCAATGTTTACTGAGCACCTACTACGTGCCAGACATTGAGCTAGGTGCTAAAAATTTAACAGTCTAGGTCTCTGCCCTTATTAAGTGGGGGGGGGTGTAAAGGAGGCTGACAACAAAACAAAAATAAAAGCAAAGATTATATGTAATTATCACAAATGTAAGGAAGGAAATGATATGCACAGGTGGACAATAATGGGAGGAAAAGGCTTCCAAGTGTTCACACCAAAGCTCGATGTGCCAGAGCCAGTGAAGTGTAACTTCTGGGGCATTTGCCTACCTTTCCTTGCCCCGCTTAAAGAACTGGAAGCTTCTTTGCCCAGAAATTCCCAAGGGGAAGTTTGCATCTTCAAATTTCTGTGTAATTTTTAAGATAAATTATTCATTCACACAGATTAAAACTCAAAATCTACAAAATGGTATCCAGAAAAAGTCCTTCTGTCTACCTAGTACCTACCTCAGTTTAGAGGAAGCACAAATTACTAATTTCTTGGGTATTCTTCTGGAGATTTTGAGTCTGGCTTTTTAACTAGCTCAGAGGGCAGTCCTGATACAGGGGACTGGAGAATCATTCTTTGAGAAACAGCGTTAGAATACGGATCCTGCTGGGAGGAAAGTTGGTGCCAATGTGTTTTCTGTTTGATCTTTTTCTTTTTGCTGCTGGGGATTGAACCCGGGGTACTTTACTAGTGAGCTCCTCCCCTAGTCCTTATTACATTTTATTTTGAGACAGGGACTTGCTACATTGCTGAGGGTCTCACTAACTTGCTGAGGCTGGCCTGGAACTTGTGATCTTCCTGCCTCAACCTCCCCAGTCTCTGGGGATTACAGGCGTGTGCCACCACATTGGCCCAGTGTTGATTTTGATAAGGAAAGAGGTGGTGAAGCATGCCTAGGGCTGAGTCCTCACTTCTGGGTCTCTGGGAATTTGTGGCTTTTCTTGGGGCTTTATTTCTCAAACCTTCCTCTGGATTGCATTCTGGGAAGTCTCAAGATGTACTGATGCATCAGGGGTGGATCCCCAACTCCCTGCTCACTTTCTCACCCCCCCCCACCTCCCGGAACCAGTTCTCATTCCTTGACATTCCATTCAGACCCTAGAATGGTGTAAGTATTTAGAGAGGTATCCAGTTGCGGATGTACTTTAATGGGGGGTTTTGGATGATGGGGGGGCGGGGCGAGGCCACAGCCAGGCTGCAGAACACCCAGGAAACCAGCCAGAACTTCAAGGACTGTGCAGTTAAAAGCCAGTTGCTATAGAGTTGGGAGGGTGTGGGGGTGGGGGAGGGGAGAGCTATTTCTGATCAGAACCTTCGTTTTGCAGCTGGAGATAAAGAACCATGTATTCTTCAGTCCCATAAACTGGGATGACTTGTACCACAAGAGGCTGACTCCGCCCTTCAACCCAAATGTGGTAAGAGGTCACAGTATTCTAGATTTTGGATTCCCAGCACTGGTCAGTTTGGAGAGTATCTGCCCCCCAACTCCCTCCCTCCTTCCCTCTCTCTTTCATTTGGTACCAGGGATTGATCCCAGAGGTAATTTACCACATCCCTAGTCTTTTTATTTTTATATTTTAAGGCAGGGTCTTGCTAAGTTGCTTAGGGCCTCACCAAATTGCAGAGGCTGGTCTGAAACTTGTGATCCTCCTGCCTCAGCCTCCCTAGCCACTGCAATTACCCAACTCTCTTTATGCCAACGGAGACATTGAGTGTCCAAAAGGTTCAATGATTTATCCGAGTCACATGCTAAAATTAGAGGCAGAACCCTTTCAGGCACTTCCAAGTCCGGTCTGCAAGCTCAGCTCTGAGGCAGAAGCCACACTGCTGCATCTTCAGGACCAATAACCCTCATGGCAGGGCCCTTTCCAGTTTGTAAGCTGTCTGTGTCACACTGCATACCCAGGCAGAGCCACACCCTATGGAGATGTCTTTAGACATTTCCCTGATAATAAAAACGGCCTATATTTCTTGTGGAAAGTATGGAGAGCAGAGAAATTCAAAATAGCAGGGAGGAAATGCTTTGTATCTCACCACTCAGGGACTTCCAGCCTTTGTGTGTGTGTGTGTGTGTGTGTGTGTGTTTTTCCCACATAGTTAAATCACACATTTTTTGTGTGTGTGTGTGTATATGTATTGGTCTGTCTCTCTCTCTACTCACAGTTGCCCCTGTGGGATGCTCAAGTTCCTTATTTAAATAGCATAGTATTTACATATGACCTATGCATGGCCTCTTATGTACTTTAATTCATCTCTAGATTACTTATAATTTCTCTTACAATGTAATTTCTATGAAAATATTTGTTATGCTATATTATTTAGGAAATAAGTCTGTACATATTCAGTACCAATAGTTTTTCCCCCAAAATATTTTTAATCTTCAGTTGTTTAAATCCATGGCTAAGGATTCCCATGAATGTAGAGGCCTGACTATATACAAGTGTGTGTATATCTTTTCCCTTTTTATTGCTTATAGGCTATGCTATTATTTTTTTCCACATAATATAAAACTTTATATAAACATCATTTTTAATGGCTGCATAATATTTCCATCCTATGTTAATAACCAGACTTACTTGGGGCTGAAGTTGTGGCTCAGTGGTAGAGCACTTGCTTAGCATGTGTGAGGCACTGAGTTCAATCCTCAGCACCACATAAAAGTAAATAAAGATACTGTTTATTCATTTACAACTAAATAAATATTTTTTAAAAATCCAAGGGGTGGCGGGGTGAGGGAGGAACTTACTCAGCTGTGCTCCACATGGTGAACTTTAGGCCATTACCATTCATTTTAGTCAGCTTTTCACTGCTGTGACTAAAAGACCCAACCAGAACAACTTTAGAGGAGGAAAAGTTTATTTGGGGAATTGTGGTTTCAGAGGTCTCAATCCACAGACAGCAGGCTCCATTCCTTGGGGCTCAAGGTGAGGCAGAGCATCATATGGCAGAAGAGTGTAGTGGAGGGAAGCAGCTCACATGATGATCTGAAAGCAGGGAGACACCACTTGCCAGATCCAAGTGCATCCCCCAAGCCTCGCCCCCAATGCCCCACCTCCTCCAGCCACACCCTACCAGCCTTCAGTTACTATTCAATTGATCCCATCATGTGATGAAGTCACTGACTGGGTTAAGGTTCTGGTAACCCAATCATTTATTCTTGGAACCTTCTTGTATTGTCTCACATGAGAGCTTTTGAGGGACACTGTACATCCAAACTATAACATCATTTTTTTCTTTCATAATGTGCTGATGAACATCTTCTAAGTATGTATCTTTGCCCAGAATTCTGGTTATTTTCTGAAGGTGGGTTTCAGAAGGGTAACTGCGCAGTCAAAGACCACCACCGTTTCCAGGCCCTTGGTTTGCACTTGCCTATTCACCACGCACAAGGGAGAACTATCTTCTTCCTCCTGTTCTGTCTTCTGGTGGGTTTTCATCTTCCTCACCCTCTGCAGCATGCTGTTCTTAACTCTTTTTCACTTTGCAAATCTGATAAAAAATGGCATCTCTTAGTGTTTTAAACATGTTTCTTTGATCCACAGTGGAGGTGTCGAGCGTTTAAATGTAATTTATGGTGGTCCCATGACTGAAAGGAGCTGTGTTTGAGGTGGATGAGGGAGGTTCTATACATCACCTATGCAGCACAGGGTCCCACTTTCTCTACCAGGCTGCATACTGAATACAGCCAATGTTAGTTCATTATTTACATTTTCTCTTTGGTACCTGTTCATGAATGTGTCTTCGAGCACCAGATTCTTAACAATGGTTGTCATATAGGATACATTCAGTTCAGCACTTGAAAAGTTTTTTTTTTTTTTCTTTTCCCCTTTGGATTTTTCTAACTTTGTGGTGCTGGGGTTTAATCCAGGGCCTCACACAAGCTAGCCATGCTCTCTACCAGAGTCCTTTGCTAACCTCCAGCACTCTTTCCTTGGGATTTTAACAGTAAGGATGATATCACACATATACCTTAGAGAACGACACACAGAATTCTAGAAAGGAATGCAAAATGATGTAGCAATACAGGGACATCAGAGTGAGACGTACTGGAAATGGATTCCTGGTTCTGCTACCTACCACTCGTGAGACCTTGAAGAATTTTCTTTAGCATCAAATTCTTCATTTGTGAAAAACGGAAAATATCTGCTTGTCTTGGGCTTCAAGGCTAACAAGGGCCAGAGCTAGGATCCACATTCTGGTCTTGGAGCTCTGAACCCTATGGCTTTTCTTTCTTTCTTTTTTTTTTTTTTTTTTTTGTACTGGGGATTGAGCCCAAGGGCACTCTACCACTGAGCTACATTCCCAATCCTTTTAAAAAAAATTTTCTTTTAGTTGTAGATGAGCACAATACCTTTATTTATTTTTATGTGGTGCTGAGGATTGAACTCAGTGCCTCACATGTGCAAGGCAAGCGCTTTACCACTGAGTCACAACCCCAGTACCTCCCAACCCTTTTTGAGACAGGGTCTTGCTAATTTGCCCAGGCTGCCCTTGAACTTGTGATTCCCTGCCTCAGCCTCCCAAGTAGCTGGGATTATAGGTATGTGCCACTGCACATGGCCTGTGACCTTTTTGAGAAGTTGGAAGTTATGGCATGTTTGTTTGCAGAGCCCAAGACTTATACGTGAAAGTAGATCTGCAGACCCCTCCACTTGCTCACCTGTTTACTTCATAACATCAGAGGGTGTTATCTTCTCTGACTGGGTCACCTCTGCAGAAAGACTGTATTTGTTAGTTCTAACTGCATAACAAGTCACTCCCAAAGTAGGTGTCTTCAAATAATAATCTTTTCTTATGGGGTGCTGGAGACTGAATCCAGGGCCTCACACATACCAAGAAAGTGCTCTACCACTGAGCTATACCCCCAGTCCTAAACAACAATATTTTTTCTTGTTCATATTCCATGGGTTGGCTAGTGTTTTTTAAATCTAGGCCAGGCCAGTTGTTCTCTGTAGAGCTCTCTCATATCTGTGGTCAGCAGTCAATTGATCTAGAACTGCCTCGTGTGTCTGGGAGTTGGCAGGCTGCCAGAGCACCTGGGTTCTCCTTCCTGCAGCCTCTCACCTTGATTCCCAAGGTACATTTTTTCAAGCCTCCACTCGAATCATTTGTCAGTGTTCCATTGGCATGAGCAAGTCACGTGGCTAACCCATATTTAACAGATAGAGAACCTCCACCTCTGGATGGTAAATGGAGAATTTGTGATCATTTTTACAATTACTCAAATGGCTCTTCCTGCAAAATAGTTAGAGCAGCCCCAGTCCCTCTCTACCATATTACCCTCTTTTATCTCCTCCATCTGGGACCCTGAACGTTCTACTTATATAAATGCTTTGTTCAATCCTCCTACCCTCCACATACTGCAAGCTCCTATAAGCAGAGGCTCACTCTATTTTGTTCTCCCATATTTCCAGTATCATAAACAATGCCTGGCAAGCATTCAGTGAATATAGGTTGACTGACAGACTTGTCTGAGGATTGGTGTAGAGCAGGCAAGGTGCCTGGGGGTAAGAGAAATCAGCCACGTGGAATAAGATGATTAATGGAGATGCATGGGAAAGTGACAGTTAAGTGTGGATCGCCAAGAGGTACTGAGGGGAGGCTTGGCATCCCTCTCCTGGGCTTTTGGTTCCTTTGGCAGCTCTGATCCCAGTGCCCTCTCCTCATCATTGGCTTCTGTTGACAGGCAGGACCTGCTGACTTGAAACACTTTGACCCAGAGTTCACCCAAGAAGCAGTCTCCAAGTCTATTGGCTGCACCCCTGATACTATGGCTAGCAGCTCAGGGGCCTCAAGTGCATTCCTGGGATTTTCCTATGCCCCTGAGGATGATGACTTCTTGGACTGCTAGGAGAAGCACTTGTGAAGCCTCTGAGGCCAGCTGGTAATAGGAGGAATTACTTTCAGCTGCTAGTAAGACTCAAAGTAATGTAATAAGTTTGATGGATTGAACAAGAAGTAGGGTCATTTTTTTCCCCATCAGAGAGGACATTGTTAGGTGACCTGGGCTGGTAGGACAGGTCATTAGATACTCAGAGGCTTTCCGTATTTCTATTGGGTCTCTTGACAAATGGCTTCTGATAGTAGAGTTGATATGTTATCACAAGATGGTTACTGGTTCTCTCGTCTCCACTTTTGTGTCCTGGACAGGCAAAAGGAGGAAAAGATGAGAGGGAACATCAAAGTGCTTTCCCAGCTGATGCAGTGTACATGCTTATAATCCCAGTGACACAGGAGGCTGAGGCAGGCAGATTGCAATTTGAGCCAGCCTCAGCAATTTAGCAAGACCATCAGCAATGTAGCCAGAACTTGTCTCAAAATAAAAGATTAAAAAAAAAAAAAAAAGGACTGGGGAACTGGGGATGTGGGTTTGATCCCCAGTACCCTGCCCCCAAAAAGTGTTTTCCCAGAAGCTCCATCCAATGACTTGTGCTGATATCTCATTAACCATCCTTTACTGCTGTAATGGAGCCTGGGTACACGAAGACCCTTAATAGCAAAGAGCTCTAATGCTAAGGGAGATGTGGAGAATATTGGGTGGGCAACTGGCATTCTTTACCAGAAGGCCTCTTAGTGCATAAAAAGAGCTGTAACAAGCCTAGAAGGTACTACCCAATCTCTCTTATTCTGTGTTGATAGTTTCTTTCTTTGTTGTGGGTAGTGTACTGGATGTGTACTCTTTGCTATTATTGAGTTTGGCTGCCTGGCATCTAAGCCCCTTGTAATAGACAGGGAATTCCTTATGAGCCTCGATGAGTCTCCCTATCTCCACTCAAGATGCCATATATTGACTTTCCCCTGAGCTAGGGCCAGGAATGTGACCCAGCAATACACCCATGCCATGCTTTGAACCAAAAAGGGATCAGAAGCTCTCTTTCAGGTGGCAGCTGTGGTAATGGTACCCACAAAACTAGGTTCCTGGTGTAGAGGTGGCAACAGTACAAATTGTACTAGTAATGAGTCCTCAGCAGCAGCAACTGGAGCAGTTTCCTCATCAGCCCAGTGCTGCAGCATCTGTCATTCCCGGAAGCCTCAAGTCCCATTCTCAAGCTGTGCCAAGGACTTAAAGAGCATCTAACTCACCGTTACGTACAACGATAATGCACTAATAAAAAATATGGAAAGTAAAGGGCTGGGGATACAGCTCAGTGATAGAGCACTTCTGGGTTCATTCCTCAGTACCACCAATATAAATAATAACATAAAAATTGGGGGGCAGGTCTAGGGGATTGAGCCCAGGGGTGCTCTACCATTAAGCTACATCCTCAGCCCTTTTTAAAATTTTGAGATAGGGTCTTGCTAAGTTGCAAACTTGCAACCCTTCTGCCTCAGACTAAGCTTCTGAGCCTTTTAACACTCTTTTTTTTTTTTTTTTTTTTGGCTTAACTGGGCAAAGTCAGCTTCAGAATGGCTGTCTGCGCTGAGCGAGTTTCTGTTAGACTCTTCATTGCCCATTAGTAATTTTCTTCCAAATAACCATAAGAAGGAATTATTACGATTTTATTTTTTGCCAATTGAGAAACAGAGTTGGAGAAGTAACTTCTTGCTTGAAGGCTAGGCCACTAATAAAGGCTAGATCTGGGATTTAGAGCCACATAACCTGGCTCCAGGGCTCTCACCTTTAACTTCTGTGTGAGTTTGCCCTTCACTCAGACTGTTAGGTCCAAGCAGAATGACCATCAAAATCTGTAATGAGAGCCAAAGTAAGAATTGGCTAGAATAAGCCAGGTGGTGAGAAAAAGAGGTCTTGTGGAAGAGACAGTGAACTGGACTCCCACTCATGGTCTTAGTTTGGTTGTCAAGTTCATGCCCTGCCCCACTTCACATGGGCAGCCCAGGCCTTGGTGACCAGAGCTTCCTGGTCACTTATACAGCTCTGTATGTTCAGAATTAGTCCTTTCTAAAGGCAATTCATATTGGACAGAATGTGAACATGTACAACCTCAGGAATTCAAGACTGCTCTTTTTTTTTTAATTTAATTTTTTTAAAGAGAGAGTGTGAGGGGAGAGAGAGAATTTTTTAATATTTATTTTTTAGTTTTTGGCGGACACAACATCTTTGTTTGTATATGGTGCTGAGGATCGAACCTGGGCCGCACGCATGCCAGGCGAGCGCGCTACCGCTTGAGCCACATCTCCAGCCCTCAAGACTGCTCTTATGGGATGAATTATACTGCCTTATTTTGGTAGAAAAGTGTTTTGTTTTGTTTTTTCTTCACAAACCTGTAGTATATACTTCATGTGGCTTTATTAAGTTTTTTGGTTTGGAGACAAGGGGAGAAAGTTTCTTAGGATCAATGTGCTGGCAATTTTATTGCCTTTGCCTCTGAACTCAGTCCCACTCTCTTCCTTCCATTTTGTTTCCCTCAATCTCCTACCCCAGGAATTATGGGGGTGGCCGGGAGAGTATGGAAAGAACACTAAGGACACTGACCTAAAGCTGGGTCAGGAAGAACTGATGTTAAGTTTTGACATGTGCTGAGAATATTGAAATAAACTGATTTCCATCTTAATAGTGCTTGCTAACTGCCAAATTTGGAATGTGAGGACAAAATCCCAACTCATCAAAGCAAAAATCAAGAGTGTAACTATCAGACATGATAGTACTGTTAAAAGTACACAATCAGCTATGAATTGTGAAGAGAGTGGTTCTATCCAAGATTGTAAAGTCACAAAAATTTTCACCAGGACAGAAAATAAAAATGAAGAAAAACTATGCTACTGAATTGATCATGCTACACCTATGTTTACGGAGCACATTCTAAGTTTTATATGTTTTACAATTCTCACTATAAGCCAGCATTTAGAAATTATTAACCTCATTTTATAGGTAGGAAACATTCACTCAGAGATTAAGCAAGTTCTTGCACCCATCTGGTGCAAGTCACAGCCAGGAACAGAACTTGGCGGCAGGTGACTGAAAAAACCTTGTTATTTCAAAAACCTATGACAGTGAGAGAAGTGCTTTTGGACAGGTGCTCTTGGTCTTCAAGCAAATACTGACTGCACAAAAGGCAGAAGGATCAGAAGGATCCAACTACATGACTTCCATTTTTCTCCCTAACTGCAGACTGTATTCATCCAACTGTGCACCAGGAGCAGCATCTGTAAGAGAATTTGTCCAGGAGATACAGCTCAGTGGTAGGGCATTTTTGCACGTGGATGCCCTGGGTTCCATTCCTTGCACAGGGGGAAAACAAAGCAAAACAAACAAAAACCTCTCATTCACCCTCTTCCTCTTTAAATCTGCTGTCTTGGTAGTTGTGAAAAACCAACTCAAGTTGTGTGTATTTTAATACCCTAAACTCCCAATACTCTGTATATATTGAAGACAAACATAAATGTAAACAAAAACTGTTAGATGTCTCTGCACTCATCTGTTTCAGCCTGGTGGCTGCCACAGCCCTGTAGACAAGAGCACAGCTCTATTAGGGCAGACACAGAGAGCTCCTCAGGAGAGAAGGGTGGATGGTTTGCAGTTGTGGCGTCCCTTCCCATTTTCATGGCGATGTCAGGGCAACCTATACGTGGTGATGGCTCTTTTGCACAAGCAATTCCTTCTGTCCACAACTCTTTTCCCCATTGACTTAATGATTGCCCCTCTTCTTTCAGATCTCTGCTGAGGAAGGGCTCCTTTCTAACCAGCTCGGGCCCCTCACAGCTCCCTAAGACAGTTTATATTTTTACATTTTGCTAGGACCTTGCCAAGGTCTAACCCCCCGCCTGCGGACGCCTAGAGGGCAGCAGGTCACCGCTATATCCCCGACGCTCAGGCCGGGCTGGTACTGTGGTGTTCAATGATGTGCAGATAATAAAGGGGAACATCTGGGGGTACTACTCTCACCGTTACTCCTGCCCACCCTCTTAGAGGAACTCGTCCCTGTCCTCTCAGTATCCTCGCATCAGGCATTACACAGCCAGGGAGGGGCTTCCAGCAGCAGGCGACCAGAACTCCAGACACACCCTCCCACCTTCCGGCCCCGACGTTCTGCGCCTGCGCCCTGGGGACCCAGGCTGGGGCGCTCCTACCCGCCTTCCTCCGCCGCCTCCACTATTTTGCGCCCTCGGAGTGGGGCGAGCTCTAGGTCCTTGGGACGTGCCATTCTTATTAGTTTTTAATAGCAATTGTTATTAAGGAACAGAATGAAATGGACTTCTTTTTGCCGAAAAGTTAATCCTCGTTGGGTTTGTATTTACCTCTCCTCCCATGTATAATCCCACATTAGTCCCGCCCGCGCCTGAGGCCCGCGGCAAATGCGCAGCTGCCGTTCTGTCGTCATCACGTCGCTGCGCTCCACGCAGAGTTCCACGTCCGGGACACGCCTTCTCGCGCGCGGGCGCGCCTTCACAGTTGCTAGGCGGCCTTGGATACCTGTCCGCGGGATGTTGGGCGACGTCAGGTGAAGATGGTGGTCACTGGGCCTCAGGTAGGAAGGACTCCGACTGGAAGGGGTCGGCCGGGGTGATGGGGCGGCTTAGGGGCTAACGGCGGCCTAGCCAGACTGCCCACAGGCTCCTGGGCCAGCCTTCAGGAAAATCGGAGGTCGGCCGGGGTAAAGGAACCGAGCGCGCGTAAATAGGCCGGGCCCTGGACCTCGGACTGGGCTCGAATCTCCACCGCCTCAGACTGCTTGGGTTTTTAATCGTCCTGTTGAGTGTGAAAGCGTTGGATGAGCAGACGTATGGTGTAGGTCTCTTTTCATTGCTGCCACCCTTGGTCTCTTCATCACTCTTCTGGGAAAGTCCTGATTGGACTAGTAAGATTATTGAAAAGAAGGTGAGAGAATAGTTGGGCAGATATTGTTTTAATGTTATTATTGTTGTGTTAAGGAAGCTCATTTCCCATCCTTAAGGAAGCTCATTTCCGAGTAATTTTAATAGGTCAGCCCCTCAGGTCTGCTGCCCTCTCCAGGGATGCAACCACAATAAGCCGTTAACTGAAATTGTAGCTTTCATTGCACTCTCCCTTTAAAAACCATAAAATGACAAAAGAAGTTTAATCCCTTTTCCTAGGTTTTTGTTCTTTGCCAGAAAATAACCAGTGGCAAAAGCAGAAATATGTGTCATTAGGTTAGTACATAAAGGTAACTTGAACACAAGCACTGCAGTATCAAGACTATCAGTCTGATACCTGAAGCAGCTTCTAATTGACCCAACAGGTGGGTACTGTGTAAAGCATGGGTACACTGGACTAAGGGATGATTCCCATCCAGGGCAGAACAGAGAGAGAGATATGATATTTCATCATGCCACTCTCAGTGGCTCACAATTTAAAACTTACAAATTGGAATTTTTCACTTCATGTTTTCAGATCACAGTTGACCTCTGGTAGCCAAAACCTGAGAAAGAAAAACCATGAAGGCTAAGGGAATGCTGTATTTTATCAGCAAAGTTGACAAAAACTGGAAATAGAAAGGATTGTCTGAAAACAAAAATGTATTAGTGTTAATGGAAGTACAAATGATTACAGTTTTTTGGAGGGCAATTTGTATGTTGACTTAGCCATTCAAAAAATAGGAATTTATTCTACAAATGTACAGAGTTATAAAAACATCTTGTTCAAAAATTATGTTTTTAGGGCTGGGGGTTTAGCTCAATGGTAGAGTACTTGCCTAGCAGGCACAAGGCCCTGAGTGATTCCAAACAATAAAAAATAAACAATGGGTATCTTTAGTATTTTACTAGCAAAATTTTTGGAAAAAATGACAGATGCCAATCAACATATAATTCATAAAAATATTGTGATACATCCAAAAAATGGGATTTGTATAGCTATTTAGCAGAATGTGGTACATCTATATGTATTGACATGGAAGGATGTCAAATATACAAAGTTAATTGGAAAAACTGTGTTGGACAATAGTGTGTATGATCAGATCATATTTAGTAAAATAAAATTGTTAAAAAATATATGTATATATGGAGAGAGAGAGGGAGAGATATTTAGAAGGCTATATTCCACCCTAGTAGCAGTTAGCAGTGACAAAACAATTTGGAAATGTGGTCTCAGGCCCACAAGAGCAGGGTCATGGTGGGCAAAGTGATGGAAGTAGGCTTGTTGGAGGGCCAGGGTAAGAACATGGAAGCAAAAGCCAGGAAATAAGCTGGGTTTGGTTTGGCCTTTGGTTTCTGTAGCTGTAATTCTATATTTCACTCTCAACTTTTGAGAATTGTAAGAGTGTCCTAGATAGGTTGAAGTTGTAAACCTTTCTTTGATAAATTAGAAATGAAAGGCTAGGGATGTAGCTTACTGTTGGAGCACTTGTCTAGCATGTGTGAGGCCCTGGGTTCAATCCCCAACACTGCCAAAAAAAAAAAAAAAGAGAGAGGAAAAAGGCTAAGAGAGAGCTGAAAGGCAATTATTTATTTCTTTTGGGGTCTTTCTTTGTAATATTGTTTATTGTTTTTCTGATGTCTTTTTCCCATAAGGTAACCATGGATAAGGAGGTTCGGAGCACCATTCTTTTCAATGCATACAAAAAGGAGGTGTTTACCACCAACAATGGCTATAAATCCATGCAGAAAAGACTTCGGTGTAATTGGAAGATTCAGAAGTGAGTTGAATCTTGTGTGCATTATTTTTGCTTCTAAGTGATATTAGTCTACTGGTGAAACTGAAAAGTCTTGATTTTCTTATGAAAGATAGATTGTTAGGTGTAAAGAACTCAATTTAAAGATTGTTCAAAAGATTGGGCATGGTGGGGCATGCCTATAATCCCAGTGGTTAAGGAGGCTGAGGCACGAGGATCACAAGTTTGATCCTCTAACCAACTTAGGAGACCCTGCCTTAAAAAAAATAAATAAAAAATAAAAAGAACTGGGCATGTAGCTCAGTGGTAAAGTACCTCTGGGTTCAATCCCTAGTATCCCTCCCCTCAAAATATATATGTATATTTTGAATATATACATATATATTCAAAAGTAAATGAATTATTATTAAAACATCTTTCAAAAAATTGCCAATTACCATATTATTAAGTTGTCCTAAAAATCGAAAACAAAACATTTTCTTATTATATACATATAATAAGATGTTGAAGGTTAGGGATGTGGCTCAGTGGTGGTAGAATGCTTGCCTGGCATGTGTGAGGTCCTGGGTTTGATCCCTGGCACTGGGGGGGAAAAAAAGTTTGGTTTAGGATGTAGCTCAGTGATAAAGGGCTTATGAGTGAGGCCTGTGTTCAATCCCCAGCACTGCCAAAAAAAAAAAAAAAAAAAAAGAGGGCTGGGGATGTGGCTCAAGCGGTAGCGCGCTCGCCTGGCATGCGTGCGGCCCGGGTTCGATCCTCAGCACCACATACCAACAAAGATGTTGTGTCCGCCGAGAACTAAAAAATAAATATTAAAAAAAAAATTCTCTCTCTCTCTCTCTCTCTTTAAAAAAAAAAAGAGAGAGAGAGAGAGATGTTGAAGCCTTTCTCCATATTTTAACTTGAATTGATACTTCAGTTTAGGGAAAGGAAAAATGGGAATTAAATGAGAACATCTCTGTCTTTATGTGTGTGTATTTGTGAATGTATTTTTTAATTCTAATTTGTTATACATGACAACAGAATGCATTATAATTCATATTACACATATAGAACTCAATTTTTCATATATTTGGTTGTACACAGAGTCATGCCATTCATGTTTTCATACATGTACTTAGGGAAATGATGTCCATCTCATTCTACCGTCTTTCCTACCCCCATTCCCCCTCCCTTTTCCTCCCTTCTCTTTGCCCTATCTAGAGTTCGTTTGTCTATTCCTCCCGTGCTTCCCCACAACCCCATTATTAATCAGCCTCCTTATATCAGAGAAAACATTTGGCATTTGGTTTTTTGGGATTGGCTTACTTCACTTAGCATAATATTCTCCAACTCTATCCATTTACCTGCAAATGCCGTGATGTTATTCTCTTTTAATGCTGAATAATATTTCATTGTGCATATATACCACATTTTCTTTATCCATTCATTTATTGAAGGGCATCTGGGTTGGTTGCACAGTTTAGCTGTTGTGAATTGTTCTGCTATAAACATGTGTATGTATTCTTCATGAGTATGAATGTATTAAACGGTCATATAAACTAATAGATGGAAGAGATAAGAGATGAGTGAATTAGTAGTTGGAAGACTTTTTTTTTAATGTGTGTGTGTATGTACGTGTGTGTACATGTGTATGTGTGTGTGCAGTCCTGTGAATTGACGCTATCACTGAGCTGCATCCTCACCTCTTTTAAATTTTTTATTGTGAGACATGACCTTGTTAAGTTGGCAAGGCTGGTCTGGGACTTATAAACTTGCAATCCTTCTGCCTTTGCCTTGGTATTTGCTGGGATTACAGTGCTACCACCCCTGGCTGGAGGACTTCTTCATGTCTTAGCATTGTTTAATTTGAACACATTTGCTTATTGGAAGTATTTCAGAGGCTGCATGACTCTGGCAGGCTGAGGAGGGGATTCTCACTTTGGGAGGGAGGCTGCTCGATGTACCTCTAAGCTCCTGCATCTCTTGACTTCTGTGGCCTTGGTTCCATACAGCCAAGATGCTAAAGTAGTTCATAAGTTGGTTTAAATTATGGACCTAACATTTACTTTTAAAATCATGTTTCCAGTTTAAAAGATGAAATCACATCTGAGAAGCTAATTGGAGTGAAACTATGGATTACAGCTGGGCCAAGGGAAAAATTTACTGCAGCTGAGGTAAGAAGTATCCATAAAGAAGAAATGTCGTGGTGTTAGGAAGAATGGGCTCTGAAACCCTGGACTTACATCCTGCTTCTCCACTTACTGTGTTGCCTGAAGGTGGTCACTTCATCTTTGACTTCATCATGAAATTGTGGTGATAACTGAGATAATCCATGTAAAGTGCCAAACACATAGAGAGGGCTAATCAAATATTAGTCATACTTCTTTGCCATATTTTTGTTTGAAAATAGTAAAACTTCATTTAAAGTTAAACTTTCTCAATTCTGTTGTATGGACTAGATAAAAAATGATAAATATAAAACCCATGCTAAAAATTGTGTTGATGAGGATATGAAAAAATTGGAACTCTTTTATACTGTTGGTAGCAATATAAAATGGTGAAACTATTAATGAAAAACAGTATGGCAGTTCCAAAATGAGATTTTTGAATGTTCAAAATTGAGAAAATTGAGTTCCACAGTCTCATTTCTGGATATGCATCCAAAAAAAATTGAAAGCAAAAGCTCAAAGAGTAATTTGTGCACTCATGTTCATAGCAGCACTTTTCACCATAGCTGAAAGATGGAAATAGCCCAAGTGTCTGTTTATAGATGAATAGATAAGCAAAATGTGGTATATACCTGCTGGAAATATTATTCAACCTTTGAAAGGAGTTGGAGCATAGCTTTGTGGTATTATGTATGTGCAAGGGCCTGGCTTTTATTCCTAGTACCAAATAAAGGGGTGGGGAGAAATTCTGACAAATGCTACAACATGATGAACTTTAAGGCCATTATGGCAAGTGAACTAAGGTAGTCATAAAAGGACAAATACTGGCCAGGTGCTGTGGCACTTGCCTATAACCCCTAAGACTAAGGAGGCTGAGGCAGGAGGATCACAAGTTTGAGGCCAGCCTCAGCAATTTGGTAAGGCCCTCACAACTTACTGAGATCCTATCTCAAAAGAAAAAATTTAAAAAAGAACTGGGGATGTAGCTCAGTAGTAAAGCACCCTTGGGTTCAATGGCCAGTGCAAAAAAAAAAGACAGGGGCTGGGGTTGTATCTCAGTGGTAGAGTACTCGTCTAGCATGCATGAGGCACTGGGTTCGATCCTCAGCACCACCTAAGTGTAAAATAAAGATATTGTGTCCACCTAAAATTAAAAAATTAATATTAAAAAAAGCCAAATATATCATGTGATTTCACTTACATGAGTAGTTGAATTCATAGAGCCAGAAATTAGTGGTGGTTGCAGGCCTGGAAGAAATGAAGAATTGTTAATAGGTATAGAGTTTTAGTTTTTTTTTTGTGGTGCTGGGGATTGAACCCAGGGCCTTGTGTATACAAGGCAAACACTCTACCAACTAAGCTATATTCCTAGCTCTAAAGTTTTAGTTTTGAGAGTTGAAAAGAGTCTGGAGATTGGTAACATGACAATGGTAGTGTGTTTAACATTTAAAAATGGTTAAGATGTTAAATTTAGATGTATTTTACCACAATTAATAAAAACTTAAAAACCCAGAACACATAAAGTACCTTTCTAACAGAGACTTGTAGGAAGTGCCCTGATGCTTGTGGAGGGTGTGGGGAGTAGGGAAGTTGAGGCAAGGCAGGGCTTCTCCTGTGGAGGCTGGCTGGGGTCTCCTGCTGTTACTCTATGTGGGGCCAGTGGGAGGAGATTTGCAAGGGTACATTTCTAGAATACCTATTTTCTCAAGTTTTTATAAGAATACTGTTTTTTTTAGAGGGCTTTCAATTTTTCTCCATTTAGAATGACGTTGTATAACCAGAAGAACAAGAAATTATACTCCATTTATGTAGATGTGTCAAAGTGCATTCTACTGTAATGTACATCTAATTAGAACAACAAAAATAGTCAAGGCAAGGAAAAGAAAAAAATAAATAAATAAAAATAGGTTAATGTCTTAAAAAAAAAGTTTCTAAGAACTAAGTCTGCCTCTCAAAGATTCATCTCTTTTGGAAGCATGAAGACATAACTGATCAGGCTAATTGAGAGAAGGAATAGGAATTATTGTTGAGATTGGAGGCAACCAGCTGCCTCTACCCACTGAGACCTTGAGGGAAATATATCACAGAGGGCAAAAGCCTGCAAAGAAGGAATACTTTATAACTTGTTGGGCCACCTCCCTTCTGTAGCTAAGGAAACCAGAGGTCCTTGCCTCAAAGGAGGCAGTCTTAGGAAAGCATGCTGTCCAGAAGGAGGATCAGAGCCTGGTGAGTGGGCCTTTTTCCAAGTGGGGACAGACACCAAGCCATGCCTTACTTCAGGCTTCCAAAAGACATGAATCCTCGAGAGGCAGATTTAGTTCTTTGGAACTTTTTTTAAAGATGTTAACTTAATTTTATTTATTTATTTTTTCTTTGCTTTGCCTTGACTTTTTTGTTGTTGTTCTGATTAGTCATACAGTACAGTAGAATGCATTTTTCACTCATTTACATAAATGGGGTATGATTTCTTATTCTTCTGGTTGTACAATATCATTCTAATTGGAGAAAAATTGAAAGCATTCCCTTTAAAAACTGGAACAAGTCAGGCATGCCCTCTTTCACACTTATATTCAACATCGTCCTTGAAACTCTAGCCAGAATAATTAGACAGGGGAAAGAAATTAAAGGGATATGAATAGGAAAAGAAGAACTCAAACTATCACTGTTTGCTGATGACATGATTCTATGTTTAGAAGATCCAAAAAATCCCATTAGAAAACTTCTAGAACTAATAAATGAATACAGCAAAGTAATAGGATATAAAATCAATACCCATAAATCAAATGCATTCCTATGTATCAGGATGAATCTACTGAAAGAGAAATTAGAAAAACTACCCCATTCACAATAACCTCAAAAAAAAGAAAAAAACTTGGGAATCAATCTAACAAAAGAGGTGAAAGACCTCTACAATGAAAATTACAGAATAGTAAAGAAAGAAATTAAAGAAGACCTTAGAAGATGGAAAGACCTTCCATACTCCTGGATAGGCAGAATTAATATTGTCAAAATGGCCTTACTACCAAAAGCTCTATACAGTTTTAATGCAATTCCTATTAAAATCCCACTGGCATTCTTCATAGAAATAGATAAAGCAATCATGGAATTCACTTGGAAAAATAAGAGACCCAGAATAGCTAAAGCAATCATTAACAAGAAGAGTAAAGCAGGAGGCATCACTATACCAGACCTTAAACTATACTACAGAGCTATAGTAACAAACATGGCATGATATTGGTACCAAAACAGAAATGTAGACCAATGGAACAGAATAGAAGACACAGAGACAAATCCACGAAAATACCGTTCTTTGGAACTTTAGCCTAATAAAATGTCCTCTTGCCAGACCATTGCTGGCACCATACCTTTTGTTTGGAGCTAGTGTGAGGAGGGATGGAAAGGAAGAGAAGAGAAGAGCCTTTGACTTCTGAGAACCAACATCCCCTGTTTTTATTCTTCTAGAGGGCTGATCCCTGTGGTGGCAGGGATCTTCCTCAAGAGAAAGGATCAGTTCTTTACTGATCATTGCTGGCCTCCTAGAACTAATAATGGGTAATTGGGTGGCACTTCCTTGATATTGTCCTTCAGAAGCTTTTGTATCAGGACAGACATCTATGTCTGGTCAGGCTAGAAACCAGGCTGAAGAGTCTTCCCCATTTCCCACCTCAACTACCCTAACTCACTTGGTGATAGTATTTGGCCACCACCAGGTGACCACATGACAGCTGAGTATTTTCCAACGTGTTAGAACAACATCCATAGTGCTGGGGATATAGCTCAGTTGGTAGAGTGCCTGCCTCACACGCACAGGGTTGTTTTGTTCAATCCCCACACCACAAAAAAAAAAAAAGAAAAAGAAAAAGAACAGGATTCACCATTGTATCCTGATTATAAATACTATCCTAAATTGAAATGCATAGATAATATAACCCACTACTATTTAAAACAAGTCAATACAGTAGCCTAACTATAATAAAAAGAAATTAAAGGAAGATGATTTATGAAAGAATATATGTGTTTTGTATTGTAAATGTTTCAGCATATATACACTAGAAGAATGCTTATTTCAGTTTGTGAATGTTTGGGCATGTGTCCACTAGAACACTTATTTATATTTGACATTTTAAATAATGGCTAAACAAATACATAGAATCACCATGAATAGGACAGGTACAAAACTGAGCTGATGCAGGTGTGTTGTATTGGTAATTCAGATCATGAGCCACATTGCCACTTGTGATGTAATTTGCCAAAATATTGTCTAATTCTTGGTAAATTGCTGAGAAAAATAAAGTAAACTTCTTTCCTTAATTTACATGATAGTTGTATACCTGAGAATTTGGTTTGTAAAAATATTTTTTGTTTATATATAAATTGGAGTTAGATTCTAGGATCAGTTTATGTTTTGTTGTTGTTTTTTTTCCTTAAACCCATGTGACATTCAAATGTTGTGGGTTAGTTCTTCACTATGAGGAGGACTGGTCTGAGCACTGTTAGGACAATTCAAAGTACCTGCTAAATGGTTTTAATGCCTCTGCTGAGAGCCATAGGCCTGGATCATACAATGTCAATTATATAAAATATACCATATTTGCTTCCACATTGCATGATGGAACTCATTATTTACATACCAAGTCTTTCATTTATCTTTCTCAAAATGCCAGTCAGCAAGTAGGACACAAAAGATACCAATACCAACTGTTTTCCCACTGCATTTAGATACCATAGACAAATTCTAGAACCACACAGTCATAGGTTCCAAGTCCCAGTATGGTTCCCCAAGCAAAAACTATGTTCTGAGCATATAGAAAACAAAACATGTATATAGATATACGCATATTAGAGTGCATATTTATATATTTTTTTCTTTTGTGATATTGGGAATTGAACCCAGGGTGCTCTACCACTGTGTTACATTTGTACCCCTTTTTGTTTTTGAGACAGGAGCATGGCTTTGAGCTTCCATTCCTCCTGCCTCAGCCTCTGAAATAGCTGGGATAACAGGTGAGCACCACAGTGCCCAGGTTCTTTCCTGGTGGACTATTTAGTGAAGAAAATTAAAAGCTATTGGTCTCTGCCAGGTATGGTGGTACATGCCCGTAATCCCAGAACTCAGGAGGCTGAAACAGTAGGATTGCAAGTTTGAGGCCCTCAGTAACTTAATAAGACCCTTTCTCAAAAAATAAAGCTGGGCACTTTGGGGAGCCCAGCTTTATTTTTGTAACCCCAGCAACTTGGGAGGCCCAGATAGGAGGATTGCAAGTTTGAGGCCAGCCTCAGCAACTTAGCAAGACTCTGTCTCAAACTATTGGATTAGATACCCTCCCCTTGCAAGGTTTCCTCAGGATGGGTCAGCAAGATCGACTTCAGATTTTTTTGCCTCTTCAGCTTTTTGAGAGTGAGAGAGCTTCCCAGGAGATAAGCCAACAACTTGAATTTCTCACTGTGGTTTGGTCAGTTGATGACCTTGAACAAAATTCCTCCCTGATGAGGTGTGAAATGGCTTCAGCCTGATATTCTTGGCAGGCAGTGAAGGGAAGGTATGATCTAGATTTATGGTTCTCAGCTGGGATAATTTTCCTTCTTTCCTTCTAATGGGACATTTGGCAGTGTCTAGGGACATTTTTAGTTGTTGGGAGAGTAGGTGTAACTTGTATCTAGTAGTTGGAGACTAGGGATGCACTAAATGGAGATCTGTGAATTTCTTTTAATTAATAGTTTTACACTTTTGCTTTGTTGTCCTAATGGTCAATTTTGAAAATGACAATTCAATTTGAGTATTTTGAAGCATTATGTTCAAAGATAAGCCTGGAACTCTTTTATAAGGAGTATATTATCCCTATATTATTATCCTGTGTGCATTTATATTTACATGTTTTTTTAATTTGTTTTTAGTATTTATTTTTTGTTGTAGTTGAATACAATACTTTTATTTTATTTATTTATTTTTATGCGGTGCTGAGGATCGAACCCAGGGCCTTGCACATGCTAGGCAATTTTGTTCTACCACTGAGCCACAACCCCAGCTCCTATATTTACATGTTTTATAAAAGGTTTGAAGTGTTTATTTTTTAGTAAAGTTTTACTTGTAGTAAAAATGTTTTGGTCAGAAGTCTTTTGAGTATGTGTACTCAAAGATTGATTTTTTTTCTTTGTGTAGTTTGAGGTCCTGAAGAAGTACCTTGACAATGGTGGAGATATCCTTGTGATGCTAGGAGAAGGTGGAGAAACCAGATTTGACACCAACATTAATTTTCTACTAGAAGAATATGGAATCATGGTTAATAATGGTGATTATTATTAATTTAATCCTTAATAGAGGCAGTGATTTTCTATTTATTGTTTGTAGTGGGGTCCTCTAGGCCCACTGGTCCAGTGGAAAAAGGTCTGGGCTGAAGTCATATGTTCAGCATTCTGGGCTCACCAGCAGTCAGCTTTCTAGGCCTACGTAGGCTTCTTCCATTGATAAAATTCAAGGGATTGCAACAGAGTTCTAGGTTCTTTCAGGTCAAAATTTGTATGAGTCTATAACATCAAACTTATTTCTGATCTTAAATGCATCTTTTTCTCTCTTTCCTACAAGATGCTGTGGTTAGAAATGTATATTACAAGTATTTCCATCCTAAGGAAGCTCTAGTTTCCAATGGAGTGTTGAACAGGTAAGCATGTTGAGAAGCCAAGACAGATGACTCTTATCTCTTCTCACCTATTTTCATTGCCCCATCTCTCTTTCTTGGCTTTTTGTTTTATTCTAATTTATTCTAATTTATTTTATTTTATTACTACTACTTATTCATTGAATTATATTCCTCCATCTTTTGCAACCTTAGCTCACGTTCTCTTTTTGTGAGTTAGGATACTTTCAGTTACAATTAACAGAAAAACCCTGTCCAAATGGGATTAAACAGAAAGATTGTTAACTCATGTAGTAGAAAAAGCCCAGAAATAAGGCAGGTTTGGTTAAGGATCGACTGAAAGATTCATGTCAACAGGGCTCTAATTTCATTTCTTTTCAATTCTTTCGGCTTTACAGTTCATTATGCTCAAAGATAAGCTGGAAATCTTTTATAGGGAGTATATTATCCCTATATTATTATCTTGTGTGCATTTATATTTACATGTTTTTTTAAAAAATTGTTTTTAGTATTTATTTTTTGTTGTAGTTGAACACAATACCTTTATTTTATTTATTTATTTTTATGTGGTGCTGAGGATCGAACCCAGGGCCTTGCCTATCCCTATCCCTAACCCTAACCCTAACCCTGACCTAGAAGTTCTATATGTGTGGGCTGATTTTTTTTTTTTTTTTTTTTTTTAAACAGGTTCTGCATGCTGTCTAGGGCAAGAAAGCATTATTTGGTCTGAGCATTATCACCAAGAGTAGTCATGAGGTTGAATCTGTTTGATCTGGCCTGGGTCATTTTTTTTCTCAGCTGTCTAAAACAGATTAGGAGCTTTTAGAAAGCAGGAAATGAATGCATGAGGGGCAACATCCAATGTCCCTGTGAGCTTTTGCTCACATTCAAAATTATTCATTCCACACCTGAACATATGATATGCTAGGTACTCACTCTATTGACCCTGAGGATAGTCTAGAATGTGGGTCTAGGGAGATGCACTCTTTCCTCAGGACTCAAGAAAAAGAACTGATCCTAATATTTTAATCTTAACTTTTGCAAGCTTCCTGAAAAAGGTGTGGTTGTGTAGGTATACTTTAATTTTTAAACAATTGTGTCCCGGAGAGGTTTCAAGATGGTGGAATAGAGAAGGTTGCTTTCTTGGCTGCTTTGTGGCGTGAAGCCAAGAAAGCAGAGAAGCAATGGACTAAGACTTGGCAAATGAGTGGAACATAGGGGGATCCCTGGGGTGCAGTCTTCCAGGGTAGACTGGCAATTGCTAGGCCCTGGAGTTGCTCTGATTTAAAAAATCCAAAACAATTGGCATTCCTCGAAGATCCTGGAGCATACGTAAGCCTAAACTCTGCCTCCAGATTACCTCTTTCACTTCAACAGTCTACCTGGAGGGTGAAGCATCATGCTCCAGATTACCCAACCTAATGCTGCTGAAAAGAGAAGCTGAGAATCTTTTGAACTCCAAGGAAACAATTCTTTCACTTTCCGTCAGGATTTTTTTTGTTTTTTTTTTCCTCTCTGTTTAATTGTTACCTTAATGGTTCATGAACATTTATACATATTCATGTTTTTTTCTCATTCCTAGCCTTTTTTTTTTGTAATTTTTTTTTGTTATAGTTGGGCACAATACCTTTATTTTATTTATTTATTTTTATGTGGGGCTGAAGATTGAATCCAGTGCCTCGAACGTGCTCTGTGAGCACTCTACCGCTAAGCCATAATCCCAGCCCCCTAGCATTTTTGAAGCATATTTTTCATGTTTTTTTTTTTTGAGGTTAGGATTAGTATGTTTCAGTTTTGTTTTGTACTCTTTTATTTTTAATTTTTAAAATATTTATATTTTTTTCTCTCATCTGTTTCACTCAATTCTTTCTTCTGCTAACAGTCAATCCCTATTGTTGTCTTTTCGTTCTTCCTTTAATGTTTTTTCTTCTATCTTCTTTCTTCCTCCCTCATAATCATCACATTCTATATTCTATATCACTTATTTTTTTCTCCCTGTCTACTATTTGAAACTGTAAAAACCCTTTTACAAACTTACTGTCTTTATTTTAGGCAATAACTACCATATAATTTCTATTTAATGTGACAATTAACATTGTAGACGTCATAGCAGGAATTGTTTGGTTTAATGCTGTATATTGTTTGCATTGGTTGTTGTTTTGTCTCCCTCTCACTGATAAGGTACTAGAAACCTTCAGGGACACTAAATCCACAGGGTAGAGACTTACTGCGTCAGATCCCCACCGTTAGATGGTTTGATACACAAACAATATGAAAAAGCAAGGAAAAAATTGCCCAAACAAACCAAGGTATTCCAATAACAGAATTCCATCGACACCACAATGGAAGAAATGTCGGAGAAGGAGTTTAGGATATACATAGTTAAACTTCTCTGCAAGGTAAAGGGTGCTGTAAGAGGAGTGAAATCAGAGAAAATACAGGTTGTGAAAGATCATTTCAATAAAGAGATAGATTCTGAAAAGAAATCAAACAAATCCTCAAAATGAAGGAATCAGTAAAACAAATTAAAAATTCAATGGAAAGTATCCCCAACAGATTAGATCACTTTGAAGACAAAGATTTTCAGGCAATGAAGACAAAATATGTAATCTTGAAAATAAAGTTGACTGGGCTGGGGTTGTGGCTCAGTGGTAGAATTGATGAAGGCTTGGAGATACAAACCAAAGAAATGCACAGTCTTTTCAATGAAATGCAATATCAGAAAATTTCCCAAACTTAAAGAGTGAAATGGAAAATCAAATACTAGAAGCCCGTAGGACCTCAAATATACAAAAGACCCACACCAACACATTATTATGAAAATACCTGACATATAGAATAAGGATAGAATTTTAAAGGCTGCTAGAGAAAAACGTCAGATCACATTTAGAGGGAAACCAATCTGGATCTCAGCTGATTTCTCAACTCGGAACCCCAAAACTAGGTGGTCTTGGATAATACACACTAAGCTCTGAAAGAAAATGCATACCAGCCAAGAATACTATACCCAGGAAAATTAAGCTTCAACATTGACAGTGAAATAAAAATCTTACATGATAAGCAAAAGTTAAAAGAATTCACAGCTGAAAAGCCTGAACTACAAAACATACTCAAAATATTTCTTGCAGAAATGAAAAAAAAAGTGAGGAACTACACTAAAAGAATAGTCAAAGGAGAAACAATTCAAATTAAAAACTGGAAATAAAATGACAGGGAATAAAAATAATTTTTTAATAATAATATCAATATAAATGGCCTAAACTCATCAATCAAAAGACAGACTGGCAGATCGCCTTAAAAAAATTAGTCCCAACAATATGCTATCTCCAGAAGTGTGTGCGTTTCCAAATATTTGGAAGTATTTCAGATATCTTCCTGGTGTTGATTTTTAATTCTGTAGTAGTTAAAGAATATGCTCTGAATAACTTGAATTATTTCATGTTTTCATTTTCGTTCAAATTATTTTCTAATTTCCCTTGTGATTTCTTCTTTAATCCACTGTTACTTATTAATGTGTTAATTAATTTCTGTGTGGTTTTGGATACCTTGAATTTTATTCTGTTTTTTCTGATTTCTTATTTATTTCATTATGGTCAGAGACTGAGCTTTGTATCATTTTAACCAAGTCTTGTTGCTTTTTCATGCAATATCTGAATTTTTAGGACATTTTAAAATTACTTTTCCCTTACTTTGAGTTGTACAGATTTTTTTATTCTGAATGCTGTATTTTACTATTCATAAATCCATATTTTATCTGTAAAAAAATTTTATTGGCTCAAAAAAATGTATCACAAAGTGTACAAAATCCTCGCATCTGGTTCACATTTCCTATTAATGAATGCAATATGAGATTCTCCACTTTTTTTATTTACTAGGTTTTCATTTTTTTTCTTCAAGGGAAATTAGCCGAGCTGCAGGAAAAACCGTACCTGGAATTATTGATGATGAGAGCAGTGGAAACAATGCCCAGTGAGTGTGTTTCTCAAGCCATTTGAGGAGGAAGGATTTATCATTTCAAAGGATTTTCCTTTTGAAAGTGAAAAGAGTTTCCCAATTACAAAAGTAATTCTCACCAATTGATAAATAAAAACAGTGTAAACAGTTCAAAAGGAAGAAAGTAGCCAGGCAGTGAGTGCGGTACCCCTGTAATCTCTGCATCTCAGGAGGCTGAGGCAGGAGGATTGCAAATTCAAGGTTAGCCTCAGCAACTTACTGAAGCCCTAAGAGTTTAGTGAGACCGTGTCTCAAAAAAGAGAGCTTGGGATGTGGCTCAGTGATTAAGTGCCCCTGGGTTCAAAACCCAGTACAGAAAAAAAAAAAAGAAAGGCAGAAAGTAAAAGTTCTGCATTTTAAATCCATGCCCTTCCCCTGAAGATAATCTCTCTTTTTTTTTTTTTTTTTTTGATTGGGGGGGGGTACTAGGGATTAAACCCAGGGGTACTTTACCACTAAGCTAAATCCTCAGCCCCTTTTAAAATTGTTTGATAAGGTCTCACTTAAGTGGCTTAGGGCCTCACTAAGTTGCTAGCTTTTTAAAGATATTTTATTGGTTGTTGGTGGCCCTTTATTAATTATTTTTGTGGTGCTGAGAATCAAACCCAGTGACTAACACAGGCTAGGCAAGCGCTCTACCACTGAGCCACAACCCCAGCCCCTTTAGTTTTTATTTTGAAACAGGGTCTCAGTAAGTTGCTGAGGCTATTCTCAAACATGTAATCCTCCTGCCTCAACCTCCCAAGTTGCTGTAATTATAGGTCTCTACCACTGTGCCTGGCTAATATTTTGCCTTAATAATACTACCTAACATTTATTTGAGCACTTACTGTGTAATAGATATATATTACTTTATTTAATATTCACAACAACCACAGAAAGTTAGAGATGAAATACAAAGAGGTAATTTCCCAAATTTACCTGAGTGTTAGAACTTTGGTTAAACCTAGGCATTTGCTCCAGAACCTATCCTTTTTTTTTTTTTTTTTTTTGTCTGAGACAGATTTATTTAGGAAAGCAAATGCACTTTTAGGAGAGAATGTAGGCTATCTCAAAAGAGAGACATCTTTGTGAATAAAGTAAGAAATACGCATCCAGGAGAGGGTGCCAACCAACTTGACAGTGAGAAGCTTTTGGGATAAAGCAAGGAACACACATTCAAGGGAGAATGCAGCAGTTGACCTCTGCTCCATATGGTTATAAACAAGTTTTTATATGTTACAAATAAAAAGCACATGTGAATATCTTGGTATAGTTTTTGTGCACTTTTGCTAGTATTTTAATAAGGTAGCATTGGAATTTCTGAGTCAAAAGTCATCTTATTGACACATTGTCAACTGTGATACATTGCCCAGTTGCCTTCAGGCAGTTGGCAGCACTTACAGTTCCTATGAACACGTCCACTTTTCCCTCTTGCCAGCATGGAGTATTCTAGTAAAAATGGTATCCCTTTTTTCTTTTTTAGTTTGCATTTCTTTGATTATTAGCACATGGGAGTAGGTTTTTCCTATCCTAAGATTATGAAATATTCACATATTTTTTTGTACTCTTGTAGTCTTGTTTTTGAATACATTTTTAATCCATCTGGATATATTTTAGGATATGATATAAAAATGGATATGTTTCTCTAAGTAGCTGAAATTATGCCATCCATCTCCAATAATTTGAAATATTATTTACTATATATATAATTCACACCTCGCATATATATTTGGAGTTTGATTCTAATCCATATTATTTGTTTTTAATTCACTAGTTCTACATTACTTTTTTCATTTATTTTAATTAGGTATATATGACAGCAGAATGCATTTCGATTCATTGTACACAAAAGGAGCACAACTTTACATTTCTGTGGTTGTACACTTGATGTAGCATTGCACCATATGTGCAGTCGTATATGTACCTAGGGTAATGATGTTCATCTCATTCCACCATCTTTTCTACCCCCATACCCTCTCCCCTTCCCTCTTTCTCCTTTGCTCCATCAAAGTTCCTCTATTTTTCCCATGTTCCCCCCTGCATTATGGATCAACATCCACTTAGAATATTTGACCTTTGGATTTTGGGGATTGACTTACTTCACTTAGCCTGATATTCTCCAGCTCCATCCATTTACCTGCAAATGCCATAATTTTATTGTTTAATGCTGAGTGATATTCCATTGTGTATATATATACCACAGTTTTGTTATCCATTCATCTATTGAAGGGCATCTAGGTTGCTTCCACAGTTTAGCTATTGTGAATTGAGCTGCTATAAACATTGATGTGGCTGAATTACTATAGTATGCTGATTTTAAGTCCATTGGGTCTAGACAGAGGAGTGGGAGATAGCTGAATCAAATGGCGGTTCCATTCCAAGTTTTCTCAGGAATCTCCATACTGCTTTCCAGATTGGTTGCACCAATTTGCAGTCCCACCAGCAATGAATGAGTGTGCCTTTTTTCCCACATCCTTGCCGACATTTATGGTTGTTTGTATTCTTGATAACTGTCATTCTGACTCTCCACATTTACTTTAATTCCTAGATTTTTGTAACTTTTTATGTAAAGTTCATCTTTTATGGGGTAATATTCCTGAAAGTTAATACGTAACTGAGAAAAATATTTGCAGTACACAGAGTTCTTATAAATGATGAGAAAAAAATTTTTTAATGGTCAAAAATCGGTAACAAAATACATAGAAAACATACAGTCAGCTTATCTCCTTTGAGTGAGTTTGGGGGAAATGGTGGGGATGGTGGTAGAATTCACACTGACATTCATGTGACTATATTTCTTCCACTTAAATGTTGTTCCATGGTCATCTGGTGATTTCCTTCTGCTCCTGGCCTAGAACTCAGGGCTGTAGTTCCTACTTAGTGGGATGCGGCTGTGCTAGGGGCAGATGGAGGAGAATGGAGAATGTGGGCAGGTATTGGCTTCTCTCCCATGGCGTGACCATGGAAGTCATAAGCGTAGACAAGACTTTACTGAAGGGTTGGGGAAAACTAACCCTGGCAGGAAATAATTTTAAAGTTAAGGTAGGAAGAGGTTTCTCATGGTCCAAAAGAATAGGAAAATTAAAATCTTGATTCCTCATGGATGCTTTCTCCATGATTTTCCCTACCCAGCAGTCTCTAATTTATGCTCTGAATTTAAGATCACTGTTTGTCTCCATTCTGAGATCACTTCCTTCAAACAGCTACGTTTGCAGAGCTCCAACTTTCAGTAAAACCCTAACCCCTCCTATATGGGTTAGCCTCACCTCAGGATCTGTACCCCATAGTTTCTAGAAGTACTTTGCCCTTGGTCACGTGGGGATTGAATCCAAGGTACTTTACCACTGAGCTGCTTTCCTAGTCTTTTATATTTTTTATTTTGAGACCAGTCTCACTAAGTTGCTGAGGCTCACCTTGAATTTATGATCCTCCTACCTCAGCCTCCAGAGTTGCTGGGATTATAGATGTGTGCATCTGCATCAAGCTAGATGCTCTTAAGTCTGTGTTAGTGGAGAGTAGAAGGGACTCCAAGGCAAGTCTTTGTAGCAGTGTCCAGTGTGAAGTATATATATACCCCCCAATTCATGTAAGCATTCACCTGGTGACATGCCCTCCCATGATAGACATTCTTAGAGATTGTAGTAGCCAAATCTGAGGAAGAATAGAATATGTATTTTTAAGACATTATGCAGAACAGGCTCATGTGAAACTCTAGGTCATTCTTAGATAAGGCCCCTGGTTGCTTCCTGCTCCATTGGGGCTACTTTACTTTTTCCGGTTATAATCATTTGTACTTTTCTGTTAGTTCACATTCATATTTGCTAAGATACCGCATTAAACTTGTAACTATAGTTGTCCCAGTTTTTGAGTTAACTAACCCAAGCTTAGGAAAAAAATTGTATTTGATGGTGAATCAGTTTTGCTCAAGAAACACTTAAGTTTATTTTCAGATTTTAAAAATATATTTAATAAGCATTTGCATGTGTTCCTCTAATTTCTTACAGAGCTCTCACCTTTGTCTATCCTTTTGGTGCCACCTTGAGTGTCATGAAACCAGCAGTGGCTGTTCTGTCCACAGGCTCTGTCTGCTTCCCACTTAACAGACCCATTCTGGCTTTTTATCACTCAAAGGTACAACTTTTGTTAAATATGTGTGTGTATGTTATTTTTATTATTGAGATACTAAAAACTTCTTGTCATTTTGTATATGAGTTTCACATATTTTCTCACTGATCTTTATGTCAATCCAATGAAGTAGTTTTTAGGTATCCACATTTTATTCATGGGAAGCAGTGGGTCATCATATAATCAATGGTGTCAAATCCTAAACCTACCCCTTATTCTAAGTCTAAAGCTTTTCCACAATAGTGTGAGGGTATCTGTTTATAACTCTCAACCAACTTTGTCCTATTATTCTGTGTCCTCACCCTCAGAGTACTGAGAATCCATTCAGGAAAAGGGGGAGTTAACTACACAAAATTGGCTAGAATTAGCTGCTTTTGTTTTGGTTTATCCCAGGAGAACATATCAGAAGACTAGTTGTCCAGTTCTCATTTGGAGACCCCATGGAGTGTGGCAACAGTGGTCCAGAGGTCTCTATGTTATGCTGTCATTTTCCCACTGCCTTTTAATTCACATTTTGTTGAATTTACCTTCATCTGTCCATAAGACATGAAATTCATCAGCTGACCTTTCTGTTTTTTCAAGGGACTTAAATATCCCTTGGTCTACACATTCCTAGTTTTTCTTTGTGAGATCTAGTTTTATCTTTCCTCTTCTTATTTAAAGCTCTCATTTTTCTTAGGAAGTAAATAAATGTCTATGCTGTGAAAGATTTAAATGAAATTCATGTGGCTATTATGGTAGTTTTCTCTTCCAAATAGCTGAAATATTATTTTATTTTATTATTTTTTTATTTTTTTAAATTTTTAATATTTATTTTTTAGTTCTCGGTGGACACAACATCTTTGTTGGTATGGTGCTGAGGATCGAACCCGGGCCGCACGCATGCCAGGCGAGCGCGCTACCGCTTGAGCCACATCCCCAGCCCCTGAAATATTATTTTAAAACTAAAGTGTTATTTTTGAGATGTGGAAATAGTTTATATAAACTGTCAGTTTATAAATACAAATGAAAATGAGATAGTATTTTAAGAGGCCTCTGGTTTAATACTGCAAACTATGATTATTTGATTTCTTTTTTTGTTGTTGTTTTGTTTTTTCTTGTTTTGACAATTTGGGGGATTGAATCCAGGGCTTCTTGCATACTAGGCAAGTGATCCACCACTGAGATACATACCCAGCCTTTTTTAAACAATTTTTAAAAATTTTAAACAAGGTCTAGTTAAGTTTCCAAGGTTGTCCTTGTGATCCTCCTGCCTCAGCCTCCTGAGTAACTAGGATTATTGGTGTGTGCCACCACTCCTGTCTCCTTTACCTTAATGTTTCATTTGGATTTATTTCTAATTATTTGTGACATAATTAGATATAGTTATGGATATAACATTGCAGGTAGATTTTTTTTTTTGTGTATTTCAGTTTGTTTTGTTGCATATGTTGACAGTTGTTGCAGCAGTGTGTGACAGTTTGAGCAGCAATGTGTGAAAGAACTCATTTCACTAAACCTGACCAACACTTTATAGTCTTTTTTATATTTATTAATCTGATAGGTAAAAGTACTTTGACTAATACTGAAGTTTTTTCTTATGAACCAGTCGATATTTCTTTTTGTGAACTTTTCATATTGATAGTTTAGTTTTCTGTTTGAATATTAAACTCTATTTTTTTTTTGTACTTATAAATGTCTTTGAAATTCTGATAGAATATGTTTGGGTTTGCCTTTTCTCCCCCTTTAAAATTGTTATTGGTCTGAGAGAATAGTTCAGTGGTAGAATGCTTACATAGCATGTGTAAGGCTTTGGATTCTATCCCCAGCATTAAAAAAAATTATGATCTTCATTTATATGATAACATTGGGAAAAGGCTGGCAAACCAATTTATATTACTTTTTGTTAAAATTAAGTGGGAAAATATAGATATGTCTAAAATGAGAGGCCAAGTAAGTTGTAGTTGTCATCACAGTGGATACTGATAGACTGTTAAAATCCTAATGTGAATTGGCACTTTTTAGTATGTAAGATAGTTGCTGACATGATTCTGGTGGTAAATGTTGAGGGACTAGGATACATGCAGTGTTTTGGGATCTGAGTATCTGACAGTGCTTTGTCATTAGTAGAACCAAGGCGGGAAGCTGGCAGTGCTTGGCTCATGTCACATGTTCAGTGACCAGTATTTGGATAAAGAAGAAAACAGCAAAATCATGGTGAGCTTTTCCCTGTCATCAAATTGATGTATCAATATTGGTAAGCACCTTTACTGATTTAAAACCATCTCTTCAGAATCCATTATATGGTGGTACTAAGAATACAGAGTTTCAGGCATAGTCCCTTGCTTAGAAAAAGTTTATAGCACATGAAGAAAAAGAATGACATACAGATTAATCCAGAAATATATTTCTAAGCATGCCAAGTAGGGATGAGAGCCGACCCTGAGAGGAGCAAGCTTAATAAGGACCTTAAGTGTAAAGCCCCAGAACTTGAACTTTATGCCAGAAGCTATGGGGACCCCTTTAGGGTTTGCAGCAGCCTTGGGCATAGTCAGATCCCTCTGTCATTTGTGTGGAATGAGAAAGGGGCAGCCAGAGCCAGTTAAGAGGCTGGTGAAGTCAACCAGGTAAAAAGAATAAAGACTGAATCAAGGAGTGAAGGGAGAATGGAGAGGAGGGGCGGAGAGTGTGCATGGAAGCTAGGAACTTTATGTACAGCACTGACTGATGAGGGCAATGAAGTAAAGACATTGCAGTTATTCTGTCAGAATAGTGTAAAGGACAGTAGAGTGGGAAGCAGATACCTTCACAGAGCTGTACATTGTGGGATTCCAGTGGCTTACTTGTCACAGGAAGTTATACGAATTAGTGAAATTGACTCCTTCCATTTTAGAAGGGTTGTATTGAGAGTCTGTTTTTTTTTTTTTTGAGAGAGAGAGAGAGAATATTTTTATTTTTAATATTTATTTTTTAGTTTTTGGCGGACACAACATCTTTGTTTGTATGTGGTGCTGAGGATCGAACCCGGGCCGCACACATGCCAGGCGAGCGCGCTACCGCTTAAGCCACATCCCCAGCCCCTTGAGAGTCTTATTAAAGTCTTATTTATGTAGAATCCTCATGAATTTCTAGTGCCTCTAGATGTAGTCTTGGAGAGCTAGATGTTCTTTTTTATTTCCCTGTAGTACTGGGGATTAAACCCGGGTGCTCTCTCACTGAGCAACATCCCCAGCCCTTTATTGTTAATTTAATTTGCCTAGGCTAACCTTGAACTTGTGCTCGTTCTGCCTCAGCTTCCTGGTGGCTAGGATTACACACATGTTGGCATAGTACCTTGCTCTTAGATATTCTGCTTTTTAGTAGCTATACTTTTTTTTTTTTTTTGGTACTGGGTATTGAACTCAGGGGCACTTGATCACTGAGCCACGTCCCCAGTCCTATTTTGTATTTTATTTAGAGACAGGGTGAGTTGCTTAGCACCTCGCTTTTGGTAAGGCTGGCTTTGAATTCACCATCCTCCCAAGCTGCTGAGATTACAGGCGTGTGCCACTGTGTCTGGCTAGTAGCCATACTTTTTAAGATCAGACTGCCATCATATTAAAAGGTTTTTTCAGGATTGTGAACAAGTTTTAATAAATTTTGGCTTACGGTTAAGTATTAGAGTGTCCTAAGGTAAATGATGAATTTCTGACAATAAAGGTTGCATTAAGAGAAGAAAACCTTTAAGTTTTCATATGATATCACCAATAGAAGTCTGGTTACTTTTCTGAATCATTGGTTTAGTCTTTTTCCTTTATTATTTTTTTCTTGATTGACTTAACTCTCTGACCTTTAGCTTTTCCAAATAACCAGGTATCTAATTCTGTGTTTATTTTTTAAATCCAGGATGTTGTTTTCCAGTGGCTCACAACAGGAGACATTCACCTAAATCAGATTGATGCTGAGGACCCAGAGGTAGGAGGTTGTGAATCATTAGAAACTTAAAAATGAGCCGGGCATAATGGTACATGACTATAATCCCAGTGCCTTGGGAGGCTGAGATGGAAGATTGCAAGTTCAAAGCCAGCCTCAACAACTTGGGCCCTGAGCAACTTAGCAAGACCCTGTCCCAAAATTTAAAAAAACAGGCTGGAGATGTGGCTCAGTAGTTAAGTGCCCCTAGGTTTAATCCCTGATGCCAAAAAAAAAAAAAAAAAAGAAGAAGAAGAAGAAATTTATAAATAAAAAAATGGATCCGCTTTTCACTACCACTTCTAATAGTTCCAAAGGAACATATGTCTGTCTTGTATATAAGAGGGAAAAAAGTGATTTTGAGGGGTACAGGAAGACCTCCTGCCTCAGCCTCTGGAGTCACTGGGATAACAGCTATGTGCCATGACTCCCAGCTAAATTATATAATTAATCATAGAATTAATTAGGGTGGTAGCCCATATATACATATAAGAACTAAAATTTAAAATATACTTTCTGGCTCAATCTTATAAACAAATAAGTAAGTAAATAAATAAAGGTCTATCTATAATTAAAATATATATGTATATATTAAAAACAAAACAGAATTTCTCTAAAGTATAATTGGGAAAAAATTTTAAAAAATAAAAACTTCTACACATCTCCCATTTTCTTTGCAATCTAGATGCATATGTAATAACTGTGAAAAAAAAAATTTAAAAATATAAACTTCCACACATCTTCCACTTTCTTTGCAACCTAGATGCATATATAATTCATATATTAAATACAGCTATGGGATTGGGAGTGGAGCTCAGTGGTTGAGCATTTGCCTAGCATGTTTGAGGCCCTGGGCTTAATCCCCAACACAGAAAAAATAAAATGAGTTATCTACCTCTGCTTCCCAACTATCATGAGCTGAGTAGCTTTCCTCTGCCATACCCTTCTACCATGATGTCTACCTCCCCATGGACCCATAGCAGTAGAGTCAGCTGACCAAAACAATTTTTTTTACTTCTAAATTGTTCATGTCAGATATTAAAAATAAATAAATGAGTTATCTGTCAAAAAGGATTTCTCTTAAAAATACAAAAAAAATACATTTTTTTCATGAAAAAAGTCATATTATTAGAATTTAAGTTTTAAACTGTAATTTTGTTGTCTTTTAAAATAATTCTAGGGGCTGGGGATGTGGCTCAAGCGATAGCGCGCTCGCCTGGCATGCGTGCGGCCCGGGTTCGATCCTCAGCACCACATACAAACAACGATGTTCTGTCCGCCAAGAACTAAAAAATAAATATTAAAAAATAAATAAATAAATAAATAAAAAATAAAATAAAATAATTCTAAAGGCAGTATGGTAATTGAGACAAGGTAATATGATCATTGGAATGGAAACCAGTAACCTGCATTCCAGGTCTGGCTCCACCACTGGTCTTGGGACTGTAGCAGGTTCTTTTTGACATCTTTTAATTCTGGAATCTCATCTGTAAAGCAGGAACTCTGATACTTGTGCTGTGTATCTCACAGGATGATTTTGAGGCCTGTTTTAATGGATGGGAATTTATTTACTAAACTAAATTCACTTAAAACCATGCTATGTAAGCTATCTATCTATCTATCTATCAACCTATTTATTTATTTATTTATTTTTGTGGGACTGGGGATCAAACCCAGGACCTCACACATGCTAGATGCAATGCTCTACCACTGAGCTACACTCCCAGCTCAGCTTTTAAAAATTTTCACATTTACTATATTCCCAGCCCCTGTATGTCATACACTTACACACATAGATCATTGTATTATCTCACAATAATCCTGGGAGATGGATGGTCACATTCCCATTTTATGGATGAGGAAACTGAAATTTTACAAGTTTGCAATGTGCTCTTTTTTTTTTTTTTTTTTAAGAGAGAGTGAGAGAGGAGAGAGAGAGAGAGAGAGAGAGAGAATTTTTTTTAATATTTATTTATTTTTTTAGTTCTCGGCAGACACAACATCTTTGTTGGTATGTGGTGCTGGGGATCAAACCCTGGCCGCACGCATGTCAGGCGAGCGCGCTACCGCTGAGCCACATCCCCAGCCCCTGCAATGTGCTCTAACAGTAGGCAAATGCAGAGGTAGGACACAAACCCAGGTCTTCCTGGTTCAAAGCCTGTTCCTTGTTTAATTGATTTTCTGTTTCTTAAACTCTGAAATGAAAAGAAGATGATTTTTCAGCTATGGGTAACAGTTGTGGCAAGAAGGTATTCTATCAGAGATGGCCGTACACTAACTGCTTCTTCCCTCAGCCATGGCTTTTTAGAAGCTGTTTGCCTTAGGAAACACGAGAGCCCCTGAGGTATTCCCTTATTTGGGTACATGAAGCATATGGATATTTTACTTGAATTTCTCTTGAAAAATTATATATGTCCCCAAAGTTAAATGACTGGGGTACAGCATGGAATTCACTTTTCAGCTCTCACAGTACCTAGGCCAGAGTGGGCAGTATCTTTGATAGCTGTCAATCCTGGTGAGATAGTTGGGTCAACGGAGCTGTGCTAAGAGAGGCTGCATCTGTTCCTTTTCTGTGTGACACCTTGCTCCTGCTAAGTTTCTGTCATTCCTAGTTTTTAGCCAAGAAAACTAAAGTTGGGAAATCCTTTAAGGTCTGCAATTAGGTCAATTCCAGGTCAGGCTGGTTTTGGAGCCTTTCCTTTCCTGCTGCCCTGTTCTTCACTGTCCATCACACCTGACCCAAGACTAATTCAGAAAGGAGGCATTCATATAAAACCAAGGGGGGCTGGGGATGTGGCTCAAGTGGTAGCGCGCTGGCCTGGCATGCGTGTGGCCCGGGTTCGATCCTCAGCACCACATACCAACAAAGATGTTGTGTCCGCCGAGAACTAAAAAAAATAATAAATATTAAAAATTCTCTCTCTCTCTCTCTCTCTCTCTCTCTCTTTCTCTCTCTCTCTCTCTGCTCTCTCACTCTCTCTTTAAAAAAAAAAAAAAAAAGCATATGAAACCAAGGGAAGATTGTAGTGTTAAGGGCTTTCTCTCAAATCATGCCTGTATCTTCCAGATGTGAGACCTGGTGACAATTGTGCTTTGTATTGTATGACTTTAGAAAGGTAAATGCTACATCCAGTAACATTGTAAAGTGAGAAATTGTGAAAATCTGAACTTCCTATGATTTTAGATCAAACCTTATTATATTACAATGGATTTTAAACTCAGATATTATCTCATTGTCAAGTAGTATTTGGTGAAACAGAAGATCAATAAGAAGCTGGAGGAGTTGACCTAACAAGTTTTAACCTCAGAATCTGCCAGGAAGTCAGGAAAGCCAGTGGTCCCAGAAGTACTCTTACATTTCTTTCTTTCTGTACACCTAAGGCCTTAATGATTTTCTGAATTAGGGTTTTGTGGAAAGGCCCTATGCAGAGAATTAAGAGAATCAGCTTCAGGATCTTTGGGTTGACTGGCCCAGGCCTGGACTCTGTTGCATTTTAGTGTGTCTTGGCATATTGGTACCCTTGTTATTGCACTTGTCTTCCTGTTGCCAGGAAGGATATTTATTTGTTTATGCTCTTCTCTCATTTATTGTTTAAAAAAAGAGATTGAAGATTGGAGAGTTTTGACCCTTGGGCTACAGAAAAGAATGAACCAATTTATTATTTATGTAATGCTCAGGCCTATCTCTTGCAGTGGTGGAGCTAGAGAATACAGGAAACTGTACACTGCAGATAACTTCAGAGGACCCATTTTTAAACTATTACCAAGTTGGCCTTGTTAGCTAATTACATTTCAAAAGGCAATAAAAAGCAAAATTCTTGTTGACAACATTCATTTAGTTAAATTTGAATTTATTTTTTGAATAGGTAATACATTCACATAGTTCAGAATTCAAAAGCATACACAACAAATAGTCTTCCTTCTATCTTTCAGCCTGGCCGCTCTGTTCCCCTTCCAATGACCACAATAGTAGTAGTGTCCTACATGTTCTTCCAGAGATATGTTATAAAAGCAAGTATGTGAGTGTGTGTGTACTTTCTTTCCTCTTCTTTTATGCAAATAGTACCACATTTGCTGTGTATGCATACTATCCTGGCACCTTACCTTTTGATATTATCAATATGACCTGAGAACTTTTCCATGTTCTTTAAAGAGCTTTCTTCTCTTTTTCTGTTCATTTTTAAGAGTATATTTCACATTGTTTGAAAATACTATACTATATTGAACAACCTCCTATTGATATTTAGGTTCCCTGATCCTTTACTATTATCAGCACTGAGCATATGTTATCATTGAGGACTCTCAGCAATGTTGGAGGATGTCTTAGGCTAAAAGAGAAGGGCTAGGATCTAGTGTACAAAGGGAAGGGATGTCTGTGCTGGCATCACTGGCATTTCTGTACTTGACAGGACAGAAAACAGTATGGCCCAGATGCTGGTGTAGGGTGCATATTGTAGTGAGAGTTGATGTATTTTCTTTTATAATTGCTTCTATTTTCTCACTAAAATAGAAAATAAAGTCACTCACTAAAATTTAATAGATCAAAACTATTTTGGATGGATAATTTGACAAAGGGAAGTATTGCCTTGGGTGTGGGAATGGAAGTGGACTAGGGAGATAGAATTGAGTGCCTGGTAGTCAAGATGAGACATCGTGAAATTAAAAGAAGACTGACATCATGATTGTGTGTTTCTGCAGCTGTGTTCAGCTGTGTTAGTATCTGCTTGAGTATTTGGAGAGTTGGACTTCACCAGCCTTGGGCTTTAGCCAAGAGAGTTTTGTTCCTCTTTCCATTTAAAATGGCTTAAGATTTCGTTGTCTATGATCATGAATAGTGAAATCTCTTGGCAAGAAAGTTTAAGTACTGCAGATTTGAGACCTCAGACAGTGGAGACTCAACAAAATGAACTCTTGTTCCTGCTTTGCTGAAAGGAACCCTCTTATGGCTTTCAGATCTCCGACTACATGATGCTACCTGACACAGCCACCCTGTCAGAGCGTCTGCGAGTGTGTCTCCAGGAGGGTGATGAGAACCCACGTGACTTTACCACCCTCTTCGATCTGTCCATTTACCAGCTGGATACCACCTCCCTCCCCAAGGTTATCAAGTCAGTACCTGGGGCTCTTTGAGCTACACTTTAGTTCATTTATGTTTGTTTGAAAACATGAGCTTGGGGACAGGAATTAGGGTCACAGCAAAGGTGGTAGACAAAACGTTCTCAGATCTATGACGAGGCCAACAGAGAAACTGGGGTTGGGGATGCAGAGCAACTGCCAGCACTTATTAGCCACTGTGTATTCCAAGCTATGTACCAAGCACTTAGAATGACTGACCTTTTCCATTTTGCCCAGGACTTTTCTAGGTTTAACACAGAGAACTTTAAGACCCAGGAACCCCCTCAGTAAACTGAGATACTTACACTGTTAATGCCATTGAAAACTTTTCCACGGTCCTGAGAGTTATTAGCCATGTTTCCATATGAGGAACTGAGGTTTAAAGAAGGAAGAGACAGTATTCCCTCCCTAAGAAGGAAGGGACAGTATTTTCCGAAGGTGAGCAGGGATTTAAATTCTGTCCTAAATGACTTTCAGGCCAGTGCTTTCTCCTGTTTTATTGCCTGATTTATTGTTTTCCATCCCTGATGGTCAGAGAATAACATTTTTGAGCATATTTTGCCTGGCTCAGGATCTATATCTAAATAAACCAAAGGTGGAGTGTACAAGTACAGATACTTGTCTTCATACGCCTGTCCTTATGTTCAAGTTAACAAATACTGAGTGCCTACTGTACTAGAAACTATCCCTGAAATTTCCTGTTTATGGAAGAGACAGACAAGTTCTGATTAAGCTTATTATGTAAACCCTAAATGTGAAGTTTAAACTAGAGATGGGCATAATGAATATAGGGAATTTGATTCTGATTGAGGATCTTATGAAAAAATTGCATTTTTAGCTACATGTTGATTCTTCAACAAACATTTCTTCAAGGCCTTGTATCTACTCAGCACTGTGTGTATTCGTAGAAGGATTTCAGGAGATAAGCTGGGGACATTGAGAGAGAGGTTTTCAGTGATGTCCTTGTATGAGCAATGTCCAGATAGGCATTAAGACATTTATATATGTGTATATGTAGATTAAAGAATATGGTAGAAGATGGTACAAACTTCAAGTGGACTACTGGGGATTGGAGTACTGGGGCAGTTGCATTTTTAATAGGATGGTCGGAGTGATTTTTTTTTTTTTTTTGTACTGGGGACTGAAGCCGGAGGCACTTCACTACTGAGCCACATCCTTTTTATTTTTTATTTTGAGACAGGATCTGGCTGAGTTGCTTAGGGCCTCACTAAGTTGCTGAGGCTGGCTTTGAGCTCACGGTCATCCTGCTTCAGCCTCCTATGTCACTAGGATTACAGGGATGTACCACCATGCCCAGCTCAGAATGGCATCATCTTGAGGTGGTGATGCTTGAGCAAAAATTTGAAGGACGTGAGCAAGTGAGCCATGTGGGTATCTGAGGGAAGAACACTGGGCAGAGTGTTCTCAGAGTGACCAGTATAAAGAGAACAAGATGGGGCTGGGGATGTGGCTCAAGCAGTAGCGCGCTCACCTGGCATGCAAGTGGCCCGGGTTCGATCCTCAGCACCACATATAAACAAAGATGTTGTGTTCGCCAGAAACTAAAAAATAA
The DNA here is from genome assembly GCF_045843805.1 of Urocitellus parryii. Taxonomy (NCBI): domain Eukaryota; kingdom Metazoa; phylum Chordata; class Mammalia; order Rodentia; family Sciuridae; genus Urocitellus; species Urocitellus parryii. The sequence continues at coordinate 184,331,057 of NC_135536.1, forward strand.
ATATTAAAATTCTTAAAAAAAAAAAAAAGAGAACAAGATGGGAAAGTGCTTGATTATTCAAGGAAGAGCCAAAAGACTGTTGGGGCTGGAGCAGGAACAGGAATGATAGGAGACTTGGTGGGGCCTTATAGACTTTTTTTTTTTGGTACTGAGGATTGAACCCAGGGTGCTTTACCACTGAACCACATCCCCAGCCCTTTTAATTTCTTTATTTGAGACAGGGCCTTACTAAGTTACTTAGGGCGTCACTAAATTGCTGAGGCTGACCTTGAACTTGTGATTCTCCTGCCTAAGCCCCAATACCTGGGATTACAGGTGTGTACTACTATGCCCAGCTCCTTATAGGCCTTTGTGAGGACCTAAGGTCAGCCTTGACTGAGAGAAAAGTTTTGAGGAGAGGTATGACATGATGACTAATTTCTTTAAAGTGAGGGATCAAGGACTGGGGGGTGTGACTCAGTGGTACAGCATATCTAGAATGTGCAAGGCCTAGGGTTCCATCCCCAGCACTACAAAAAGAGAAAGGGAAAAAAGTACATCTGTTCTGTCATAAAATGAGGGGAGCAAGGGTGGAAGCAGAGAATAAAGGGAGATGATTCCAGTAATCCAAGCACAAGATGATACTCCAGCTGGTGGTAGTTGTGGAGGTGGTGAGGAGTGGTCAGATTCTAGATATATTTTGAAGGTATAGGCAGCAAGAGATACTAAATAGTGGAATGTGGAGGGTGAGAAGAAAAGGGGTCAAGGATGACTTCAAGGTTTGGTCTTAGCAATTAAAAGGATAAAGTTGCAATAACAGTTGGGGAAGACTGAGTAGATTGGACAGGAAGAACTGAAGTTCAGTTTGAGACATATTGAGTTAAGATGTCTGTGAAATGTCCAGATGATGTTGAGTGGCAGTTGTACATGTTATCTTATGATCAGCAGAGAAATTTGGACTAGAGATTTAAATTTGGGGATTTGGGGGTACATCTGTATTTCATCAAAAGAACACACTTGATTCAGGCATGGTGGTGCATTCCTGTAATTCCAGCCTCTCACCCCACCAAAAAAAAAGATGCCGAGGCTGGCTTTGGAATCAAAATCCTCCTGTCTCAGCCTCCTAAGCCAGTGGGATTACAGGTGTGGGCTGCTTTTGGATAACTGGCTTTGGACAACTCTTAAATGTATTGTCTTTTTTTTTTTTTTTTTTTTTTTGTACTGGAGATTAAGTCCTTTGAACCATATGAATTTGGAAGCTACTTAAAATCTTTATATCTGTTTCCTCTTCCTTAAGAGATTATGCCCATATTCCAGGGTTGCTTTGGTGATGAAATGAAGTGAGTTTAAGTATCTAGCACAGGGTCAGGCACAATATGTGGCAGGTAGTTGGTACTCAATAAATTATTTCTCTTCCCTCTATGGGGATCTGCTGCTCATTGCTAGGAAGGGTTCTCCCCAAGCACAAGGGGAGAACTTTCTGACATCACTGCTTTCTGACATCACTCATACATACAGCCTTGTCCACTCATCGGTGTTTACTTTTGTGGCTTAATTTTGAAAGCTCACAAATATGTATAAAATTTAAATTGGATGAGTATATTTTGATTAGCCTCTTCTGCGGGGGAGGTTAGCTAGCTTTCAAAATTAGGTAAAATCCAAAAAAGACAGACTAATTGTTAGAATAGAAGCAAAGGGAAAGCCACAGTAGCCCAACACCACAGGGTACGATTAGCACTTGACATTGTAAACTTTTCCCACCGCTCTGTGTACCATAGCCCCTCTGGTCCCTGTGCTATGTGACAAGGCCTAGCCCCCTCCTACCTTTTTCCTTCCTCTTGCCTCTGCCAAGGACACTCTTGAAGATAATTGTATGACTTCCTCCCTCTCTCACTTAGGGCTCCTCTGACAAGTCACTTGCAGCCTCTGTCTCTGGATTTGCTTTTTTTTTTTTCTTAATACTTATAGATAACTGGCATATTACTGTTTTTTTGGGTTATTGTTGTTTTGTTTACTATCTCTCCTCCCCAAGAATGTAAGTTCCACAAAGGCCTCCTTGCTCTCTTCTTTTCACTGCTGTTGTACTTGTGTGTGTAAATTGCCTGGGACCAGTAGATATTCAGTTAGAGTCTGTGGAGTAAAGGAGCACAAGGAAGGGCAGAGCATGCAAATCTGTTGATTAGCCAGAAGCAAACTAGATTTTATTTTTTAAAAATAGTCCTGAATCACCCACCATCTTTGAGGAGAACAGCACAGTGTGGTGAGTTAGATGTGCCTTGCTACAGTGTCTCACCTTGATCCTAGCTTTTGTTTTATTAACACAGGGCTCATGAGCAGCTAAATGTAAAACATGAACCACTTCAACTCATTCAACCTCAGTTTGAGACGCCGCTGCCAGCCCTTCAGCCTGCGGTGAGTAGGTGTACTCATGGGCCACCCCTGCAGAGCCCCACTTTTTACTTTGATTGTGGACCCCTCTGTGTGCTGTTTGTGGCATGCCTCACTGAGTCAGAGTGATCTGCCTCTGAAATGCATAGGTAGGCAACCTGTTAGTATTCTGTAGGGATGAACATGGTAAGCTTCCTGAGGGATCAAGAAAGTGGACATTTTTGACTATCTTATAGAGTTGTAGGGCATACTGTGAGACTGCCTAGTAAGAAGGAAAAAAACACTTGTGCTGTCTTTCTAGACATTGGATACTCAGATTGATAGCAGTTCTAAAAGTCCAGGGAAGCTGCATATGGTGGTGCACACAGATAATACCAGCAACCTTGGGAGGCTGAGACAGGAGGATTGTAAGTTCAAGGCCAGCCTTAGCAACTTAGTGAGGCCTGGGCAATTTAGCAAGATCCTACCTGAAAATAAAAACACGTATTGGGGATGTGGCTCAGTGGTTAAGCACCCCTGGATACAATCCTTGGTAGAATAGAATAGAATAGGATAGAATAGAATAGAAACAAGAAAGGATCAGGAATGGAATAGGAATGGCATGGCATGGCATAGCCTGGAGATAGTCAAGTATAGACAGGCTATTCTTCAGCTTTTTAGTCCAGTATTAACTCAACCTGCTTAGTTTGTCCTGTACATTCTGGAATGTTATGAGCCAGTTGGCTTCAGTTTGCTAGCTTGAAATTGGCCGTGATAGAGTATTTATATCATAGAAAATAGCAAGTGCCACAAATCAGATATTTTGTTTTGAGAATTCATAGTTAGAAGTATACCAGCAGATCACTGGTTCATAACTATGAATTCTGACCTAGTTCAGCATTTGCTATACTAATCTGTTCCCCAAATAATCTCTGTTCCTAAAGATCTCATGATCAAATGAGAAATGAGTTGAAAAATCAAATGTTTAGCCCAAACTTAATCCCTAACCTTTGCATCGACGTGCCAAGTTAGTTGGCATCCATATTTCAGCTTGATCAGTTTAGTGGTGGTGTTAGAGCTGATTCTGTTTGGTTGCTTTCAGAATTCTCAAGTCTGGCTTGGCATGGGTCTGTTGGATGAGGGCAGGAGGAGGGGAATTTAACCATGGGAATTTGGGTGGTTCATCCCCAGGGAAGGGCTGAGTTGGCCTCTAATTTCCGGTGCATCTCATTATTATTAGTTATGGCTTTTGATAACTCTTTCAGGACAGACTGTTTCCTTTTAGGTTTTCCCTCCTAGCTTCCGGGAGTTACCACCTCCTCCTCTGGAACTGTTTGACTTAGATGAGACGTTCTCATCTGAGAAAGCACGGCTTGCTCAGATCACCAATAAATGTAAGTTTGGCCAATTTTTCAATTTTGTATTTTTTTTAATATTTATTTTTCAATTTTCAGTGGACACAACATCTTTTATGTGGTGCTGAGGATTGAACCCAGCACCACGCATATGCCAGGCGAGTGCGTTACCGCTTGAGCCACATCCCCAGCCCTCAATTTTGTATTCTTTATGACTTTTACTTAACTGTGAACTTTTGAGATTTGCTGAGGGAGACCAAAATATGTACAGATGTATGAAGTTAAAATTTTTTCATCTCAGTTAAAATTTTTTCATCTCATACAAATGATACTAGTTGTTTTTCTTGAGGCCAGTTAGCTCAGTGATTTAGAACACAGTGCTAAGAAGGAAGCCAAAAAGTCGTGACTCTCATCCTTGTAGGCCTTTAGTTCTGACCTGTTGATAACCATAGGCTGAATCCTGAGCTGGCTACTATCTAGTAAATCTAGGCCATTGATCATATGAAAAGTCATGAATAAAAATGAGTCATGACCAAAAGAATATGCCGTAAAGAGCCTTCAAACTGGGAGTCAGATGAAATGAGGCTCTAGGCCACGCAACTCCATGATGAGTGGTGGACCTGCCTATTGATTGCTGACATGCCCAACCTTCGGCACAGCAAATAGGCCTGTACATATATGTCCAGGAGCATAATCCACAGTGCAGCACTTTCCTCTCTCCTGGGAGTATAATTTAAGGAGATGAATGAAGGATTACAGATGACTTCTACATGATTTATTTTAAAAATGTATTAAAATTGGGAATAGCCTTACTGTCTACTTGCAGGGGAATGGTAGTAAATTGTGTCCCATTCAATCAGTTGGACAATAAGTAGTCATTATGAAAGAAGTTTATAGGCCAGGGAGTGATGGCAGAATTTTAAGAGGCAATCCTAATGAAGCAAGGTATAAACTGCACACACAGTAGATCCCAACTGTGTGAAATCTGTATGTATCTGAAGACCAGAAAGTTATGTGAAAAAATGGAAATAGTTCACTGAAAAATAGAGCACCTTTACTACATCTTTATTCTGTGAGAGGCATTGTGGTAGATGTTGGCAGTGAACACTTAGCAAGAAAGGGCTGGGGTGCAGCTCAGTGTTAGAGAGCTTACCTAAAATGCACAAGGTGCTGGATTTCATCTCCTGCAACACCAAAAAAATAAAAAATAAAATAAAAAGACATAATGGTTAGTGTAGAAGGAATAGTATCTTTGAAGAATCAGATGCTTTTAACCAACATCCCAGCATTTCTTTTTTGCAATTTTTTCTATGAAAATTCTTATAAAAATGTAGAATAAAAATGATACTGCTATGTAGATATTAATTGTACCATGCAAAAAAATTGGAAGCAGTCTAATGGTTCATCCTTCAATAAATAAGAGTATGAAATCAAGTGGAATATTATGTCTTTTAAAAGTAAGATGTAGGGGGCTGGGATTCTGGCTCAGAGGGAGAGCATTTGCCTCACATTCGTGAGGCACTGGGTTTGATCCTCAGCTCCACATAAAAATAAAAAAATAAAGATACTGTGTCTACCTATAACTATATATATATATATATATATATATATATATTTTTTTTTTTTTAAAGTAAGATGTAGAACATAAGCTCTGACATGGAATTTCTGTGGCATATTATTAAATGATGGCAGCAAGAAGAAGGGCTGGGCTGTAGCTTGGTGGCAGAGCACTTGCCTAGTATGCACAAGGCCCTGGGTTTAATCCCCAGAACCACAAAAACCACACAAACTATGGTGATAACTTATAGAACTATTATAGTTTGATTCCACTTTTGTGAAAACTTGTATTTACACACAGAGGCATATATAGCAATAATTCGGTAGTCTTACCTTGGTGGGGCAAGAGTCTAGGATGGTCCTGATAGCTATACATTTTAATTTATTTTATTTTTTTTATGGTGCTAAGGATCAAACCTGGGGCCTTGTACTATTCAAGTGCTGTCCACTGTGCTATATTCCCAACCTATTTATGTTTTCAAAACTTACATTTCTATCATAACTTTAAAAAATGTGAATCAGGGCTGGGGTTGTGGCTCAGTAGTAGAGAGCTTGCCTAGTATGCATTAGGCACTGGGTTTGATTCTCAGCACCACATAATAAATAAGTAAATAAAGGTCCATCAAAATCTAATAAAAAATATTTTTTTTAAAATGTGAATCAGAGGGGGAAGAATTAGTGTAATGAATGACGGGCAGTAATTACTGGAGCTGGGAATAGCTTCACAGATAAATGTTAATGATGGATTATGGGTGATTTTTTCTTTTCTAAAATAATCTTATAATAAATGCTATTTAAAATACCCACCTGCCTTTTTCATAGTGGTTCTTGTTGCAGTCCGAGAATGGTAGCTTGAGTTCCTGCTGGGTGGTCCAGAACTTATAATGTTAGAATGCTGGGGACTAAGAAAGCCAGAACTAAGCCAGATGCGATGGCACATACCTGTAATCCCAGCAATATGGGAGGCTGAGGCAGGAGGATAACAAGTTTAGATGAGCCACAGCAACTTAGTGAGGCCCTAAACAACTTAGCAAGACCCTGTCTCCAAATGAAAAATAAAAAGGGCTGGGGGTGTGGCTCAGTGGTAGAGGGACTCTCGGTTCAATCACTAGTTAAAAAAAAGAAAAGAAAAGAAAACCAATCCAGCCTCAGTCTGACAGTATGTCACTTTTGTCTTAATTATAAAAGTAGCACATCCGAAATCTCAAGTTTGTCACTGTTTAAGTCTACATCACCCTAGGAACCAGTGAGTTAAGATATGTAGGATCTTTTTTTAAAAAAAAAAATTATTTTTTGTTGTAGTTGGACACAATACTTTTATTTATTTTTATGTGGTGCTGAGGATCGAACCCAGGGCCTTGCACGTGCTAGGCGAGCACTCTACCGCTGAGCTACAACCCCAGCCCAAGATATGTAGGATCTTGATAGGGAAGATCTAAAAAACATTAAGTCTGTACTTAGGAAAGGGCAGAAATTAAGGGTGAATCTAACTACTCCAACTGTGTGTAGGTACTGAAGAAGACCTGGAATTCTACGTCAGAAAGTGTGGTGACATTCTTGGAGTAACCAGTAAACTACCAAAGGATCAACAGGATGCCAAACATATCCTTGAGCACATTTTTTTCCAAGTGGTTGAATTCAAGAAACTGAACCAGGTATAGAGCCCTGGAGGTCTACTAAAGTGGCAGCCCATCAAGTGACAGTGTCATCCATAGACAGTGTTTTAAGATATTCATTGGTATTTATTAAGTATCTATTGGGTGTACAGCAGACAGTGATCCCTGTATTTATGGAACTCATATTCTAGCTGGAGTGTCCTGGCAATAAACAATAAACAGAATATATAAGCAAGTCCCTTAGTGTGCTGGATGGTAAGTGTTCTGGTATAAACAAAGTGAGTAGGGCAAGGAGGGATCAAGTGTGCCAAGTATGGTGGTAGTGACTGGTATGAATAGAGTGGTCAAGATCAGCCTCACTGCACAGTTAATGCAATTCAGTTGAGAATACTCTTTATCAGAAAGGAACTGATTAAGTATCCTAGGGTATAGGATTAAAGGTTTTGGGGAATTTAGCCAGGCAGATAGCTGGAGGAGAAGTGCTCTAGGAAGAGGGAAGACTTGTGCACAGTCCCTCAGGCTGAGTTGCACTTGGCTTGCTTCAGGAATGGCACTGATGCCAGTGTGGCCAGAGGAAACTGAACAAAGGACAGAACAGCAGCACATGAAGGCAGCATCTTGTGTTAGAAATCCTCTCTCTCAGCCAGGTATTGTGGCACACATCTGTAATTCCAGCAGTTTAGGAGGCTGAGGCAGGATGATCACAAGTTGAAGACCAGCCTCTATAACTTAGGGAGACCCTGTCCCAAAAATAACATTCAAAGGGCTCGGGGTGTAGCTCACTGGTAGAGCACTTGCCTGATACATATAGGAATATAAAGGTATCTGTATAGGTTTGTAGGATTTAAAGGATTTTACTTTTCCTTGACTATTAAAATTTCTATAATGAATACGTTACTTACTTATGTAGAAAAAAAAGAGTATGTTTTATATTTTAATGTAAGCAGGCAAAATAAAAGCTTAGGATTTTAAATGCGGAGTTGAAAGATCATTTAGGCCAGGTGCAGTGGCACATGACTATAATCTCAGCAGCTCTGGAAGCTAGGCAGGAGGATCGCAAATTCAAAGCCAGCCATAGCAACTTAGAGAGGCCCTAAGGAACTTAGTGAGACCTTGTCTCAAAATAAAAAATAGGACTGGGGATATGGTTAGTGATTGAGTGCTGTTGGATTCAATTCCCAGTATCAAAAAAAAAAAAAAGACAACTACCAGTTATGTTCTGATTCTGTTCTAGAAGGGGGCTGGCTCTGCTGTGTACTCATTTGACAGTGTTCACTGTACATCTAAGATGTGCCTGGCATAGGGCAAGAATTTTGGGGTCATAGCAGTAAGCAAAATGAATGCAGTCCTTGTTTCTCAGAGCTGTGTGAGTGTGGGACATACAGGCAGTTACAGTGCTCTGGGTGCCATGAAGGGAACCTAGAAAAGATGTAACTGAGATGCTGCTCAGCAGTGACATGTGCATTGGTGGGAGCAGGAAGGTGGTTAGATTTTCAAAAGTACTCATCTTGGTAGCTTGGAGGACAGGCACTGAAGGCCAAGGTAAGGAATCTGGTGCAGGCTTTGCAACTGTACTTGCTATCATTCATTACTACAGGTGGTGAGCAGTGTCCTAATTAATAGTTAGTCACAATCTCTTCATAAAAAGTTCAAAAAAAAAACCAAAACAGTTCATATTTCAGGCTCTGTACTGAAATATTAAAATTATGTATTTTATTTTCTCATCCAGGAACATGACATCGATACGAGTGAAATGGTATTCCCGAACAATTTCTGAGGACCATGCCTCTTGAAGCATTTTCTGCCTCCTGATTCTTTCCATTTTTTAATTCCTCAACTTCTTACCAAAGTGTCTGTACACTCTTCACAAGTTGTAGGTCTGTGCATCTTCTATAGTATTCAGATAGGTAAGATTTCTGACTTACAAAATCCTTTTGGAAGAAATGTTTCTGTTTTTAAAATTAAATCTATGATTGAATCTGTACTTTCATGATTTATAAAACAAACAGTCTGTCATTGAAGTCTTTTTTCCCCTCCGACTCCAGTTCAAGGTTTGAGCCTCCTTTGTCAAAGACTTACAAAACTCTCAAGCTTATTGATATACTGTACGGCTTTCTGAACTAATTCACAGGAATACAAAACAGACTTAACCCATAGTCTGTTTGCCCCACTATACCTAAGGAAAAAGATAAAATAAAAAACATCTTCCTTAGATGTTTCATTAACCCTTAGTCTGCCAGCTGTCCACAAGACAGACCACTTAGAGGCTGTAGTCTCCACCTGTTCATTTCCTCCCTTCTCTGAACCTTGAACTCTCTTTTTTTTTTTTAAACTACGGATTGAACCCAGGGGTGCTTAACCACTGGGCAATATCCCCAACTCATTTTATTTATCTGTCTTGAGGGTCTCACCATGTTGTTGAGGCGGCTTTGAATTTGGATCCTCCTTCCTCAATCTCCTAATATGCTGGGATTATAAGTAGGTGCCACCATGCCCAGCCTCCTCTGAAATCTTAAAGCATTCAATGCAGGGCAAAATGCGACACTCTTTTCCCAAAGAAGCTATACGGTGTGTCCTGGAACAATAAGAGAGACTGCTTCTGCCTGAATGGTCAGTTGATGTATGGAAATGCACAGCAGTGTACTGGAATGTACTGGGAACCACCTTTAGGGAATCCTGAAGCTGACAGAAGATTACAGAACCACTGAAAGTGTTTAAGAGATGTGGCACAATGGGAATAGCTCAGCTGGTGTGTTCTATTAGATGGGAAAACAGAAAGAGGGCCATTTAGGGGGTAATGTGATAAACTCGAAGAGGAAATAATAAAGATGAGGACTAAACTCATCTTTTTTTTTGTTAGAACAGATTAGGGCCGGATGTGGTGGCGCGCTCTTATGTTCCAGAAGGCTGAGAAAGGAGGATCAAAAGTTGTAGGATAGCTTGAGCAATTTAGCAAGAGCTTGTCTCAAAAACTAAACAGGACTGGGAATGTAACTCAGTGTTAAAGTACCCCTTTGTTCATTCCCAGCACCAAAACAAACAAACAAAAAAAAACCAGAAACAAAAACAGATTTAAGTCTTGTGTTGAATGTCAGATTGGCAAGATTTGTGCCCTGATTGCCATAGACGGGGAGATCCTGAAGGGTGAGCAGATTTAGAAGATGTTCAGTCCCAAAATATGTATGTTCACATGGAACTGATCATTCAAGCCACAAAACTAATTTGTCAAGGAATTGACATTTTTAGAAGTTTAAAACTTTGGGGTAAGGTGGGGGCATAGCTCAAGGTTAGAATGCTTACTTACAATTTACAAGGCCCTGGGTTTGAGTCCTAGTACCAAAAAAATAATATAACCCTTAATTAAATGAAAAACATAAAACACATTTTGGGGGCTGGGGTTGTAACTCAGTGGTAGAGCACTTGCCTTACATGTGTGAGGAACTGGATTTGATCCTCTAAACAAATAACCGTATTATAGGGCTGGGGTTGTGGCTCAGTGGTAGAGTTCTTATCTCACATTTGTGAGGCACTGGGTTCAATTATTAGCACCACCTATAAATAAAATAAAGGTCCATCAACAACTAAAAAATATATTTTTAAAGAAAAGGTATTGTGTCCATCTACAACTAAAAATGTTTAAAAACAAAAAAATCATTTTGGGGATAATTGGGGACTATGCATTTAATATTAAGTGATAGTAAAAATGATAATGTTTGGGGGCTGGGATTGTGGCTCAGTGGTAGAGTGCTCGCCTAGCATAGGCAAGGCCTTGGGTTTGATCCTCAGCACCACATACAAATTAATTAGTTAATTAATTAAAGGTATTGTATCCAACTAAAAAATATTTTAAAAAGTGATAATGATATTATAGTTATGTAATAAAGTATTTATGGGTGAAATACTAGCATGTAAGGGAACAAGCTCTTTTCCAACTGAGCTGCACATCTAGCCCTTATTTGACTGGGTTTTTTTGTTTTGTGTTCTTCTGGTACTGGGCATTAAAGCCAGTGGTGGTTCTCCACTGAACTACATCCCCAGCCCTTTTTATTTTTTGAGACAGGGTCGCTCTAAGTTGCTGAGACTGGCCTGCAACATGTGATCCTTTTGTCTCAGCCTCCTGAGTTGCTGGGGTTATAGGCATGCACCACCACATCCAACCCCTATTTGTCTCATGAAATCAGGAAAAGTCTCCCTCTTTCTTTATTTCTTTCTCTTTTAAATTAACATTTGTTGTTTTTATTTTTGCTATGCTGGGGATCAAACCCAGGTCCTCAAGCAGGCTAGGTAAGCACTCTACTATTTACTGAGCTACACCTGTAGCCAACCATTGAGATTTTGAAGAGATCAAATTAGGTGGTGTGCCAAATAGCCCACATTCTGGATTTATCTGGTTGTTTCATCATGATGTCTGTTGTTGCTTTATTTTCTTTAAACTGAAAGTTCAGTCTAAATGCTTGACTAACTTTGAATTTAACATTTTTGGCAAGAATATTTCATAGGTAGTATTGTGTACAATGTCAGATTGGTCCTCTATTAGTGAATTAAGTTTAATCAACTAGTTAAAATCATAAGCATGAGTGTTTTTAAATTTAAATGTGATTTATAAGAATGTCCCTCTAGCACACCTGTAATCCCAGCTACTTGGGAGTCTGAGGCAGAATTTCGAGTTCAGGGCCAACTTCAACAATTTAATGAGACCCTGTCTCAAAGTAAAAACTAATGTAGCTCAGTGTAGAGGGGCCTGGGTTCCATTCCCAGTCTTGCAAAAGAAAAAAAAAAAAAAAGATTGCCCTTCTATTTCAGTGATTGTTAACTTGGGGCAGTCTTTTACTAGCACTAAAACCATTTGAGAGGAAAAGTAACTAACTTGAACAAGTATTTCAACCTCACTCTTAAAAATAAAAAATCAGACAGGTATGGTGGTACATGCCTGTAATCCCAATGACTTGCATGTCTGAAGCAGGATGATCATAAATTTGAGGCCAGCTTTAGCAATTAGCAAGACCCTGTCTCAAAGTAAAAAGAACTGGGGTTGTAACTCAGTGGTAAAGTGCCCTTGGGTTCAATCTGTACCAATAAATAAATAAACATTAAAAAACAGAAGCAATAAAACTGATGGTATCAGTCCTGGTAGATAACAGAATAAAAACTGGAGATTTTGTTGAATTCAGATGTCTCTGATCAGAGAAACATAAGTGTCAAAATGAAGAGGACAGGGGTTGGAGTTGTAGCTCAGAGGTACAGCACTTGCCTCCGATGTGTGAGGCACTGGGTTCGATTCCCAGAACCACATATAAATAAGCAAATAAAGGTCCATCAATAACTAAAAAATATTTTTTTAAATAAAGAGGACATAAATCATTAGAAAGCGAGAGGTAAATGAAAGTGAAGGAAACTATCCTCAAGGGGGAAAAATTGTGGTTGTTTTTTTATAATGGGGATTAAACCCAGGGGCACTTAACCACTGAGCCACATTCCCAGCCTCTTTTTTTTTAATTTTAATTTTAAGAAAGGGACTTGCTAAGTTGTTGAGGCTGGCTTTGAATTTCCAGTCCTCCTGCCTCAGCCTCCATGCCTGGCCAGTTTGTGGCATTTTATGATTCATGGATATGGGTGCCTTTGATAAGTTTCTTCTTATTTGTAAAACCAAGTATCAGGATAGTTTAAAAACTGTTTCCTGGGGCTGGGGATGTTGCTCAAGCAGTAGGGCGCTCGCCTGGCATGCCTGTGGCCCTGGTTCGATCCTCAGCACCACATACAAACAAAGATGTTGTGTCCACCAAAAAAATAATAATAATAATAATAAATATTAAGTTCATTAAAAAAAAAAAAACCTGTTTCCTAAAAGGTCCTAGAGCAGCTACATATGCCTTTCTGAAATTAAATTTTGTCTTTAATTTTAAAAATTTAACCAAGCAATATCTGAGCATATTGTTGAAGGGAAAGAACTCTACCCTCAGCCTCTGAAACCTATGTTAGCATTTTTTCCCTTGCCTTCAAGAGATAGGAAGAAATATATGCTTTGAAACGAATCGCCTTGCTCATTTACATAAGAGATTTTCACGTGAAGCCTAACAAGGTGGTATCCTAGGTGCCTCCGGCAGTTCACAATGTAATTGCAGAGAGAAATTAACTAGTCAAAATCTCAAGGCTAGACGAATGGCTTGAAAATCTGCGGTGCTGGTAGCCTCTCCAGTGCCTATGACCCAGCCTGGGCAGGATGAACTCTCGAGGCCACGTTAACGTCGGAGGCTGCCAGGGCCAGAGCAGCGGCCAGGACTCAGCAGGTGATGGCCCCGACCCCGCGCGCGGGCGACCCCTAGTGACGTCAGACGGTGCGACTCCCGCGATGCTCTGCGCGGCACCGTAGCGCGGGCTCCTAGTGAGGAGCGCTCTGGGTGACGCTTAGTGCTGTGGGTGCTCTCCGTAAGCGGCGCCCTGGGGCTTCTGGATTCCACACACACTGGAGTCCCCTCGAAACCAGCCACGTCAGTGGCCTCGGATCACCCGCTGGTAGCGGCATTGCCGAGTTGACTCCGACCCCGGGCTCCCTTTCTGTCTTAACAGAGGAGGTTGTAGACGCCTTCAGCTGCAGCTGGGGGGCTTAACGCAGCTGTGATTTCCACCTGCCTCTGAGGAGGCCTTGGCGACCACTGACTGCCATTCTCCCTGACTTCGACTCCCTTCCCTGCTCGTCTGCTGAACTGCAAGTGACCGCGTTTACAAAACTGAAAGAAATAAAATGAAAGGCTGAGAGTTGGCGGAAGCTGATGCCCCCGAAGGTTCCGGGTAGAGGTCTGGGCCGGGCCTGAGCGTGGAGTGTGTGTAAATTAGCCCCGGGACCCCAGCTCTTGTCGTGGGTGTCCTCTCCCTCCTGAGAAACCCAAAGGATCTGAATTAGTTTCTAAGACTGAGGTTCTCTGCTTTCTAATTGCATTAATGAAGGCACAGCCAGGAGGTAGAACAAACCCAGGCAGTGTTCATGGTGCTAGTTGTTGACCAGTGCCTCCACACTTCTTACAGTGACTCAGGAGAAACCCTTAGAGTCTTGAAAAGGCACATATCCATCACTTGCCAAAATTTTGTTATCCTTCTCCCTCCACTTCTATTGTCACTTTAGGTTGGTTTCTACTATTGTGGGTTAGTTTGCAATTTCCAAAGTTTTATATAAATGGAACCATGCAGCGTGTTCTTTTTTGCTTCTTTCAGCATAATTATTGTGAAATTAATTTATATTAATAATTAGCTCACTTTTATTGTTGATTGTATGGGCATATCTGTTTTATGTCCTTCATTCTCTTTATCCAATAGTTGTTGAAGGATGTTCTTTTCCAGATTGAAGCTATAAAACTATGTAAAAGTCTTTGTTCATGTGTGCATATGCATTCGTATTTCTTGGAATGTTGGATCACATTATAGGTGTATGCTTGTACTTTTTTTTTTTCTTCCTTTGAGATGGGGTCTCCCTATGTTGCTCACACTGGTCTTGAATTCCTAGATTCAAGTGATCCCTCTGCCTCAGCCTCCTGTAACTGGGACTACAGGCATACACCATAGTGCTAGGATGTTTTAAGTTTTTATTAAGAGACTATTAAACTGGGTGGGGCTGGGGATGTAGCTCAGTGGTAAAGGACTTGCCTAGTGTGCCCAATCCAGGTTGGTACCCAGAAGGACCAAAACCAAAAACAACTGAACAGTTTCCAAAGTGGTCCTACAATTTTTTTTTTTTCCATTTCCACTAGCAGTATAAGAATTCTAATTGTTTCTCATTGTTACCAGCAAACAACTTCTCAAACCCTAAGAAACAATCTTTTTGGCTAACCAGTGTTCTGTTCCAGAGTTTATATTCATCAACATCTGACATCCTGGACCTCTGCTGCTACTTGGAAACCAGATACAAAACGGAACGGTTGGGGCTGGGGATGTGGCTCAAGCGTAGCGCACTCGCCTGGCATGCATGCGGCCCGGGTTCGATCCTCAGCACCACATACCAACAAAGATGTTGTGTCCGCAGAGAACTAAAAAATAAATATTAAAAAATTCTCTCTCTCTCCTCTCTCCTCTCTCTTTAAAAAAAAAAAAAAATGGAACGGGCAAAATCAGTTCCAGCCATGAGGGGTTGCCTGTGAACCTGCTGTACATCCCCAGATTCATTACCATCTCATTGTAGTGTAGGACCCTAATAAAATTCCCCTCTATTATTTCTATTTTGGTCTGTTCTGCTTCTCACCCAGGTTGAAACTGGTTGATATAAGGATCAAAAGAAAGGGGCCCCTTATTTCCAGAATGGACCCAACCCTCATCCCAGAAGTCATGAATAATAGTACTCCTTAACTGAAATCTGCCCCACCTCCTGTTTTTTTCTTTTTGCAGGCTGAGATTGAACCTAGGGCCTCATAAATATCAGTTTTTACCACTATATCGCCAGTCCCCCAACTTTTGATCTTGAAAAGGCTTTTTATTTTATTTTCATTTTAAGCTTCCTCACCCAGCCCTTTAAATTTTTCATTTGGAAACAGGGTAATCACTAAATTATCTAGGCTGTCTGGGCATGGTGGTGCAATTTGTGAGGCTGAGACAGAAGAATCCTTAGTTTGAGGCCAGCCTCAGCAGTTGAGCAAGTCCTTGTCAAAAATAAGAAAAAAATTATCTAGATGACTGGCTTAGAACTCCTGCCTCAGCCTCCCAAGTGCCCAGGATTATAGCATATGCCACTATGCCTGGTTTGGGTATTAAGTTTTTATTTTTTAAATAATATTTTTATTTGTAAATGGACATAATACCTTTACTTTGTTTATTTAGTTTTCTTATGTGGTGCTGGGGATCGAACCCAGTGCCTCAGCGTGCTAGGCAAGCACTCTACCACTGAACCAGAACCCAGCCCTTAAGTTTTTATTTTGAAATAGTTTGTGGCAGAGTTGCTGAGGTTGACATTCTTTTTCCGTCTCCTGAACTTCTGGGATTTACAGGTATGTGCCACCATAGCCAGCTCCCTCTTACTGTGGTGCTGGGGATTGAACCCCAGGCTTTATGCATGTGAGGCATGCACTCTACTAACTGAGCTATATCCCCAGCTCCCCCTCTTCATCTTAAAAGGACCCTAATCCTTTGTTTGGTTGAGGAGCTCATCTTGGAGTTTTATCCTGGCTTCTCTTTATTCTTTGGCAGAAGAATAAACTTTCCTTTGCTGTATAATTAGCCCTCAGCTTTGTTTTTGGTTCCAAGATTCCAACAAAGAAACACCGTGGGTACAAAATTAGTAAAATACCAACATTAGTCTTTCTAGTTTTAGTCATTCCATTGGGTAAACTCACTGTGGTTTTAATTTACATTTCTCTAAGGATGTAGTATCGAGCTCCTTTTCATGTGCACTGGATTATTTGCAGTTTGAGGGTAGAGTGAATAAGATTTATGGATAGATCATATAGGTTATGTGAAAGGAGTCTAGAATGACTGAACTCTTGCCAATCACTGAAAATTTTCTAATCTTCCTCCTCCCTGTCATACATTCCCTATTCCATGTGCCATCCTTTCTATTTTCCCCCCCCCTCAGGTACCAGGGATTGAACTCAGGTGTGCTTAGCCACTGAGCCATATCCCCAACCCATTTTATTATTTTATTTTGAGACAGGGTTTGCTAAGTTTCTTAGGGCCTCACTCAATTGTGGAGGCTGGCTTTGAACTTGTGATCCTCCTGCCTGGACCTCCTGAGCCTCTGGGATTATAGGTGTGTGCCACTGTGCCTGGCTTCTTTGTATTGTTTTCTACATTGTTCACCTTATAGATTCCTAAATCACCCAGCTCTGAAGAGCCTTCAGTGACCCACTTAAGTGTGAGTGTGGGCACTCAAACCCTTGCAATTTATCTTTATCTCACAGAGCTCTTTTTCTGCTTATTCATTGTCTCCACTACCAATTGGTGAGTTTTGGAAGCATATGGATGTTTGGATTGACTCCTGACTAGCCTTCGGCTTTCATTCTCAGTCTTTTTAGCATTTTTTCACGGAATACACCAAATTTACTTTTCAGATTGTTATTTTCAAATTATGATTGCTTTGCTTCCGACTACCAGCCCATTAGTTGTGTGATCAGGGTAATTTACTCCATAACTTTTGTGTCTTATTAGTTTTCTTCTCTTTAAAATTTGGCTGCCTCTGGGTGCCATGACACACACCTGTAATTCCAGTGGTTCAGGAGGCTGAGACAGGAGCATCATGAGTTCAAAGCGATCCTTAGCAACATGGAGGCGCTAAACAACTCAGTGAGACACTGTCTCTAAATAAAATACAAAATACGGCTGGTGATGTGGCTCAGTGGTTGAGTACTCCTGAGTTCAATCCCTGGTATCCAAAAAAAAAAATGACTGCCATTTGAGCTTAGTCGTAGAGAGCTAGCCTGGCTTCTAGGAGAGCCAGGCTTTAATCTCCACAATTGCAAAGAAAAGTAATTCAGTGAAGAGAGAAAACTCCAGGCAGAAGATCAGGTGATCCTACTTATCATTTACCAGTCAGTGTTTGTCTCTCCCGCCCCCCCTTCTCTCTCTCTCTCTCTCTCTCTCTCTCTCTCTCTCTCTCTCTCTCTCTCTCTCTCTCTCTCTCTCTCGTGCAGGGACAGGCTCTGAGTCTGGAGTCTGGGGTAGGAGTTCAGAATGTATGTTATCTCTCCTGAGTCTAGGGACCACTCCCAGGTGTGGCTGCACCAACGATGCTGCAGTATTCCTAGGGTGTGTCTGTAGGCAAGATGATAACTGGAGAGGACAAACTTGTGGAGGTCACCAGATTTCATCTGGTATATCTGCCTGATTTAAGGCACTGATTCCCAGACTGCCTTGGCTCTAGTGTATAGGCCCCAGTTTCAGATTCCAGATGGACTTCTGCATCTGCTCCCTCCCTGCCTCTGTCTTGGGCAAATATCTTCCCCAAACTGCCAGGTCCTGCCTTTTCTGAAATGGGATTAATAATATATGAGAGTGTGTACTGCATGCAAAGCGCTTCCTGGACCTCAAAAAGACAAAATGTGAGGGCAGCTGAAGTCAGAATAATAATGCCTAGCAACAAAAACTGGGTTAGTTCAGAGATAGTGCATGTGCTTAGCATGCAGGAGGCCCTGGACTCAATCCTAGCACTCCCCCCGCAAAAAAGCTGATAGTAATAATAGTACTTAAGTGCCAGACTGTTCCCTCTGCTTTATACATATTTATTTAATTTGATAAGAACCCTACAAAGTATATACCAGTGTAAATATTAACAGCATGATGTTGGGATTCAGGACACACAACCCTTAAACATGACTGTAAGAGACCAGAATGTGTCACCCCAAAATATATAGTGCTTGGGCATATTTTGAACTGGTTATTTTGATAGACTGTAGACACCGGGAATAGCTCTGGAAAAACTATCCTTTTGAAAAAGAAATTTACATCTATAAAGAAAGTCTACAGTAGTAAAGTTTCTGTATTAGGAAGAGGGTTGCTCCTGATAAATTTTATTATCTGAGATTTTTATCTGCATCACAAGAAAATCTTTGTTCACTATGTAATTCCTTTCCTCACTCTTCAGTGACTGTCTCACTGCCCACCCCTCTTTATAGCTTTGGAAGCTTCAATTATGTAACACTTCTTCATATGATTCCTCCGTTATTTATTGTGACTTCTGTGCATATGTAAGTAATTAAATGCTTTTTCTCCTGTTAATCTGTTTTATATAAATTTAATTTGTAGCTCAGGCAAAGAAGGCAGAGAGGCTGAGAATGGTGGAGCAGTCCTATAATCCCAGTGATTTGGAAGGCTGAGGCAGGAGGATTACAAATTAAAGATCAGCCTCAACTATTTAACAAGGGTCTAAGCATCTTAGTGAGACTGAGACCCTGTCTCAGAAAAATTTTAAAAAGGGCTGGGAATGTGGCTCAGTGGTTAAGCACCTCTGGGTTCAATTCCCAGTACAAAAAAAAAAAAAAAAGAGAGAGAGCCAGAAGGGCAGCAGAGGGAGGCTATTTTTCCCTACAATAGACTCTAGAACTAGACAGCCCAGGTTTGGGGAATCTGCCTCAGTTTCCTCTGCCCAAGAAGAAAATACTAGGGTTGTTATGAGGATTAAATTAATTAAAATTTATACACAAAACAGTGACTAGTACAGAGTAAAATAAAGAAAAGATTTTGATAAAACCCATTTTCACAGATGAGGAACCCAAGGCACAGGGGATTTAGGTAATTTGCTTTAGATAACAACTCATTGCCTGGTGTAGTGGTGCATGTAAATACTTGTAATCCCTGCCACAATGGGGGCTGAGGCAGGAGGACCCCAAGTTCCAAGCGAGCAGTTTAAGCAAAGCCCTAAGTAAATAATTGAGACCCTATCTCAAAAAAATTTTAAAAAATAGGACAGACAGCAGAATACATCAGACACTAGAAAGGCAATATGTCAATCAATGGAAGGGTAACTGATGTGATACAGCAATCTGTATACGGGGTAAAAGCTGGAGTTCATAATCCACTTGAATCAAACCGTGTAATATGATGTATTAAGAACTATGTAATGTTATGAACGACCAATAAAAAAAAATGAAAAAAAAAATTTAAAAAAAAGGGGGACTGGGGTTGTAGCTTGGTAGAGCACTTGCCTAGCATGTGTGAAGCACTGGGTTCTATACTCAGCACCACTTATAAATAAAGGTCCATTGACAACTAAAAAAATATTTCAAATAAATAAAAAAGGGCTGGGGATGGAGCTCAGTGGTAAAGCAGCCCTGAATTCAATCTCCAGTACCAAACAAACAAAACCACAAAAAATCCAACCTAATAACAATGAGTGGTAGGCTGGGACTTAAACCCCAGCAAGTCTGGCTGCTGAACTTAACAGGGGGATGTCCATTTGCATTACTTCATGAGGCTCCAGAGTGGGTGGAAGAAGTCAGGAATTAAATGACATGGAAACTTCTAGCTCTTAAGTCTTCCATCTCCTGTGGTAAATGAAGTTTGCAGAGGCTAGCTGAACCGTACCCACGTGGCCAGCAGTTTCTGGAAGACTCTGAGGCCCAAGCCCCACTAAAAGGCTCAAGTTTGCCACATTTGCCCCAGACTCCTTTCTCATAGTTCATTTCCAGTTCCCTCCCACTCCTCCCAGGGTGACACTTAGATATTTGGTTAGTGACAACCTAAAATGAAAAATTATTGCTGAACCTCTAGAAATTTGTTAAGTGCAAGATAAACTGAATTTAAAAAAGTCAAAAAAAACTTTAAGCAGTACAGGGGTGGGGGGATGGGGGGCTTCCTGTATCAGGTATTGTAATGGCTTCTGGAATGAATTGAGAGGCTGTTTGAAACTCCTTTCCCTATGATCCTAGCTTGAAGGGGGAAATGCATAAGTCAACAAACAGATGGTGGGCAGAGGACCCCTGGGATAAGTAGGAAATGGTCTGATGGGAGGGGAAGGGAGTTCCAATTCAAATAATGGCCCAGGCAAATGCAGAGGCCAGGCCAGTTCCCTTGGCCAGGTCCTGTGTGGTCATCTGGTGGAACCCTATAAGCCCTGGTACTGAGTAAGGAATTTACCCTAAGGTGACACAGGGAGAGAAGAGAAATCTAAGGTCTGGAGACATTTCGTTTGCATTTTAGGAGGGAGGCTCTGAGTCTGAACAATAAGCAGGTCTGAGGACCCAGTCGGTCTAGGTAGGTAAAGCACCAGTTAAGGTGGGGTGAGAGCTGTAGGGACAGAGGAGTGGCTTAGCCTAGTGATTTTGCCCAGGTGGTTTTTCCAGCCTGATTCTCCCATCCTCATGCCTCATTGCCTTCCCTCAGTTTTTGCTACGTGGGCTGTTCCTTTGCCGCCCAGGATCCGCACGTAGCCTGAATCTGGTCTAAGTCACGTGTCACCCAGTAAGGACGCACGTCTCCCAAGGCGATGCCTCGGGCGCTCACCGCTTGGGGCTTGGGCAGCCTTGGCAGGGTCCTGCCCCGTCCTTCCCTAAGGTCTGGCCCGCCCCTCCCTAAGGTCCGGCTCGCAAGCTCCTCCCTCCTGGAGACCCCACCCCTGCTTTAGGCCCCGCCCCTGCGCTCGCGCGCCAGGCCCGGGCGGCGCCGAAGCACTTGGCGGGAGATAGGAAAGTGCTTCTGTGCGCGCCGGTGGCGGCCACAGTTCCTGCGAGCGGTCGGCGGGACCTGCGGGTACTCTTGACACCTCGGAGCCCGGCCCAGGGCCCGGAGCGGCCGGAGCAGTTCGTGACCTGACCCCGGCCCGGCTCCCGCTCCGGGCTCAGCCGCGGGTGGGCGAGCGCGGCGCGGCCCGGGCCGGGGGGATGTCTCGGCGGACTCGCGGGTGAGCGGAGCCGGGTGGGCTGGGGTCCTCCTCTTCCCTCGCTGCCTCGCCGAGGCCGGTACGACCGCGACTATATGGTGGTGGAGGGGTTCCGGCGGAAAATGCTGCGTCCCCGTCCAGTCGACACTGGGTCGCGCGCAAAGCCAAGGGGCTCTTGAGACCCCTACCTCGGTCTTGGGCCTTCTGGGCCTGGGAGCTGGAACAGGCGGGTCTCCAGAGACCAGGACCAAGTCCTGTATGATGTCATTTTGTCTCCCGCCTAATTTCGGTGTGGGGGTGGGACGCTCAGTGTCGGCTGGAAAGTCCTTTATTGGGAAGGGAGGCCACCCATGGGGAGGGAGAGTGATTAGCCAAGTCACAGCGGATGGGAGGCCAAATACTGGGGTACACTTGTCGTTCAAGCCCAGTTGTGGTTCACATTTGCCCATAGGTATTTCTTCTCACATTCCGGGAAGCACAGAGCCCCGAGCCCTCTTCCCCAACTGAGGAGTGTGCCAAGTGGGGGTTCCATTGTCTCTCCCACTTGGGTCACGCGTCTGGCTCGGTTTAGTTTCAGAGACCTCTCTTCCGGTTCCACACGAGTTTTGGGCAGCTGGGGTTGAAGGTACAGAAACTGATGAGTATCTGGACCGCTCTGCCAGCAGCCCCTGGGGCAGTGGGAGGAATTGCGGCTCCATTTTACTTATTCTCCAGAGAATAAGCAATAAGCGGCAGAGTCGACCTGGACCTGAGTTCTGGTCTTTTCAGCCTGTCTGGGAGAGGGGTCAGTGGGATCCAGCCATGTTCCCTCCCTGGGTCTGTGCAACCCAATAACCTTAGCTTGGTTTTCAGATGGATGATGCTGGCCTTCACAGGCTGAGGTTACATATCTGAGAAGCCCTTTTTGCTGACTTTCCCCAGAGTTCCTCCCCACTGGGAAGCATATGGTTCTTGGGCAATGGTCAGGATATCTGGCACAGGGACTGTCTTCCTCGGGCTCCAGTTTGCCAGGGCAGCTCCAATGACCAGGAAGAGTTTTTCAGGAAGTGTTAACTCCAGGAATCACTTCCCTAGACCATCTCCAGGTCCTCTGTAACTTCTCTCCTGGTACCCCCTTCCATGTGAGGGATGGCTGCTGCACCCAGGCACTCTACAAGCCTCAGCTCTTGGCCATGCTGGCTGTGACTGTCCTGTGCCCCAGTGCCCCATTTCTCACTGAACCTTCTCATCTGGCCCTGGAGCAGAGCCCAGTACATCCAAGGGCAAGAGAAAGGTTATATTGCACCAAAATTTTTGTGGTTGTCACCACAAACAAGCTTTTACTTTTAAAGTGGAGATTTTAAGATGAGTTCTTTGCAGTTAAGGAAGTTCAGACCCTGGCTGTGGATTTGGCAAATGGCATAACTCCTATGAACCTGAATTTCCACATCTGTTACTTGGGTACAGTGAGAATGGGAAGTGGATGGCCAGCACCTGTGGGTGACAGAAGTATATTATCTCACAAACTTCTCCTAATTCTGAGATGCTGTCCTCATTACACCAAATTAGAGCACTAGAATGTCCATACACTGGATAGGACATTAGACAGGACATTGGCTGAGCTGGGCCTTGTGCTGGTTACTGGCGAAGCAAAGATTATTTCTGTCAGCAAGGAGTTTTTGTGGGCAGTTGATTTTAAAGCCAATTTCATTCTGTTGTTAGAATCTTATAGATTTTGTCTATACTACCAGTGGTGGTAGACTTGTGAATTGGGTCAGGAACAATAGAGCAAAACTCAATTCCAGATCCTTCTGTGACCAATATATTATGAGACTTAAGACACTTTTCTCTACCAACTGAGCTATATCCCCAGCCCCAAGTTAGCCATTCTTAATGACCAGTAGACAGCAGCTTTACACATTTATTTATTCATTTCTGTATCCAGTCATGCCCTAGGCAAACATGTCTTCAAGGTTTTTTAGTGACAAATTCCAGGATACAAAGGTGGAGCTGACCTTTGTGGTTGGTATAAACACAGGCAGTTGCAACTAAGGGTCTGAGGGTTTCTTTATTCTGTGGGACTGTGAGAGTGGCTAGGAAGTAATGCTGAGTTCTGGGGAAGAAGGGGAAGGAATAGAGAGATTAAAGGAAGCCTTTTAGGGAACAAGAGCTGTTTTGCTTTGTTTGTTTGGAAATCTGTAGGCTTTTCTCAGTTTACAAATGCCTGACCTAGGAATGTACCTGTTAAAGGTAATTTAAGGCAGGTTCTGCTACGTAGAGCTAGGGGAGGTCACCAGCCTTCTGTGAACACCTGACATAACTTGGAGGTATGCATCATCTCCAATTTTGTAGCCATTAAACTAGATAAATACAACTTTTTGGAGCAGGAAAACTGCCTGTTAGGAGTAAAATCCCTAGAATGCAGATGCTTATACTGATTTTTTCTCTCCGTTAACTGTGTAAGTGTGTAGGCCAGGATTAAAAAGGGATATACAAAAATGGATTTAATTACTGAGAATATGTTTAAAATGTTTTTCCCAAGTAATTAATAAAATTAATAGTCTCTTCTTTTTTTGGTACTGAGGATTGAACCCAGTGGTGCTTAACCACTGAGCCACATTCCCAGCCCTTTTTACTTTTTTTTTTTTTTTTTTGTAGTTGTAGATGGACACATGCCTTCATTTTATTTATTTTTTTATTTTTATGTGGTGCCAAGGATCAAACCCAATGCCTCACACATGCTAAGCAAGTGCTCTTCCACTGAGCTACAGCCCCAGCCCTACTTTTTATTTTGATAGGGTCTTGCTAAATTGTAGGGCTTCCCTAGTTACTGAGGCTGATCTTGAACTTGGAATTCTCCTGCGTTAGCCTTCTGAGTTGGTGGGATTATAGGTATACACTACCACACCCAGCTTCCAAGTAACTAATATTAAAATTCTGGTGCTTAATGATTGCATACATTATCTATATCCATCTATCTATCTATATCTTTATTTATTTATTTATTTAAAGTTGTTTCTTTTTTTTTAGAGAGAGAGTAAGAGAGGGAGAGAGAGAGAGAGAGAGAGAGAATTTTAATACTTTTATTTTTTATTATCGGCAGACACAACATCTTTGTTGGTATGTGGTGCTGAGGATCGAACCCGGGCCGCACGCATGCCAGGCGAGCACGCTGCCGCTTGAGCCACATCCCCAGCCCTCTCTATATATCTTTAATTAATTTATTTATTTTTATATGGTGCTGAGGATGGAACCTGGGGCCTCGCCCGTGTTAGGGGAGTGCTCTACAGCTGAGCCACAATCCCAGCCCCTGCATACATTATCTTTAAAATATCCATTGCAAATGTAAATTCATTGAAAAGAAAATATTGACTGGAAATCATGTTTTTGTGTTACTGGAAATTGAACCAAGGGTGTTCTGTTGCTGAGCCACACATCCCCAGCCCTTTTTATTTTTTATTTCTAGATAGGGTCTTCCTAAATTGCTCAGGCTGCTCTGGAACTTGTGATCCTCCTGCCTCAGTGCCCTGAGTCAATAGGATTATAGGTACACAACCCCATGTTCAACTAGGAATCTGGTTTTGAATATCATGAAGTTCTTTTATTTTTTGGTGGTGCTGGAAGTCAAACCCAGCCTTCACACATGCTTGGCAAACACTCTACCAATAAACTTCATCTCCAGCCTTTAATTATTTTCTTGTAGCTTTTGAAATCATTAGAGTGTTCCTGAAAATAAAGAATAGGAAGAAAATAAAGCAAACCACAACCTTATTTCATTAAAAAAATTTTTAAAGAGAGGAAGATAAAAGTGTACCTACTTTTTAAAAAGCAGAGTAAGTAAAAGGCTGCCTCCCCAAACCTTTCTTTAGAGTTGTCTGGCTGCTGGCCACACAGTCCAATCGTGATGTAAAAGCATGTGGACACTGTCCTTGACCTTTAGCTCACTCTTCCTGCAGTGAGGAGCTTGATGAGCTGCACTACCAGGACATTGATTCAGACGTTCTGGAGCAGAAAGACAGCAAGTGCAAGGTTAAATGGACCCATGAAGAGGTGAGTGACATAGCAACTCCTTAGATCTGGGAAGAAGAGAGTTGATGGCAGCTGGGTGCCTGGCCAGACAGCTGAGCCTGGGTTTTCTACCTGATGTCCCCACTGATGGGATGAAGAGGAAGAGCCAGTGGAAGAAGTGGGTGGGTCCTCTGCTTCTCCCCTTTACCTCTTCTCAGAGCATTCTTGGGCAGTCTTTTATGAGGATGGGGTGGGTGGGGTATGTGTTTCAGACCTCAGGGCCAATAGTTCCTTTTGTGTTGCCTGAAAGTGTGGTGTATCCTGCATCATGTGTATTATGGATATTGATTGTGCTTATTATCCCCCCCACACTTGGGATTGAACCCAGGAATGCTTTACCACTGAGCATCCTTTTTTTTTGTAATAAGGATTTGTTGACCTCACCATTCTAGAAGCTTGGAGATTGAGGATGATTGGTTGTAGCTGGTGAAGGCTTCTTGCTGATGGGGACTTTGCTTGCCCTGAGGTAGTGTAGGGCATTCACATGGCAAGAGAAGGGCCTCATACAAGAGACAGTTGGGCAAGACTGACAGTGCACACCTGTAATCCCATTGACTCAGGAGGCTGAGATAGAAGGATTGCAAGTTCAAGGCCAGCCTGGGCATCTTATTGAGATGCTGTCTCAAAATAGAAAAAGAAAAAAGGACAGGGGTGGTACCACCCCTGGATTCAATCCCCAGTGCTGGAAAAAAAAGATTTTTTTTTTTTTGACAGAGCTACTATCAAGATGTTAGCCCATTGATTCATTTATCCATGAATGAATTAATTAATCCACTTATTAGGACAGAGACATGACCTAATCACCTCTTCATACCTCACAAATATAAATTTTCTCATATGAGGTTTGGTAGGAACATCTGACACAGCACCTTTGGAATGCAGGAGCACCTGCCAAATCTACCACCCCCTCTTTATTTTTTAAATTAATCATATTGAATCTTATAACATGAAGCTCTGAATTGATTTTCTACTAGATATATTTTTTATTCTTTAAAAGAAGTATTGAAAGTATAATTTATTATTTGTGTTAATGAAGTATAATTTGTATATAATCAAATGAAGAGTCTTGCACAAGGTTTTTTTTGGAGGGATGTGTTTTTATTCTGCTTAGATTCATAGATAATTTTCATTGGGTGGGTGAAGGTTTGATTTTTATAGAAATGTCAGGCCTTTTCTTTTTATTTCTTTGTGGTTTTTTTTGGTACTGAGGGTTGAAACTAGGGCCTATGTACACTAGCACATTGTATATAATTGAATTGTTGTTGTTTTTTTTTTTTTTTTTTTTTTTTTTTTTTGTGGGTCAGGATGGAACCAGGGCCTCCTGTGTGCTAAGCAAGTGTTCTACCACTGAGATACACCACTCCCACTCCAGGTGCACCTTTTAAATTAAACAATTTGACTGGTATTAGCAAATACATACTCACATAAACACCACCCTTATTATCCCAAAAGTTATCTTGTGTCATTTTGTGATCAGGCAATTACTGATCTAATATCTGAGTTTGTACCTATGCTTGAATATCCTATAAATGGAATCATACACTTGTATTCTTTTGTATCTGACTTTTTCTCCCCTAGTAGTCAGTATTGAACCCAGGGGTGCTTTATCACTGAGTTACACCCACAGCCCTTTTTATTTTTAGACAGGATCTCACTAAGTTACCAAGGCTGGGCTCAAACATGTTACAGTTTCTTTCTCTCTCTCTCTCTCTCTCTCTTTTTTTTTTTTTTTTTTTTTTTTTTTGTACCAGGGATTGTACCCCAGGGCTCTTTAGCAACTGAACCATGTAGCCAGTCCTTTTTATATTTTATTTGAGATGGGATCTCAGGATCTTGCTAAGTTGCTTAGGACCTTGCTAAATTGCTAAGGCTGGCCTTGAATTTACAATCTTTTCTCCTGAGTAGCTGGGATTACAGGTGTACACCACTGTGCCTGGCTTATATCTAGCTTATTTTGCTCAGCACAATGTTGCATGATTGAGTAGTTTATCCATTTTTATTACTGGGTAACTTCCATTATTTGTGTGTACTTTTTTGTTTTTTTTTTTAATTACCAGGAACTGATCTCTTTTCACTCAGGGGCTCAGGAGTACTCGATCACTGAGCCACAACCCCAGCCCTATTTTGTATGTTATTTAGAGACAGGGTCTCAGTGAATTGCTTGGTGCCTCCCTTTTGCTGAGGCTGCTTAGAAGTTGTGATCCTCCTGCCTTAGCCTCCAGAGCCGCTGGGATTATGGGAGTGTGCCACTGTGCCCAATTTGCATGTACATTTTACCTGTTTGTGGATGTTTGGACTTTTGCAGTTTTTGCTAATTGTGGATAGTGCTTATATGAAGATTCTTGCATAAGTTTTGTTTGTTTTGTTTTTTTGCTTGTGAATGTATGTTTTGATTCCTCTTGGAAGATTAAAAAATAGTGTTCATATGTTGGGTATTGGTTTAATCTTATAGAAACCACCATACCTTTTCTTTTAACTTTTTTTGGGGGGGGGGTATTGGGAGTTGAAACCAGGGGCACACTAAGCACATACCCTATCACTGAGCAGTACGCTGCAGCAGACCTTTTCCTTAATTGGTTGTTCCATTTTAGACTCCTGTTCTTGTCTTTTTATTCCACTTCTGTTTTCCTTGATGTGTTTAGTTGTAGGCCTGTTTGTTAGTTTAAAATTTGCTTTATAAGGCTGGCATGGTGTCCCAGGCCTGTATCCCTGTTACTCTTGAGGCTGCGGGATCACTTGAGATCAGGAGTCTGAGGCCAGACCGGGCAACATAGTCGTTCCTCTTAGACAAACCAAACAGCCAACAAAAATCTTTTTCTGTATGAGCTATAAATCCCTTTTCAATCCTCTAAGATGTTTCTTCAAATACTAAACATGCCTTTCTGTTCCTGCCTCAGGGCAGCACTAACCCTGGGCTGGAGAGGAGACTGTGGTCATCCCTGTGGGCAGGGCCAGTGTTCAGCTGCTGCTCACCACGGTGTTTCCCCGCTGTCTCACACTGAGGCTCCTAGCACTTGGAGGCACTTGCTGATTGTTGGATGAGGGGATGTTGTACCTTTCAAAGGAGAAATTACAGCTGCCTGAGAGGTTAGGGGGTGACCTTTGACCTTTGAGCTCAGGGTGAGGATTTGGAAATTCATCTGTGAGGGAAGACAAACTGGAAAAAACTGGGTAAGTCAGAGTAGGAAATGGTTGTGGATAAAGAAAAGTAAGTTCAGGAGTCCAATTCTACTGGAGTGACAGGCTTTTGAAGGGGAAGTGTTGAGTGAGGTAGGTGAAAAGAGATCAGTTCCTAGAGGGCCTTGAATTTGGGGCTCAGAAACTCTAGGAGTTTGCAGTTTGGAGCCATGGGAGGTTTTATTTAAATCTTTTTTTTTTTTTTTTGGTTGAGAGGTACAGAGGATTGAACCAGGGGTGCTTTACCACTGATCTACATCCCCAGTCTTTTTATTTTTTATTTTGAGAAAGGGTCTCACTAAGTTGCTGAGGCTGGCCTAGAACTTGAAATTCTCCTGCCTCAACCTTCCAAGTCTCTGGAATTATTATAGGTGTGTACTACCACTCTTGGAAGATTTTTAAAAAAAATCAATTTGAGGAATGCTTCATGTAAAAACAACTACAGCCTTTTAAATACAATTCAATGAGTTTCCACAGGTACTTATATTACTGCCATGAATCTACTAGTATTGTCATGTTTTAGAATATTTCCATTACCCCCAATAGCTTTCCCTCCCCACTGGCCTCAGTCAACAACTGACTACCTTTTTGTCCCTTTAGCTTAGATTATGTTTTCTAGAATTTCACATGCATGTAATTATATAGCATCTTTTTATGTCTGACTTCTTTGACTCATCATCATGATACTCAGATTCATGTTGTGTGAATCAATGTTAATTTTCCGGAGTACCAGGGATTGAACTCGAGCCCTCAATTACTGAGCAACATCCCCAGCCCTGTTTTGTATTTTATTTAGAGACAGGGTCTCACTGAGTTGCTTAGTGCCTCACTTTTGTTGAGCCTGGCTTTGAACTCGAGATTCTCTTCCTCAGCCTCTCAAGCCGCTGGGATTATAGCCGTGTGCCACCATTCCTGGCCGAAGAATATTTTGACAGCTTCTGTTTTGCCTTCCAGCTACTTTTTTTTTTTTTTTTTTTTTTTGGTGCTGGGGATCAAACCCAGGGCCTTGGGCATGCAAGGCAAGCACTCTACCAACTGAGCTCTATCCCCAGCCTATCCTTTCAGCTACTTTTGATTCTGCCATAAACTCTGGTCTTGGTATGATAAGGGCTTTCATATACACTCTGCCTTCTTTCAACTCTTTTCCTTCTGCAGCAGCCAAAGGGAACTTTGTAACAAGCACATGGAAACCTTAACTGTGCATTGCCCAAATAGTACCAGTGGCTTTAGGAGGTAGAGGCCTAAATTCTACCTGTGGTCTGGCTCCTGCCATCCCTTCTAGAACCATTCTGCATTCCAGCTATACTGCATTTCTTTGGAACCTTCCCTTGGTCTTCCTGGTTAGGCAATCACTATACCCCTGTATAGAGAAGGGGGGCATTGTGGGCAGTTTGATTAGCATCTGCCTCCTTCTAGATTAAGCCTTATGAGGTCCTGTCAGATTTGTTGCTGGCTATTGCTGTGACTAGCACCTGGCACAGAGTAAGTGCTCACTTCAAGAGTGGATAAAAGAGGCTGTATCAGGGGTGGCTGCGAGACTTCCTGTACATATGAGCTGGTCTTCCTTTCATTGGCAGGATGAGCAGCTGAGGGCTCTGGTGAGGCAGTTTGGACAGCAAGACTGGAAGTTCTTGGCCAGCCACTTTCCCGTGAGTAGGCCTCTCTGGAGCCCCTTTGTAGGACAAGGGTCTGGGTAACCAGTGTGTCCCAGTACTTTTCTTCCCATACCAGTTTGAGGAAGCCTACCAGAAATGTTTCTCAGCTACTTCAGCATGCCTGGGAGCCTTTAGGCTCAGAGACCTTTGCAGTATGTGGTCGATGGCCTATTTGCATTTCTTCTTGCAAAACTGGAGAGAATAGATGCTTCATTTTCTCTACAGAGGGGAAGTGATACTTGCAGCAGATTTCACAGTGGGGGCCCTGGAGAGCTGGCTGGTCCCTCCACATCTGAACATTTAGAGCCCCCTGAGGATGAGGGGCCCCCGCTGGCACCCCTAACACCCAGGCTGTAGGTGACTGGAGGCAGGAGTATCACTGTAGCTCCCATCTGGCTGACGGTTGGGATTCCTCAGACAGCTCAGGGGCAGAGTCAGCAGATCCCTCTCCCCCTTCAGCTCCCTGTCTTGTATGTTATCTGAACATTTCAAGGAATAAACATGCTTCCCCAGAAAACAGGGATTCCTTCATGCCCCACAAAGCTTCTGTAGAAGGGTCCCCTGTGCTTAGGTGGTGGGAAGTGGCTTTCCACAGGGGCCTGAGTTCATCCTGCTTTATAGTAAAGGGAAAGCACGTATGTTCTGTCGTGTGAGAGTGTAGAATGTGATGGGTGCATGGGGTAAGTGCACCCACCTGAGGCCCCAGGGCCCTGAGCCCAGTGTTCAGCCAGAGTCCACTTATCCTAGAAGTTTTCACAGGTTCCTGTTCTTCCTGTTCCCTTCCCAGAACCGCACGGACCAGCAATGCCAGTACCGATGGCTGAGGGTTTTGAATCCAGACCTTGTCAAAGGGCCATGGACCAAAGAGGAAGACCAGAAGGTAACTGTTGACCTGGTGCTGCACACAGGGTGGGTCTTCATTCACCGCCAGTGATCTGGGCATTGTGAGGCTGCCCTGCCTGGTGGCAGGGGTGTCCAGTTAAACGGTGGATGTGACTCATCCTGCTTGTCAGTCTGAACTGGGCCACACTATCCAGCTCTGGCCCCAAGGCTCAGAGCCTCAGAGTGTCTAGATTTCCCCACTCCTTACATATGGGCTCAGGGCTGCTGGACGAGTTACCCGACTTTTTCCCATTTATGGAAGGAAACAGCTGCGGTACCTGCTGTAACAGTGAACAGGTGTTGTGCATGAGGGGCTTGCTCAGCAGGCAGTGGTTGCTGATCTCCTTTATTGTGATATAAAGGAACTCAGAGCTTCTGGGGTGCCTTGTTTGTTGGGAGCACCATAGTCCTTTTTTTTTTTTTTGAGAATTTTAATATTTATTTATTTTTTCTTAGTTCTCGGTGGACACAACATCTTCGTTTGTATGTGGTGCTAGGCGAGCGCGCTACCGCTTGAGCCACATCCCCAGCCCCACACCATAGTCCTTTGAGATGGGCAGAAGATGAACTCTCAGTCCCATTTTATAAGTGGGGAGACCCAAGGCTCAAAGAGGGTTGAGTATGTGTCCACCCTAGGAAGGGCAGCACCATGACCGTCCTGGGCTGTTTTTTGGGAGTTCCTCATCTAGGTCTTCTCCCTCAGGTCAGTCCAGAGATTCCATTCCGTGATTGTAGGTACAGCCCCCAAAGAAAGCAGGAAGGAGAAGGAAGCTAGATATGTTAAAATTGCTTTTAAAATCCTTTCTTTTTTCTGGTACTAGAGATTGAACCCGGGGTGCTTTACCACTGAACTATATCCCCAGTCCTTTTTATTTTTTTATTTTGAAACAGGTTTTACCGAATTTTGGAGGGTCTTGCTAAGTTGCCCAGCTGGCCTCTAACTTGCAATCCTCCTTTCTCAGCTTTTTTCATTGGGATTACAGGCATGCACTACCAAGTTCAGCTCCTTTTTTTTCCTCTTTAATCAAGTGATGTGTGGTTGCTCTAAATGTTTAAACTACACAGAAATAGATTTGAATAATTCTCACCCAACTCCCTTTGCCCAGAAGGATCTGTCTTTCTTAGTGTGCTGTGACCTATGTGTACATGAGGATGTATATAGAGAGAATTTGTGAAGGGCCTGGTCTGATTCTGGTGGCTACATTTGTTGTGGTTTGTGTTCTGAGCCACGGGGCCTGGCTGAGAGGCATTTGGGAACTGAAATCAAGCCATAGTTAGTTGTGCCTTGGGGTTCTACCCTCTTGATCTCCACAGAAGTGCTGCAGGGGATTGTGGCACCTGAGGTGTGTCTGGCAGGAGGAAGACATGTCTCCTACACTTAGTTCACATGGCTCTGCAGTGGCAGAGATCCTTGGGTACTGTGGGTTGGAGCCTTGTAGGCTGGCTTGAGCTCTAAGGAGGAAGGCAGGAGGACCTTGGGGATCCTTTTCCTTTGTTTGGTTTATTCAGGCCATAACTGACAGGGACATGGACTCAGTCACATGGACTACACAAAGTCCTCTGAGCAGCATCCCCATTAACTCCCATGATACTTGAGGGGGTGTGGCCAGTGGTGCCTCTCAAGGGCCACAGTGAGGCTCATGTGGATGTGAAGATACTGAAGAGTGGGTGAGGGAAGTGCTGGTCCTGCTGGTTCACAGAGACTCTTCTCCAAGGTTATTGAGCTGGTCAAGAAGTATGGCACAAAGAAGTGGACTCTGATTGCCAAGCACCTGAAGGGCCGGCTGGGGAAGCAGTGCCGGGAGCGCTGGCACAATCACCTCAACCCTGAGGTGAAGAAGTCCTGCTGGACCGAGGAAGAGGACCGCATCATTTGTGAGGCCCACAAGGTGCTGGGCAACCGATGGGCCGAGATTGCCAAGATGCTGCCGGGGAGGTGAGCTGTCTTCTGGGGGCTTAGGGTCTGGTGCAGGCAGGGTGATGGTCCAGGAGGCAAGGCCGGTGCTTCCTTGAGTGTACTGAGGTCCTATACTCTGTTCTGTACTTTCCATCCAGCCTTGTCTCCAGGTAGCCCAGAGGCATCATTGTCAGGAGAAAAAGTGCGTCCCCCAGGCTTCCTGATCTTAGAAAGACAGACAGTGCCAAGGGAGGCCACGGCCAGAAATCAGTTTGCACTACAATCCACTGGAAGGTTGTAATGAGAAACTTCAGTTCTCTTTCTCCACCTTCTACTGAAACATCTTTTTTTACTTCTGGTTTTTACCTCTACATTTATTAACGATGTGCTGGTTTCTCTTTGAATCTTGGTTTTCAGCTATAGGAGAAAATTTAGATTTCTTAGACTTTCCTACCCTTCAAACCTCCCTGTTGCCCCAGTATACTATGGAAATTTTTACTTAAAGACAAAGTGCTTATAGTATTCTAATATCTAAGGTGTTTCCTTCTTGTCTGACATTTGCTTTTCCTGGAGTTAATGTTTGCCTTGTTTTTTGATTTACACAGTTTCTAAGTCTTATAGCTCTTGTGTGTTTCTTAGTGGCCCATCATGTCCTTAGAGTATCCATAAGTGCTATTTTTCAAATGCTTAGAATGAATCAGGCAATATTTTTTTACTGTTTTTTCTTCAGAGAACCAATCATGGATTTATCTTTGCTTTTCCATTTGCCAGTTTCTTTCCAGGAATCCTGCCCTGTTGTGACCTTGGAGCATTCCTTTGCCTCCCTCCTGTTAGCTCCCTCTTCTTTATTTCCTTCCTTGTTTTGGTGAAGCACATTCTTTATTAGGATCCTGAGATAAGTACAAGGGAGGTAAATTTTTGGTAATGGCAGTGTCTCCATTCTACCTCACGTTTGATTGATAGCTTGGATGAATACAGAGTTTGGAAATAATTTCCTTCAGAATATTGAAAGCATTTGTTCTAGTCACTTTTTTTGCTATTGTGACTGAAAGATCTAACAAAAACAATTTTAAAGCAGGAAAAGTTTATTTGGGGGTTCACAGTTTCAGAGGTCTCAGATCATAGGAAGCTGGCTGCATCCCTTGGGGCTCCAGGTGAGGCAGAGTATTGTGGCAAAAGAGTGTGGGGGAGGGAAGTGGCTCTAGACTTGATGGTTAGGAAGCAGAGAAAGAAGAGCTCAGCTCAGCTCAGGAAATATATCTCCCAAAGACATGCCCCTGAGAACCTCCCTCCTGCAGACACACCCTGCCCTACTGGCCTTTACTCAGTTAATCCCTATTAGGATTAATTCACTGATTGGGTTAAAACTGTCAGTTATGAACTATGTTCCATCTCTTGGTTTTCTGGGAGATTTCTTTGATCTTCTTTTTTTCCTCCTATAACAAGCATTGTTTTATTGGTAGATTATTAGGATTACAATATATTTTGGTAAATACATCAATGTGTTCTAATTAGAAATCTTTTACAGAAAAAGCAATAAGGTATAATAAAACTGAATTCTACTCTTCCTCCTTTCCTGTATTTTAAATGTCCTCATTTAGCGGATGGGATGTTGCTCAGTTGTCCAGCTCTTGCCTAACAAGCATAAGATTCTGGTTCAATCCCCAGCATTACAAAACAACAAATCTCTCTATATATTTTCCTTATCTATAGAATGAATATGATAGTAAACTCCTTTGAGAATATTTTAGGAATAAAGAAATTCATGAGCACCATTTGAAACCTCGTAACGATTGTATTATGAGGTTATTAATAATTGTGGATTTTATAATTGCCATTGTTATTTTTATTCTTTTTAGACATACATGACAGAGTAGAGTGTACTTTGGCATATTATCCATCCAGTGGATTGTGGCTTATCCTAGGATCCTATTCTAGTGGTTGTACATGATGCAGAGTTACCCTTATCATGTATTCAAATACAAGGAAGGATAGGAAAGTTATGTCATGATTAACTCTACTGTCCTTCCTATTCCTCTCCCTGCCCCCTTCCCTTCATTCCCCTTTGTCTAATCCAGTAGACTTCTATTCTTCCCCTCCTCACCCTCTCTTTTTGTGTTAGCATCCATGTATCAGAGACAACATTTACCTTTGGTTTTTTGGGACTGGCTTATTCCACTAACATAGTGTTCTCCAGTTCCATTTGTTTACTGGAAAATGCCCTAATCTCATTCTTCTTTACAGCTGAGTAATAGTCCATTGTGTGTATGTTTTGTTCTTTCTTTCCAAATCCTTCTTTGGAAATCATTCTGATCAAGAAGTCTTACCTTATAAGGTCACACTTTTGTTTACTTTTTTGATACTGGAGATTGAACTCAGGCACTCAACTGCTGAGCCACACCCCTAGCCCTATTTTGTATTTTATTTAGAGACAGGGTCCCACTGAGTTGCTAAGCACCTCACCATTGCTGAGACTGGCTTTGAACTCGAGTTCCTCCCAAGCCACCTCACCTGGTACTTTCGTTTTCATTTTCTGGCCCTGTTTTTATTTTGTATTTGTAACAACTTATTTTACAATTAGTGTAATATTTTTTAAAAATACTGCTCCCTTCCTACATTGTCTGCTTTTCCTGTGTTTCTTTTTGTTTTGCTAGTTTTCATTTCATTTTGGAGGCTTCTTTGAAAGTCCGCTGATCCTTGACTGGCTATTAATCTTCAGGAACCAGTTGTTAAAAGTGGTTTGGAAGCCCACTGCACACAGGCTGTGCTTATCTGCTGGTGGGCTCTGTGTCATGGAGTGACTGAGTATCCACTGGCCTTGTAGAAGGACATTCCAAGAACTGATGAGTTTTTACTGTGTTGTTCCTTTCCCCAGAGATGCATGAGTTCTTCAGATTGATGCCCTAGGGCTCCAGAGGCTAGTGGAAATTCTAGATCAAGGCATGGGGAACGTATAGGGGTCTCCCCTCCAGCGTTAGGATTTTCATTCAGTCCCAGTTTCAGCCTGGTGCATCATCCCAGCCCTTGGCTGTGGCCAGGGTGCCCAATCATTTCTTCCTTGAGAATAAACCTTCCTTCTGCTTGCAGGGATTTGTAAAGGTCTGTTTGCTGCTGTCTTCTACCCTGGTCTCATTCTTGGGCATTTTTGCCATATTGTGTTTTGTTTCATTCTGGTTCCTTTCTTTGTCATGGCAGTAAAGTCCTGGGAGGGAGAGGAAAGAAAGTTCCAGGTCACGTTTCTCCTGAAGTCAGGAATTTTGTTTTCATAACTCAGTGCCTGAGTATATTGTCTTTTGGGGGCGATATACTTGGTTTGGAGATGCAGGCCTCTTACGCTGAATAACCTGGTTGGCCTTGCAGATGCCACCAGCTTCGCCTTTATCTGCCGGCACCCTTAGTCACGTGGTAGTCATTAGCCTCTCTCTCTCTCTCTCTCTCTCTCTCTCTCTCTCTCTCTCCCTCAAACACCATAAACTCTTCCTGACAACTCTGCTGCTCTGTGGGCCTGGAGGGCCCTGCCGCCTTGTCCCTGCTGTGTGGCTCCTGGGTTCTTGTCCTTCATTCTCAGCAGGGTGGGGGTATTACTTCTTTAGTGAAGTTTTCTCTGTCCTCCCAAAACTGGTCAGGTCCTGGTGGCCTCTGTGTGGTGCAGTGCTCTACCTTTCTTCCAAGGAATTCTACCCTAATTGCAGGTAGATTTAATGCCTATCTCCTCCACTAGATGAGACGAAATGGCAACCATTCAGTCTCATTGGCTGGCGTATCCCCACTGGAATGATTCTCGGTGTACCATGGGTGCTTCATAAATACCTGTGAGTAGAGGCATGAGTTTGGAGCACCCTGGACTCTGACCTGGTGGGTAGGAGGGCTTGGGAGATGTTGTAGTTTGGGTTTTCTAGTGGTCAGGAAGCAAAGACAAGATGCAAGTACAAGGAATTTACTAAGGAAAGGCTGTCACTTGTTAGGGAAAAAGTGGAGAAGAACAGGGAAAGCGTGGAGCAAGAATGGGGTCTCTGGTAAAGTCTGGTCTTGGCCTGAACGAGGCCAAGATGTGCGGGTGGGGCACATGAACAGTAGGGGTGTGTGTGCGTGCAGGGGTTGGGTAGCTCCTGGACATCTCTGGTTGTCTTCCAAGGCCATTCTCTAGAGAAAAAGTCATAGGTAGAAGCTATTGGCAGCAAAACAGCTTCTGGGGACTTGGTGTACTGTACACTTGGGGGATCTGGGCGAAGCACCAGCATCCCATGCCCCACGTGCTGCCCAGCCAGCACTGTCCTGTAGGGCCAGAGCACAAATGGCCAGAGATACAGACCCTCCTTAGACTTCTTGCACAGTTAAGCTGTTACTCTCTTCTGGTCACATCTCAGCAGAAAAGCACTCTGCTCAGAGCCCAAAGAAGGCAGTGCTCTGCGCTGCTGGGACACTGCTGCACAGCTGGACTGCCATGTGCACCACTCGCCCGTGCACCACAGTGTCCTGTGTCTCTACAGCGCATGCTGTGTGTTTCTGTACCTCCGCATGCTGGTTGTACTAACCTTGTCCTGCTCTGTGCTTTTCTTCTATCGTCCTCCTCTGTATACTATTTATACCTCTGCTAATGTGTCCTCATCATCCATTAGTGATGGAACATGAAGTAGTATATTTTTTTAGATAAAGAGGCTCAGAGAGGTAGACAGTAAGTGGTCTTTGTACCCTCTGTGACCATTCATAAGTCTGTGAGCTGAGCAAGGCTTGCATGCAAGGTGATTGTGAGACTGATGTCAGGGGTCAGTAGTCAATAGTTT
Source organism: Urocitellus parryii (assembly GCF_045843805.1). NCBI lineage: Eukaryota > Metazoa > Chordata > Mammalia > Rodentia > Sciuridae > Urocitellus > Urocitellus parryii. The sequence continues at coordinate 184,368,663 of NC_135536.1, forward strand.
GCTTATGGATTTTGCAGATTCAAAATGGCCCAGGGATTGGGGTGAATAAGAGTTGCAAATATATTTTAGATTTTGCCATTTTGCCAGAGCCTACATAATACATTTGTTTACTTCATAGAGATGGGTGGAAATTCTTGAGGGCTAGAAGCAGACATTGCCTTAGAGCTGTGACACCTTAGAGTTCATCCAGATATACCTTCATTTACAGAAGTGAAACTCAGTTCAGGGAGATTGCAGTGTGCCTCAGGGTGCACCAGCTAAGAGCTCGGGGGTTCAGAGGTCCTTGGTTTTCCCCTGCAGGACAGACAATGCCGTGAAGAATCACTGGAATTCCACCATCAAAAGGAAGGTGGACACGGGAGGCTTCCTCAGTGACTCCAAAGACTGCAAACCTCCTGTGTACTTGTTGCTGGAGCTCGAAGACAAGGACAGCCACCAGAGTGCCCAGCCTGCAGAAGGCCAGGTGAGATGGCTGTACCATAGCCCAGCCTTGGCTTCACCTCCAGTTTGTTTCATTTCACGTTTATCTGATACCATCTCGTAGAACACCTTATCTACATCAGTTATCCAGGTTCTGCTACAAGGTTCAATGTGGCCTGTGTTTCTAGGACCTTTTCTTGTAATAGACATCCACACATATTTTTGTGCCTGCAGGCGAAGGAGAACAGAGCTGTCTGGTGTGGAGACTGAGACTTAGGCTGCGGAAGGGGCGTTCTTAGTCTCCTGTCCTCATTAGCAGCTCCTTCTTACCTGTTGCTCTTTCTAGTCCTAAGATTGAAAGCATTTTTTCAGTTAAAAAAAGAGAAAAACAAAGCAAAAAAAAAAAAAAAGCGTGCAGTCATGTTTAGTTTCCACCACAATTGAGACTGAATTCTCTGTGCTGCTGTTGGTTGGCCTTTTACCTATCCCTGGCTTCCTAATCTGTTTTTCCTCTCTGTAATTTTGCCTTTTCTGGACAGTCATGTAAATGAAACCATAAAGCTTTACATTTAAAATTTAAAAACAAAACCAATATATGCACATGTTAATATACCTCCATCCCACACCTCAGACCAACTGTTTTTACCTGTACCTCTAGTGATGTTCCTGGGTGTGTGTGGTACTGGGAATTGAACCCAGGGGCGCTCTACCACCGAGTTATATTCCCAACCCTTTTTATTTTAAATTATGAGACAGAGTCTTGTTAGGTTGCCCAGATTGACTTTGAATTTGCCATCTTCCTCCCTTGGCACCCTGAGTAGCTGGGATTATAGGCGTGCATCACTGCACTGGGCTCCATTTTGTCCTTATGGTGATAATGTGGGACTGGTTGTTTCACACATTGTTGTTAGTGCTGACTGTGATTGCATAATATACATGCCAGTTTTATGTGCACCAAAAACATTATCATTGCTTTAATTTCAACTTTAGTTTATGCTTATTTTTGAGGGTTTTTTTTTTTTTAGTCTCCTCCCCCTTTGTTAAGATATAATTGACAGGTCTGGGGGTGTGGCCAAAGTAGTAGAGCACTTGCTTATGATGAGCTAGGTCCTGGGTTCAGTCCCCAGCACTGCAAAAACAAGCAAACAGAAAGTCATAATTAAAAATACAAATCACATATATTTATCTGTCTACAATGGAATATTTGTGTGGCATATAAGCTTTTATGTCTATACACGCAATGTAATGTTTTGACTAGTTAGTAGACTGTTTTCCCTTAATGTGTTCATTTGCCTTGACTTGCTTTTTGTTTGTCTTTTTTCTTTTTTTGATTCTGAGGATTGAACCCAGGGTGCTTTACCACTGAGCCACATCCCCAGCCCTTTTTAAATTGCTTAGAGTTTCACTACGTTGCTGAGGTTGGCCTCAAACTTGTGGTCCTCCTGCCTCAGCCTCTTGAGTTATAAGGGTTACAGGCCTTCGCCACCATACCTATTGTGGTTTGTCTTATTTCTTATTGATTTCAAATGTATTTATTCTATATATTAAAATTCTATCCCTTTATCTTGTAGTAAATTTCCCATTGTGTTGGTAGCTTCCTCATCTATTTATTTTATAAAGGTTAGAAAGGTAAAACAGACATCAAGTCACCCTGAGTTGAGAGTTCTGCTGTTTTTGATAGTGTATGTAGTTACATGTAGTCATTAGCACAATCGGTACTAAACATTTTATCAATCCCAAGTCCAAAGTGTATTTGCCCACTCTCTCTGATCTGGTCCTCTGAAGCCATCTGCCTATTGTTTGTAATTTTGCCTTTATAAGGAGGTTGTACACATGGAACCATATACATAGTCAGCTCTCTTGTGGTACTTTTTCACTTGGCATAATATATTTAGGAATTATCCATGTTGTTGTGTTTATCTGTAGTATTCCCTTATATTGATGAGTAATATTCTGTTGTAGGGATGTACTGCAGTTTATCAATTTACCAGCTGAGGGACATTTTTTTCAAGTAGTGTTTACAAATAAAGCTACTAGAAACATCCCTTTTATGGGTTTTTGTTTTTGCTGTGCGGTTTGTTGAACCCAGAGCTTTGTGTATGGTAGGCAATTGCTCTGCCTCTGAGGTATATTCTTAGCTCTGGGTATAGGTTTTCGCTTGAATAGGTTTCCGTTCCTTCTATATAAATATAGTAAGTATTTTCCTAACTTTATAGAAGCTACAAAACTGGTTTCCTAAGTGATGTTCTTTTTCTATATTTATTTTTTAGTTGCAATTGGACACAATACCTTTATTTTATTTATTTATTTTTATGTGGTGCTGAGGATTGAACCCAGGGCCTTGCTCGTGCTAGGCGAGTGCTCTACTGCTGAGCCACAACCCCCCAGCTCTGTTCTTTTGTTTTTTTGTTTTGTTTTGTTTTTGATAATGGATTGAACTGAAGGGTACTTTATTACTGAGCTACATCCCCAGTCCTTTTTATTCTTTATTTTGAAACAGCATTTTGTTAAGTTGCAGAAGGTTTCACTAAGTTGCCCAGGCTGGCCTTGAACTTGCAATCCTCATGCCTTAGTCTCCCAAGCCAGTGGGATTGCAGGTGTGTGCTTAACCCTAAGTGATGGTGTCTTGATGGCAGTTTTTTTTTTTTTTTTTTTTAATATTTATTTTTTAGTTCTCGGTGGACACAACATCTTTGTTGGTATGTGGTGCTGGGGATCGAACCCGGGCCGCACGCACTCCAGGCGAGTGCGCTACCAGTTGAGCCACATCCCCAGCCCCTTGATGGCAGTTTTTAAACAGTGTTTTTGGCATCTCATCTGCCCCATTATAGATAGCATTTAAAAGTTTTTAATCTGACCTGTTATCCATCTTCTCTTTTTTTCTGTGTCAAACTGTTTTCATTGCATTCGCTTGACAGCAGTGAAATTAACAGCTACCATTTCAATCAAGAACTTTAAGCGTCCTTGCTGATCTGCATAACGTCCCCTTGCATGGAGAACCTTCGTGTCCTCATTTTACAGGCATCGAGGTCACACTACTTGCCCAAAGTCAGCTATTCAGGGGCAAAGCTGTGTCTGAATCCAGGGCCTGTGCTCTCTGCCTAGCCTCATTGGTTCCCTATTAATGTGGGATCCTGCTCCTTGTTCTCCACATGGCCTTGGTTAATCCCATATGCCATTTTTTTTCTTTTTCCAGAATTTTTATTGTAGAATGAAGAAGAGTACTGTGAACCACCATGCACCCAGCATTCAACTTCATCTTTGGTAGTTGCTAACGCTTGGCTACCCTTTTGTCTGTACTCTGCTCATTCTCCTGGATTGAATTATTTTAACCCCTAGATTTCACATACTTAAGGATGTATTGTTATTAGATAGGTTTTTTTTTCCTTAAAAGCATAATCACAAATCCTTGCACAATTATTTTCTTAAGAGCATGATAGACTTAACCAGTTATGAAAAACTATCAATAATAAGCTTATAATTAGGTAGGAAATTAATATAAATTCATGTGAAAGAACATACAGTATGACAACAACTGTGTCACAAACTTGCCATACAAAAGATGAAATAGAAGCTGGGCACATAAATAGCATATGCTTGTAATCCCAGCAGCTCAGGAGGCTGAGGCAGGAGGATCACGAATTGAAAGCCAGCCTCAGCAACTTAGCGAGGACCTAAGCAACACAGTGAGACCCTGTTTCTAAATAAAATACAAAATAGAGGATGTGGCTCAGTGGTCAAGTGTCCCTGAGTTCAATCTCTGGTCCGTCTGCGTACCCCACCCCCACAAAAAAAATAAAAACATTCACTTATAATAGTATGAAGCCATAGTATAGGTTCAGCCAGTTCAGGGACTTTGACATTGATTCTGAACTTTTACCTCGTGCACAGTCCATGTGCCACCCTTTCCCATATTCATTCTGGGACTGTGTATTTAGCTGTTCTGTTGCTTTCATTAGCCTTCTTGTCTCACAACATTGATACTTTGTGAAGTGTGCAGTGTGGCTAGTTATTTTATAGAATGTCTCTTTTGGCCTTCATGTGAGTTTGCTTGTTACTAGATTGAAGTTGAGTATTTTTAGCTGGAAACTGCTACATAGTCTATATCTCATAACAAAAATATACCCTTGTGTCTACCAGGAAAATCTCATGACCAGCTGGCCCTCAGCATCCATTACCATAAAGGAAGAGGAGGGTAGTGAGGGGGAAGCTGTGGCAACTGCCATGTCCAAGGAGCAGGAGCCTGTCCCTGCAGAGCTGGATGGAGTGCACACCCCAGAGCTGCTGGAGGAGTTCCCCAAGCATGAAGACCAGGAGGGCTCCCCCCCAGAAACCAGCCTACCCTACAAGTGGGTGGTGGAGGCTGCAAACCTCCTCATCCCTGCTGTGGGGTCCAGCTTCTCTGAAGCCCTGGACTTGATCGAGTCGGTATGTTGGCCAGAGCAGCTCACAGTGGGCACAAAGCATCCCCAGCAGGGAGCATTTTCCTCACAGACCTGTATCTTTTCCTTCACTCTGTCATCCTACTACCTTTTACTGACCAGATGTGAGTAACCACCCTGAGCAGGGCCTGAAGACACTGACTTGGTCACCATGAAATTTTCGCCCTCTGTTATGAACATCAGGGTGTGCAGGGTGCACCTGACCCCTGTGGACATCACCGGGTGGGATGGGAAGTCCTTCCCAGAGGAGAGCACTACATGAGTCCACAAGGACGAGTGGCAGGTTGACAGCACAGGGCACACATGGTTAGGTTTCCCTCGAGAGGCCCAGGAGGTGCCAGCTTTAGGGCTGCTTCTGGAGTGATAAGTGGTCTGTTGCTGCTCAGGGTAAGCAGCCGGTCTCCGTGTAAGGTTGCCGCATGAGCTGGGGCTTGGGCTCCTTTGTGGAGAGCCCCTCAGTGGGGGCTGCACCTCTTGCATCATCCAGGAATCCGGCTGAGCTGTGTGGCCCAGAACTCAGGTTCTTTCCATAGTTACTCTCTGCTGCTGAAGAGGAATTGCAACCAGTGAGAAACCTGCCGTCCCCCTGCTCCAGGCCAATCCTGTGGGATGTGCTTCTGGTCTACCAGATGCTGTCAGTTCCAGGATCTCCTTGAGATTGGGGTGTGGGCCTGAGGTCACCTTGCCCTGAGCTGGCTTCCACCTTTAAGAATGAACCTCCTCTGCCTCCAGCAAGTCCCAAGGACCAGAAATGCTGCTAGGCTGAATCTACTGAGGGTCACACCTCCAAGACCAGAGCAGAGCCCCCTCTCTAGAAGCCTTTGGGCTTGCACTGTCATTTCCTGGGTAAAGGTAGAAAGACTTGAGGTGACTCGGGTCTGTTCTCAGAAGCCCAGTGCCAGTTTCTTGGTCTGAAAATAGGAAAAGTCTTGTTTCCCCAGCAGGATGTTGGGATTGAAACTACTTTAAAAGTGCCCCAAGGAGGCCACTGTGATTGCCCTTCCATTGCTCTATATTGATTTCTAAAAGTAACTGAAAATACAGTGCTGGGGATATAGCTCAGTGATAGGGCACTCACCTAACATGCACGAACGAGGCCCTGGGTTCAATCCCTAGTGCCACCAAAGACTCTTTGAGGAAATGCATGGAAATTTTAATAATTGGTTTGGGGCTGAGGGACCATGTTTACTCCTGAGTATCTTCCTTTCTGAATGGTCATACTGTATTAAAAGTAGTGTAATCCTAACCTTCCTCTCTGGCCAGGACCCCGATGCTTGGTGTGACCTGAGTAAGTTCGACAACCTCCCCGAGGAGCCCTCTGTAGAGGGCAGCGTTGACAGCAGCTCGGGGCAGCCCCAAGCATTATTACAGCAGCAGCAGCAGCAACAGGCACTGCCAGTCCGCCAGCCCGCTGCCTTGGCACCGAACGTCACAGAGTACCGCCTGGACGGCCACACCATCTCGGACCTGAGCCGGAGCAGCCGGGGTGAACTGATCCCTATCTCCCCCAGCACTGAAGTGGGAGGCTTGGGTATTGGCACACCACCCTCCATGCTCAAGCGGCAGAAGAAGCGGCGAGTGGCTTTGTCCCCTGTCACAGAGAACAGTGCTAGTATGTCATTTTTGGACTCCTGCAACAGCCTCACCCCTAAGAGCACACCTGTAAAGACTCTCCCCTTCTCACCCTCTCAGGTATGTATCCCTGGCTCAGGGTCTGACACATAAGCATGCACTGTTCAGCCAGTATTTACTGAGCAGCTGCTATGTGCCTGGCCCCGTGCTCCATGTTCAGAACTCAGGGATGTGCAGAAACAGACTTGGCCCTGCCCTTGGGGAGTTTACACTGTGGCAGGAAGATTCAACTATGATAAGAGGTATGAAGGAGGTAGCTTGTGGTGCTGTGCATGCATCTAAGCTGGGGGGCCAGGAGGGCTTTCAGGAGGTAGAGCAACCAGCAGATGACTGCTGGGAGAAGATCCTGCTCTTTGACCACCTGTTCCACAGCAGCTTTGCCAATACCCCAGGAAGCTGAGTTGCAAATGACAGCCCCCTTGGAGAGGTAGTCAGTACTGGGGACAGGCTCAAGGTGAATTAACCAAACTACAGTGTAGAAAATGGGGAATGCTGAGTCATCAAGAGCTTGCAAAGAGCTAGCCAGGTCCTGGGTCTGTCTCCAGGGGCTTTGTAGTATATGTTAAGTGTTGGGGGAGCCTGGAAGGATGCCAGGTCTTTTCTAAGGGTCTGGGGAGGCACCCAAGCTTCCTGGAAAGCGGTGTTAGAGCTGGGACTCCTTTCCTCCATCACCTTGACCAAGAGTGAAATTGCTGGAAGAGGTGGGGGCAGGATGGGCCTTAGAGACTGGATGTATCCTAGGTTACATGCTGTCCTGGGGCAGTGGGAGGACAGGTGGGTCCTGTGTGCCTGGCCCCGTGCTCCATGTTCAGAACTCCCTAAACCTGACTGGTTGAGCTGAGACATGGGGTCTGGCCCTCTGTGAGGCTATGGGGGCGTTCAGGCCCAACAGTGGCATAAAGCAGATGGGCCTCTGTCCTGGAGGGATTGAGGCTCAGATTATGGTTCGAAATGGCTGATGGTGTTTCCTGGGGAAGTCCTGTTTCAGTTTGCCAGGTGTGTCATATTAAAGTACTATAGTCTGGGTGGCTTAGATGGCAGAAATGTGTTTTCCTTCAGTAGAAGCCCAGGATCAAGGTGTGAGCAGCCTTGGTTCTAAGGTCTCTTTCTGTCTTAACCGTTCCTCCACTGTGTGACACTGTCTAATCTTTTGTCTTTTTTCTTAAAATCCCTTATTTTATAATTTTCTTATAAGAACACCAATTGTTTTGGGTTAGAATGGGTGAAGGCCCACCCTAATGTCTTTTTAAAAAAATAATTACCTTCTTAAAATTTGCATTTCCAGGCTGGGGTCCAGAAGTCAGCGGTAGCATATATGAGGCCCAGGTTTGATCTTCAGTACTGAAAAACAAAACTTAAGTCCCCATCTCCAAGTATAGTCCCATTCTGAAGTGCTGGGGTTTGGATGTCAATATGTGAGCCTGAGAGGGACATAGTTCAGTCCATGACACATTCTTGAGTGGGGGCCTGGGTGGAGAAGGAAGACAGAAGAGCTTTGGGCTGCCTAAGTAGCCCTGAGGGATAGGAGTGTGGCCGCTGTCCTCTGGAGATCCTGCCTGGGCTGGTGGGCCTAAGGCTACCTACAGGTAGCTCTCTAAGCTGGTGACAACCTCTCAGGCAGGGAGGGCTTAGGTGTAGATGTGCTTCAGATCACAGATGCCAGTTCTAGCTAGATTTGAATCTGACATGTACAAGTATTTGATTTTCAAAGGGTGCTTGTGTCTCAGGATTCACAGGGACTAATAACTGTATCGAGTCTTAGTCTGTGCCTCCACAGGCCATTTCAAAGTGTGTTTTACTTCTGGAAAGGAAGCATAGTCGGCTTTCTTTGTCTTTACTGCACTGTATCCCAGCTATGATTTGGGTGATTGTGAGCCCAGGCCTATACAGCTACTTGATGGGTTCTTGTCCACCTGTGCTGGTCTTTGCTGTTCAGCTGAATTGGCCTTAGGGCAGCTGTATTATGGGGAGGGGCTTCTGAAGGTTGCTCCTCTAGTCCCAGGGCCCCAGGGCCCACAGGTCATCCTGTCCTGTGTTCTCTTTTTCCTGGCAGTTCCTGAACTTCTGGAACAAACAGGATACTCTAGAGCTGGAGAGCCCCTCACTGACGTCCACTCCAGTATGCAGCCAAAAGGTGGTAGTCACCACGCCCCTGCACCGGGACAAGACACCCCTGCACCAGAAGCATGCTGCGTGAGTGCTGGCGTCCACCTGCCCCTCCCGTAGCAGTGGACTGTGTGTGCCTGAGGCAGTGGGGAGGACTCCTGGAAAAGCACATCAGTTTCAGAAAGTGTTCTCCCTCTGACTCCACACCTCTCCATGTTTGTCATTCTAGCCTGCTATTTTATCTTTCCCCTCCCTCATTTAAAAAAAAATTTTTAAAATAGATATTTAAAAAATATTTGTTTATTTTTAGTTGTAGTTGAACACAATATCTTTATTTTTATGTGGTGTTGAGGATCGAACCCAGGGCCTCACACGCCCTAGGCAAGCATTCTATTGCTGAGCTACAATCCCAGCCCTCATTTTTTAAAAAAATATTTTTTTAGTTGTAGATGGACACAATCCCTTTATTTTGTTTATTTAATTTGTTCAGGTGGTGCTGGGCATCAAACCCAGTGCCTAATGCATGCTAGGCAAGTGCTCTACCACTGAGCCACAACCCCAGCCCTATCATTTTAATTTTTTTTAACTTGATAGTTTTATAATATCAGGAGCATAGCCCAAGTTGACACAAAAACGGTGATCTCTTTCCCCCTTTACAAACTTTAAGTGCAAACCTGGAGTGTTTGACAGCCTTGCGTGTGGGCTGGAAGTGGCCTGGCCCCTCATCTCTGGGGCTCTGTGCAACCCTGGCTCCAGCAGCCTGAAAGGGCTGCCCAGCACCTGCCTTTTGGAAGAGCTTTCTATTCTTCACTCCATGGCTCAGGTGGCTAAATTCCACATGCAGTTGTTTCCTTGCTGCTCTGCCTGTTGCTTTTGCTGTAGGAGAAGCTTGCTGGTGTCCCAGAAGGAAGTTGTGATTCAGGAATCAGTTCATGAACTTAGCCCTTATAATGACAGGTGAATTTAGAAAGAACTCATGCATCACTTGGTTAGAAATCAGTCTCAATAGTGGATTTTTAAAAATATGTTTTAGAGCTGGGATATAGCTCAGTGGTAGAGTGCTTGCCTAGTATGTTCCAGGCCCAAGTTTGATCCCCCGTACCCTAGTAAATGAGTGAGTAAACTCACACACACTCTCTCTCTCTCTCTCTCTCTCTCTCTCTCTCTCTCTCTCTCTCTCTCCCTCCCCCCCTCCCCCCTCCCCCTCCCTCCCTCCCTCTCTTAGTAAAAAAATAGGTTTTGTGAGAAATGATTCTCCATTCAAACCAGAATTCTAGATTTTATATCTAAGCCCTTAAACAGAGATGCCAAACTGCAGAAGTCATTGATACCTCCCTTCTTTTCCCTTCTCAAGCCCAGGAATATTTGTTTACATGCCAGGCACGTTTTTTTAAGCAGGTTATTCCCGCTGTCTCTGGTAGTTTCCTGACATGTTCAGGTTAGCACTCTCATGAGTACACCCTGGCTCCTCTGCATGTCTCTGGGCTCTCTCCTTTGTAGCTCTCTCCTCTTTGGTACTATGCCTTGTGACCTCTAGCTGCTGGGGACTCCTTGGACTCGGTAATTCTCTGCAACTCCAGGGTCTGCCAGGCTTCACCTGGGTGTCTTCTGCCAGTGCTGTGGGCAGCAGTCGCTGGCTCACTCTTTGTCACTGTCCTCTGTTGCCTGGTGTTGGGGTCTTAAACCTTGCCTGTTCCTCTGTTTCTTTGCTCTTCCAGGTGGGAGGGTACATCTGATCCCTGACAGTTTGTTTTGAGCAAAAGTGGAAGCATGATGTTTCATCTTTAAATTAAAGATTTTTTTGGTTTGCTAATATTCTCTTTGAAAACTTCTTTTTGATGTTTGCCAAGACATACTAGGCAAGAATGATACAGCCTTAAAGTTCAGATTTTATTGGTATCATTTTGTTGCCCACTGATTTTATATCCCGTCTTTACTCTCGGAGGTTGTGGTTTATTGGAAGGGAGGTTCACTAACAAATTTAGATTCCTGTTTGCTTACCATGGGGTTATGACCCCTTAAGCCCAGTGAGAGTTTCACACCAGGCCTCCTGAATATCACAGTTGAGCCCCACCTGCTTTAAAGGTGGTAGAGCACTTGAGCCGATGGTTGGGCAAAATCTAACCTGAGCCTATTCTACAATGAAGTTCTTGAAAAGTCAGTATTTCTAAAAAGTAGAATGGGTAAAGTCCAAAAATTGTAAGTCAAACGGTCTTAAATCCAGGACCTGCTATAAACAGAAACCAGTATGTGGTCTTTCAGATGGTGAGGCCTTCGGAGGAGGATGATGGTGAGGGGTTTCTGACTGGTGGAGGTCAGAGGTGGCCTCTTAGATGGCTGTGAAGATTGCTGAGGAAAAAGCACAGTTCCGAGGTAGACACATGCCGTTGTGTTTATGGAGCAATAGTAAGGGTTTGGGGAGAACCAGGTGGAGGGAACTGTGGAAGAGGAGGTAGGAGGTGTCTGGCCCTGTGCCCCTCACACATTGTTGACATGGCCCTAGGGTTTAACTGCTGAATGAGAGCAGGACTTCCCTGGGTAAAAATTTGATTTGCTTAGTTGATTCAGGGTTTTTTGTTTTTTTTTTTTTTTTTTTTTTAGAGTTCTCAGAGATGGCTGGTCAAGGACTGTGCTCTTGCAATCTGGGCCTTCTTCCTGTTTCTTTTCTTTTTTATGATTTATTTTACAATAGAGTGTATTTTGACATATTATACACAAATGGAGCACAGTTTATCATTCCTCTGGCTGTTTGTGGCTGGTCTGTCCATTAGTGGAACCATACAGGTATGCAGGGTCCTTCTTCCTGCTTCTCAGCAAGGAAGGCGGGGACAGAAATCCTGAATAGCTGTGGCCTCTACTTGGCTTTCCTGCAGTACTCAGGTAGTGGAAACATCTGAGGCCCAGCTAGCTGCTTCCTTTATTGTCTTTGTCTGTGGATCCTTCCTTATAGGATTTTTGTTTTTTAGTTACCTCTTCTTCTTTTTTTTTTTTTTTTTTTTTTAATTTTGAGACAGGGTCTTGCTAAGTTGCCTAGGTTGACCTCAAACCTGAATCCTCCTGCCTCAGCCTCCTGAGTAGCTGGGATTATAGGCAGTGCCACTGTGCATAACATTTTTTAGTTACCTCTTCAATTTGCTAAGCTCTTTATGAGTGTGTGTTTATTTACCTTTACCCCTGCCTCTACTGCCCTGTTTCAGAGGAGGAATCTTGGGCTCCGTATGCGAGGCAAGTACTCTTCTGCTGAGCCACACCCCCAGCCCCTTTTCACCTTCCTTTTCTTCTTTATGTTCCTGTTCATTGTTTTAAGCCCCTGTGTTGACCTCTGTGAGAACGTCATAAATTGTCTTCTGATTTGCTGGTGTGGTTTTCTGTGGTCTCCCACCCATTGAGCCCCTGGCTTACAGCACTACATGTGCCACTTCCTGGCTGCCTTCCACATGCCTCTTCACTTCCACCCCCCTGAGTCTTCTGACACGCATGTGCGCTTAGTCTTGCTGATGCGGTGGGTTAAAGAGACTCTGGAGTTCCCAGGTAGATGGAGTGTGGTTTGCACTGTGGGGTATGAAATTTGTCTAGGCATGGATGTCTGTCTTCACTCTTTCTTACAGAGGGGAGCTCAGTGTGGGGGAGGATAGAGGAAGGGAAGAGATTGTGGATCCCTGTTTGAGCTTTGAGTCCTGAGAAAGGAAGAAAGAGTGACCTGCATTGGGTCTGTCATCTCCCAATGGAGTGGTTCAGGCTAAGGGAAGGGGCCAAAGAGGCACAGGTGGCCACATCCAGGAGTTGGCCTCTGCCCCTGAATTCTGATGAAATGTATCTTCTTCCTACTGTCATGGTCAGTGGGCAGTATCTCCAGGTGACCCAGGCCAAGTGGGCTTTGCATAGGAGTGTCATGTTCTGGGGGTCTGGTACCTGCTGCCAGAGCTGAAGTTCCTGTTGCCCACCCTGGCCTCTCTGTTCCTGGCACTCTGGGGTATGAAGTGCCACTTCTGTCCTCTTCCCCTTCCCCAGCAGGCTTCTCTGTCATAGGCAGAGAGCATTCTTGGAATTCTGTGTCTGAGGGAAGGGTCACAGTGGTTCTGCTTCTGGGCCAGGCTGTTTCTAGGTTTCTCACTACTCATGTGTTCCCTCCATATTTCTATCCCCACCATTGATGATTTTGGGGTGAGGCTCTGGCCTTACAATGTTGTCCTGAGGCTGAGCAAGGATGTGGATTCATAGATTCCGGTTTTCCCACCCCACACCACCATGCCTGAAGCATGGCCACAGACTTGTTTCTGGAAAGTCCCAAGTCTGGACTATGACTGAGCTTCATTCTTTGTCACTGTCTGGGTCTCCTGGCCCCCTTAAGATTCATTCCTATCCTTCCTGTTTCTGAACATGGCCCTTCCTGTGGGCCCTGACCTGGACCCGAGGGGCAGGGAGCTGGGCGGGATCTCCAGCCACTGGGCCCAAGGGAAGGTGGAAGTCTGCCCCCTCACTGAGCCTGCCTCTCTCTGGTCCCTGACAGGTTTGTAACCCCAGATCAGAAGTACTCCATGGACAACACTCCCCACACGCCAACCCCGTTCAAGAACGCCCTGGAGAAGTATGGACCACTGAAGCCCCTGGTATGTAGGTGATCACTGTTCTGGTCTTTGGTGGTCTCATCCAACGTGTGGGTCACAGGGCCCTTCCACTCTGAGATCTCCGGATTTTTCTCTCCTAAGATGTGGATGTCCTGTTTTTATCGATGAGGACAGCAGGGCTGTCTCTAATCACCTTGATGACATTCCTGAGCACCTCCAGTGTGTTGGACAGGTGCTGGGATCTGTGACAGTGTGTAGATCGTGGAGGAGGGTGGTACACATGTGACACATGAATGGCTGCATTGCTTTCAGTGTACAGTGCAGGCTGGGAAGAGAAGGGTGGGTACTGGAGAGCTGAAGGATGTTTCAGGTCCCGTGCCTGCTTCTGAGCAGGGGCAAGTTGCCCCCACCCTGGAGCCTGTTGCCTGCAGAACACAGGGAAGGCACCAGGGCTGCGATGGCAGGCGAGGAAGCCCCTGCTGGTATTTCCCCATCCTCCTCCAAGTCGATGGCTTTCCCTGGGAAAAAAGAAATAGCCGGCTTCCTTCGGGGGCATTCTGCAACTAGAGGGTAGTCGGGAGCTCTGGGGAGTAGAGAGGGGTGGCTGCAGAGAAGCCTTCGTCTGTGAACAAAGTCTGCAGCGCCTCTGGCCTCACTGTGTGCAGCCTCCTGTGAAGCCTGTGGGGCTGGGGTCCCCATCCTGCGATGGAGGACTCCACTGAATTAGGTGGAGTTTCTAGGGACCATGTGGCATGTACGAGCCAGCACTGCCCTCTCCTGCTGCAGTAGAGATGTACTGGGCCTTTTTATTTTGAGACAGGGTGACCTCAAACTTGTGATCCTCCTGCTGGGGTCAGGCATGTATCACTGCGCCCTACACTCTCCACTTCCAGGAGGCTGGAGAGATTGCTGAAACCCCAGGCCTAAGCAAGGGAGATGGATCCGCATGTCCCTGTTAGTGTGTAGCAGAGGCAGATGGCCTTGGGCAGGTGCTTGATCTCAGGCCTGAGTTTCTGCCATGGGGAGATCAGTTATTGCATAGGACCGTGGGAGTTTCTGTGGAGTATGGGGCTGCTCTCAGCCATGGCATCCTTGGGGACTGAGGTCTCTGTCCACTTGTCCAAGGCAGGACAGTTAATGGTTGAGAATGATGTGCGAGATTAGCGTCCTGGCACAGGCTTGCTTCCCGTCTGGCCCAGCTGTGACTGACCCCACTGTCCTGTGAGCAGGCTGTGTCCCATACCCAGACAGCCTGCATGCAAGACCTCACATGGACCACCTCTACCCCTGCCCACAGCCCCAGACCCCGCACCTGGAGGAAGACTTGAAGGAGGTGTTGCGTTCCGAGGCTGGCATTGAGCTCATTATCGAGGATGACACAAGGCCCGAGAAACAGAAGAGGAAACCCGGAGTGAGTAGTGGGGGTACCCTGTCCCTGCTCCCAGTCTAGGCATGGGGAGCTAGAGCCATGGGGAGGAACTTAGCCCTGGGGACACTTGGTGAAAGTGGGGTGACTTATTGATTGACAAGTGAGGCCCTAGAATTTTACCTGGACTCTCCCCTTCCCACTGTGAGTGGTAGACTTGTTTGTCCAGTGTTGTGATAGGACTCTTCTGCCGTGGGCCCTGGGCTGGCTGTAGTGGCTGCAGTAGTGACAGGACCTAGTCATACCTTCATAGAGTTCAGCAGGTAGAGTCGCATGCTCAGCGGATATCCCATGACCATCTGAGTCCCTGTGGGATGAAGGGCAGTAGAAGGGGACTCAGATTCCTAGGGCCTTCTTCAGATGGGAAGAGCTAGCCAGGCAAGGGAGAGGGGCCATTGAGCAGGATGGGGCATTGTTTCAGGAAGGCAGAGCAGGGAGACACACCTGGGTGAGGGGCAAGTACTATTCTCAGGCTGGCACAGATGCCAAGCTTAGCCAGCCTCCTCCTGCTGCACCGCCTGTCTCTGCCAGTCCTGTTTAGGGGCATGCTTGGTGTGATAGAAGCTGGGGTGGGGAGGCTGTGTGTGGCCCCTCAGGGTTGAAGAGCAGGCTTCTTAGTAGGCATACGTTCGTGTTCTGTCCTATTCACTATCGCAGTGTCCTGCAGGACAGGGTCCACGTGGGTATGGAATCTGTACCAGGGCTGAGGGGTCCACCCCCCCCCCATGTTCTTAACAACAAGTCCCCACCAACTAGACCTCACTCTACTCCAGTGTGGCAGGGCCTGGTTCCATGCAATCTCTGACAAGGGCCATCAAGGTGCAGACTGTAGGAATCCCTAACCACCTCCTTTCTCCCCAACCACAGCTGCGGAGGAGTCCCATCAAGAAAGTCCGAAAGTCCCTGGCTCTTGACATTGTGGATGAGGATGTGAAGCTGATGATGTCTACACTGCCCAAGGCTCTGTCCTTGGTAAGGGGTCAGCTGTGGCCATTCTGTCTCAGGGCCACAGAGGCTCTTCTGCCCTGGGGAGGGTAGTTTCCCTGGGAGCCTTCTGCCTCTGCAGCTGTTTGGTCAGTGTCAGTTGCGGTGGTCTGTGGATCATCAGACTGGACTTAGAAGGGCGGGGCCTTGCAGGAAGGGGGCAGGCAGGGAAGGGTGAGTCTGTTTTCTCCCCAACCCCCTGCCCCCTCTGCCCTCCCTGGCTGCACTGGCAGCTCTATCTCTCACAGGTTTTATTTGGTGGGAGTTGCACTGCTAGAATAGCTGGATAGGTGGGAGGGGGGTTTGGTTTGCTGCAACTCCTTGATGTTGGTAAATATTTTTGGTACCAGGAAAGCTAGATGGCATGTTGGCCCTGGAGCTCCACAAGAAAGGGCCAGCATTTCTGTTGGCTGGGTGCAGGGCTCTGAGAGGGCACTTTGCAAATGCCCTTAAAAGAGGAAGTTAACGTCCTTCCCAGAATCTCAGCAGCCAGGAGGTGGCGGCGCCAGGCTGTGATTCTGGGTTTTTCTTCCTGGCTCACTAACAACTTGTAGCTAAATGCTGACTGACTTGGTTTTGATTGCAGCCAACAAATGTCCCATCCAGCTCCTCCAGCCTCTCGTTGCCAGGTGTCAAAGAAGACAACAGCTTGCTCAACCAGGGCTTCCTACAGGCCAAGCCTGAGAAGGTGGTAGCCCAGAAGCCCCGAGGCCACTTTCCAGCCCCTGCCCCTGTGAGTGCTAATCCACCTCCTTTGGGTCTGTTCTGCTGCCTTCTTCACCTCAAGGCCTTTCCACAGTTCTTCTCGCTGCCTGAGTGCTGCCCTGCTGTATGTCTGATACTTTCCTTCTGTGATCTCAATCCAGGCATCACTTCCTCGGGGAAGCCTTCTTCGACCTCACTCTGGAGAGACTCTCCTGCCCACAGTCCCCCCTCTGACCTGGGTCTCACTTATAGCTGAGTCATTGTTTGGTTTGCTTACTCTTCATCTCTATCCTCACCAACTTCCTGCTTCACAATTGAAGCCCACAGATGGGGAGCCACTAACTCAGGGCCCCCCAGGAAAGTCTCAGGACAAGGTGGCTTTCGGATTCTAGAGGGAGAGTCATAGAAATGTCCCAGACCCCCTGACCAGGGCCCCAAAGGTTTGCTGGGAGCATGCTGTCCTGGATGGTAACCCTCTTGCCTTCTCCCAGATGACCAGCGCCTGGAAGACAGTGGCCTGCGGGGGGACCAGGGATCAGCTCTTCATGCAGGAAAAAGCCCGGCAGCTTCTGGGCCGCCTGAAGCCCAGCCACACATCGCGTACCCTCATCTTGTCCTGAAGGGCCTGGAGGGCACGTACCTGTTTCTCATGTTTACAGGGGTTGGAGGTGGTGGAGGGGTCTGGATTCAAAAGTCACATTCAAGTGAGACCAACTACAGGGAGCCTTCTGCCACCAGCCCCTCCTCTACTGACTGCTCAGGTGGTGACAGGAGGGCCACACACTGTCCTGTCACCAAATCCTGGTGCTAACAGAACAAAGTCCCACTCCTGGGCCTGCCTGTCCCCTCCCCAGTGCCACAGGGAGCAAGCCTTATTGCCTTCTCCCAAGTTCAGGCCTAGGTCAGGCCTGGCCTCATCTCAGACCCCTGCGTGGGACAGGGGACAGGGCTGGGTGCTCTTTTTCTCAACCTCTGTTGGTACTTTTTCTTGCAAAAATAAAATTGCCTTTCTCCTTGTGCTGCTCTGGACTCTTCTTTCTCTTGGGCCCTCGTCCTGAGGATGCAGTCTTGCCTATACATCCTGGGCCTAGGTGCTCTGGACCCTTTTCCCCAGAGGGTCTCAGTGATCAGGAAGCAGGTTCTCTTGGCTTTGCTCCCAGTGGGCATCTCTGCCGAGCTCTCAGAACTCTTGGCCCAAAATGGGGTAGGATTGGACAGGGTGGGAGAGTGCAGTGGGGTGGTACATTTGAACCTTGCATGACACTGGCCGTGAATTCACCTGGCATCAAACCAGCCATTGCTTTAAGCTGAGCCAAGGATCCTGGTGCTGTTTGAGCATGACCTGGGGCACCTCAGTTCGAGTGGGACTCTTGCAGCCATGAGAGAACTTGATCATGGGGATTGGTCCAGGGTTGGTGTCTTCCTAGACCAGTGTGAGGGGCAGAGGCTGGGAGTAGAGGGGTAGGAGTGCTGGGCTCTGCCTGGGAGTGGGCAGGTGTTTTCTAGTTAAGATTGTGGATGATGAGTGCCCTGACAGGGTCCAGGTGCTGGCCTGCCATTTGACGGCTAACATGTTCTCCAGGTGAGGCTGAGAGGCCAGCACAAAAGCTGGGGGCTAGTTCATTCAGTAATGAATAAGTAGCCCAGTGAGTCACTGCTTCCTGAAGCTACATGCTTGGGTGAGTCATATGACTTGCTGCGCCCAATGGGACTTGGAGAATCTGCTGAGGGAGTCAAGAATTCCCACTGTCCCAGTTGAGAATGGGAGCAAGGCCATCCCAAACCACCAGCCTCACCTGATGTGGCAGGCCAGAGGGACTGCCCAGCTGGTCACAGACTTAGGAGAAATGGTACATCTGTATGGTTCTGTCTGGTGAAGTTATGTTGTGGGTGGCTTGTTATACAGCAGAAACTGATAACAGACGCTGGCATGGGGGCTGGGGTGTGGGGCCCAGGATCAGTCAAGAGTCTTGGCTTTTGGGCTGGGGATGTGGCTCAAGCGGTAGCGCACCATTCCTGGCATGCGTACGGCCCGGGTTCGATCCTCAGCATCACATACCAACAAAGATGTTGTGTCTGCCGAGAACTAAAAATAAATATTAAAAATTCTCTCTCTCTCTCCTCTCTCACTCTCTCTTTAAAAGAAAAAAAAAGAGTCTTGGCTTTCCTGGGTCAGGAGAAGGCCAGAGCTGATGGCTTGAGCCTGGGTTTGGGCCAACAGGGGGCAGGGGGAGGGGGTAGGCTTGGCTGTGAGAGGCCTGCCTGGAAGAATGGTATTCACTGAGGAAGTCTCCGGGCTTGGTGAAGCAGGGAGGTGACACTCTGGGGGGCTGTTGGGGATAAATGTCAAGGTGCAGGGTATTGGTTTAGGGTAATGTTTGAGACACTGGAGCACATTTCCATGCATATCTTTCTATTATTAGTGTTTTTTGTCATGCTGGGGATTGAACCTAAGACCTCATGCATACATTTGGTGTTTCAGCCTACCCTGCTCTATATTTGTCTTTTTTTAATTATAAAAAGACTTACATGGAATTTAAATGATATTCATAAATGTATAAATCGAAATGGAGAAGCTTCCTCTCAACCTCCATGCCTGTTTTCCTCAGAGGGAACAACAACTAAGGGCTAATGAGATACTGAATCGTGCACATGGACGACTTTAGACCTTGGTCGAATGCAGCCTGCGACTCAGGCCCCAGGACTCAGGTCTCAGGTGGCCTGAGATGCTGCATTTCTGAGAAGCTCTTAGGTGGTGCAAGCCGGGCATGGCACTTGGTGAACCACTGAGCCAATGTGCTCCCATCCCTTCTGCAGGCTGGGCTCAGTTTTTATGTTCTGTTTTCTTCTTCTTCCTCTTTTTTTACTACTGGGGATTGAAACAGTGGGGCTTAACCACTGAACCACATCAGTAGCCCTCTTTATTTATTTATTTATTTTTTTATTTTGAGACTGGGTCTCACTAGGTTGCTTAGGGCCTTGCTAAGTGGCTGAGGCTGACTCTGAATTTGCAATCCTCCTTGCCGCAGCCTCTGGAGGGATTACAGGCATGCATGACTGTGCCTGGTTCTGTTTATTGTGGTGAAAACACATATCAAAAAAATTTTAAAACACAATAAAAAAATTTTTTTTTCTTAATACTGGGGATTGAACCTAGGGCCTTGTACATGTGAGGCAAGTGCTCTACGCCTGAGCTACTAACCCTTCTTAAGGTCTTTATTCTGAGACTGGGTCTCACTGAGTTGCCCTGACTGGCCTTGAACTTTTGATACTCCTGCCTCAGCTTCCTTAGTAGGAGTGTGGGACCATACTGGAGTGTGTGACCATACCTGGCTTCCATTTTACTTTCGTAAGTCTAGTTCAGCAGAACTCAGGGCAACCAATCTCCAGACCATTTTCATTTTGCAAAATTGAAACCGTACCCATCTAAACAAAGTATGCCTGCTCCATCTTCCCTCAGCCCCTGGTAACCATCATTCCACTTCCTGTCTCTGAGTTTGACTATTTTTTTAATTGATTTTATTTTTAAAATACATGACAGTGGCCTGAGTTTGACTATTATAGGGACCTCATGTACATGGAATTGCATAGAATTTATCCTTTAGTGACCGGCTTATTTCACTTAGCAATGTCCTCCAGATTCATTCCTGTGATAGCATGTGTCAGAATTTTCTTCCTTGGGCCAGGTTTGTGGCTCAGTGGTGGAGCACTCGCCTAGCACTGGTGAGGCACTGAGTGCAATCCTCAGCACCACATAAAGATAAATAAATAAAAGTATTCTGTCCATAAATAAATAAATAAATACACACACACACACACACACACACACACACACACACGAACTTCCTTCCTTTGAAGGCTGAGTATTTTGTTGTTGTTGTTTTTTGTTTTTGGTACTGGGGATTGAACCCAGGGGTGCTCAACCATTGAGACACATCCCCAGCCCTATTTTGTATTTTATTTAGAGATGGTCTCGCTGAATTGCTTAGTGCCTTGCTTTTGCTGAGGCTGGCTTTGAACTCTCAATCCTCCTGCCTCCACCTTCCGAACCCCTGGGTTTATAGGCATGGGCCACCGTACCTAACTGAAGGCCGAATCTTATTCCATTGAATGGATATATCACATTCTTGTTTATTGGTCGATCTGTCAATGGCCCTTGGGCTGGTTCAATATTGCGGCCAAAGTAACACTGCTATGAATATGAGTGTACAAATGTCGTCAAGATGCTACTTTTGATTCTTTTGGCAATCAGAAGTCAACTGGTGGGACAGAATGCTTTGCTTCCATTCCGTTTTCAATATTTGCAGGAAGATCTACATGCTGGTAGATTAGGCTGTGCCTCGATGGTGACTCTCTGAGGCCACCTGGTGTCCACTGGTGGCCTTGCAGCAGGAGATTAAACAGGCCATGGAAAGCCCTTGAAAACTTTTCCTGAATTTTAGGCCCCCTCTTCAGCATTCTTACCAAGAGTTTTCTGGTCTTTAACACTTCTGTTAATGGGAGAGGTGACTGTTATTTGATGTCAAGTCCATTTCTGGAAATCAATTGTGAATTCTATGTTTGGAAGGAAAAGAAATCTCCCGCTTGTAATATCTAGAACAGCAGAAATAGTTAAGGGACACAGGAAGCTGGTTCATAGGGAAACTGCTTCCCAGACAGGTAGACCAGGAGTCGCTTGAGAGAGTGAGCCACTTTCTCAGGGGTCCCCAGAGCGAGTCTGATCTGTTTTATTGTCTCTAGAGATGACAGCAGTGTTGTTTTAAGCCCCTCTAGGTTGAGTTTTGGGTTTTCACCTTTAGCCAGATGTGTTTGAAAGCAATTAAAATTGAGTTTCACTGAGTTGGGAATCAAATTTTTCATTGCTAAGACTAGTGGTCTCACCTAGTCAGGAATAAGGTATGACTTGTGTATTAACTGGTGCCGACCTGCAGGTGTGCAGGTGAAAGTTATGTAATGGTCTCTACCAAGGATGGGCAAGCCTGAGTCACATGCCCCTTGGGAAGGGGTAATTGGAAGGATGTCCGTCTTCTCCATGAGAGCCCCTGCACCCTGCTCAGCCAGCATCAGCACAAGCCTAGTACACAGTCAGTGCTCAGTAATGGTTCTGTCCTGCCAATGGGGCAGAGAAAGTCCCAGGGCAGCCAGGACCAAAGTGGTGGAGAAGGCTTTGTTATTTATTGTTGTTAATTTTTAACTTAATTCTACTATAGTCAGGAGACATGGTCTGTTTAGATCCCAATCTAAAATTTGTTGACTTGCTTAATGGTCGAGCATATGATCAATATTTTAAATTTCTTTTATGCATCTGAAAAGAATGCATAAAAGAAATTTTTAAAAAAATTAAAAAGCTAGGGAAGTGTCCCCTTTTTTCTAGGTTAGGTCATTTGTTCATGCTATGTTACAAATATTCAATATCCTGTGTTTATTATTTTTTTTTCTCTGCTTGTTTTTGGGGACTTAGATTAGCTAGACCCCGATGATACATGATAAGAATATTGTTTTAAAAGATTGTATATTGGGACGGTTTTGTTACTTGGCATTATTGTCACAATAACTAGCTGGTACAGAAGAGAGACTTGTGTCTACTATAAAACCCTGAGGAAAATGCAGGATGTGTCCTGGGCTCAAACAGGTGGGGGAGGATCTTAGGAACCTTGGGGGTTTCTAGAACTTTGCTAGAAACAAGTGGGATAAAGGATTCTGGAATCCAAAGCCATTGTGACTATGCTGTGTCTTGGTTGTTCCTAGGGCTGGAGGCACCTGACGAAAGCAGGGGTCCTGGCCTCTGGCACCCTCCTTGCTCCTCCTGGCAGCCCCAGATAGAGCTCTGACTCTGGTTCCCATAGACCTGGATGTGAATCCCAGTGTGGCTGTTACTAATTGTGTGTCTCTTCACTGCATTAGTCCTTGGGTCCTCTGCTATAAAATGGAGAATCCCTAAATTTTCAGAGCTGTTGAAGGGATTCGAGAGAACAGTGACACATACTTGATGCTCAGATAAATGCAGATAAATCAGAAAATAATTTCAGATAAATCATAAAATAAGTTCTAGATATTCTAGATATTAAATTCTAGTACCTGCCTTGAAGGGCAGGTACTAGAATATGGCAAGTCAGGACTTGAGCCCAGTCTTGGACCTCAAGGCCAGCACCCCAGGGGCCCTGTTCTGTGTCATCACTAGTGTCATAGTTACCAACCATGCAGGAGTGTGGTGAAGCAGGAAAACATAAGCATTAAAGGTTCAGTTTTCAAAAACTTTCTGTGGAAGTGCAACATACATACTGAAAACAGTACCAACTCCAAGTGGGTGCAGGTAAAGGTTCACAAAGTGAACAGACTCATGTAACGGTTCCCAGACCAAACCCCAGAACTAGACCAGCGCCTAGGGACCCTCTCCCCACCCACCAGGGGTAACCACCATCCTGACTCCAACACTGTAGATTTCTTTTTCTTAAGTGTGTGTGAACTGAATTTCACATGATGTGAGGTTCAGCCAAGTTATCTGGGTAGTTTGTACATTCTTTGGTATCCGTTTTGTTTTTGACAATAATTGTAAATATTCATGGGGTATGATGTGATGCTCTGATGTATGTACATATTGTGGAATGATTAAATCAAACTAACATCTATTACATCACATACTTATGTTTATCCTTTTTTTTTTTGATGGTGAGGATATTTAAAATTTTTCTTCAATTTTGAAATAGACGAAACTGCCTAGTATTCTTCCTATGACTTTCCCCCAGTTTACCCATACTCCCCAAGGGTGTGTGGATTGTGTCCAGCCTGGCTATCATATGAGCACCCTGCCTTCATAGTTTGGTGAGCTCTTGTGCTCATTACTGGATTCTACATATCTGAGAGTGGAATTGCTGGGGGTGGGTTCCATTTATGTAGGGCACTTGCCACTCGCCAGCTTTGGGAACCACAGCAATTACTTAGCTACCCAGACTCACTTTTGGTATCTGAATTTGGAACTTGCCCCTCAAGTATTGGGGCCAAGGACTTCATATAATAATTTCTGTAAGACATCTGGCCCCAGGGCAGCTCCTCTTTCTTCTCTCCTTCCTCTGCCCTAAGATTCAGTTTTCCACCAGGAACCTATTGTAGAGAACTTGCCTGCTACCTAGGACCATGACCTGTTTCCTAGCTCTCCTGTGTGGTCAGGAACCTATTGTAGAGAACTTGCCTGCTACCTAGGACCATGACCTGTTCCCTAGCTCTCCTGTGTGGTCAGCTGCTGGGCAGCCTCAGCATTCGCAGGCCATGGCCAGTCACTGCTAAGATTTTGTGATTGTTTTCCTGGGAACTAGCCGGCCAATTAGAGGCACGGTATGAAGAATGAAGAGGAGAGGGAACAATTGGCTGAGCTCCAGCTCAGGAATTTTAGAACTGACATTCCTTTCTTGCCAGGTCATTCCCGCAGGTCTTCAGAGGAGAGTTTTACATGCCCCTATATTTCTTTTTTCTTTCTTTCTTTCTTTTTTTTTTTTTTTAAAAAGAAAATACCACCAACTCCAATTTTATTTTTTTAATATTTTTACTTTATTTTTATGTGGTGCTGAGGATCGAACCCAGGGCCTCGAATGTACTAGGTGAGCACACTACCACTGAGCCACGGCCCCAGCCCCCCTATATTTCTTTTGACTATTCCTTAAACACCCTGAGTCAGGCCAGAAGTTTGAGGGGGCGTTGAGTAGAAGCTGCCCACAGGGAGCTGTGGCAAGATGGAGCTTTCTGTCACTGTGTGTGGTGGCCTTCCGCATTGTGTGGAGGATTCTGAAGGGTATTGTCCAGGCTCCAGAGCTGTGATTGGTTAGTTATGGCTGGGAGGACTTGGTGGTATTTACTACTATTTCTGGTTCAAAAGTATTGGCTATTGTGGATCAGAATTGACTTGCATTTGACTTAGTGCGTTAAATGGAATGTTTCTAAATAGGTGAGTTAAATCCTTTTACGTTTATATGATTTATTGATATTTTGGGATTGATATTTTACCATTTTATTTGGTGTTTTCTTTTGACTATTGAATTTATCAAATTTTCTGTAATCCTCTGGTCCTTTTTCTCCTTTTGCCTAGTTTTAGAAATATAAAATATTTTATTTTAGGAACTATTTTAAATTTTAAATATATGCATTTATTATGTTTCCATCCTCCTGAATGATATCCTCTCCTAGTGTTTTTTTTTTGTCTAAAAGTTTTAAAAATCATTTTAATTGCAAAAGTTGATTAATTTTTCAGATGACTAAATTTGCTTAAGTTTTTTATAAATTCATTTTTTCATCATTGACTCTTACCCCTTACATTTTTTGGCTGAATAATACCACCATTGTGACAGTTGTCAGCACTAAGGGCTTTTGTGATAGTTTTACATGGGTTGAATTATTTACTCTACCTCACAATCATAAGAATTCATTGTCCCTATTTTGTGGATGACGAAACAATCAGAACTTAAGTAACTCCCCGAAGAAGTCCAGCAGGCAGCAGGCAGCAGAGCTGGGATTCAACTCAGAACAATGGGCTCAAGAGTCCATTCTGGTCCTGTTGCTCTTTGCTCTCTGCGTTTAAGCCTTTTATTTTGAAATCATTTTAGACATACAGAAAGCTTGCAGAGATCATGTGCATAGTACCCACGTACCCTTTACCCAACTACCCCTAACATTCGTATTTACGGAACAATGGTGCATTAGCAAAACCGAGAAGCTGGCTGGGGTCTAACACTGTTAACTCTAGACTGCAGATTTCACCAGCTTTCCAATTGAAGATACCCCTGCATTTCAAACTGAGGGGAGATTTCAAACTGAGGTAAGAGTAGATGGCTGGGGTGTGGCTTAGTGGTAGTGTGTATGCTTAGTATGAGCAGAGCTGGGGGTTTTATCCCTAGTACCAAAATAAGAAATTAAATGTGAATAGAGTAAAAAAGTAAATTTGTAAAAAAAAAAAGTAGAGAGAATGGTAAAATGTACCTGTCACTCATCTTCAACAATGATTAATTCATGACTGATTTGTTTCCTTCATACCCCAAACAAGATTAATTTCTTTCTCCTGGTCCTATTGGCTCATAGTTTACAGATACATATTCTCCACATTGCTGTTTGTTCTCTGCTTCTTCTATGGCAATTGTCTAGTCCATGTACTTTTTTTTAATCACGCAGTTCCTAAGGCCAATGCCCAGAACTACTTTCTCTGTCCCTCTATTTTTCCCCCAAAGAAGAAATCTTAATTTCCTTCTTGGGAAAAAAAAAGTATTGATAGAAACAGGTGAAATAGTAATATAAGTGTGGGGTAGTCGGAAAGTTGTGATTATTTCTTCAAAAATTAGCAGTTAAGGTTTCCTCTTGAAAATTTTTCAAAAAGAAATCTGTCTGCTAGGGTTTTTTGTTTGTATTTTTCTGTTCTTGGAACTGGGAATTGAACCCAGGGGTGTTCTACCACTGAGCTCCATCCTCAGCCCTTTTTTGTTTTTTTTTTTTTAATTTTGAGGCAGGCTCTTGCTAAGTTGCCCAGGCTGGCCTTGAACTTGTGGTCCTCCTAATGCCTTAGACTTCTGAGTAGTGAAGCCACTGTGCCTGGCTTCCATCTGCTATTTTTGAAAACACATATTTTAATTTTTTGACCAGAGAAATATTCACATGTATTCTCTTCCCCATCCTGCGGTTCACTAGTGGTCCTCCCCGGAAGCAACTGGGCTTAGTTACTAGGGAAGAGATGAGCAAACTTTTTTTTTCTTTTTTTAGTTGTGGATGGACACAAGACCTTTATTTTATTTATTTTTATGTGGTGCTGAGGATCAAGCCCAGTGCCTCATAGGTGCTAGACAAGTACTCTACCACTGGGCCCCAGCCCCAGCCCAAGGTTAGAAAATTTCCTATTGGGATCAGATGGTAAATATTTAATGCCTTGCGGGCAGAGAGCCCTGTTCTAGTGTATTCTTGAAGATCAATTTTATGCACCTATAAGTACGAACACAGGCCCATCCCTCCCCCCACTTCAACCCTGCAAAAGTGGTGGCATATCTACAGATCACCCTGGATTTGGTTTTTATCAGTTAAACTCAGGGATTGGGAAACTGTTTCCCACCAGCCAAATCCAGCCCACGGCTTGTTTCTGTAAATAGATTTATTGGAACCCCCTTCCCTCTTTAACACACCATCTGTGACTGCTTTTGTGCTATGGACAGGGCCGAGTTGTTGCTGGGTTTAGTCTGGCAAAGTTACAGAACTATTCAGCCAGCCCTTCCTTGTCAGTACCCAAAGAGCTTCTTCACTTGGCTCACGGCAGTGTACTCGCTCCCCGGAGGTTGCACCATAACTGACTTAGGCAGGCCCTCCTGGTGGACCGTCAGGTCATTCCTGACCTTTCTCTGCTGCGCAGGACAGCTCAGTGATAGCAGTACCTACCCCGTTGTCTACATGTGTGAGTGCATTTCCAGGATGGAGGCCGAGAAGCAGAACTGCTCCATCAAAGCCCATGTAGCTATTGCCACCTTGCCCTCCATGGAGGTCGACTTACATTCTAACCATAACAACCTCCTGGGTGATGGGGGAGAAACAGCATCGGGGCTTTTACTTTGCATGTCTTTTATTCTGATGAGCTGCATATCCTTTCATGCATTTGAGAGATGTGTGTTGTTCCTCCTGCTGGCAGTTTACTCTCCTGGTCTGAGGATCTTCTGGGGGTTGGTCTCCTCTCTCTCTGACTCTCTTGTGTCACTTTCACAAACAAGCTTTTGGGGAACAAAAGTCTTAAGGACAAACATGGGGTGGCAGTTCGCACCATCGACATTCCAGATATCTGGGTTGGAAAGCCAGGGAGAGACCTGCAGGGGGTCGTCTTTTGGCTCTGAACTCGGAAGACTCACTTTCAGAGGGCTCAGGGTGTCCTCCTCCTCCACAGAGCTTCTGTTGACACAGGCAGCCTCGTGCTCCTCCAGCTTTTTGATGGGGACCACGTGGCAGGCATTGTATTTGCAGCTGGCCATCTTTTTGGCTTTCTTGGGGTTCTTTCTCCTGCATGACGCCAGGTGGTACTGGAATCTGCTGAGTGGGATTCGGTGGTGAGGATTGTAAGGGCAAATTTCTAAGGCTTCTGGCTCCATGAGACTTTGTTCTTCAAGTTGAGTGTCCCACTGCCCGGAATCTAAATGAGATGCCCCTTGTGGAAAAGCCCTTTCGTAAGAAGGGTGGAGCTGTCCTCTGCCCCGCGGGTGGCCCTTAGAACTCTGTAGGTGAAGGTCTGAACCTTTGAGCTTTGTCAGAAACAGCTCTGCAGAGAACAGAGTTCACACAGGCCCGTGAAACAGAAGAACACTACGCAAAGCAGACGCAAGAGCCCAAATCACAGCAGCCGCGCAGGGAGGTGAAGAAGCTATGTGACCACCCCCCTTGACTCAGAGGGATGAGATCTGCTGTGTGATGTCAACGGGCGGTCACAATGGGCGCTGAAGTCATCAGGAAAAGGCTGCTGCTTGTCCATTGCTTGGGAGGGGTGCCTGGCTTTGGAGGAAAACATCCAAATTCTTCATGGCATGTATATTATCACTTGAGCCTTCTAACGCCACACATTAGTTTACTAAAAGTCCCTAAATATTTACCATCTTATTTTGTGCTTTCTAACTCATTCTTTGGCCTATTTTTTCTCCTTCCTTCCCCTTTCGGCAGTGCTGGGGACTAAACCCAGGGCCAGGTGTATGCTAGTCAAATGCTACCAATGAGCTATGCCCTACCCCCTTCTCTTATTTTATTTTGTTTATTTATTCATTTTATCTGGTACTGGGGGTTGAACCCAGGAGGGCTTTACCACTGAGTACGTCTCCAGTCTTTTTTTTTTTTTTTCCCTTTCCTTATTTTAAATAGTTTAAAAAATCTTTCCAATTCCCCCTACAATTTTGCATACTTGCTAATGGTTTGGTGATTACAAATTAAAACATTCATAGATAACTCATTAAAGTTTGAAATTAAATATTTTACCCTCTTCCTGGGTGGGGTTTTTTCTTTATTTCATCCTCTCTTGACTTATTATGATTTTATTCCCTATGTTTTAAACTTAATTTAAAAAGCGTAGACATATTGTGATTGTCATTTTGTATTGTCAGTTTATTTCCATTTGTCCTTATTTCCTCCTGTCTTTGTTGTTCTGTTTTTCCTTGCACCGTAGACCTATCAGTGGGATCTCCGTCTTTCTGCTTGACACTTAACTTTTATTTCTATTTCACAGTACTAGGGATTGAACCCAGGAATATCCTGCCACTGAACTACATCCCCAGCCCTTTTAATTTTTTTGAGACAGGATGTCACTAAGTAGCTGAGGCTGGTCTTGAACTTGCCATCCTCCTGCCTCAGCCTCCTGAGTAGCTGGGATCACAGGAATACACTACCATGCCTGGCTGAAGTTTATCATTTAGAATCTCCTCTTGATAAACTTCTGATTCTGTTTGTCTGAAGATGTCTTTGATTCACCTTTTTTTTTTTTTTGTACTGGGATTGAACCCAGGAGCACTTAACCACTGAGCCACATCCCAGCCCTTTTTTTGTATTTTATTGAGAGACAGGGTCTCATCAAGTTGCTTAGGGCCTTGCTAAGTTGCTGAGGCTGATATTGAACTTGTGATTCTCCTGTCTCAGCCTCCTGAGCCACTGGGATTACAGGCATGTGCCACCAGGCTCAGCTGCCTAACTTGATGTCTGTTATAAAGAATTTTTTTTTATTATTATTTTTGTTTTTTCTACAGTTTCATTAAGGTGTTGAGCTGTAGATTTTATTTATCTGTTGGCTTTCTTGGATCTGTAGATTGTTGTCTTTCATTAGTTTTGGAAATGTGCATCCACTGTCTTTTTAAACTGGAGCCCCAGTGGTAGGCCTTCTCTCGCTATTCTCTCAGCATCTCACACCCTCTCTTCTGAATTTTTTTTTCTCTGTGTGCTTCATTTAGGATAATTTCCTCTGTGCCGAGGTCTTGGGGGGCACCAGAATCAGGAGGCACCACAGCTTTGTAGGTTCAAACAGCAATTCTTTATTCCGGATCTCACACCAGCTTCCACACGCGTTCAGGGGCAATTCCCAATATGTCCGTTCCCAAATCCTACTCCACGAGGCTTTTTCCAAATCCCATTTTAATCTCACGAGAACTCAACGGGAACAAGCAGCAGGAACACCCTAATCCCAGCAGCCATAATCTTCAACCTCAACTTCCCTAAAACCCATATTCTTAAACCGGGAAACGCCTTAAACCCAAGGACCGGGATACTTCCTCAAACCTGCAGAATACTTCCTCAAACCTGGATCCACCCTCGATCACCTTGAGCAGGGTCATTTTACTAAAGCATACATGCAATGTCCCATCGAATGTCCTAAGCAGCATGGGGTACGCTGGCAAGGAGATTTTGATGCGTCATACCTACTTGGTAATGGCCCTCAGCACCTCTGATCTATACTTTGGGACACTATTTCTTCTGTAGAGACCAATCTGCTGTTAAATAAACTCATTGGTTTTTAATTTTGGTTTTTGTATTTTGTATTTCTAGAGTTCTGGTTGCTTTTCTTTTTCTTTTGCATTTTTAATTTTTCTTTTTAGTTATACATAACAGTATATATTTTGACATATTTATACAAACATGGAGTACATCTTATTCTAATTAGGATCCTAGTTTTGTTGTTTTTCAAAATTGCTAGATCACTTTTTATAGTTCCTCATTCCCTGAAGGTATTTTCAAGTTTGTCATTTTTTAAAGCATGGTAAGTCGAGCTGTTTTCCAGTCTGTGTCTGAGCCTGTGTGGATCTGTTTTTGCAGGTTTTCACTGTCCCCTTGAGCACTGATTGTTTTTAATGACTTACTCTTTGTTGTCCTTGAGAACTTATTTGTGGGGTTTTCACAAAACCTGAGAGAGATGAGCCTTTCTTCAAAGGGACTTTGCCAGGCAGAGCGTCCCTCAACCCACATCAGGGCTTTCTTAGCTAAGCCAGGCTCCTGCACCTGGTTATATTGGCATGTGGCCTGATTTGCAGGCAGGATCGCCTGGCTTGTGTTCCCCCATCCTGCTGCAGTGCTGAAGACCAAGGTGACTTTTCACAGTCTCCTTGGGGTGAGGAAGGATTTAGATCTACCCACACATCCCTGAAAATGGAGCCCTTTGGTGTCCCAGCTTCATGTGGGAAAGATTTCCTATAAAACTCCTCATATTGACCCTCTTGCTCCACACAGGGCTGAACCAAAGTCCAAATGTACGTACGCTACTGGCACCATCTCTGGGTATAAGTGGTTTTGGTGTGCTGACTTTATGCTTACCTTTCTCGTTTCAAGTTTTCATCAATAAATTGTCACGGGGGTGACAGTTAAACTATTTGTTTTGTTTTGTTTCTGTTTCTCAAAATCCAAGTGGCAGTAGAAATACCATATTCTTGATTGGGAAATACAAAATCATAAATAATATATAAGCATCCTCTTCAAATGATATGAATTACATAGTCAACTTAATGTATATAAATATAATGCAGTTCCAAGCAATTAACTGTGGTAGCTTTGTTTTAGCTTGGTCTTTAGACCAAATCTCTGTTTGTTATTTATTTAAAAAAAAAAATTGTCAGCTGGGTGTGGTGGTGCATGCCTGTAATTCCAGCAACCTGGGAGGCAGGAGGATCATAAGTTCAAGACCAGACTCAGCAACTTAGTAAGGCCCTAAGGAACTTAGACCCTGTCTCAAAAATAAAAACCAAAAAGGGCTGGCGATGTGGCTCAGCAGTAGATC
The DNA here is from genome assembly GCF_045843805.1 of Urocitellus parryii. Classification (NCBI taxonomy): domain Eukaryota; kingdom Metazoa; phylum Chordata; class Mammalia; order Rodentia; family Sciuridae; genus Urocitellus; species Urocitellus parryii. The sequence continues at coordinate 184,399,692 of NC_135536.1, forward strand.
TAGCGGGCTAGATCTCTAGTTTAAAAAAAAAAAAAAAAAGCTTGACTATCTTCAAGAATTAGTTCTTTTCGTCCATTCCTCCCTTTCCTATAAGGGGCAAGTGTGGAGAGGGGAGGGCTCCAGCCACGAGATCTCCAGTCTTCATCATGTAGATACCTCTACTGTAAAGATGGTCAATGTACCTAAAACCGGAAGGACTTTCTGTAAAAAGTGTGACAAGTAACAGCCTCTCAAGTGACCCAGTATAAAAGGGCAAGTGTTGAGAGTCACAGCCGAAGGGGCCCCAGCAAACGTCCAGCTGCCAGCTGATGATTGGCTCACAGCGGCCCCAGCAAACTTCTAGCTGCCAACTGATTGGCTCCTCTGCGGTGATGCTCATTGGGCTGTTTCCCTGCCCTTTCAGACCACGGAGCTGCTCATTGGGGGACTTTTTTGGCTCCGCTCACACGACTCAGCCAATCGGCCTCAAGAGCAGGAGGAGTGGGGGAGGTTGAAAGTCTTGTGGGAAGCTGGTGGTGGCAATTGGGCTCTGAGGGTTTTTCCTGAGGAGCTGTGTGGTGTGATGTGTGTGTTCTAAAAATAAAGTTCATTTCTTTTGACAAGTGGCTCCTGAATTGTGCCCAGCCAGACTGTGGCATTTGGTGACCCGCAAGGAGAAGACTGAGGGTAAGTGATAAGGTAAACTGCTCGCCCCTGAGGGCAGGGTGAGAGGATGGGTAGCGATTTTAAGATTCTTCTTTTGTTTTGCTTCACTTTTGTTTAAAGTTGCCTGTCCCTGGAGATGTGTAAGATGGAAGAAAAACCGCTTACATCTGAGGAACAGATAGGGAGAAAGGACTAATGAATGGACATTTCAGGAGGATAGAAAGGCTGATATAATGATTTTTTGTTGTTCCAATTTTGTTTCATTCTGTCTCGGTTTTGTTTGGCGTTATCTTGTTGGGTTGTATTATAGTTATAGTAGAAATATTCAAGTAAAAGAGAAGGTCTCTAGAACTAGTCAGACAGAGGAAGAAAGTTTAGAGCAGAAAAAGCCATCAGGGGAAAAGTTACAACAGGAGACTGCTACTAACACCTTTCTATCACCAGAGGACATAAGTGTCCAACCAACAGCGCCACCTCCATATGCTGGGAGGCCCCCAACCCCCGCAGTTGATAGTTGGGATCCTGAGACAAGACCTCAAATATTACCATGCCCTGTATTTGAGCAGGCAGGAGGGCAGTGAATTCACCATGATTTAAATTTCAAAACAATGAAGTTCAGCTAAAAGAGGCTGTAACAACCTATGGTCCTCAAGCACCCTTCACTGTAAGCATGGTCGAATCCATTACCAACTTGAACATGACGCCAGCAGATTGGGCTAGTATGTGTAAAGCTGTGCTAAAAGGAGGACAATACCTGTTATGGAAGGTTGCCAATGAGGAATTTTGCAAGGAGACGGCTAGGTGACATGCAGCAGCTGGTTATCCTCAGAGAAATCTAGATATGTTGTTAGGAAAGGGACTTTATGAGGATCAGCAGCAACAAATTGAATATGATCCTGCTATTTATTCACAAATTGCTGCAGATGCGGTTAGGGCATGGAAGACTTTACAAGGACATGGAGGTTTACAAGGTCAATTATCTAAGGTAATACAAGGAGCTAATGAACCTTATGCTGAATTTGTAGATAGGCTTATTCAAACAGCTACCAGAGTTTTTGGGAATACAGAACAAGCAATGCCATTAATAAAACAACTGGCTTATGAGCAAGTGAATCGTTGGTACAGAGAAGTCATTAGACCATGGAAACATGAAGATTTAAACACATAAATTAAATTATGTAGAGACATTAATGAACAAGGGCAAGTTGGGGCAGCTGCAGTACAACAGGTTTTAGATGCCAGGCCAAAAACATGCTACAATTGTGAACAAACAGGACATTTTAAAAGGAATTGCCCCATAGGAGGAGGGTTTAACAAAACTAGGTATACAAAGTCTATATATTTCCACTATACAAAGTCTAATCTGGGACAGAAAAGATCCATTCTTTATAGGACATATCAGGGCACATACAGGACTGCCTGGAGCCCTTAGTTTGGGCAATGATTTAGCAGATAAACTACACATGACATACATATTTTCTCTACACTTGAAGAAGCTACAAGTTTTCATAAAAAGTTCCATGTCAATGCTAATACTTTACAAAAGCGTTTCAAAATAACTAAGAAACAAGCTAGACAAATAATAAAACAATATCAAAATTGTGTGACCTTTTTACCACAAGTTAATCTTGGAGTCAATCCTAGAGGACTGATACCTAACCATATTTGGTAGATGGACGTCACACACTTGCCAGAATTTGGAAAATTAAAATATTTGCATGTTACAGTTGATACTTCTTCCAGATTTTTGATGGGCTCCCTTCATGCCGGAGAAAAAACTAAAGATATTATAGCTCATTGCTTACAAAATTTTGCCACTGTGAGCGTTCCAAAACAGTTAAAAACAGATAATGCCCCTGGTTATACTTCTACCTCTTTTAAACAATTTTGCTCATCATTTGGCATTACTCATATAACAGGAATCCCATACAATCCACAGGGACAAGGCATAGTTGAAAGAGCTCATCAAACTATTAAAATGTACTTATTAAAGCAAAAAGAGGGAATTGGGAAGGGGTATATATTCCCCAAAGATAAAATTAAAATGACCCTTTTTACTCTAAACTTTTTTTTTTTTTTTAAAGGGGGGGCGGAGAGAAAGAGAGGAGAGAGAATTTCAATATTTATTTTTCAGTTTTCGGCGTACACAACACTTTTGTTTGTATGTGGTGCTAAGGTTCGAATCGGGCCTCACGCTTGCCAGGCGAGCGCACTACCGCTTGAGCCACATCCCCAGCCCACTCTAAACTTTTAAAATTTTGATTCATCAGGACTTAGTGCTGCGGAAAGGCATATGTGTCCAAAAAATGTACATAAGCCCAAGGTACTTTGGAAGGATATTCTAACAGGTCAATGGAAAGGTTCTGACCCAGTAGTTGTCTGGATTCGGGGGTCTGTTTGTGTGTTTCCACAGGGAGAACAGCAGCCGATTTGGATTCCAGAGAGATTAACTAAAGCGATTTCTACAGACCAAAAAGAAGATGATTTGGCTCAAATCCATAACAGCTGATATCCAAAACTCCAGTTTGGCTATCCTTACATCTGCAACAGAACCAGGATGCTTTTTTCAATATCTATTTTATTATTACCCTTTCCCACATCATGAAGTTCTATTTTGTTTTTTGAGCTCATACAGACCTAGGTTAATGTTTTGCTGATCAGTTCTATATTTTGACTATAGAGTTTTTAAACATTGCAATGGAGATTTCACCTGTAAAAAGTTTTAAGGCCTTTACTATTATGTTATGTGTTGTATGTATTATATTATGTGTGCACACTTGTGTTTTATGTTGTATGTTTGAATGTACGTATGTCCATATATCATATATGATGAGCGCTCATGAAAAAATGGATCCAAATATTTCTTTTTTATTCACGTGATTTAAATGGTTTAATTTAAATTGGGTAAACAGCTGTTGAGGATTGTTTTAATATGTGAACAAAAAAGGAGGTTAACAGATCTGTTTGTTTACTTTCACCTTCCCTTTTCATTATATTTAATAATTCTGTTCAAGATAATGTAAATTGTTCAGAAAATTGTTTTCTTTTAGTGCCTTCTGGAATGTTACATAATTTTTTCTTTAGCCATTATTGCCAGAATTCCTATCTTCATCCCAGTGCCTGTGAAGACAAAGATAAAACCAATCTACAGCTTCTGCAATAGCTATCACTGAACTGCTTGCAGAACTTGCTTGGACTATGTATCACTTGTATGCATTGTGAACTCACTTGTATGCATTGTGAACTATCTGTTGGTGCAGCGACTTGTGGTAGTGTTGGGGTATTTTTGCTGATGGTGTCATCGGTGTTTCAATTTTTCCAAAAGGAGCCGTCAATTGGTCAATTGGCTTGGTGTATCTTCCTCCCTTCTGCTTGTGATGGTCGTTCAGCTAAAATCTGGGGGCCAACAGAGGTGAGGCAAAGAACCTCACCCCCCCCCTGCTGGTACAAAGACCTATCCACAGGTGTGGCTGTATGCTGGACTGGTAGTCAGTGACGGGTAAGATCCAATTGCAGTGGTATCAACCTAAGACAGGAGGCTGACGCCTAGAGGTCAGCTCATCCGATGACGGGTAAGGACCATATGTAGTATTGGACAACCTAAGACAGGCATGGTCCCTAAGCCACATGCTTGTTGTTTAAACAGAGAGGGGGAGATGTTGAGAGCCACAGCCAAAGGGGCCCCAGCAAACTTCCAGCTGCCAGCTGATGATTGGCTCACAGCGGCCCCAGCAAACTTCTAGCTGCCAACTGATTGGCTCCTCTGCGGTGATGCTCTTTGGGCTGTTTCCCCGCCCTTTCAGACCACCGAGCTGCTCATTGGGGGACTTTTTTTTGGCTCCGTCCATGCGACCCAGCCAATCGGCCTCAAGAGCAGGAGGAGTGGGGGAGGTTGAGAGGCTTGTGGGAAGCCGGTGGTGGCAGTTGGGCTCTGAGGTTTTTCCTGAAGAGGTCTGTGGTGTGGCGTGTGTGTTCTAAAAATAAAGTTCCTTTCTGCTTGATAAGTGGCTCCTGAATTGTGCCCAGCCAGACTGTGGCAGGCAAGGATTCCCTTTACACCCATGGAAAGAGGCGCTGTGATCAGAAGCAGAGCAGCTACGGTGGGCAGACAAGGCCAATTTTCTGCAAGAAGGCTAAAACCACAAAGAAGATTCTGCTAAGACATGAATGCGTTGAGCCAAACTGCAGATCCAAGAGGATGCTGGCCATCAAGAGATGCAAGCACTCTGAACAAGAGGAGACAAGGAGAGAAAGGGCCAAGTGATCCAGTTTTAAACTTTCAATTTTTTTTTCATTTGAGGGGAAAATATTGAAACTAGAAAAATTACCTGTAGGAAAATAAGTAACAGTGATATAATCATAAAAAGTTAGTTCTTCTAGGTCTGGTATCTAGAAACTATGGCCCATGTTCTGAATCCAGGAAACTATACTTTTGTGAATAAAGTTTACCTATTGTCTATCGGCTATTGTCAAACTATATTTGATTTCCCTTTTCTCTGCACACACATAACATATGCTGTCCTCTCATCAAAGGAGAAAACCCAAGTCCCGGCTTGGAGCTGGCATTCAAGAGCTTGGTCAGTGCTCATGGGGGCCTTCTAGAGACTGACAGGCCCTTGTCCCAGGCTGGTGGGATTTGAGGGCCTCCAGCTCAGCCAGCTTCTCTGTGGGAGGGAGGAGGCCAAGGAGTTGTGTCTGTGGTGTCCCAGCCTATTCACAGGGGTGACAGAAGCTCCAGTTTCACTCTGCTGAGAAGGTGCCCTTGGTAAGTTGTAATTCATGTCCTTTGTGTGACAGAGAACCCATATTCTCCAAACCTGCCACCCAGCCCCAGAGGCATCGTGGCCTGGCTCTCCCGGGAGTCACAGGCAGGTCAGCATCTTTCTTCCATACAACCCCAAAGCTACTCTATTCCTGTTCCACAGCCTTTCCATCAGGTGGCCCGTGATGGGGTCCTTGGGGCCCTGAGAGTCAGCCTAGGGAGGCGGAGATGGAAGCCCTTTGTTGTTCGTGGAGATCACATCACAAGGAAGGGGCACTAGGCACTGCAGGATTCTCTGAGGCCAAGCACCCATTAGTGCCGCAGGCTGATATTAAGCCCATTATGTAGAGAGGAGCCGGGGTTGTCTGTGCTTTTAATGGACATCTTGAAAGGTCCTCAAGCCGGCAGCCTGTGCCCAGCAAATGCTCGGAGCCTGGGACCTGACTGGTTGCTCACCATGGCAACCTGAGCAGAGAGAGGGATGCCCAGACACCTGTCTGGGTGGCACTTCTCAGGCCTGTCTGCATGAATGTGACCAATAATGCAAGTGAGACGGGGTCTGCTTTCCTCTCACTGAGCCCTAGCCCCATAGGTGCAAGCACCGAGAGGAAAGTCCCCAGGCGTGCAGGTGGTGCTTTCTAGAAACAAGAACTGGTGTGTCCCGGTCAGCGAGTCAGCGATCCTTGTCATGGAGTGGAATGGAACCACTGGGGGATTTGAGAGATTAGGAATCTGAATTCTTCAGGCTTGGAATAAGTCTGATGCATCAGGCCAGGGTCCCCTCCAGAGCACACCTAGAGGATGGTCCTACAGTTACAGGCAGCTCAATGGGGAGGTCTACACGGAGCTCACCTGCCTTCCGGAACCATGTAGCAGTTCCAGGTAACACGACACCCTCTTCTGGATGTCAGGATATTCTAAACATGCCACACTCTAAGTACACCATGTGTAGGTGCCACTAGGGTTGGTGTGACCACTTCATAATCTCCCTGCTGTGTCCTGAAGGCAGGTACACTGCAAGGCTGCCTCAGCATGCACTTGAGCTCTGGCCTAGGACTTCTCTGCACACCGCCCTTGTCTGTGGGTTGCTCCTGTCTCAAGGCTCCTCTAGTCTCAGCTGGTGGACTCCTGATAGCCTCTTTGATTTGAGGATCATATTTCATTTATTTACTTTTCCATATTTTTATTGATGCATTATAATTATACACAAGGGTGGGATTCGTTGTTACGCATTCGCACATGCACACCATAGAAAAATGTAATTTGGTCAATATCACTCCCCAATAGTTCCTCTTGTCCTTTCCTCCTCCCTCCCTCTGCCTTTCCTCTATTCTATTGAGCTCCCTTGGATTTTCATGAGTCTCCCCCCACAACCACCTTTCTTTTCAATGTTCCTCTCTAGCTTTCATATAAGACAGAAATGACCCTTGACCTTCTGAGTTTGGCTTAAATTTCACTTAACATAATGTTTCTCAAGTTCCATCCATTTTTCTGTAAATGACATAATTTCCTTCTTCATTATGACTGAATCAAACTCCATTGTGTATATATATACCCATTTGCTACATTTTCATTATCCATTCATCCATTGATGGACATCTAGGCTGGTTCCATAATTTGGCCACTGTGAATTGTGCTGCTATAAACATGGGTGTGCATGTGTCACTATAGCATTCTGACTTTAATTCTTTGTGTGTGTTGCTGAGGATTGAACCCAGGGCCTAGTGCATGCAAGGCAAGACTTATTCCTAGTGCATGCAAATTAGATACCAACAGAGCTATATCCCCAGCCCTTGACTGTATATTTAGGATAAATACTGAAAGGTGGTATAGCTGGGTCACATGGTGGTTCTATTCCTAGTCTTTGGAGGAAACTCGTGGTTGCACCAATTTGCAGTCTCACCAATAGTGTAAAAGTGTTCCTTTTTCTCTATTTTTTTTAAATTTTTTTTAATATTTATTTTTTAGTTCTCGGCGGACACAATATCTTTGTTTGTATATGGTGCTGAGGATTGAACCTGGGCTGCACGCATGCCAGGCGAGCACGCTACCGCTTGAGCCACATCCCCTGCCCCCTTTTTCTCTATATCCTCTCCAGCATTTATTATTGTTTGTATTTTTTTTTTTTTAGAATTTTTAATATTTATTTTTTAGTTCTCGGTGGACACAACATCTTTGTTTGTATGTGGTGCTGAGGATCGAACCCGGGCCGCACGCATGCCAGGCGAGCACGTTACCGCTTGAGCCACATCCCCAGCCCTTGTTTGTATTCTTGATGACTGCCATTCTGACTGGGATGAGATGAAATTTCAGCATGGTTTTGATTTGCATTTCCCTAATTGCTAGGATGTTGAACATTTTTTCATATATTTGTTGGCCATTTGTCTTCTTTTGAGAAGTACCTATGTAATTAATTTGCCCATTTATTAATTGGGTTATTTGTGGGGTTCTGGGGGTGTTTTTTGAATTCTTCATATATTCTGGATATTAATCTTGAAGATCTTATTTTGAAAACTCTTTCCATGGTATGATATTCAAGGTAGCATCCTGTGGCTCCTTAACCTATGAAGTGCACATTCATCACCTGGCATCTTGGCAAAGGCCGACTGGGTACTGTTGGTTACCTTGGCCGGGGCAGGTGTCACCGTTGTGCTAGATTTGTAAAGTGAACCAGGCTGCATTCTGTTTTTTATTTGCTTGTGTTCAGGATGGTTGAATTGCCCATATACATCCTTTGAAAGTTTGAAGGAACTTGTCTCCTAATTTGCCAACTACTTGACCATATCCTTTTTGGAAATGGTTCTATTTCAGTCTTAGTTAATTCTTATTGCCTCACAGCCTTTTGGCTAAGGTCAAGCATGAGGTTGACTCCAAAGCTTTCTAATTTTCTTGGCAATTTTCATTTCCTAGAAAAGCATCCTGTTTGGGACTGAATTATGTCCCTCTCAAATTCATATGTTGAATATAAGGACTGCATTTGAATATAAGGAGGTCAAATTAAATGAGGTCATAAGGGTGGGGCCCTAATCAGATTCGACTGTTGTCCTTGTAGGGAGAGGAAGAGACCCCAAAGCACTCTCTCTTTGCACACAGAGGAAAGGCCCAGGACACACAGAGAAGCTGATGTCTGCAAACGAGAAAGAGATCTCTCCAGAATATACCCTGCTGGCACCTGGACCTTGGCCTTGAACTGTGAGAAATGCACCCAGGCTATTTGGTGACGGTAGCCTGAGCTAAGACACCTGTTCACCGTCAAATTCTCCAAATGATGGGGAACCCCATGTATTTAGTATTCTCTTGGGATCCGAAACATTCTTTGCACCTTGGGTTTAACTTGCTTTCCTTTACTCATGTTTTTGTGTGTGTGTCTCACTCACTTTCCTCCTGAGCCCCTCTCTTAATTGGATTTCCACTAATCTGGCTATCTTCTAGCTGTTTACCAGGAGCCTTGTCTCAGTTTGGTTAGTTCTACTGTTTTTTATGTTTTCTCTTTTCTCTATTATTATTACCATTATTTGGTTCTGAAGATGGAGCCCACAGGTCCTTTACCAATGAGCTACATCTACAGTCCTTTTTTGTTTTTTATTTTGAGACAGGGTCTTGCTAAGTTTCGGAGGTTGATCTTGAAGTTGTGATTCTCCTGTCTCAGCCTCCTGAGTCACTGGGATCACAGGCTGTACCACTGCACCTGGCTCACCAATTTTATCTTTACTTTTACTTCTCTCCCTAGGTTTATCTTGCTGCTTATTTTCTCGCTCCTTGGGTTCCACTCTTCATTTACTTTGAGACTTCCTCCTTTAATAACAAAAACACTTAGGGTAGTGGGGAGCGCTTTGGTGGCACTCCCTGAGTTTTGCTGTGTGGAGTTCCAGTGGCCTATAACTGGAGTATTCTTCCTTTCTTTGATTTGAATTATTAAGGAATAGATTTCCAAGTGATTTGATTTTTTTCCTATTTTTGGTTTATCCTTTCATTTTAAATTTGTTTTTCTTGCATTGTGGATAATATGGCCTGAAAATCAATTGATATTGGCCCTGCTGAGGGGCCCTTTGTGGCCTCGAGGGTCTTCAGTTTCTGTCGCTTCCTTACACACATTTGAGTTAAATGTCTTTTCGGTTTGTACACATCTTTTGAAGGGAGCTTAGTTTTCCAAGCTGACATTTCTTGGAACATGAGTCCTACAAGTTGTTCTGGGAATGTCACGCTGTGCCTGTCCTGTGCAGTTACACACCTTGGCCTGGGTCCAGGAAGTCCCTGGGGGAGGCACTCCCTGCAGCTCTGCCTGACCTGGCCTGGCCTCAGTCTAGCCTTTTCTCCATCTGCTAGAGCTTGGAAATGGAATGCCCCCAAAGGCCTGTGTGTTGAAAGCTTGATTGCCACATGGTTGTTGGTAGAAACTGTCAGACTATAGCCTAGTGGGAGGAAGTAAAGTCACTGGGGTATGTCCTTGAAGGTGGCATGGGAATCTCCATGGCTGCCTCCTTTCTCTGTGCTTCTTGGCGATGAGGCGAGCAGCTGGCTCTACCATGTGTTCCCACCCCAGCGCTCTGCCTCGACACGGACCCAAAGCAACCGATATTTGGTCACAGGGATGGACAGCGGGATAACACATTACCTCTAGCAGCTGGTTTTCTGTGGAATGTATTTCAGAAAACTGTTTTAAAGTTTCTCTTGTTTTTGAGAAACAACTAAGTATGCGGCCCAGCAGTTCTCATTCTGTTGGTATGACCGCTTCCTTTGAACCTCTGAGCCATGCTGAGGGCCAAGTTGTTTCTCTGTTCATTTTCTCAGAAGGAGGGGCTGGCTCGGGCAATGTGTGTGTGTGTGGTCTCTGTAGGACGCCTGTGCCAGGCTCTGTTCCGTTGGATTGGCTGTCCTGCTTGACCACCTTGGAGGCTCCGCTGTCTGAGGGACCTGGCTGGGAAGTGAAGTGGCACGGTGACATTACTGCTGTGCTCAAGGGTTTTTCTGGGTGCCATCGCCACCCAAAGTTAGCCAGACCTCCTTTCTGTGCCTGGCCACAGGAGCAACCCACACCTCCTTCCAACATCAGTGGGGGAGGCCAGGAGAGACGGGCCACGCCTACAGCCCTGTGGCCAGTACTGCCCGCATCTGCACTGCGCACTACCCGCCAGCGCCACCTGGTGGCGTTTGTTTTCGGCTCCCTGCCGTTTTGAGCTCCCTGGCTGGTGGAGATACCCATAGGCTTGAGTTCTCCCCTAAGACAAGAGTTCAAGTGCAAGTAGTTTATTCAGGAAGTGAAGGTGCACCTGCAGGAGGGTGAAGGAGTGATGCACATGTGCTCACATACAAATAGTAAAAAAAAGAATAAGAGAAAATTTTGTAATTGCATATATATTCTTGTATCTTTTAGAAGGGTAACCAGTGTATTTTTCCATAATAAGAAACATCAAGAAAAAAGTTATATTTAGAAAAGTACATATGTGGAGGGACTTTCAGAGGTCAAAATGTGTGTGATGAAGCTGGCTACCTCAGCGGGCATCTGAAGGCCTTTGGGGGAAATTCGGGAAATGATAAAAACCCAAATCAGGAGGGAGCTGGGGCCTTGATATAGCAGCTCCCAAACAGGCGTTTGTTGAAGCTATTTCTGTGGGGTTTGTAAGTTCCTTAGCACTTTCAACTTGCAGCAAGCCCGGGCAGCTCGGGAACAAGAGGTCTCAGGTACTGATGCAGAGCTGAGGTAGAAATGAGCAGAACATACTGAAAAATCAAAAGGATATGAGTGGGACACGGACCACATCTGCCTTAGGTTCTCTTAGACTTATTTGTCTTATTTCTTCTTATTTGGTGAATTTTAGAGTAGTTAGTGCAACAAATGTTTATCAACAAGCTTTCAAAAAAACTAAAAATCCCTAATGTGTAGCATCTGCCAATTTCCAAGGTGTAAATTCTCCCGCCACAATTTCAAGGTTGAACAGCCATTTAACAACCATCGACTGCTGTGAGTGAACTTGAGCCAGCTGCATCCAGCACACCACTAGGTTGGATCTTCACACTGGGTCCTTCCCACCTCACACTTCACCTCAAGGTTCTGGCGCGTGCTGGGGCTTCCTTCCTGTTTTACATGCTAATGTAGATTCACCTGTGTTTTTCTTAGCGGATTTCGCGGGCACTTTTCAGGAAGTGGTTAAATGTATGTCAGAGTCTCTCATCTGTAAATCCCTTTGCTTTTAACCTTCATGCAGCATTTCATGGGATGTGGGCTTTTTGTCAATAGCACAGAGGGAAAGCTGCTGCCCTTTGTCTCACTGGTGGGAGGGCCGCCTCCTCTTTCATTCTTCTTCTTATGGATCTGGGTGGCTACCCACTGCCTCTTGCTTGGCTTTCATTTCCTAGTGCTCCTGCTAGGGTGTGCTGGGTGCTACATAAACCCCAGGGTGCCCAGGTAAGTTCAAATTTCTGATAAATCATAAATACTTTTTAAAAACACACCATTAAACATAATGGTGTCCCAAACATTGGCTTGGGACATAATTATGTTAAAAATTATCCAGTCTTTACCTGCACTTCAAATTTGACTGGGCATTCTGTGCTAACTTTGCTCAGTCTGGCAACCTGTGTTCTCTGGCAGCTATTGGCGGTGGCGGGGATCTCCTGGGACTGCTGACTCTCGGATGCAGATGTGGGGTTCCACAGAGCCTCTTGTTAGGGCTCCGACCTAATCAAATCAACATGGAAATCTGTTTCTCCATTTTCTTTTGTTTCGTTGGAGAATCTTCCCTTTGGGAACTTCATGAGGAAAGGTAATTGGCAGGGTGGGACTTGGGTATTTTCGAGTCCTTCAGTAAGTTGCCACCAGATAATATTTAAACTTCACTTTGAGGTCTAACAATCTGGAGTTTATCTTTTGATCCAGCCTCAGAGTTGCTGATGAATTTAACCTGCTCACATTTATTGTGATACTGCTTTTTGGCCTATTTCCACCATCTTGTTTATGATTTTTGTTTTTAGTGAGCCAGGTCTTTTAAAAATAATTTTCTCTGAGGTGCATTAGAAGTTATACATCCTGTTTTTATGATATCATCAGGAATATTTAAAATACAAAAATGTTAAAACCATTTTCTCTTTTCTTTTCAGATAGGCTTTGGCCATGACCCCTAGGCTACCCTTGACTCATGATCCACCTAAGTCAGCCTCCCAAGTAGCTGGGATTGTAGGCATGCACCACCATGCCTGGTGAAACCATTTTCTTTATTCATCAAACAGAGAAAGTGAAACAGCATTGATTCCCATCCCATATTTTTATTTCCTTTCACATATTTCATGTTTGGGGGAAATTATTTGGAATTTTCAGAAGCAGATGATTACCATCAAGTTCATTGATAATACATTATTTTAACAGATCATGTATCTTCAGCTTTAGTATTTTAGTATTCAATTCAAGTTCAAAGATCTGAGAACCTGGGGAGGCTGATGGCGTGAATCTCAGTCCAAGGGCAGGAGATGAGATGTCCCAGCACCAGTCGTGAGGCAGGAAAAAAGAGGAGGGTTCCTCCTCCTTCAGCCATTTGTTCTGTGCCGGCCCTGGGTGGATTGGATAACACCCACCCACTTTGGAGAGAGCCATCCACTTCCCCAAGTCTATCAGTTCAAATGCTAATCTCAACTGGAAAAGCCCTCACAGACACACCAAGAAACAAGGTTTAATCTGGACACCCTCTAGCCCAGTCAAGGGGACACACACACTATCTCCGTGGACACAGCATCACCTGCCCATTTTCATTTCCTCCTGCAAAACAGAAGTCCTGAACCCTACCCCCACCCCAAGTCTAACACCAAGGAGTCCTGCTGCTCTAACTTCTAAACAACTCTGGAATCTTTCCAAGTCTCCTCTGCCTCATCACCATGAGGCCCACCCTAGCAACTTCATCTCTTGGCTGGTTCATGTTCTAGTCTCCTAACTGCTCTTCCCAACTCAACTCTGGCCTCTCTTGTCCGGAGCAGACCCTGAGGGACATCTAGCAAGGCAGATCCACTGTCCCCTCTGCTTCCTGCTCTACTGCTCTACTGGAGTCCCTCAGGGTCTTTCAGGTGCCCTACAGCCCTGAGGACTGTCACCCTGGCCATTCCTAGCAGGTGCTTCCCCTCCTGTCTGTACTCCAGCCACCCCACCCAGTCCCCTGCTCTTATGGCCTCTGCCCTCTGCCAACTCAGAGCCGTGGCACCCCCTGCTTCGCTCTGTCTTCTTGCTGTGCATCCTCAACTCCCACTTGGCCTTTGGAGCTCAGCTCTTCTGATTGCTCACCAGGGGGTCTCTACCACTGAGCCACATGCTGGTCATTTTGAGACAGGGTCTTGCTAAGTCGTCCAGGCTGGCCTTGAATGTGTGATCCAGCTGCCTCAGCCTCCTGACGTGCCGGGATTACAGATGTGCACCATCGCACCCGGCTGATTCCTCCGTTCTTTACCCTCACAGCCCTGGGAGGCTTTCTTTCACTCAGCCCCCTGAAAGCATGCACCTTGTCCTTTTTAATCCATGACTGTATCCCCAAACCCCAATGTAACACTTGGCATACAGTGGGTGCTCAAGAAATACTGGTTAGTGTGTAAGTGAATGATTCAGAGCTGCTTGCAGCTGGAAGTGTGTCTTAGTCCACTGTGTGTTGCTATAACAGAATGCCACAGACTGGGTCATTTATAAGGAAAATACACTTATTTATTTAGTTTTTTTTTTTTTTTTTTTTAGTTCTGGGGGTTAGGACATTCAAGGTCAAAGGGCTGGCACCTAGGGAGGGACTTTGCACTGTGTCATCCCATGTTGGAAGGTGGAAGGGCAAGAGAAGGAATGTGCAAGAGAAGTGGTGGGACTTAACAGTCTCAAGTCATTTTATCATTGGCATTAATCCACTGAGAATCTAAAGTGTCATTGAAGATGATGATGGTGATGAAGATGACCATCATCTTTTTTTTTTTTTTCCTGTGCTGGGGATTGACAGTTGACATCACTATTATTAAAATTAGCCCTCAAGGGTACGATCCCAGGGGAGGGAGGATTCCAGAGAGGCAATGAGATGAGAGTCAAATATGAGAGTTTGAATCTCTGGGTGCTCTTGAAAGCCATGGCTTTGAGAGAGAGAGAGAGAGAGAGAGAGAGAGAGAGAGAGAGAGAGAGAGAGGAGAGAGAGAGAGAGAGAGATGTTCTGGTTTGTACTTTTCCAGGCATGGCAGGCTCTATTACACACAAAGCCAAGCAGACCCAGAGCACACAAATTCTACCATAAGCCACAGGACGGAGAAGAATGGGTGCCACCGAAGACTGTCTGACTTCAACCGTGAGTTGCAAGACCAGATGGAGGAGGCAGGGACAGCACTGGGAGTTACTGGGTCCCCAAGAATGAGTCTAGCACCCCATCTTCCAGGGTGATAGATACCCATGCTAGGGTTGTAGGGACCCCAAAGAAGCTTCACGGGGAAGCCCAGGATGGTGTCCAAGTAGTAAAGTAGCAATGGCTGAGGGAGGTGTTGGGATGGAAAGGCCTGAGGATGCCTTAACTAGACCAGGGCCCCGAACACAGTGTAGGAGAGCAGACCAGAGTCCTCCGTCCCGAGAGAGGGCCTGCGTGTGGCTGGAGTGCACGGCTGTCCTGAGTGGGCCTTAGGGTCCCAGAGTAGATTTGGGGGGGCCACAACAGAATTATAGGTTTTTTTTTTTTTTTTTTGGCAGAAGCAGCAAGAACCACAGTGATTTAGACTCCAGGGAGATCAAGGACCACCCCAGCTGGGGAGGCCGCCTCAGGTGC